>NC_137739.1:84102963-84702963 GCF_963264785.1 Psittacula echo | reverse complement strand
AATTAGGGGAAAACAAGTTGTCACTCCCTTTTTGTCAGTGATGAATAAGCATGAATGAGGGTCAGAAATCCAATCTTCACCCTTAAGCCTTTTGTCCTTCCAATGCAAACCAGCAGCTTTGGCACTCTACTTTAATAACAACTGTCAGAAATGAGACAGATTTCAGAGAGCATTGTGACACCTGCACTGTGAGGCAAGAGCAAAGACTTCCCACTCACCCGGAGAAGGAAAGTAGAAAGAGAAGAGGAACTGGAATTACATGCCCTTGGCATAAGCCGGGTTTCTCTGGAAAGACAAGGGACTGAGTCTGCCTCTTCTGCTGGAAGCTGCTGCCCAGAGAAATACAGCTCTGCCTGGGCAGGGGATGGAGCAAAAAGAGTTTTGCTCTCCCTAGTGCATCAGAGTAACTAAGTCGAGAGAATTATTCTATAGCTGGGATCTGTCAGCTTACAAATAACAAAATGTTCCCATCAGACATCAGTCTGTCTGTAAATGACGATTAAGTTCCTTTCAGACATTAAAGTCTCATGTCAAGTCAAAGTGACACCTAATTGCTCTTATGCAGCGCCTGACCTGCAGTTTCACCTCTCAAAAGTCATGGCACAGGAAGGACTGAACAGTCTGCAGAAGTTGCTGTTAGGTGTTGTGCAGATGTCTGAGGACTGACTGTTCACTCCTTCTGATAAAGCTGCCTATATTGCCCTTTTGCAGCTGGGTGACCTTCTGGACCATTACTTACTATTACCTGGCAAACCATAAACGTGCTCTACCACACAAATTTACCCAAACAAATGCCTGGTCCAGGCCATACCCAATATGGGCCATACCCATACCCATGGCAGTGAGGAACGCTTCCAGAGAAGGCTGGTCTTTGTCTCAACTGAGGACCCAGAAGGTGAATGAGTCACGATGGCTCAGTGGAACACGCATCAGCAAGCTGCCATCCCTCAAACCTTGGCTGAGCAAGTCTCATCTGCAGAGCGCTCCAGCTCCTAGTCCACATAACAAGGGAGCTCTCTTTCACACACACCACATCAAGAACACAACCAGCCCTGAGGTGAGAAATCTCAGCTAAAACCACAAAACCAAAGCCCAGAGATAAAGCCCCTTCATCTAAAGCCCAGTGTCAAAGAAGTGGCAAAAAGCTCCCAAAGGGCACTGACAAGATACTCACAGCTCCAGGATCATTTGCTGTGCCTGTCAGATAGGGCAGATGAGGTGTTTAGTACAGTGCTCCAAACATAGCAGTACTCCCTCCCCTCCAGCTGCAAACTTACCACACCAGGGCACTCCTTCTCTTCTTCCTCTAGGAAGATCTTCTCTAGCACCAGGAAGGTCAGGAAACCAATGATCACCCAGAGACCCAGTAGCTTCTGCTGCTGAAAGCTCTGCCCTTCTGAGGGACAAGAGAGAAACCTTCATGACACGATCAAGTGCACAGCATCCCCCACGTGTGAGCCCATTCTGCCCCAGACAGTTTAATCAGCAGTTCCAAGACATAAACGACAATGGAAAGACCTCCTGTGAGGAATAACATATCCAACATATCTCAAAGCAAACCAGTTTCATTTGCTCATTCTTGACCCAATAGATATCCTCATCTTGGAAACAGAGTGAGAGCCCCCTTTTGCTTCAATAGTGCAATCCAGAGTATTTCCTGACAACACTGGGAATTTCACTGAGCTCCAGAGGCAAGTGAAGGTTACATCAACAAAAATCCTGCAGCTGCATCTATTGAACAGCAAGCCCTGACATGAAATCTGACATTAGTGGAGCTACAGACCCACCTTCCCCTTTGTGCCACACCTGAGCAAGTTATGAAGCCCAAAGCTATAAACTTTCGTTTCAATTACAGCCAAGCTTGTGAGATAATCACCCATTCAGCCTGGCTGCAGACATGGAGACTGCATTGCAGTGGAAGAACAGAACGACTCTGTAACGGGGCTTACATGGGTCAAGGAAACCTTTATGCTTCGGGACAGCCTGGCAGAAGCAAACAAGCTAGAGCAGAAAAACAGAGTAATTTGGGAACCGCTGTAGAAAGGGGGGGAAAAAGCACAGCAAGTTCTGCTGGCAGTGCTAGAGCTGAGGAAGAAAAGGACCAAAGGCCCAGCAGATTTGAAATCCCAGGACACAGGAGCAAGGAAGTCTGGGAAACCCAGCGCATCCTTTTCCCCTCTCTCACATCCTCAGTGGGGAAATGATTTCTTGGTGTCTCAACAGCTGCAATGCAGCAGCACGTGCCTTCTATGCCATCAGTTTGCTGAAGCGGACAGATACAATCATTACAGGTTTCAACAACCATTCTGATGGGTGAAGAAGATACACAGACACCACAAGCTATGTCCCAACCCAAACAGTGTTTAGCTCATTGGCAGACAGAGGTTTCTATCACCTGCATTTCCTTTTTTCTGCATTTCCATTTTCCTTTCTACCATGGTTTTGTGGACAATTTTCCATGAATTCTCTCTGAGCAAGGACTTGAGCCCAACACATTTGGGCTTCCACAGATGGAAGTATAGAATCACAGAATCCTAGAATAGTTAGGGTTGGAAAGGACCTTAAGATCATCCAGTTCCAACCGCCCTGCCACGGGCAGGGACACCTCACACTAAACCATGTCACCCAAGGCTCTGTCCAACGTGGCCTTGAACACCGCCAAGGATGGAGCATTCACAACCTCCCTGGGCAACCCATTCCAGTGCCTCACCACCCTCACAGTAAAGAACTTCTTCCTTATATCCAATCTAAACTTCCCCTGTTCAAGTTTGAACCCGTTACCCCTTGTCCTATCACTACAGTACCTACTGAAGAGTCCATCCCCAACATCCTTGTAGGCCCCCTTCAGATACTGGAAGGCTGCTCTGAGGTCTCCACGCAGCCTTCTCTTCTCCAGGCTCAACAGCCCCAACTTTCTCAGTCTATCTTCATACAGGAGGTGCTCCAGTCCCTGATCATCCTCGTGGCCCGCTCTGGACTTGTTCCAACAGTTCCATGTCCTTTTGATGTTGAGGACACCAGAACTGCACACAATGCTCCAAGTGAGGTCTCACGAGAGCAGAGGAGAGGGGCAGGATCACCTCCTTCGACCTGCTGGTCACGCTCCTCTTGATGCAGCCCAGGATACGGTTGCTTTCTGGGCTGCGAGCGCACACTGAAGCCGGCTCATGTTCAGTTTCTCATTGACCAACACCCCCAAGTCCTTCTCTGCAGGGCTGCTCTGAATCTCTTCTCTGCCCAACCTGTAGCTGTGCCTGGGATTGCTCCGACCCAGGTGTAGGACCTTGCACTTGGCATGGTTAAACTTCATAAGGTTGGCATCAGCCCACCTCACAAGCGTGTTGAGGTCCCTCCTCTTACAGAAAGGACCAAGGAAAACCAACAGAGATTGGACACCAACAACAGGTGTCTAAAACAAGACAGGAAAAGCTGACAGACAAGAAATCCATTGCAAGAACAGAAACAAAAAGAAACCATGGCCAATCTCAGAATCTTTAGAGGACTGTAGAGTACAAAGATGAAGTATCACATGTGTTTTCAAGATGGAATGTAGCAGTAGGCATAGCACGTAAAGCTTTCATACCTGTCGTTGCACTGCATGTGTAGGCCCACGCTTCAGGAAGCAGGTGCAGAAACACATTCCCCAATAGCCCACCAATTGCAAAACTCAGCAGCTGCTTCAAACGGTGTGATCCAGCTAAAAAAAACCCAAACCAAACACTGATCACAACTCAGCAGGAGCCAAAACATCTTCAGCTGAGATTTTGCACAGAGGGACCTATATTAGAAGCATCTGCAAAGCAGGCTTTCAAAGGAGAGAGCACAGAACTAACAGCTGGAGTCCCTGCACCACTTGGCTGGGACAGCAGTGAGTGGGAGGTTCTGGACCAAGCAGGGCGCAAAACAAACAATACCCTTTGTACAAGCTCCATCCTGGGCTTGCATTTGTCCAAGGACTCCCTATCAGATTTGCAGGTATGGACTAAAGCATCGGAAATGGACGGTCTGTTTTAGAGCATGGTATTTCTGTGACAAGGTCCTGTTCATCACCGTGTCATTTAGTAACAACCCAGGACTTCCGGCTTCAGAAAGGCTAAGGTGTGTAGCAGGCTTACCTTCTGACCGCAGAGCAGCTCCTGTCTCAAACGGGATCACCAGCAAGGGGAAGACCCCACTCAGCCCCACCATGAACGAACCGATGAGGGAACAGATCCAGGCATCCAGCCGCTCGATGCTGAAAAGGTCTCCCAAGGATGGTGTCTCCTTCTCGCACAGAGGACCAGAACTTGCAGCAACATGACCCGCTGGGAGCTGCTGAGCTTCACAGGCCACAATCAGGAACAAGGAGAGCGTCCCATCAAGCAGAAGCTTTTGCTTTGTCATCGCTAAGAGGTCTCAGCCGGGCTGGCCAATCTCTAAAGAGAGCAGAGGAGAGCAGTCCTGACAGAGTGCTGGAGATTCCCTCCCGCCATCCCAGAGGAAAGGCCTTGGTCACACCATCCCCTCCCTCAGCATCCTAGCACAGGTAACAACCATCTGAAACTCTTCCTGATTTCAACACAGCACTAAAGAACAGAGAGGCTACTCAGGTGTATGAAACTGCACATGAAACATCTTTTAAGTCTGGCTTTCAGCATCTCCCCTCAGTGAGCTGGGATAAGGACTTTCTTATGTGTCCTGAGGCTTCAGTGAAAGGTACTGTTCAGAGATCTTCTCTTTGCCATGGAACAGCATCCATGTAACAAATGAGGATGCAGGACAGGCAACCTAACAGAGGTCTGTAAAAGCACGAGTGGTGTAAAGATGGTGAACAGGGGTAGGTTATTCACCATCTCTTCAGATGTTCAGTACTACCAGCCACCACGTGAGGCCAGTGAGGGTCAGCTTCAAAACACAACAAATGTGACTCTTCATCAGCACGTAGCTTGTGTGGTAGCTTCTCCAATATGGAAAATTTTACATGGATTACACAGAAGACAGGACAAGTGATTGCTCATGGTTAGACAGCTCACATTAGACTCAGGAAATACCCTTATCTGAAAGGAGCTGGATGAGTAGCTGGAAAATATCATAGATACTTGTCCTATCTTTATTCTTTTGTAGAAGGGTAGGGGTTAGATGGTCTCTTAGTCAAAACCAGCACAGCTGTTACTAAGAACTCTTCAGTCACAAGAAACCTGGAGAGAAGTGGGCATGTTAGAAGAGGAAAATAAGGATAATAACACTCTCATGGGCAATCAGGAAGGAAAAGCAAACGATGCAAAGGCTGAAATGCAAACACTCCTTCAGTCTCCAGAAGAACGAAATGTGACAAGCAAGATTAATTTGGAAAGGGGAAAAAAGAGCAGGTTAGAAAAGAATGGCTTAAAAATGTTCCCAGAACAGCTTTAAATTGAGAGGGAATAATGGCATTCACCTGAAGGCATGTGAGAAACCAGTCAAAGTAATCTCTGAAGCGTTAGTGACCATCTTTGAATAGGGAAGGCTACGGGAGGCTGGAGAAGCATCGTGCCTCACCTACCTTTATAAAGAGAAAAAAAAAGGTGGCAGAAGACTTAAGAAGTTACAGACCGGTAACTTCAATCCTCTGACAGACTCTTGATCAAATTAAATGATCAGTTTGTAGTTACCTATAAGATAAGAAAGTAATAAAGATAGCAAAGCATTAAGTAACAGCCAGACAAAAAGGGGCCTGACATTATCAGGACAAAATTCAAGGTGTTGGAACCAATCTAAGGGCTCGCTGCAGCCAAAAAGGGCAGCATTGCCCCTTGTCCCCCACTCCCTCATGAAGCATCAAAGCATCCCCTCCCCATGCTCACACCTGGCTCCATGGGCACAACAAACTAGCAGGAAAAGCTATGTATTTTTTAAAGGTTTGAACTTTTCCCAGTTTCAGTCCCTGAACTAAATCACTGCAGGAGGAAGGCCCAGCTGCAGTGAGCAATCAAATATTAAAGGACAGGGCCCTGTGAAGGAGAACAATGAGCTCCAAGCACAGTGAACAGAGACATCAGGAGCAGGGAGGATGCAAGAAGGAACCACATTTGATGACAAGATAATGACTGATCAAGTGCAAACTCTACTGACCCATACAGACCCCATCACTTTTCTTAACTGTTATTATGTCACAAGGAAAAAATACTCTCAACATACCAAGTTCAGGGGTTTGTGGCATCTTATTGCAGTGTTTTGATCTGGCTGCAGGAAACCAACTACCTATAGCATACCATGAAACAAGCTCAGCAAGGATCACACAATACAGTATACTAAGGGAGAGAAAAAACAGTAACTCCAATGTGCCACCAAAAAATGCACACATGCATTACATTGATTCAGAAATTAATTCCAAGCCAGTAAAGTAGGCAAATGGCATCCCGGAACACATTACTGTCCCTACATTGTAGGTGTGATGCAGAAGCAGTGATTCCATTCCACTCCACACAGGTGAGACTTTAGCCAACAGACTGTACCCAACCTCACTTACTCCTCGTTATAAAATAGATGACAAAGATCAGAGACACTGCAGTGGAAAGAAAAATCCAAGTGTAGACAGCATGACCTGGGAAAAACAACTGAAGGACCTGGGTATGTTTAGTCTTAAAAAGATAACACTGATGAAAGAGAACAGAATGGTCTGCATACAATAGAAGTCACAAGAAAGAGGGAAAGTGCTCAACTCTTCTTCCACATTGTAGCATCGGCTCAAATGGTAAATTGAGATTCAGTCTGGATATGAAGAAACAAATTACATGGTGCCAAAGTGGTGATCCACTGAAACAGGTTATCTGTGATGCAGAACTTCCAGCACCCGGCTGGATTTTGCTCTTTCTTTTGAGGAAAAGAGTAAATACCTGATGCAGATGCTACTTCACTGCAAAGACTAAATCCCTTCTTGAAGTCCCTCCAGCCCTACACCTATAATTTGATGTAAACTGGTGGGATCCTTGTTCCATTGGCAGGACCCTAGGGAAAGGGGCAGGTTTTCAGCTGTCAAGCACTATTGGTACAAACACTCCACGCTCTGAGCACTGATAACAACTATGAGGAGAGCCCAATGGGTCAGAGATGCTGCCCTCTGCCCAGCGTCACTCTATGAATGTATCTGGGAAGCTGCCAGGCTCTCTCACTCCCCTTACTGGGATGCAGGCTACCCCAAAGCTATGCAGACACACACAACTATGCCACAGAATCCTCCACTGGAAGCTCTTAAAATGTTACCTGTCCCCTAACATGGTACCTAATAGGTAGTTCTGTCCCAAGTACCAATGCAGGCTGAAGCTGTCAGCCACACAGGCATCTGTACAGGGAGGTGATGAGACTCTTCAGGCACATTACACCAGCCACAGCCTTCTCTCTGCTTACTAGCTGCGGCATAACAACCTGCAATTAGAGAATTTCCTGCTTTCAAAAAAGACGGGCACCTCTTCCAACTCCAGAGCAGGCCTGACAGATGCCCTCTTCCTTTATGACTATTTTAGACCTGGAAAATGACTGAGAACAGCTTCTTTGTAACGAACAGAGAGAAAAGGATATTTAAAAACCAGGATTTATACAATCACCACATGCCTGTGAAGAAGCAACAAACACACACAGCGAAATGACTGCTCTCTGCAGCTTGGCAATGATGGGACGCGGCACAAACCGGCCTCTTCCACAACCCTGTTGTCACAGCCTTTGAGACTCGGTCTGGAAAAGTAATCACTGCAATTGATTCAATAAGTCTGTTCCTTTCATCTCCTTCTCCACACCCAGCCCACATTTGCCCCAAGGGACACCTGAAAGGGTCTTTGAGACCAAAATCCTGGAGAGAGGCAGTAGCACACAGGACAAGGGGCATGCCCAGAGCTCTAAAACCAGGCTGCATACCTGGCTTCATGTCCTACTCCCAGCAGTGAAACAGACCAGATTCCTTCAAAAAGGGACAATAAATGAGCATAAAGGGGTAGAAAACCAATTCCCCCAATCACATTTGTGTTGGTCAACCTTCTGTGGCCCATGGGTCTGTCTTCTCCTGTTACTCACACAAAGGAAAACCAGTACATTTCTTGACACCTGTGCTGCCTGTCATTACCTTGTGGCTCAAGAACATCTCCATATCTCATGCAATAAATTCCTGATGCTTACAAAACATCTATAAGGAACTTGGGGCATCACCAGGACACACCTGATCTGATCTTTACACCCAGCTAATTATTTAGAGCATTATCCCAGCATTTGCTTTTTTCCTAACGTATCGTAATCACTTGCTCAACAAAATGCACTTCCGATCTCTATAGCCCCTTTGCTTCTCTATCTCATTAGTACACACTCCTCATGAGATATTAAGTTTACCTAACGTTTGTGAAGTCTCTAAATTCAAACCAGCTGCTCCTAAGACAAATATTTAAAAGGAAGAAAAGGAGCAGTTGGGATGTAGTCCTAGGACAAAAAAAGCTCAAGGGAGACAATAATACCCTGCCACTAGAGTTGCAGAGGGTGGAAGAAGCCTTTACCTACACCTGATTTTAGACAACAGCTCCTGGTTTTAGGAACTCAGCTAGAGAAGGTCTGGAGAAATTTCTAGAGAAAGTACCTGCAGGTTCTCCGAGACGTCTGTGGTCACTGAGGCAGAGACACAGCCAGGTTTATAGAGATACATCTTTGTCAAGAAGAGTATAGGATCTACTTAAGGACATGCATGGGAGAGAAACAGCCAGTGCATCATTTACTCGTTGGTTTTTACACCACCATTTGGGACCACAGCTCTCACCTGTGTCAGATCACAACCCTGTCACCATTAGGTTAGATTTAGACATTAGGAATAAATTCTTCCCTGTGAGGGTGCTGAGGCGCTGGCACAGGGTGCCCAGAGAAGCTGTGGCTGCCCCATCCCTGGCAGTGTTCAAGGCCAGGTTGGACACAGGGGCTTGCAGCAACCTGCTCTAGTGGAAGGTGTCCCTGCCTGTGGCAGGGGGTTGGAACTTCATAAGCTTTAAGGTCCCTTCCAACCCAAACCATTCTATGGTTCTATGATTCAGGAATCAGATCTGCTCAGCTCCTCCTGCAACAGCCTCAGCACTGGAATAACCATGAGGTCTTCCCAGCTCAGGAAAAACAAACAAATGAGATTTGCCATTTACGCACCCCCGTGTAGGGGCAGGCTGCACACATAGGCAGAGGAGCTCCTGTCCTCCTCCCTGGTGGCTCTGTAGCAGGCAGTGCCTGAGAAAGCACGGGCAAAAACTCAAAATGCTAAAGGAAAAACCTACTGGGAAAGAGAAAACAAAACACTGACACGACGACGATTCCTGCAGCCACCCACCTCCTCCCCTCCGAGACACTGCCTTTCCAGACCACACAGCTTCGGCTGTCTCAGCACAATTGCTCATTGCCACACAACATTTCAGATGTTGTTGGGGGGGAAAAACATGAAAAAGAAAAGGCTTTTTTACAAGTGTTTTCCCTGGAAGCCTGATTTTACAGTTGCAGAAGAGCACTACATGCAATGGAAAAAAGTTATTTTCCAGGGAGGAAGCATAATTTTCAGCCAAAAAATTCTCCGCAAGCCACCTCCCTCCATTAGCCCTGTGGAGAGCTTTGTATTCCTCCTGGAAGCCCTGACCTCGGCTGAGGCATACGAGGTCTCCAGCTCCTCCCCGAGCATTCCTCCCTTAATCACTGCCCACCTTCAGGACCGCACTGCTCCGGCGGGACCCTTCCCCTTTCCCTCGTCTCTCTGATCAAAACCACTCTGCAGAGACACTCGACTCCTGCAAATCGCGCACATCGCAGCAAGCACTGCCAAAGGCTGTCCAGATCAGAACAGAACACAGACCCCGCGCAAACCTAAGAGCCGCCAAGGCAGGCGGTTAAAACACTGCTCAAACACTGTTCAAACGTAGTTTGCGAGACAGCGACTCCTTCCCCATCCTTCCCAGCACGAAAGAGGAAAGTCTGCGATCGGGCAATGGCGTTCACCCCAGGGCTGGGTGGGATTTCTCCTCCCAGCCCATCAACCGCGGCAGCCTGGGGCAGAGGCCGGGCAGAACCCCAGCACACCCCCCACCGGTGCCGCAGCTCTGGCCCAGCCGGGCCCGGCTCCGGTCCGCAGGGGATTAACGGCGGCCCCGCTCCTGTCGCTGTTCTGACACCACGGCAGTGCGGAGGCAGTGATTTACCCCGCTCCCGCACCCCGCCGGGCCGGTATTTCAGTCTCCCCCCAGGGCCCAGGTGCGGTCCCAGCGCCGAGACCCCCCCGCGGCTTCCAAAGCAGGCACTTCCAAAACTTTCTCCGCCGGGGGCCGAGCTCCCGGCCCCGGCGCGCCCGCAGCGGAACTCACAGGCAAAGGCGGCTGGACCGGGGGGGATACCGGTCCCGGGAGACCAAGGGGAGCCGGGAGCGGGCGGCGCGGAGCCCTCGGCTCCCGGCGGTAGCAGCCAGGCCAAGCACCGCGCTTCCCAAACTTCCCCCGCGCTCGGACGGGCCGAGCTCCACCGTTACGGGACTCTGCTCTCTGCGGGCACCGCTGCCGGCCGCCGGCCCCGCTCACCCCGTCCCACCGCTGCCCGGGGCTGAGCTGCGCGGCCATACCCGGCGCCCACCGTTCCCCCTTCCCCGCCGCAACAGCGGAGCAGGGGGAGCAGCCCGGTGACCCCCTGCTCCAGCTCCCCCAGCCCCCGTTACCGTGCGCCGCCGCCGTGCCCCGGTCCGCCGCTGCCATCCAGCCGCGGCTCGGCGCGGGCCTGCCCCGCCCGGCAGCCCCTCGGCTCCGCCCCCCCCCGGCCGGCCACGTCGGTCCCGGCCTCCCCGGCACCAGCGCCGCCGCCCCGGCGGGGACCCGCTGCCGAACGCGCTTCCGGGCACCACCGCGGGGGGGCGGGCACCGGCCGCGCTTCCTGCCGGACCCCCCTGCCGCTCGCTGCGCCCCCCAGCGGCACGGGCAGGGAGGAGCGGACCGAGCCCCGCGGTGTCCCGGGGATCCCGGCCCGCAGGAATCGCCTCCCTCACGGTCCGCAGAGGCTTTAGCGGGTCCCCAGCAGGAGCTGGCGGACAGCGGGACACAGACTCACGCTGTGGGAGCGCGGCTGTCCGGAACGTGCCTATTTTTACTGTGCCTTTTTACTTTGATTTTAATTGACTGGACCTCAATTGTGTGGCAGCCTGCACTACGGTTTAGCCTTCAAGTGTTTTTAAATAATGGAGCAACTCTTAAACATACTCTCCTGCACCTTACAGGTTCAGTACAACCTTCATGATGACAAGCGTGTAACCGCAGAGCTCCACAAGCACCAATATGCTATTAGCGGTGAAAAACATCCTCGGTTCTGACAGAGGTTTGCAGAAACTTCAGACGAGGTCAAAGGAGAGCAGAGATTTACTTTATATCCAGGCTGAGCAAGGTTAGAGCTGCTGTACAGGCACTTTCAAAAATGCACCGAAGGACCTCTTAGTTCCATCTCTTACCATTCTCCCTGCGACACAGAACTTGTTTCTCACTCCAGTTTTCAGAATGAATCCTATTCCCCAAGGAGGCACTGCTGACGCTGATGCGTTTTCCTACGGTTTTGCCCTGGCCTCATTACATCATAACAATGTCATGCCCTGGAGCATGGGAATTAAGTCGGCTGCAGTCGCCTGCACTGGTGTAGCTGCTCTTTCTGCGCTTGAGTAACAGGAACACAACCCCATCTATGACCACACTGCAAATGCAGCTAAAGAGAAGTTCTGCCTTTCTCACTTGCAAGCAGAACATCTACATAGAAGCTGAATTCTGAAAGGGAACTTTTAAAGAGAAAATATTTTGCATTTTTGTTCTCAAATTGCAAGGGTCTGGTGTTCCACAGGGTCAAACTCTGCTTACCACGGCTACAACAGGCGCCTCCTCAGGTAAACCAAGCCACGCTGAGCATTTCAGACTGGTGCAATCAATGGTGATAACACAGTCTCAGGGAAATCAGTGGGAGTTTGCTTTTGACTTCAGTGCTGCAGGATTTCAAGTTTTACGGCATCCCACCACAAGCCAGCACAAGAAGAATTGAGGATGTAATGGGCACTCAGCAGCTCGTGTCCCCAGGTGGCAGCTGCTAACGCATCAGTGGAGCTTTCCCATAGCTGGTGGCCGCACAGTGAATTTGCAGTGCTAGTTGAGAGATCAATATGGCAAGATCAAGAGTCCAGCTGGATGGATCCATGAGCCAGTAGTTAGATGACTGGAGCCTTCTCCCACAGAGCTGCTTCAGCCTGATTTCTCTGACAATGACCTGGAGGGTTCTGTATTCTTTACTGAGTTATTTCCTCAGCTGAGGAGAAAAAACCCCAAACAGATCAGATTTAAAGGCAGGCAGACAGACAAAACCAGACACCATATATCCAGCTCGCTTTGACTTGCAACTGATGTTCTCACCTTGCAAACATCTTTACTTGGGTGTCTCTTGTTTACAATCTTTGTGGTGTCTTGTGAGTTTCTTGCCAGAGTAATGGCAATGATGGAACTGAAGCAGCTCCCCAGAAGAAAAAGTAAACCCATTAACACATTCTAGTCCAGTGGCACCCATGAAAACAAAGATGGGTTCAGCCACAAAAGCCCCGCGATACCAGTGGAGTTTGGCACATTTTTTGGGTAAATAATTCGTTTACTGATAAAAATTCACTCAAAATTATCAGCTAATGAATGACAAATGATGCAAACAGATTGATTTTAATCTTTAAATTGTTATTAGTATGTTTTAAAGTCCCACCTTGACAAAGTAGCAGCTATTGGCCGCGTCTCCTGCCCGAAAAATCTGTTTAGAGCATTCAAGCTGAAAACGAAAGGATGGAATGAATGTGAAAGGATAAATGGAAAACGAGTTGTTCTCACTCGCCTGCTGGGCGCTGGAGGTCTCTGGAGTTTGTGGCTCCCGGAGGCTCGGAGCAGCAGAAGCTGCATTTCTGCAGCGGCACCGCCCGGGGGTGCCCCCCGCCCGCAAAACGCGATCCCAGGGCCCGGAGCGGCTTCCCCGTCGTTGCCGGGGCTGAGCTAAAGCGGGTGGCAGTGGGGAAACGGAACTTCACCAGCGACAGGAGATACATTAACCCGATAGGTTAGATCTGATCTCTCATAGCTACTGGACACAAGCAGCTAAACCCACGGGTAACACTGCATGAGAACTTGGTCTTGCCATCGTAGCTCCTGCTAAGCCTGGTGCCTGGGCTCTGTGTGCAGCCAGGAATGGGGAATGAGGATGGTACCGCCGCACTGGTGGTCACCTCTCCCCACTGAGGCGAGGCAGGACGGGAACACCCCAAACTCAGGGATGGTGCTAAACCGTCTCCTGGTCACTATGCCGCTGTGGGAAGCTTTCCTTTAGCCAGGCAAAGCCTCAATGGGATTTAAGCCCCGCGTGTCCATGAAAGCCTGTCAAACATCTGCTTTGGTGGAAGGAAGGGACCATTCAGAGCAGTCTGGCTCCCAAGCCACTGCAAGGGGAACTGGACTCTTTCCTAAGAAGACATTTTGGCAGCTGAATTTCCACCATAAAACTTGTTAATAAAGGGATCAGCGTGGCTTAATTTGGAATGGAACGGAATGGAATGGAATGGAAGTAAAATCATGCTTCCTCACACCTAATAGTGCTGTCTGCACTCCATCTCCAGGACATTCTTAAACATATTTCTTCTTGTTGTACAGTCAGAAGCTTGCTTCTGAAAAAGGGTGGGACATGAATGGTGCTCTAAAAGTGCACTGACTCCAAAGAGAAGGTACCAGAGCAAACTCTCTGCGGAGGGCACATAAAAACATCCCTGAAGGGCCCACATGTGTAAGATCAGATGTTAAGCACTTGCAGATAGAGCATCAGCAAGCAGAGAAATAGGGGCAGGCAGAATGTGAATAGGATGGGAAGGTTTAAAAAAGTTCTTCCCAGCAAAGGTGATCGGGCACGGGAAGAGATGTCCCAAGGTTACTGTGGAGATTCTCAGAAGTTCAACTGGCCTTGACCTCAAACAACCTGATCTAATTATGAAACTCTGAGCAGGAGAATGGACCAAGAGACCTCCAGAGGTCCTTTCCAGCTTAATGTTTTCTATGATCCTAGGATTCAGAAACAAACAGTACCAAGGGGTATCAAGTGAATCAGAGGGAGACCCCTCCAAGTGTTTGAAAGGAGCTACCCCAGCAGTAGGCATTTTTGCCTGCTGTGTGGTGGGAGCCGAATGCAGTAATGCTGCTGCTTGGAAGTCCTGCTCTGACTCATCCCAGGACACATTTCTGCAAGGCAAGGCAGAAAAGGAGAAGTGACTGCTGAGCCCTGAATGGGGGGGGAGGGGAGCTGGCCCCATGGATGCTCAGAACAGGGAATTTTAGTCTTACTCATCATATTATTTTTATATTTGGGTTTTCAGATGTAAACCTCAGTGTTTCTGTCAGCATATTAACTCTGTGTGCACCACAGGTTTGTCTGCTAAGCCCCAGTGACTCCTTTATCCCTGCCTCCACGCACAACTTCCAGCTGCAGGCTTGGTGTGGCCCACTGCACTGCACCAGTGTTTGTAAGGAATAAATGGATTGTTTGGTGAGTGCTAGTTAATCTGGGCAGATTTCAGTGCCATGTTGGAGAAAGAAGACGGGCCTGGTTTAGGAAAGATACAGACAGAGAGTAGGTATGGGCAGGTGAGTGAAATGTAGCAGATGAGCCATACAGGATATACAGAAGTTAGAACTGAGATTCATCCTGAAGAGCTGCTCTGCCTAGTCTTAACAAACGTAAGCAGGAAAAGGAAGGGAAATCTATATGACTGTGAAAAACAAGTAGTGCTAAAGGTCCAGGAGAATCTAAACCTCTAGCATGAGTTTGTTCTTTGCTGAGGTTTTAGACTTAAACAATGAGGCCACAATACTACCTGGCAAGCTGGGTATAAGTATTGATTACGTGTTTGATACATGGTCTTTATCTAGTATCTGAATGTAGTTAACGCTGGATTCTGACCATGAAAGAGGGTTTTCTTATGTTCTTCAGTGCTTAGTACTGAAACACCTGGTTTCTATAACCTAACACATCTTCTTCATGTCTCCAGGGTAGAGCCCAAACAATGGCTCCTGCCCTTCAGTTGTCAGAAGACAGGCTGCAGTTCAGTATGGATGTTTTGATATCAGTGTTGCAGACATACAAATACTTTACAACCAACATTCACACTTTCATTCTCTGCACAGAGTGAGATCTACATCTGTCCCTACTGAGGTCATGTTCTGAACACTGGTGCCAAGATTCACACTCTCGGCTACTGCAAGTAGTGAGACCTGTGCTGCCACTCATCCTTGAGTGCTGCAAGCTCCAGACTGTGCAGTGCTGCAGACCCTGGAAGTGGAGTGGCCATCACTTGGCAGAGATGTAATATTAGTGTTTACACTCTAAGGCATGGTGTGCAAAAAGGGTTAAATAGAAGGGGTTTATGGAGTGCAAAATGATCTCTAAAACAGTAATACTGTGATCCAGAACAATGTCCACCTCAAGCCAGCAAAGACAGAATTTAAGTTCTCCAGCTTCTTAAAAGCAGGAGGATCCATTATTCATATTCACCACTCGAATTCTCAGCCTTGTCCAGTTTTCTTCTAATAAGAAGACCACAGCAGTGTAGAGGTCAGTGTTTTACAGTCTCCTTCCAGATTCAATGAATCTGTGCAGTCCCCGTTTGGGTAAAATACAAAGCTATTCAGTAGGTTGGTACAAACAGTTCTGTAAGAAGACTCAGGAGAACATCTCATCAGTTTCAATCTGCCATTCTGGAATACGGTCTCAAAGACGGAAGAAATCTATGAGATCAGGGTTTTTCCACTTCTGTTTGTCTAAGGTGACAGAAGTTGTATACAGCTGGCACTAAAAAAAGTGCAATTGATAGCAAAGTTCATCTGAGGTACTTCAAAGTAGGTGGGGGAAGCTCTTTTTTTTTTGTTTTCTAGTTGACAAAGCAGCCCAGGACTGGAGCAATAGTGGGAGTGCCACAGGCAACACTGAAACCGAGTGGCAGACATTATAATGGGGGAGGAATCAGAACAAGAATAGCAAAGAGAATTGCCACTGAAGCTCAACTAACATCCCCTGTTAGCAGTAATCCCACTTGTTGGTTAAACAGAACAACGCACACGCAACATCCAAGATGAGCAATCCAGCACATAGCAATGGTTTCCTGGTGCTATGATCAATGATGAAAAGGTGCAGGCAGAAGTAAATTTAGTAGAGACATCAAGAGGAATGATTAGAAGAAGGAAAGATGCAGACTGGGGCAAGAAAGTTTGTGTAGAGACCAACTCAAACTAAGTCTTAGAAGGAGAAAATTGGGATGCAGGCATAGCATCTCAAAGATGAGGTCTAGAAAGGTGATCTTAGTTGAATCTGGACAGTATCAGATACAATAGCAATGGAGAAAGATAGGTGAGAGAAGCTGTGAGTACTGCCAAAGCCTTTTATCCTCCCACAACTCTGCACTAAGTGTTTTGCATTTTATCTTTTGCTTTGTGTTCTCAGAAGCCACTATCAGAAATGGGATATGCTCTGAATAGTGCACAGCACATTTTTTCCAGTATGGCCATTTATTTACATTGAGCGAATACATCTGCTGGTTGGCAAAGCCAGTGGCCCCACATAGATCACAAATCCTGAGTTTGAAAGCTTATCTACCTCCCTCATTCCTTGCTATTGCCACAGATCTCTTCTCAGCAGTCTGGGGCTTTGCTCCCCTAATGCTGGGCTTCTCCTCCACATCTGCCACCCCTGATAACACAGCTGAGGAGCCCAGAGGAAGTTATACAAGATGCTTTTGTCAACACTCCTTCCCCCACAGACCATCTCCCACCTCCTTTGTTACTGTAAATCGACATCAGAGCTGCTGAATCATGATATGGGAGTCACAAAATGTTATTTATGCTGTAGAAACAAGGCCCCCTCCCTCTCATTGTTTCCTGCCTGTGTCAAGATGGAGTCCCTGATTTTCTGTCCTAGCTCCTCTTGCACTGGCACTTCAGGAGAAGCAGGCTGAGTTCTCATCATTCAAGCTACAAGCACAACCAAGATTCTATTCTGACCTGCTAAAAGTCAGCCTTACTGAGCAGACACTGTCTGGACAGTTCAAAAAGCCATTTGGAACCAATGTCTAAGAGATTTGCCTATAAGGTCAGAGCCCCAAGGGAAATTTTCAAGTGATACAGTGCACATTTAAAAAGCTGGCCTCCCACACACAGGACTTATTTGCACTGCAAATATTTTGTTAGGGTGCTTAGTTACAATGGGCTTTATTCCTAAACCTGTCGATGGAGCTGAACTATGGTTTGTGACTGGATTCCTAACAAGCCAGAGTGTTAAGGAAAGAAAATGGTGCGGTACCTGGAAAGGGTGCATGGAATAGAATGACTTGGAAAGCATTAGACAACATATTAAAAGACAAGGAGGACACAGAAAAGAGAACAAAGAGACAGGAGGAGCCACGGTTGTCGTCAGGGAGACGCTGATGCCCAGAGACAAGAAGTTACAGAGAAATGAAATATTAAAGATTTACAGGGAACAAGGGTGAGTGATGTCAAAGAGGAAGTCTGAGAGGCCTGGCAAAACACAAGGAAAGGGAGAGATTATTATCAAGCCATCCAGAAAACTTCATAATGATCAACATTTTCTTTGTCATAAGCATTTACAATTTTTATGTGCAGATAAATGCTTTTCAAAGCCGTATTTTCATAGCCTACTATGCGATTTCACCTTCCTACTCTAAACTAGTACATAGACTCCATATAGATTTGCTAAAGTATGCAGGGAAACTTTCAGCCTTTGACTGTCTGAACAAATGTACCAGGAAAGGACTCTTAGAGATATTTTGCAGAAATTCGATTCAAAACTCTGCCATCAGTTAGAGAAATCTAGGAAAATTCACAAATGAATCATAGAATGGTTTGGGTTGGAAAGGACCTTTAGATCATTCAGTTCCAAAGCCCCTACCATGGGCAGCGACACCTCACACTAAACCATGTCACCCAAGGCTCTGTCCAACCTGGCCTTGAACACTGCCAGGGATGGAGCATTTACCACTTCTTTGGGCAACCCATTCCAGTGCCTCACCACCCTCACAAGGAAGAACTTTTTTATATCTAACCTGAACTTCCCCTGTTTAAGTTTGAACCCATCACCCCTTGTCCTATTGCTACAACAGAACTAAAAAAAAGGATTAATTTCATTCACAAATGAAAAGCAAATTGTAATTTCTTCCACTTGAATGCTGTTCCTCTGCTGTTCTCTTCCAAATTCTTACTGTACAACCAGCTTGCAAACAGACAAATCTATCCTTAAAAAGAAAGTATGGGAAAGCAATGAAGATTTTAGTTCTCTATTTCCTGGCAGTCTTCCCCGGTAACTATGACTCACCTTAAGATTATCAAAATACAGAATAACTTCAAAATAACCAACTAGCCAGGAGTTATGAAATAGTGATTGAAATCATTGATTTTAAACACACTACAGAATTGTTATGATTGCTATTAGTACTGTAGCAGTAGGTGAGAACAACATTTGGATGAAATGAAACATGTGCAAGAACCTAATTTGAAATCATAAGCAACAAGAGAATGACAGAACCTATAGCAGAAGTTATTGGAGAGAAAAGAAGACAAATTAAAAACCCAGCTGGTGGCTTGCATTAAATGTGTGATTTAGGTCATGTGAAAAGTTTCTTTTTTAACAACAAATGACATCATCTCCCTTGCTCAGTTCAACTATCGTTTGGCTCATGGCACACTAAAATACAGGACAAAATTAAATGTACTAATGGTAAGTTAAAAACAGACCTTAAAACTCTGCTTACACTTCCCTATCATGTGCTTTAGGTTTCTCATGGTTTCAAACATATTCATCCCAAATCTATTGAGGAAAACATCCTGTTGTACCACTATTATATTAAGGTTTATATGCTATAATGTCATAGGCTATTCTTTCAACAGATCTCAAAAAGTTTTACTCTTCTTTAGACACAGCATTTTACTTCAAACAGGGCACTGAACATGTACCCCCTCCATGACCAACAGGGAAAATAAAGGCATAAAGAGTGCAAGTGGCCAGGTAATGACTCAAGGAGCAAAACAACTAACCCAGTATCCTAGATTACAAGCCAGACCCCAAACTCCTGTGGACCATACACTTCTATGTTGAAGGCCAGGTTGGACAGAGTCTTGGGCGGCATGTCAAGTGTGAGGTGTCGCTGCCCATAGCAGGGGGTTTGGAACTGGATGATCTTAAAGCCCTTTCCAACCCAAACCATTCTATCATTCTGTGATTCTATGTTGGAATTGGCAATTCTATTTTCTTTATGAAATACACCTTTCCACTAAAGTGATTTGGAGGTTACAGGTAACTGAAGTGACATTTTTGCAAGTACTTGAGGATTGAAAGGGAACACCAGATGTAGTAGGATGAGAGCTCAAGACGGAGGTGACCAGAAAAAGGAGCACAGCAATGTGGCTTTAATACAAAGACAGGTAAAGGCAAAGGAAAATTTTGGGAGTTTAGAGTGTGATTTTATTGGAAGCCGCAGATTAGTCACCTTTCATGTTGGGGAGGAGCTATTTATAGCTCTTTGTTTTCCACATGGTTTGCTGTGGGACTTTGACAGAAAACACATGGTTTTCTATGTTTGGTAATATGGGGAAGAGGACAGACTGGGCTTAAGAGCCAGGCAAGGCTTCAGAGCTCTTATTTTGCCAATGCAATTAGTTTTTCAGCTGTGGCTCTTTGAAAAACTTCCATTGAGTATCTTTAGTAATTTGTGATAGGATAAAATAAAAGGTTTTAATTTGGGATAGAATATTCTTTGGTACCAAGTGGCCATGAAATTAATTCAGTTACACATGGAACATTTACTTCGGATTTAGTTCCTCAGGATTAATTTGACATTTGTCAGATTATCACCAGGAAATCAGGATGACCCGAGTACAGACTCTTCACCAAGTCTCTAAAATTCAAACTTGTGTTTATCAACTGTTTAATGCTCTCCATTCCTGAGGGACCGTGAGGATAAGCAGATGGTCTGCAAAGCAAAACTAATATTTGAGGCTTGATGCAAGATATTCATTTTGGCCAAGAGGCATGTACGGTCTTGCCTGCTGTTTATTTCCACCACTCAACAAACTGGCTGCAAGATAGCTGTTCCTGGTCATCATGTGCCTATCCTAGGATGGGCTTTGTTATGCAATTGAACCTGCTGTAGAACAATAAAGGAACAGTCATTATTTGGATAATACAGAGCAAAATGGTAGTTTGACAGGTCTTTCAACTACAGAGGATAGGCCTATTTCTATTGCAGGATGGACAGAAGTTCAAATTAGAAAAGGTGAGACAGCGACTGATTATCTGAAAAGGATTTTTCCCTGACAGGTTATTTAAGCACAAAATCTTCAAGTCCCCCACATCTGTCATGAAGGAGCTGCTTCTGCAGCAGCGGGCTGGCCCTGCTAACAGGCGAGGAGATGGTCTCAATGCACTAATGGTTCTTTCCATCCAAATTTCCTGTGTGTGTCACAGCTGCTGGTCTGTGCAGCTGTCTCTGGTTTGTGTGTTTTTTTGCCTACCCCATCTCATGTTTATAAATGGCTTATCATTTTATGCTGCAGATGAGGGAGATGAAGAGTAAGAAATACTGCTCTGATTTCTGATCACAGAACCCTCAACAAATAAATATCTCTCCTGTTTGTTTGTAATAGTAAATACCAACACATTCTTACTCAGACAGACTTTTACCCTTGGGCTTTAGATTTTCCTTTGTTTTCTTTTTGCTCTCCAGGCACATATGGTCAGGGATTTATCCCCTGCCAAAGGCTTTAGAAGGCCTCACTCCTTGTGAACTCCAGTAAGTGTCACTCTTCCCTCTGTAGTGATGATTTACAGGAAATGCATAAAAGAGTACAATCGGTTTCCATATTTATTCAAGGGGTTCAACAAATTTCAAAGCAGATGTGGAGCAATGAGACCTTTTAGTAATGGAGCTTCATGGAAGCTGCCACCAGCCTCTGGGTACAATGAATATATCCCCCTGGGGCATGGTGGGGGGCACTGGTTTTAGTCATGGCAGACTGAAGCAGGTGCTGTCACCCTCTGATTCCTTCAGCTTTCTCTCATTTCATTCATCAGTTCTGAGTCAAATTCACTTCTCATCACCTAGAGGTTGAGATAACAGCTTGAGACAAAATGAAATGACTGATGAAAAGCCCATCCCAGCCACTCCAATGCTCACACACTGTGGCAGGTAGTAGAATTGCACTGGTTTGTAAGAGCATTGCTCCATAATTTTCAGTCCTCATGCTGCCCACCCATCTTGTATTCATGTCATCCTCCTTTTCCCTTTTCATTCTTTGGGCAGATAGACCTCAGTTGCTGAGTGTTGCTTCAGTGTAAAATAACACATGGCGCTTGTGGTGTGGGAAGGAAGCTGGCTGTGAGAGATAAAGGTTGAGGTTTAGAGCAGACCGACTGTTACACTCCTGGGGCTTTGCTGCTCTTTGTATAACCTTGGTGTGGCTGGGTGATACAAATCAGCACTACCTTTTCTGATAAAATTCATCTACCAGAGGCAAACAGCAGCCATACCTCCACAGCTTTTTTGTAGTTCCAAAGTGGAGGGGTCAGATGTTAGTTTTCCATTATATTATTGAAAAAGAAAAGAGACCAACCAAGTTTGGTTGGGGCTCAGAGACTTATGAAAGAAACTGAAGGGAAAAGAAAAGATAACAGAGGACCTGCAAGAAACAAAAGCCTTGGGGGAAATTCCAAGATTGCCAAAGAAAAGAACAGTCACTGCGAATGATTGTGCAAAACCACCATCTTCTCCTTCCGTCCCGCGAAGACTAGTGCAACTCACTTTGAAAGAGAAAGAAAGAATCAAGAGAACAAGCAGAACTTCACCCAGCTGCCCCAGTCTGCAAAGCCCCACTCCTTTACTTCACCCAAACCAGCAGGCAGGCAGAAATGCAAAATCATGCCATTTGTGACCTGCAGAAACAAAGCCTAACGTTTGCATGGGTGGGGAGACATAGAGTCAAACTTATAATCAACTGTAAAAAATGCCGAGTAGAAACGTGCTGGTTGCTTTAGTTAGTTAGTTAGTTACTTATACCTTCCCCTTAATGCAAGCCTTCATTATTTTTTTCTTCCCAGGAAATGCAAATCCTAAATGAGGCCCAGCTTCATTGCACATAATCGTAGAGACGGAGACTGATAGTTTCAAAGGCTAGAGACTAAGCCTAATGGTTCTGGAAGATGCCGCACCAAAATCAATCTTTAACTCTTTAGTGGAAACCAATAATTGAAATTAAGACAGGAAGCACTGAAAAAACAGAAAAGATCTGAGTTGATCTCCTCAAAGTGGCCCTTAACCCATCTTAAAGGAAAATTCCTGATCTTCTGCAGTGTTAAGCAGTAAGGGAAGCTCTTACATTCCAGAGGGCTACAGAGTAAGCAAGTGTGGATTTAGCAGGCAGGTCTATGGCAGCTGCAGTCCCTCACTTTCCTATGTCCAGAGCAGAACAAACATTGTCCAACCATTCTGCCATCTGATTCAGACTCAAGCTGCCTGCTCAAAGGGAAAAAGTACTGTGAGCACAAGCACAATGTTAAACAAGGCTAAAACTGCTAAAAAATTTCACAAAGAAGGGAAACAAAAATCTGCTCTTTCTCAGAGGTCCACTGTGTACTGATCTCTATACTGAACTCTGGCTTTGTCACTCACGTAATCCTGACGTAAGGAAGTTATTCCCTTTAAGAAAATTTGGTGGAACCAGAATGAAATTGGCATGTAGAAACCCTCTGTCATTCAAAAATACATAATTTGCCTATTTTAGATACTGATTTTATTCAAGCAAATCTAAAGCATTTGCTGTAAGCAAGAGTAAAGCTAAACAATGTTTTTTTTTTCCCTTAAGCTCTGATTACATCAAGAAAAGCTGAAAGTATTTCACTGCACTGGTTTAACTCCAAAAGTATTACTGATCCTATAAAATACTTTATAGATCACACACAACTCTGAAGAAGACTGGACTGTTTATTGGCAAAATATCTTGTGGTCTAAGTGCTCCAGCAACTGCAGTGGAAACCAGGAGATCTCAGGGCCTATGAAAGGCAAACCTTAAGTGTGAAAGAGAAGAATATTCTGTTGCCCTTTCACACTCAAAACTGTAAACAGAATCAGAGTTTGAATTCAACAAAATTATGTTTCAATTAATGCAATAAAAATCTGTTTAGACCTAATGTAAAATTAAGAAACTTATGGACTAAAATATATGTTAGTCTGAAAGTGAGGAAACTGTGTTTTGCTCTTTCAGCCTTCCTTTCATTGTTTTCTTTCTGCATTGCTCCAATTCTTTGTCAGTTTTCTCAGCTAACAAAAAATAATCAAATAAACCTGACCCATATTTCACAAAATCAGTGCTAAAGAATTCTAACTTAGCAAAATTAGGTAATGAGGGGTTAAAAGAAGCTGCTGACAGCTGAAAATGCGGTATAGACACAGAGCAACCAGATTTCCTTGCCAGTGAATTTAGGAGAATAAAGGGACAGAGTGAAATGCACAGAATAATTTTCAAATTTAAGAAAAAATCAGAAGAGATGGTTTTGAAATAAGAACTGTACATTATAGAATGGCTGCTGGGGAAATGATCCCAGTAAATAAAGAAATAAATGATCTTGCTCTCAGTGAAGGCCTATAAAGCTACGCATCTATGGGCTTTACCTATGGCTTTCTATGCTGGGTAGCAAGAGCTGAAAGGAAAACTAGAGGAGCCAGGTCAGAGCCTGCTCAAGCAGAGTCACAGGCAGGAGGGATATTAGCAGCTTGGCACTTTGAAAAGGTTCTCTCTGAAAAAATAGTAAGAAATAATTATTGAAGTGAAATCAAACTTAATTAACTTAGTAGGACAAGTTTCATTCTTCAAACCACTGATCATGTCCAAACTTTAAAGTCTGTTTTCCATTTTCTAATGTGCACCCACATGATGGAGCTTAATAGAAGTTATACCTTTGTTCACGGAGGGAGGGTTTTTCTAGTTTAAAGGGCAATTTTGTGCCTACTTGACTTGAAAAAGGCTAATTCAAAATCCAACCAATCAGTGCTTTCTCCACCGAGAGGCACGGAAAAAGCCTGACTACAAGACAGCTCCCTAAGCACCTAAAAGTCATCAGTCCTGAACATGTTCTGAGTTCATTTGCATAAAATGTACCCCTCTCCTTCTATTTCTTGCCTCACACATTAGATTATTTTCATACTGCATATTAGACCACTAATAAGGTACAAATTTCAGACAGCGTGATCTAGTCTAATAAGCACACAAAGTTTAAGAGGACTGAAAACTCCTGGCTTCTGCACTCGTATTCCTTGGCTCTGCGATTTAGTGCAATGAAAATCAATGATAATGTGTGATTTTTCAGCTCAGACCATAAATTCGTATCTGCAGAAGTTAGTAATACTCACTTTGGATAGGTCATAAGGAAAAAAATCAATCTCAATAAATGTTAAGCTAGAAGCAGGCTGAGACAAATCATCAGATCTCTGGAAAATGTCTGGAAGCAAATTGTGATTTGTAGTCAAAGCTGAACAAAGTAAACGAGGAAGAACTGGTGGAATAGTTTGTTTCTGAATGTTTGGTTTCTAGGGTGGCTTTTCGCAGTAACAGGCACGAAAAGGATCTCTGCCTTGCTCAGGACGAGCTATTTTTTCACATTTACATGGCCAGGAGATGGAGTCCCGGCAGTCCAACCTTAAGTACGTGCACAATATTCCAAAAGGGACAGAATTCAATGCAGTGATTTTTTTATTATTACTAATTTTTTGTGGCTGCAGAGTGCTAAGACATATCTTGGAGTTTAAGGATATGTTGATTTGTCCAAAAAATATAATAAACCATGAAGTCCTCCATGGAAAATCTGTGACAAGTGTGTGAACTGGAATATTTTACTAAAGCCAAACAGAATCAGCCATATATTTTGCCTAGTCTGCCACAAAGAGAAAAGCATAACTGTATCATAGTTTTCAGGAGAAAAGGCATAAACAGCACAGCAGTGTTCTGTCCAGCAAAATGAATTATTTTTCATATATTTATAACTTTGAAAATAGGCAATACACAGAATAACCAGTGGAAGAGAGAGATGTTAGATCAAAATGAAGAGAATATGGATGTGTTAATATTGGAACTGGTTCTGTTACTAATCTCTGTGCACACTTGAAATGAAAACATATTTCATGGCAGGAAAAAAACCCCACAGTTACAAGCTTTAGAAAAATTCCAGTGTGTGCTGTTAGGAGAGCTAACGTAATGAGGGGAGTTACAAGACAAACTGCAGTTGCCTGCTGAATGACTGGGCAAAACACAACCAATCTGTATATAATGCGTTCTTTCAAAAGGAAGTATTGTGAAGTTTTCATCTCTGATTAAGTCTTTTCAAAGTAAACTGTGCTTAAAGCATTCTAAGCTCCATTCTAAAGCAATTTGGAGAACAGAAATCTTGATAGAAGGCTGCCTATAGTAACAGCAGCAGGTAAAATGTTCACTTTATTTTTGGTAGAACTGCATTTCCATTCGCCATAGAGTAAGATCAGTTGAACTGTGACAGAGAAAGAAAACACGTAGGAGCTACTGCTGAGAGACAAAGAGATAAAGCATTTATCCACAAAGTATTTGTCTGTAAACCACGTCCAGGCAAGATCATGTAAAGATCCTATGGGCAATTTTGTGGCTCTACTTCCTAGGGATATTTGTTTAATGTTCTGATGGCATTGGCTTCAAACCTACATTTACTCTCTGTGTAGGACTTTCAGCACTCTTGTAGTATAGCTTTTATTATTCTACACCTTCCTGTAATGCTGAAGACCAGATTTCAGGAACCTGACTGCTCTTCTCAGTTTGGTTGGAGTTGTGGGAATAATTGACAACTCCTGGCTGAATCTAAAAAAAGGAAAAAAGACAGAGAATTCATTTCACTCTAAATAATTTTTACCATTTTCTTACAAAAATTGAAATCCTCCTAGATTTAAATATGAGTTGTGAGAAACGTGTTTCAAACCAAAATGACAGTTTTTTCATGTCAGATCTTATTAAATTTTGAAACAAGAACAAATTCTGGCTTTCAAAAGCTTCAAGTCTTGACAAAACAATTCAGAGAATTTCAGAAGAATTTACAAGTAGTTTGTTTTGCAGGGCCAGAGCCTCAAATCTGCATTTACTGGACGAATGAAACAGCAGAAAAATAATGCTTAGCTCTAGTCTTGATGGCTAATGTCATCTTCCGGCCTCCTTATTGTTGCATTTCTTTTGCATCAGCTTCTCTTATTCAAAAACCCTGCTTTATTTTAATTTAAAAGCCCCTACGAGACTTTGACTTGCCCATCCTCCAGCACATAAACCTGCTTTCAGTTTTTCTCCCCTCTGATTTTGCAGAACAGTTTTTCAAGATGATTTTAGCACCCAAACACAACAAAACCCCGCAAAATTCAAACCCTTTTGCGTGTTTTATCTCTCTGGTCTCTTTTGCTTGTTGTGGAACATCCTGTTCTTCACTTTCAGCCTTTCCTATTTCTGTTCCACACACCCCCCAAGGTATGGTATTTCCTACTTAGAGCATTTCCTCCTGCTCCTCCTTTTATATGCAGAAGGCACCTCTATTCTCTGAAATGCCATGGCACACTCCTTTCTCTGCAACCATGAGAGCGAGAAGTATTTTTTCTTGTTTAGTAAGAAAAACATCCGAATCACCAGATACCCGTATAAATCTCCACCCTAAAAACACCCAGTTCTTCCATGTTGCCAAGGAAATGAGTACATAGTTAATCACGATGAACAAAACACAGTCCTCTCCACCTTCTCTGTTTCTTTCAGCCTGTCAACCCTCCAGACAAGAAACTTCTTACCGCATTTCTGTACAAATTTGGGGAATAAAACAAAATAATTAAGAAAAAGTCTCCATATTCTGGGTAAGCGCATCCTACTTTAGCGGATTTAAGCAACAGGGAAACATAGGACATGTTGGTGACTGAATTGGGTTATAGGCCAGAGAAACTGAAGCCAGGAATTGCACAGGCACCCAGAGGTCAGCAGATTTCTCATCTCTTTCTCTGTGTACCCTGCAGTGTTCTGTTAGCATTTTGCAATAGGCTCAGCAGCTAAGTTTTTGGGGTGGGTGTAAGAGCGCACCACTTCTGCGGTGGCCGTTGTGCTTCCTGTTTTCTCAAGGCTGATGGAGACGAGCTGGCGGGGCTGCTGATTTTGAAACAGGGGCGGCTGCATGATTGCCTTGTGAGAGCTCAGAATGAATCACCAGCTCATCCTTATAGAAAAATCCCAAAGCTTTCCAGAGCTGGAACTCTAACTCTGGTGGCATTGGGCTACCTGCTTGTGCACTGAGAAGAGGGTGGGGAATGCCCAGAACACCAAACAGTCAAAAATCAAAGTGTCAGACCACAAGAGATCATGAGATAAGTTTGTAAATCATACAACTTTTGGAAAAGATTTTTCTGTTCATTTGATTTCCATTCTTTGAGAAACATCCCATAATTCTATATTTTTATATATATTTATATATTTGTAATATGAAAAACATGAAGTATCATGAGACTTTAAATAAAACCACAAATCATTAATAGCGGATGGACAGGAAGGTTACTGAAACACAGAATTACCTTTACACACATTTTGACCAATAAACATCCAACCATTGGAGGGTTTAATGATACACTAAATTCAATTTGTTGGTAGAAGAAGGGAGCTTTTTGATGAAAGACAGGAAAGAAAAGGAAACTACATTAACAGCATCATAAAAAACTTCTGATGTAGGAGGATGATCAGGGACTGGAGCACCTCCCGTATGAAGAGAGGCTGAGAAAGTTGGGGCTGTTCAGCCTGGAGAAGAGAAAGCTGCGTGGAGACCTCATAGCAGTCTTCCAGTATCTGAAGGGGGCCTACAAGGATGCTGGGGAGGGACTCTTCATCAGGGACTGTAGTGACAGGACAAGGGGTAACGGGTTCAAACTTAAACAGGGGAAGTTTTAGATTGGATCTAAGGAAGAAATTCTTTACTGAGAGGGTGGTGAGGCACTGGAATGGGTTGCCCAGGGAGGTTGTGAATGCTCCATCCCTGGCGGTGTTCAAGGCCAGGTTGGATGAGGCCTTGGGTGACATGGTTTAGTGTGGGGTGTCCCTGCCCATGGCAGGGGGGTTGGAACTAGATGATCTTAAGGTCCTTTCCAACTCTAACTATTCTATGATTCTATAATTCTATGATAAAAGATGAAGAATAGGGGGTTGGAACTAGATGATCTTTAAGGTCCATTAGAATCCAAACCATTCTGATACACTATGAATAAATCCATCCTCTTGCAACTTCATCCAGCTATGTATCAATGTAAGACATTCCAGACCTGTTTACAAGTAACTACAATATAACCAGGATCAGTGTCCCTGATCAGGACACTCTCAAAACTGAAATGAGTATTTGAAGCACAAGCTTGCAAGAACAAATCAAGCCAACCAACCAAACCAAACCAAAGCACCCAAAACCCCCTAAACAAACAAACAAAGAAAGAAAATGCAGTTAAATTCATCCTGTACTTTGAGCTCCAGACTCACACTGGCCCCTAGATTGTCTAGAAATTTGAGGCTAACACCTGTTAGCCTATGCTAACAAATATGCTTGAGAAACCTTGCGTAGCCAAGGCAGTGCCTATTATACCATGCACTAAGCTCCCTGAATTAAATATTAGGCTTTCCTCTATGCTTTGTGTTGTCCATCACAGCACTAGCCATTTCTGGAAAACTAACATGACTCTTTTTTAACCTGTTTCAGTTCAGCTCCATGCTCCCCAGCCTGCTCCAGATAGTTTTATGATTAAAGCCTTAATTCATTACTGCTGTCTTCAGTGCCATGCCTAAAAGCAGCTCAGGTCAATATTTTGGAAACAAGAGCTATGCAAAAGGAAAGGAGATATGAGACTAGAAAACCTCTCTTAAGGTTGAAAGGAGCAGTGGTTAAAGGAAGGACTGGTAGGACCCTCCTGCGGAGATATGTGTGGTCAACTCCTAACATTTGGAGCCAGCTCAGAGAGGAACAGAGACTACTATTTAAACCAAATAGCTCCGTTACTCCTTGATCCTTATTGTATGTCTCATGCCTCAAAGTGATCCTGTGTTCAACCCAACTGATCGTCAAATGTTTACATTGTGCTGGGTGCATTTAACACACATACTAGAGAATGGTTTGGTATTTCACTACCTGTATGTTAATACCTCTGCTTTTAACCATCTGTTTGAACTCCATGCTACAGTGTCTAAAATACCCCCAAATATTTGCACATCATTTTCCACTTCCTGGACCTTCACATCCTCCTACTCTTGCCTGGTCCCCCATAATCTTAGACTGTATTTTACTTAAATATTCAATATAGATGAATGTCCCTTTACTTTCTGAATTCTTGTTATAGGCCTGCCCTGAGTTTTCACAGAGAAGTGAATACGAAAGAGCTTGAGTTCCTCTCACCACACTGCATTTGTTTCACTTTCTCCACTTTTCACTCACTGATTTAATCTGCAGCTCTCTGAGCTCAAGCGTAGGGTTCCTGAATTCTGAGTTCGTAGGATGAAGACATTGGAGTTGCTGGAGGATGCAAGGAATGAGGACATGCTATTAGATATCTTCCTGATCTGGCTCAGTGGCTCTATATCTAAGAATGCGTTTCTTTACTCACATTCTTTACTGAAAATCTCATCAAGCCTGCTTAGCAGTATCTACCCAGGGGTTTGCACACTAGAATAGGAAAAGGCACATCCCAGTATCACCACCATACTGCTAAGCAAAACTCTAAGAATCAGTCTATGGTGTATTTTAAGCTAACTTACTGGTTTTTCCTCCCTGGCTTTAGAAGCGGAATGACTGCAGTCTCCCCAGTCACATGCATCTTTGAGGGTCTGGCATGCAGCTCAGTTTGCAGCAGTATGGAGCCAGCATGGTTCTTGTGGAGCAATTCTTTATAACCTCAACTGAGGTGTTCACAAACTGAAGCAGTGTAGACAGATGCAGGCAGGTCTTGGAACTTGAGAAGAAATTCAGTGCCTAAAGATGTGGAATGTGATAAAATGGATGTAGATGGTGGTAAAAAAGGACAAAATCTAGGGATATGTAATCTGTGGATTTATTAGCGTTCATCATTTTGGATGACATGATGAATGACACTAACTTTCCCAAAATGTACAACAGTATTTTCTGGAGCTGAACTAGCCCAGAGGATCAAATCTCATCGCTTTGCACTTACTAGTGTACAACAGCAGCTCCAAAGCTAATGCATAAGGAAGGAGGCCTTAGCTGTATGATAAACCTGCCCAGTTCTTTGGAACCACATACCATGAGTGACAGAGCCCATACTGACCAGAAAGGCAAGCTGCTATCTAGAAGCTGGCTACCCCAGACTGCTCCAGGTCCGTGGCTAACCATCAAGCCAACTGTCAGACTGCTAGGTGGGGGTGAGAGGGTTGCAGTGTTGTTATGAAAGTTGTTTATCCACTGATTATCAACAGCAAGAGCGTACATGAAGTAACAGCAGGCTTTTGCAGGCAGAGCCTCTGAATTACATTATGGCAAGAGACAATGCACTGTGCCCATGGTTTGTGTTCCAGCAGAAGCCCATGGAGAAGTTAGCAAAATGCAATCTATTCCTTTCTTCCTCAAGGCTTGATAAAAACAGATTGATCAAAACCAGTGTGGACAGCACTAGCAAAGTGTGGCATGTGAAAGTTCTAGCTTATGCTTATACAGTGTCGGGCAACCTGGAACCTTATTCTTTTGCAGAGATAATAATCAGCAGAGTCCACTCCAGACAGTCTTGTCCAGCTAGTCTGCAGTCTTGTCCTTTCATATAACACCGGTGTTTTCACTTCAGGTGGTCAATGGTGTGGGCATGGATACAAGCTTGAGCTTGAAGCTATCAGATAATTCTGAAGTCTGTTAAAGAGGAAAAGTTGTGGTGACAGAATTTCCCAGAATTTAGCAAATTCATATCACTGCATAGAAGAATGTATCTGTGAGATGTTGCAGGGCTGGGCTGGATGACAGTTCAAGAAGTAGTTAAGAATTCAGGGCTCAATTCTCATTTTTCAGGTAACACCTTTTTTCTGCTCAGGACCAAGACCACGTTATATCAAACCACAAGTTTTTTTAATTTGGATAAAATGGTGTGGAATATGGATGAAGATCAAGAGCTTCTGTTCTTATGTAAGAGGCCTATAAAGATACTACTGGTTTTAAGAAGATAAGTCCTTTTTTTCATCTTGTTTTCACTCTTGCTCTTCAGCTTCCTTTCCTAATCAAACTGGGAGAAAAGTAATATGCTCTCAATGCTCTAATAAGAAACTAGAAGAAAACCCACAAAACCTTCCTAGCCTGGATGAAACCTCTTTGACACCCTTGTATATAGAATCTTCTATATATGAGCATAAGCATGTATAGGAGACATACAACACAAGTCACTGTGGAATATGAAAGGAGTAGCAAAGCTCAGCAACAAACTGTTCCAACGTGTGTTTTCTGATTGTTTTATGAACAGTTTTATCTATTTTGAAGAAACTGGACCCAGGGAAAAAATGACTAAATAAATACTTTGTGGAAATTCCTTACATTTCCAATCCAGTCAAATACAATAAACACACTCCTTTGAAACATATACACGAAATCTAGAGACAAGTCATCTATGGATTTATCACTATCTAGAGAAGGAGTGGCTCTGTTGTAAGAAAGGAAGCAAATTCCTCACCTGTTGAAGGCTGGTGAACCTAGCTGGTGAACCTAGCTGGTGAACCTAGCTGGTGAACCTTCTGGTGCACATGTATGTGTGTGAGGCCTTAAATTTTTTGACCGATAATTGGTACTGAAGAGGATGTATGCCCTTTATACAGCTGGAAGAAAAATAAAGTAGTCCCTTGTCCTAATAGCCATATGTTCCACAACAAATACATCATCTCATTGGTAAAAGGTGTATAACAAATGTGAAGGAAGAAAGCGGCTTGGGGATCCATGCATACAAAGATAGAAGGACCAAGAACTGCAGAATTACAAAATGACTTTAAATCCACTCCAGATGTTTTGTTCATATTGATTTCAATTGGATTCCCTAATGACAAATTAGCAATTTCTGATGATAGGAAGATGACCACTGGAGCACTCATTACAGATTCTAGAAGAAGTCTTCTGCAAAGCTAACATCTAATCTGACAGTCAAGTCACAGAATAATGTAGTGCAAAAAAAAAAAAATACATCCAAGACAGGCTGAGAAAACAGATTTAGCCTCAGTGGCATGTGCTCAAATGCTAAATTAAGAGATAGGTCCTGCTGGCTGACAGCATCTGGGAGAAAATTGTCCTAGGATTGAGACAAATTCTCTGGGGGAGATTTCTTTCAGTGTGCTATAAACTGTCTTAAAACATGTCTGTCCTGAATGACATATTATTGTGCAGAGATCTTCAAACTGGTGCCTGGGGGAGGTATGGGACATACAATGGCATGGCCCGACCCATGGCTGAGCTGAAGTTTTCGCTTAGTGCATTACTATGTAGGTATATCAGTTTGTCTGGGGGATCTTGAAGATGCTGCTATATTCTGGGGTGCAGATAATCCTACTGTGGCATTATCCCGAGACTGGAAGGCCCTCATTGTCTAAGGTGTGTGCTTAGCATCATAACACATAGGAATAAAGCTTAGGGAAAAATCCCTGATAGATTGTAAGATCACTGACATTTAAATTAGCAGCTACTTTAGTTGCTCTTGTATTAGGCCTTATTGTCACTACAGCACCCTTTAAGGAGGATCTGCCAAGAGTGATTATTTTGGGGCAACTTACCTTTTCTGAAGCAATAGCAACAACAGTTGTTGATGGAAAGGTTACAAATAAACAGACTATCACAGATTTGACAAAGTTTGACTCAGATCTTGGGGTTTCCAAATGGAGACGATTCTCTATAAGAAAACAAACATGAATCAGACTTAAAAAGAATATAATGCCTTTTAAGCTTACAGGGACTATAGCTTAACGCATCTAGTTTCAAAAGTTAAGTCTTGATTGTTTCAAGAATGTAAAGAATAAATCCATCTGGGATGGATGAAGACTGTCAATGAGAAAAACAAAAGAGTACCACCGAAAATTGTTTATATTTCATTTTTGTTGAAACAACATGACAATGACTTCCTGATTTGGGTTATTTTTTGTATTTCAGTCAAGTTCTTTCATCAGTGATGTTCCCAACACCAAGTCAGATGTAGTCCTTTGGGGTTAAGGTGAAAACCCTGTCCTTGTTTCTTTGAAAGCACATTTGGTAATGAAGTGACTATGGAGGTGCCGAGGATCTGTTCCTTACTCTTGTCTCAGGAATCAGGAGTTTACAAGTAACTGTAATAGCTACATCCAGTTTTTATCTTCCTAAGAACTGATTGGATCTGGAGAATAAACACAAAGAATTTTAGGCAACTTTCTTTCCATGGTAGCAGGAAGGCAGCTGGGAGTGATCCCAGGCTTGTGCAAACTGCAAAAGAGGTAAGTGTATTTGTTGGATGGGAAGAGAGCTACACGGTGTGTTTCTCCAAGCCTAGACATACTGGCCATAAAGAAAAGCCTGGTCTCTTCTGACCTCATGCAAAATCGACATGGAAATAAATGAGGAATGTTCTCTGCAGGAGATTCTGAGGAAGAATATATATGGAATAAGGTCTTCCTTTCATCGTCAAGAGGTAACTTGTGAAAGGAAGTAATTTTAGTGTTGTCTCTCTTGAAGGTTTGATGTTAATGTTTCAGCAAGAAAAAAGAAACATAGAGCACTGCAAATCCCACTACCAATTCAATGCTGTTTGCTAAATATAAAGGGCTCTGTCACCAGAGCTGAAAACACCTTGGTATATACTGATATCTCAGGCACTACAAGCAAATGTGCTAATAGTTTGGTGCCAGAAAGTCAATGATAAAGGGAAAGAAATCATTATTATAAAGTTTGAGTCCTTAAACAACCCTTTGCAACTTTGCTCAGCATTCTAGCTGCCAGGAAGTCATGGGATCCACGTGTTGTGTTACTGCCTTTTGCCTCCCACTTACAGAGGAGAGTTGGCTAAGTGTTGTGACCCATACTGCAACAATATAGGTTGATTGCAGATTAAACATGTCTTCAGTTTATCCTCAAGGATCATGCCCAATTCTTCTAGGTCATGCCAATGGCAGCCCTCTTCCTAGGACTAGCACAGGTACTGAAACAGGTTGTGACATGTTTGTATGGTTTTCATTTTCATTCTTCATGTTCAGATTCAGAACAATGAAAATGCAAGGACTCTGCCAGGTCCTTCCTTCGCAGCACTAACTATGCAGTGCAACACGAAATGCAGTTAAACTGCAGACCTCCTGAGGTTTTTCCCTCTGCAAAGTTTTCTTCTTCCTGAACTCTTCTGACCAGCTCTACAAGAAGTTTATCCTGTCTCAGCTAAAACACAAAATCAAATCTCTGATCCCAAAATAAAGGAGACTCTAATCCAACTAATTTTAATCATCACCCTTCCTTACATTATCCCTCTGCTGTCTGGGTTTAGCTTTCCAGTTACTCTCCTTTTGATGCAGCGTGTCTTCCATCAACTGGCTTACCACTTGGAATAAGATGCAAGATGTAACCTCACAGGAGGCTTGCTTTTTGGTTGGAGAACCTCTCATCATCTAGACTTCCTTCGCAAAGTGAAAGGAGTCAGTCTGTGCCCCACTGCCCAACTGAGCTCTTTAAGAGCACCTTCCCATAGTCCCGACACCTAGTACATATGCAGTCAATAATGCATATTAGATGATTTCCTGCTACTGGTGGTATGAGGATGAGAAGCAGTCTTTTACTTTCCATAGGACAAGAAGAATAATCAGTGAAATCCACAGCCTGAAGTGGATGGGAACATCAGAAAACAGTATCATGAGAACAGCTCAGCATATCGTGCAAAGGAGGAGCAAAGTGGCAAAAGCTGTTCTAGTAAACTTCTATTTACTGGCATGCTATTGAGCAATAGTTATGGTAACGTGTCTATGCATACCTACATACACAGATTCTCCCATGTATGCACACAACCAAGAAGAAGTCAGAATAGGGACATGTTTTGCAGGTGGTGTTCAGAAAGGGATAAATATTGTAGGGCTCTCAGTTTGTAAAGTTATCGCTGTTCTTCACAGTGCTCTCAACAGCAATTTAAGAGCCAAATCTATTTAAAAACAGTAATTGCAGAGAAGTGAAGTTGCCTTTGGTTGTGCTGTTTTTCTCTTTCCCGTTGTAGCTTCCTCTTTCTCTTCACCAGCTCAGCACTGCTGGCAGCTTTTTATAAACCACGATTCCTACTGCTGTCAGCTTGTTTGGAAACTACATGGTGAGCTCAGTCCAGCAGCTACTGCTGTGGGTTTGTGTTGAATTGCAGACCGGATTTGCTTTAAGTTCTGTACCTACCACCATAATTTTCATTCCAAAACACTCAAAGAGCTCTACATATTCAAAAATATTCAGTACAAAGCAGAATTTTGCAGTAAATATGTGCAGTTATGTAGCATAAACTGAAAGTGTAAGTGCATTCCCATAAAAATCAGTAAAGACCTGCACAATGCATATGGGAGTGATAGCTTCTGGAAGGTTAAACTGTTGCAGGGCCATCAGTAATGCTGAGTTATTCTAGGTTGAGAGTAATTTGCACTGAGCATGCATAAGGGATGTTGTGACCAGAGCAATAGCTGTGAAGCAAAAAGCAATATTGATATGATCTTCATTTGTAGAGGAATCTTCTACAATACCTTAGACATCTTTAATACCAGAGACAGAGTGGGTGGGTGAGTAGAGTGCTGTCCAGAAAGATTATAATTACATGAATAATTAGGAATAAAACAGTGAAAAAGCTTCATCTAGCCATAGCATCCAGAAGAGATTACTAGGGAAGCAGGCAGAAGAAAGAACAGAGGAGCAGGACTGGAACTGAGGAGACACTGTAAGTTGAGATAGTGCACCAGCACTCCGTATGTCTTTGTCCTCTGCTTGCTGCTCCAAAGGCAAACTTTGCCATTGGTTTGGTGGAGAAACTAACTTGGAACAGACACATTATAGTACTTCTCACTACAGGCGAAATCGTACAGGACTGGAGGATGATGGCAAGATCTTGGCTTGAGGCAAATGGTACTTAGAAGAAAAGCCATAGAAAGAAAATAAAATCAGAGGTTCCTCTAGGCCACAGAACTCACAATCTTGTTTACTTGCAGATCTCTAAAATGCTTCCATGTAGGTGCAAACATATCTGGGATTTACATGATCAGTTTAAGCCCACTGATAACAGGGTTACTTTTTGTTATTATTCTCAGATCACTCAGAAGTACTCCTTGGACTTACAGTGGTCTGTAGACCATGAGTTGAAAAGTCACTAAATCGTGACTGGAAAACATAGGTCTGAACATAGTACTTTTACTATTGAATTTAATTGCTGTATTACTGAATTAAATGAAAACATCATTAATAGCAGGCTGCAACTGCAAACGATGTAAAATTCAGTCACTTGTAAAAATATACAAGCCAGTACTTGAATTAAAGTTTAAATAAACAGCTAAGGATTTGTATGTAGGTGAGGTCTGTGACTGACAAGACAAAAAACTTGAGTAAGCCCATGGACATAGCAGTGGGAATAAGGTGGCTGGAGAAGAGTTGAAGCTCCATTTATCACTAGAGCACATTTTATCAGCAGCTTTGCCTGTACTCTTCCATGCTGTACGTATTCATGTAGTATTCCTAATAGAACTGTAACCCTCTCTGCCCATTATCAGTCATAACAAGAACCCCTCAACAGACAAAGCCATTGGGAAAGTCTGTCCCTTTCTCAGCTGGCAGGAATCCTGCAGTCTGGGGACAGAGACAGTCGAGTTATAAATACTCAGCTGTGGCTCCGTTTTGGTGTCTACTCCTCTGTCTCCTGCCATCTCCTGCTGAGAAAAGAACCATTTCCCTTTTCTTAATGACCACTAAAATAATTTAGGGAATTTCCAGCACACGGTGTACAGATTCTGATTCACTTTTACACCAGAAAATGTTTAACTCCTTCTGGGAATTATTGTGAATTGATCCAAGTCCTACAAACTAAGATATCTCAAGTTCCTTTTTCCCTTTTTCCCTTTCAACCATATATGAGCACTTAGCATCCAAAGTATTCTGCTCCTCTGCACCTCTCTGTCACTGCAGTGAAATCTTAGCCATGAGATCCTAGGCTCTCACACTGTCAATTGGGTCAGATATGTTTCTTCTTCTGAAATGGGAAGACAATTCTCTTTTTCTTATTTTCTAAGACACATATATACCTCTTAGCTTACTCTTTTGTAACATTCATGTTTCACTGCTACTACTAATACAATATGGTCAAAAAAAACCCTCTCTGTTTTCCTTCCCTTCTACCTCCTTTTAGCAAAGCTATTCTTCTTGCTCTTGCTGTCACTTGAGTATCGTCTCTGACATTATGCCAATCCACACAAGCAGGCTTTGTCAAGGATGTGCAGTTTCCTCTTGCAGGACACCTGTAAGATAAATTTTTAACACATTCCTTCCATGGCCTAAGCTATCATCCAGCAATGGCCTGAACTATGCCAGTCTCCATCTCTCTGGCCCACCTGGCTTCAGACTCTCTTTTTCCTTTCTCTCCCTTCTCTGTTGTAAAGGGAGACCAAACCAGTGTTCAAATGCTCTCTTTTGTATTTCTCCACTGTATTCCTCTCAATTACCACATCAAAACAAAAAGTTGAAGTCCCTTTAAGACCCTACACACAATTGGTCCTCCCTAGTCTTTGTTTGATGTATAACATAACACAATAATTGTTTGGTATAACACTTCTGGCATAACAAGAAGGGTTAAATACAGATCAGTACAGTCAAATACTGGATTGGAGGTACAGAAAATTGCTTGTATTAAAAAAAAAGATTGCAAAATTAGAAAACCAATAACTGCAATTGTGAGAACAGGAGGGAGGAAATAAAGTATCCACCCGTATATATAGCAGAAGAACTTTACAAAAAATATAGTAGTAAAACACAGAGCAAAACACCTGCAACCAAACAAAAAATTACCAACTCCTTCAATGGGCCTGCAGTCTTTATGTGGCTGATGTAGCATTACTAAAAGCAGGGAGCAAACTGTGCTTCTAAACAATTGAGAAGCTTAACACGGAGCTACTTATTTCTAGACTGCCAATTTTTTCTACCAGAAGATAAGTGGAAGATGTCAGTTTTTTACCAAACCCTGCAGATTTCAAGGCAAGAAAGCAAAAATTAAGCCTAAAGAATCTAACTGGCATATAGTAACCTGGTCTAAGGTTACAAAAGGATGAAACGTAATTAATTCAATCACAATTTCTCTTAGGAGTAATTACTTCGGTAAGAAAAAAGCTTCTATAGATAATTTACTACAGTGTGTCATACGCACTTGTCCTAGCCGCACACATAAAGCTGTGACATGAGGCTTGCTTGCATGCTTCACCTCTTATACAGCCAAACATCTACTGTGAGGCTTCCAGTGCTTCAGTTCCTCTGTTTATACAACATTCCAGACACAAAGTCCTTGTGAAAGTGGTGGCAGAGAACAGGAAGTGCAGCTGTAAACCCACCAGCTACCTAAAGATATGTTTACTTGTGAATAGTGGTTTTCTCTTTAGAATTCTGAGACATTACTAAGAGATACAATCCTACTAAGATGCAAGTCTGGAAAGCATTATTTACATTAGGAAAGCAGACTACTTCTTAGCTGCACTCTCAGAAAGAACTGCTGCCTTACGATCCAAATCAAACTCCATACAGCAGACATAGCTTGGTGGAGGTCACTACAGAGCCAGGGGAAGAATCTTCTCTAAGGGTGGGTGCAGATAATCAATTTAGTTCAAATCATAAGTGCACTTCTAAAATTAATCTCCTGATCCTCCCTGCTTACTGTGCTTTAATTTGAACCACATAGCAGTATTAGAGCACATAAACTGGACTCCTTCCATATGAAACTGAAGATGGGGCTCAGGACTAGCTGTAAATGGGAATTCAGTCCACGGCATCAGACTAGAGCCAGTTTGAAGTGACACCCTCTAAAAGAAAACCAGACTGGTTGTTGAGCCTTCATCAACAACTTTTTTCTCACATATAATGATCTTCTGGAGTCATATCTCAGATGCAATTTATTCTTCTAGCTTAATGTTCACTATTAACGTATCTGATTGGGGGGGGTGTGAGTGGGAGACACCCACAATTGGACTGTAGGTTTAAGGCACAAGTCTATGAAGGGATGGTAGACTATACTGCTTGCATCTTACTGGCGCTAATGGTAGATTGGATGTAGACTTCAAGAGTAAATGGTACTAGCGCACTTTTCCATGTCATTTGCTTGAAATGGTACAAGAGTTTGGATGACTACAAATGAGCAGGAATGTGTAAGCTGAAAATCTGTTGCCTGGAGAATGCAGAAGATCATTAAAAACTGGCATCAAATCTTACAGCTATTTGAAAATGCCTTAAAGCCAAACTAAGTTTTTCCGAGTAGACTATATAATGTAGCTGAGATGTAAACAGATCTTGAAGCCAAATAAATTGCCAAAGGGAGATTTTCTTCTTTGCTCAATTCTGCTTTATGGACAGCTTCAAAGCTACTAATAAAATGAGAAATAAGTGCTTTTTATTTCTAAAAGTGGTTGTATACCATCATGGTTCTTAAAAATTCCATGAGGCTTTCTGGTTTACTACTGACTCACATTATTCTTCTTCCTCCCAGTGAAAATAGGTATCTTCATTCTGATATGGATTTAGTCTAGTTTAAGCTTGAAAATCTTTGTCAATTTAGCAAAGTTAGTTAAGACTGTGATATTTTAATGACATTTCCCACTGGCAAAAGTCCTTATAGAGATGTTGTTACATAAAACTCAGGAAATCTTGAAAGCTGGACTGTCAAAAGCACTTTTTTTGCCACTAGGAACTTCATCAGCTGTAGGTGGGGATGCTCACCTAGTGAGGAAAAGTCTTTTTTCAACTGTAGCTATGGTAATAAACCTGTGGGTATCACAAGGGTGCATCAGTGACTGATAATGTATAACAGTGGAAAGGGGAGCACATACTTCAGTGAAGTCTACATTTAGTCTGTTAAGGATCCTAAGGTGATGCTCTGCATGAGACAAAGTGGTAACAAATTCTTCTCAGCCAGTAACTTCCAGCAGCCATTTTGGGGCTCTTACCCTCTCATTATGGAAAAATGCAACAAAGATATCTCAACTCATATCTTCAACTCAGTAGCATATGTAACAAAGAGTTAAATGTAGAGGATTGTGCTCAAGAGCTCCAGATGCCTCCAGTTCCACAGAGACCCATAGGCTCTCTTAAGAGGGCATGTCGTCTGAATGGATATTCAGTGCTAAAGGATAGTATACAAGACCCATAAATCTTATTACCTCAGCATAAAACAAGTTCAGTGGAAAACATAGCTCTGGGAAGAATACGGAACATATAAGGGAATCCTTGCTTAGAGTTCTTGTCTTACTGCTACAAGAAAACTCAGTAGCAGAAGAGTAAACACCTGCTTCTGACTTAATGACTTCAGGATGAGTGATGTTGTATGTGGTTTTAGCAGGGTGAAAAATTACCTTCTGAACACCAAACAAGGTTTGAGGTAGCGGGACCTCTCTGTGATGTGGCTGCGAGTTGAAACCCTTTTGCTTTGGTAGCTTGTGGTTAGAAATAGCTTGAAGAATAAAGGGGTAAAGGTAGGGGAAGAGCTGTTTCAAGAAACTGCACACAGTGAGGTGATGCTTAGAGGGAAAATCTCTCAGATTAATATGAATTAAATGTTTTCAGAAATGATCATTCAGAAACTTAATCTTTCAACTCAGCAGGTTTTTCTCTAGTTCTCCAAATTCCCAAAATGGAGAAGGATCCCTACTCTACTTCAAAAGCCTTTCTGAAGGTCAGATTACATTCTGTGAGTAGCAGTTCACATCGTATGCCTCTGGAAATCGGTTCTCTACTATACAATCATTTGATATCTTCATCTGTTTTCTGCATGTAAGTCATCTAATAAGGTACTGCAGGGTTCTGGGCCAGAAGTATGGTCTCTAGTAGGCCTGCCTTTAGGAGTAAGAGGAGTCTGTGATTACAAACATAGGGTAAACCACCAGTTATATACAACAGTAAGAAAGTAATCTGTGTTGAATTTTAGCAAGATTGTTACTAGTAATGTTCCTATACAAATATGATAGTGTAAACAAGCAATTTATTTCAGTTTTAGCATTTCTATTTATAGAAATAACTCTCCTTCTTAGGAAGCTTATTTAAATTTCTGGACTTTCTGTTGGTGCTTAAGCTTTATGGTGCATTCTTTGGTTCTAATTAATCCTACAGAGAACCAATTTCATTCTTCATCTTGACAACCATGGTGCACTCATGATTACTCCCATGTTAAACATGGTTGATAATGGTGGCAATCTAGCATTCCCTGAGTGCAGTAAGGCTGGTGCGATATATCTATCCTTATTAGGTAATTTTCTGTGCTAAGAGACAGTGCAGAAATATCCTCCAACATATGAAATATAGTTGCATTCCACTTTAACAGAAGCCTGTCTGTGTAAAACACTACACTTTTAAACCTCCCAGTAGCCGCTCAAGCTATCTTTCAGTACGATGAATCAGATAGCATATCCTCTTTGTTCTGAATAGCCTTTTTAATAGAGACACAATTTCCACAATTACTTTTATCACCTATCTAATACCCACTTTAAGATTTGTGCATGCTATTGTTCACTCCCTTGTCCTCTGTTTGCACTGAATTTTATCATCAGGACTGTACTTTGCTTCTCTCCTTCCCCCAGGGTGGTTCAGATCTCTACCAGGCTGGTATCCAAGAGGAGACTCGAGAACCATCTCAACCATCAGAAGTGGACTGTTTAGCAGCTTGCTTATTTCTAGGTTAAAGCCAACATTCCATGGTTATGAATAAAAAAAGAATGAAATGCTTATGTGTCAACTGATGCTGGTGAGTTAATCTCCCATCATGTTCTTGATCTTATCCTATTGCCAATATGGTTTGCTTGCTGAGTTCCTTTAGGGTGAGGAATGAGAGGAACTTGTGAGCAGCCTCTGGTTTTACCAGTGTACAAGGAAGTCTGTAGTGGCTGAAATTCCCCCTCACCCATAGACCCAGGTGAGTGGTGAACAGGCTACTTTCAAAAGCAGAACCTGTGGCACATAGGCATAGACTGAAGGGGAACAACCCAGACAAAGCAACTTCGCTTTTTCCAAGGCATTATTAACTAACTGTGAAGCAAGAAGGCACTTTGCAGAATGAGAATGTTCTCCCTTTGTAGCAATACCCCATCCTCTACATCCTGCCCTACGGACCAGTTACCCCTGCCAGAACCTCAGTATAAAAGGCGTTTGTTCAATGCAGCCAAATGCAAGGAAAACAGTGGGATAAAGTCTGGGGAGAACACCATGTGAGAAGAGCTAACACAAAACCTCTACGAGAAATTTCAGCACCTGACTGTTTAGATACAACTCTACAAATCTTGTTCTCTGCTGTTAAAGGCAGTCAGGATCTGAGAGATGTCAAGTCACTGCATGGGACATGTAATACATTCTCTGTTTCCCCACTCATTTTCTCCTTGCACGAGCTAGAAAAGAAAAGAAATCACAAAAAACAAATGAAAGGACTAAGTTTCTTTCACTAAATAATTTTGCTCTATTGCAAAGCTTATGAAGAAAGTCTCACGGGCTTAATTTCAGGAGCTTTTTGGAAACCTAGGACTGTATATTTGAAACTATATACTGTTTGTTAACTTTCTGCTAAGTATTGCCACCCAATTCCAACACAGGACTATTATCAAAGCAAGTCTGTGTCACTGCCCTGTCCTCACAGAAGCTGTCAGGACTGTGTCTTTACGGTACCTCTATTAAAACAGAGAGCAGCCCCATCGTTCTGGTTCATCTACAGTGGGAAGCACAGAGTCTTTCCCAGAGCGCTGCACCCATGTGCTTGTTTATTGGTATCAGGCCCAGGCTCTGGGTTGCTGATTATACAGTAAGCACCTGCCCATGGCTCAGGGCAGACTTCCTGTTACAGCGCCGCAACTCTGCAATGAGATTTATGCAAACTGGCTAAAAGCTGTGATGTCACAGCCCCTGATAGACCCACGGGCTATCTCCCTTCTACAGACATTTAATAAAATCAGGAACTTCACATACAGCTCAGGAAGTTCACCTCAGAAACTATTAGGGCAAAGAATAAGAACTTGTTAGGGTCCTTCTCCTATCCCGAGGTCCATCATAGCAAAAGGGCTTCACGGAGTCCAAGGATCTCACTTTATTTTTTCTTTTTTTCCTTTTTCTTTTTTGCTTGTTTCATGTGATTTCTTCAAGTCAGTTTTTCTGGATGTTTGAAAACTGAATTAAGAAAAATTCACTCCGAAGTTGGCTGAATGTTGCAAGCTTGCAAAATGGAAGGATTTCCCCTCATTCCCCCTGTGAGTATATGAGGTTTATTCCTAATATTGATCACTGGGATCAGTAGTGAAAGGCAAAGTAAACCAGGTTTATTATTTGAGAATATCTCTGGTTTGGTCTGTATTTGTAATGCCAGGAAGTTGGGCTTAGGTCAATATATAAAGCCAGTGACAGCACTGCAATGAATGGGAAATTAACATTTCCTCCCAAAACTTGTATCTGATTTTTGATCTCCATTTGTTTTCACAGATTAAATGTACGGTATTGTTGTACAGTATGCGCATAGCAAGTCAGTACATCTTTTCCTTTAGTGCCAGGTTTGTGATATAAGGCCGAGTCTTTCTTCAGGATGTAATTCTTAATAATCTGGAGTCTCTGACATAGCTTGTGTGTTTGACTATCTACCAATCTGTGAGAGAAGAGTTGCTGAATGCTGATTTTACCTATTGCAGATTTTAGGACTCTGCTCTTTGCAGTGATGGCATCTAAGTCTGCAACTTTAGTTTCTCTTGAACTGAATTCTCTTGAAATCACTTGCAACGAAAAACCAATCGGTGAATGAGAGTTAAAAATCCACAGGGCTTAAGTGGGTCTTTCAATGTGCTCTCTAAGATACAAACTTTTCTGTGTGCTTATGAGGCTGTTCCTACCCTTTCTTTAACTCTGAAACACGGTTACACTGCTGTAATTTATTGTATGGTGAGTTTGGAAGTAGTTTATGAAGCACATAATGTCACTAACCTGTTCTTCAGAGACAAACCTGAATGGGAAATCTCTAAACAGACTGGGTAAAAGAGGCCCTAATTAGATTGTATGAAGTTTGTAGAGGCTGAAGAGATGTCAGATAAGGTGTTTTACTTGGCTTTTTATGTGGTAGATGACCTACAGTAATTGCTGTCTGTGTTCAGAAAACAGAAAGAGACAACGCAGATCCAAGAGTCCTTTTAACAAGACTTGTATCAAGTCTTCTTTTTGTCTTGCTAAGGACAAAAAGACGTGTCCTTGCTAAGGCTAAGGACGTGTTTCCTTATCTTCCACCCAGCGAGATAGCCCCCTGAGTTCCTTTCATGTTTGGTATCCATGCTCACTGAAAATATGTCTTCTTTTCGGGAGACCCTTTATTCTAGCAGTTCACCATCAGTGTCCCTGAAATCTCACATCTATCCAAAGGGTGGGAAGACCCTAAAAATCTTTTCCCCCTTTTTTTTGCTTTAATTCACCGAATTGCCCAATGACTCTGCTGTAAACGCGTCAGGACAGAAAGCTGAAAAGAAACTGAGAAAATGAAAAAAGTACACAGCCATTTCTCAGTATGTTACGTGTTGGACTTAAAATAAATTTGAAAAGAAATGCAAACCTTGCCCTCAACGACCCCAGAAACCAGCATCTCCATTTAAATAAAAGTAAATAATTGTTAATTTTCTGTCCACTCATTCATTCAAAGCCAAGTTTTCTGGACTCTCTTTTTCCAGTATTGAATTCCAGTGCACACACGGCATAAATAGAGTGAAAATCTAACACAGCCTGGCCCATGGTTTGTCTTGCAGTTAATATTCTGGCTGGATTCTGTTCAGATGAATGATACAACAGGCAGTGAAAATACAATTGTGTCCTACAGAAGCACTTGACAGGGCAATTTGTTCTTCATTTTTGTGATTAAAGTGTCCCATGATTAATCACTTGTGGTTTGTATTTTCAAAACTATTTTAAGTGCACTTTGAGCCCTGCAAGTTAGAGCCCCACACAACTTCGTTATAAATGTCTGTGCCTCTTGGGACTTTTTCAGAGGGGAGCCATAAGCCCGTTTCTAGACAGGGGGTTCTGTGAAGCAATACTTCCCTCCTCTGCCCCTCCTCTTTCAGTTGAGGGTGGTTCAGTAACTGCCTTTCCCTTGACTATGTGAGGAAACTCTTATCCTCCATTTGGAAAACACTGCTGGTTTAAATGGTTTAGGAGTATTGCATCTTTCTCTGAAGATTAGGACTTTTGTATGAAAAGGTCTGCAAACTGGGCCCATGTTTTTCAGTGCATGACAGAATCTAATTGTGCTACAGAGCCAAAAATCATTAAGTCAAACAACTTTGCCTAAGGAGGGCCCCAGTTATATGTGAATCCCTAAGTAGCCACCTGTAGAAATCATAGCTTCAAATAGAAGTATATTCATATGAGAAGTAAAATGCCTCACGGAAAGCTCTGTTCCACATAACTGCATTGCCAGCATGGTCCAGTGAGGCTCCTCCAGTGGGTGATTATGCTAATACCTTTACTCATCTTTTCTAAAATAGTTACACTGTAATTTTTTTCCAAGGAAATATGGTTAATCTGGGCCTGCAAACTTGTCTCAGCAGCACATCATTGGAAACTGTGTGGAGTAATTCTGAATCACATGCCAGTGAATAGTTACGTTAGGATAACAAAAAAGATCAGCTTTTAGTGGATTTACAATCACCTGGAATTACCTGACAAAGTCTCGGTGAATAACAAGAATTTTCAGATTGCTATTCAGTTAAGTCCCCTGTATCTCTCTTAACCAATGTCAGCCAAACCTTCTCCAAGTGGTTTTGTGGCTTTTCCCTTGATTTTCAATGCAAAGAAGGAAGATGGTGGTAAATCTCCATTTATCAAAGTCTGCGACAGATAAAGTATTGTTTGTTGACCTCTTGCTTGAGGTTGGAATATGGTTTTAGATAATGTGCTGTACCTCATGGCATGTACAAAAGGAGATATCAACTTCAGACCACAGCTATGAATAACAAAGCTTTCTGTCACTGTCTTACATGAAAACAATTGACAGAACAAATGGCCATTGACATCAGTTAAATATTAAGTTGTAACATAAGCCATTCTTTGCTTTTTGTCAGGGGAAACAAAACAGTTCAGTGTCATGGAAGTGCTATTAGTAAGATGATGAAATGGGTGCGTGGGTGGGGAGGTTCCAGGGGAGGATGGGGCAAGTGGGTAAAGATTGGTACAAGAGGCAACAGCAGCACATGGTGAAACCTATTGTCTCAAACTAGAGAAAAAGCTTTTAATAAAAAAACAGAGATTAAAAACAGGTTCTTGGCAATAGTTTCTCTAACAAACAGAGGAAAATATCCCATTTTCCCATAGGATAGAGAAAATCAGAGACAGTACATTCTGTACCATCTCCTTTGGCCACCATCTGATTAAGTTTATGATACTTAAACTTTCAAATATTTAATATACATCTTCCCACATTTGTTACTGTACCCTTGAAGCTCAGACAGCAAGATGGTAAGTGGTGCCAATTCATGTCCTTTGTGGGGATGGATTAGTCCAGATTGCAGGAGTTAGCAAAGATATACACATACATATTTTATCACATGGGTCACTGAGCAGAAAACAAATTCAAGGAAGAAAATTCCCACAATGTATAGCAATGAGATTTGAAGTCCCAGACTTTTAAAACACAGTGATCTATGTAAAAGCAGGCTGGTTTTTAGATGTTGAATGACTGCAACTCACTCCACAGTCAGCCAGGTCTGTAAATATTAAGGGAACCACTTTTTTTATTTAACACACCTTCCTCTAGCTCTGCTCATTGAATACACCTCTGAACTTGTAAAACTACCTTTTGAATGGCAGAAATACTTCATTCTCTGCTCTCAAATTGTGAGAAAGCATTGCCTGTTACAGTATATTGAACTGAAATGGGAGAGTTTGGAGTGTCTTGGAGAAGAAGAGGCAACAAAGGCAGAACACAACTAGGAAAAGTCAAATGTTCTTTCCCATACCTAAAATATGTGTTGTTTATCTACTTTCGGACTGATGCTTGGCCTTTCTGCCAAGCTATACTTCTGTACAGAGTTTTTGTTGTAGCAGGGGAAGGTTTATACATAGCAAATTAAGCTTAGATTGACAGGACACTAATTTCTTTGGAAATTTGCTTACTTTTCTTCCTTATATGCAATGGATATATATCATATGCATACTCCTGATGAATGTGATTGTGAGTTTGTTAAGGTTAAATAAAACCCCCAAATACTATAAAAAATGCTTTGAGTATATTTTGGCAGAATATTTATCAGAGACACAAGTTTTGATGCATTTAGTTATAAAATTTATATAATTTCAGATTCTAGTGTTTTAGTTAAAAAGAAATGATTTATATATAACTTTTTTAACCTCCATTTCTCCCAAATAGTATGATGTGCATTTTCCATTTGGACATTGAGGTCTCTCCTTTCTCAGAATGTGAATGGTTTTCTTTGAGTTATCAAAACTTAACAATTCTGATGTGAGGGTTAAAAACTTCATACATCCTTCAGGTTGACATGATTTATCAGAAAGCATATATTTATGGAAAGAAAATAGAAGAGTGGGGTGAATGAATTTGAAAAGATAATAAAGAGTAGAAATTCCCTTCAGAACTTTATCCTGAAGAAAGCAAACCACAGTTGAAATACTTTTTCTTGTCAGAGATCAGAATACACCACTGGTCTAAGGAATGGGGATTAGTGAATGCATATAACCAGTCATGGTTAGAGAGAACACAAAGAAAATATGTAGAGAAATACCAGAAGCATCAGAGAGAATCTATGCTGTATTGTCTCCTTTGACCTTTGGGGAATAAGTTATACTTCCCATTAAATGTGTAGATGAAGGGCAAGTCGATTGGAATCTTATGGATTTGAAAAGGAAGACTGCACCTATGTCCTCTGGAGAGCAGAAGTGAAATGAGTCCCTTCACTGGTATCCCTACAATTAAATGATGATTTACTCCTTTTATTTAGTCTTTCCCTTATATTGTCTTTATTGTTGATTATTGTCTTCTCAAGAATTTTCCAAAACAATTACCACCACCACCAATTATATTGGAAACGGACAGCCAGGCAATGGATTTGCTCCTGAGGGTTTGAATGTTCCATGGATCTGATGCCCAAGAAAACCTTAATCCCCTCAGAATAAGTCTCTCTTTTTCTCGATGCAATTTCATCCATGTCATCATAGAAATCACAGCCCTAGAAAAGGACAATCTTTAAATCCCTAAATTCCACCAGGATGAACTGAAGGAGTTAACTAGAATTTAACAGCAGAGTTAATGAGCAGTGGTAACTCTGCTGTAGTATTCACCAGAAGAAAAATCTTTTCCTCCTGCCAGCTGCTTATCTACCACCTCCATCTGCATTTTAATGGCAGCTGCTGCCTTAGGTGTCACATTCTCCAGTAGTCTAGAGGAGGAAGAAAAACAGAAGCTCACTTGCATTTATGGCATGCTGTCACCATAGCCTAAGCTTGCAAAATGCTGGTGTACCAATAATGAGACAGATTTATGGAGAGGACATACAGATAGGCATATGAACATATAAACAGGTGAACATAAAAAAATGCCCATCATTTAAGTTATTGTATTGTTTTAAATATTTGTCCTTTTCTTTTGAAGTCAGTTATGCTGAAGTCAGTAATGGAATAAAAATGTTTCTATTAGTACCTACAAGAAATAATTTCCTTTCAGAACACAAAGCAGAAGGCTTTTGAGTTCTACATTACTGTTGACACCATAAGAATTTGTTCAGATTGAACTTAGCTGGACAAAAGCTTTGCAAAGTCCTGTGAAGGACATTTCCCTCCTCTAAGTCTTCATTCTCAAAAAAGAAAAATCAAACATCAAATGAAGCAGCAGAATTGTGCACAACTAATAACAAACAGACCACCATTACTGAAACAACATAAGATGTTAAAGAGTATTAACACTGGAGTGCTAGGAGTGGGAAGCAGGACAAGTGGGAAAGTTACCCTATGTCACCTATTTTAAGAAGATAGGAAGGACTTTAATTCTACAGCTAAGCATCCAATAGGTCATGACTCAACATCTGCCCCACTTTTTAAGTCTTGTCTGTGCATACCTAACAGCTCTGTGCAGCTGATTTGAACCAGCAAACATTTACAGTTCATCTTGGGAAAAAAATGAGAAAGAAAATGTTTTTATGCCCCCTGTCAACATCATTACCCTCCTACAAACTGCCACCATTTAATGAGACCTCCTAAAACCACTCAGAAAATCATCCTTAGGCAAGACAAGTTTCTGCTTTCTCTTTTGTGCACAGAAGGAATAACAAATATCTGTCACTACCAAAGAGAAGGTTTCCCTGCTGTGCTGGTGTGATGGCATCCTGGCTTGTGGTTGATGTCCAAGACAGCTCTTTAAGCAGTACCGAGAGAAGGTTGGAGGGTGGGATACCAAGAACTTCTGTAATATCACAGGACAAATTGTCCCACACAGATTGGGTCTAAGGAGATGGATTATTCATTTATTTTTTGCAAACTACTGTTTGGTGTCAAGCATTTTATTCCTGCTGATTCAAAAAGAACTTGAAGCCTCCCCCTTCTTTCCCTAGGTAATATTAAATGTGTTGGCATCTCCCCTTCACTAACTATGAATAATTTTGAGGGGATTTGTATCATCTTACAACTCTAAAAATTCCTCTTCTCTTTGCAGCCCTCTGAAGATATGGTACCCTATGAGTCAGACCTCTACAGACAGCCCCATGACTATTACCAATATCTCAACAGTGATGGAGACAGTCACGGTGGTAAGTTAAAAAATATCTCCTTGGAGCATAAAGTCTCATGGGATACCACAGGAAAGACACTTTAGGACATTCAGGAAAAGAGCAAACATGTTGCTTTGATCTATAATGTATAGGCTCATAATTTCAATTCAGAACCCAACAGTATTTTATTCTGCTTAATGGCACTGTTCCAATCCAGAACTGCAACATGGTTTCTCTGAAAGAGAATTTTAGAAAGCACTGAATAATGCAAGTTGCTTCTAGGACCTTGCCAGGAAGGTGGGATCTCATTATCTCTATCCTGCATTATCTTCACTGTGGTTTTGCTTACCCCTGCGGATCAGAAGCACTCTGCTCGTTTCAGAGCTCTTTCATTACCTGGGTTTGTAATACTGTATTTTTTTCTTGTGTTCCCATCTCCAAATGCTGTTTGACATAGGCCCTAGAACACTCTATTTGTGCCTTCATTTTAATTATGTTTCTTTGGTATTTGGCCTTTTTCAACTCCATGTATTTCTGTCTTTCTTTTGATCTCTTTTGCATGCTGCCACACCTGGCTTTAACTTTTACTCTTCCTCCAGTGCACCCAAGTACTTCCTCTCTCTAAATCTATGTAAAACTTCCTTGTAGAAGTAAACCTAGCTTAATATAAAAATACTGTATGATTATTTATTGCTTCAATTTATGTATGCGATTTCAAAGCCTTTGTGTCTTTATATATGCATGTTGTCTGTGCACTGGACTCTAAATCATTGCATACAGGAGAATCTTTCTTGGTGAATTTTGTCTCCTGTGCAATACAATGGTCCAACAACACCGCCCTAGAAATATCAGAGTCAATATTGACTCAGGAAGGAAAAGCACCGTTCTACTGTATCATTTGTGGCAGTCCCTTCAGATCCTGGAGTTTCCCTAAAAGACTCCCACTGGCAGAGCAACTAGACCCATCACTGCTTAATTTAAGACATTTAACAACTTCACAGCATAGCACTGCTTTATCTTTGGAAACAAAAGTTACCTTGAGGGAGAGCAAGTTACAGAATAGGATTGTTCTGAGCATTTAACTGAAAAAGATTCCTAACTGAATTTGCTCTCTACATTGCATTTAAGAAAAACCTGTAATATTCTTTATGCCTGGAGACAAAGAATTAATTCAGTTGTTATAAGTTATCTCACGGCATCTGTCAAGTCACATTAATCAAACCCAGCAAATTCCACATGGAAATTCAGGGTTTTTACATGATAGCGTGTACCTGTTTACACACCCATAAAATGAGGATAATGTTTATTATCTCAAAAGGCAATTGTGACAATTAAACAATGACTGTAAAAGATGTAGGAAAAAGCACTGGAAAATAACTTTTCTGTCATTAAACCTAGGTTACATCAAGCAACAACATCCCTTTATCTTTCATAATCTTATTATCGCACCTGGTTTAGTACCCATTTCTTCTGTTGGAAGGCTGTTCCTAAGCTAAACTGCTCAGCTCATTATGTTAATCATTATGTTAATGATCATTATGTTAATGTTAAAATCATTATGTTAATGATCTGATCATTTTTATTCATCATAATGAACACAACAAAAACTTGCAATTGCCTCTTTGGGTTATGCCCTAAGTAGTACTTAAACACCCACTTTGAACAGAAATTTGACTCTGCCTAAACTTGTGTTGCGCTTGTCCTAAAGACCCAAAACCTTGTTGTTTAATGGTTTAGCTCCTACAGTAAGCAGTTATGAAAGAGGCAACTTAATCCCAGCCTGCACATTTCAATCAAATCTTTATTTATGAAAGCACACGTAATGTAGTTGGTTGTGTCTAAATGTCTAATACACCCTCTGCATTCCTGAATTGCTCACAGTCCAAAAGACCAATGAACAACCAAAGAATACAAATGAGAGTGAAAAACACAAATTAGCATGTTTTGCTTCTTTCCTATTAACACTGACAAACCCAACTTTGGCTTTCATTTCGTTAATGTGACAGAAGTAGTGGGTCTTGAGAAAAGCCATGGAGAAGAGCAGGAAAGGGACATCATAAACTACTTTTAGAAGTATGTACTAAATGTTCAGAACAATGTGGGTAAAAGCACAATGACTGAAAAACGGTGGGGAAAAAGAATAAATAAGGTGCAGCAGTGGGACCAGTGAAGTGAAAGAGCTGAGAATATGATCAGATAGGATAAAAGAATAAATAAGTAGGACAGAATTGTGAGAGAGAAGTTCAGTTTGGGGTACAGTGTGATCACTGGCAATAAATCAAACATAATTTTGCAGGTCTACTCAATACCACTATGGACTTCAAAGAAAAGCTACCAGGTAAAGTAAATACATGCTACAAATGGAATAATACTTCTGACTTTGCTGACAAGGGACTGCTAACACAATAGAAGGTCTTGCTCAAGTGTCAGACCACCTCTCTCTCACTGCTAGCAAGTTAATTAAGTGACAGGAAGATGGCAATATCTTAAGATGTGTGCTACATGCATTACTGCCACTTTTCTAGAACACAATGCTGAAGGCAACCCTAACTCCATGTTTACCTGAGTAGGCAGTGAAGCACACGCAATAGCATGTCACTAATTTAACGTGTAGATCATTGCAAATAAGTGAACAGTGAATTTAACAAGCAAAACCACACCATAAACATATCCACATGTTCACCACAACATGCATTATTTGCATTTATTTTGTATGCTGTAGTTTAACCATTTTGTAAATACTGTAATAAACACAGAAACACAGCCAAGCAGGACAGAAGCTACAAGTGATAGGGTATTAGTCCATCACCCCACCCTAAGCCTGTATGCTAGTAAGTCTGTAAATGTAATACAGCCTGTTTTGTAACACTAACGCAATCTTAGTACTTACAAAATTCCACAGCAGCTTTGTCTCTAAGTTATTACTAAACTTGATGGGTTTAGTAAAAATCACTTTTTGTATGAAGCTGAATGCTGATGCTTGTTCACTTTGTTGCTGGCCTCATGGAACTTACTAGATTTCATGATCTGGGATTTTATTTTCATCCCACCACAGCAATATGATCATTTAAGAATCCCAGCTTTGACTTTTTTAGGATTTTGGCCCACATAGAAATGGAGGAAAGTCCAAACATGTGAACCTTAGTTATGGAAAATAGAAAGAACTCCAAACTTCATTAAAAAATCCCCTCACTTCAAAGCCATTCTCATGCTTTGCTGACTCATAGATTTTGAATATTTTGGCATTATTAAAATCATGACGTTAGTGAAATGAGAAGTAATGAAATTCTACTGTCGTTACAGAAAAGACTGCTGCATTGCCTAGGAGCACAGCATTTCACTTAACAGAAAACAATCTGTAGAGAATCTAGACATTAATTTTCCAGCGTCCTTCAATTTTCCCAGCTTTTCTCAGAGGAGCGAAACACAGTGAGAACATCTAAGCTGTGCAATGGGGCACTGTGTAAGAAACCCTCTCTTAGTTCTAATGTGTTGGAAAACCTGTACAAGAGCAGAACCACTCGGAGATATTAGCTCAGACCTCACAAGTACAGCCATGTCAACAAGTTGTCTCCTTGGTCCAAGCAGAGTGCTGTGCTGACAGAGCTGTCACATTTCCGGTTCAAGAGCTGGCTCATGAATTTCTGCATAGTTTTGTGCTGTGTGGTGCAGATCTAGCCTATTACTCCACTTTCATTATAAATACCTTCCTTAAGCCTGTTTCACATTCTAATTGCTGGTTCTAACATTATTGATCTATTAGAACAGGAGCAAAGCAATTCACATCGGTCAAAAGATGACTGAGAAAGTTCAATCATGTTTTCTCACTTGTAGTGTGAAAATCTACCTCTGTGGTAAATATTAACACAATGCCTTTAGGTCCACTGTTGCTTCCCAACAGGCTAACATCCTCCCTGCTATGGGAGGGAATTCAGAGTTCATGATTGTCCTTCCTCTAACCTTTCACTACATTCAAGACCAAAACAAACACAATCTCCATGTCTCTATAAGAGAGAATTTATTTCACATCCTCTTTCACTTCACATGAAATTTCTCATAATGACTCCATTGTGTAGCTATAGCTTGGCTTTTAGTGACATTTGCCTTTACCCAAAGAATAGACACTTTCCATTTCTAGAATTTTTCTCTCTTTTCTTTTTTCTTCCTTTCACCTTAACAATTTTGAGAGAACAGAATGACTATTGTGCTATTGACAAAGCAAAGAACATAGAGTAAGTAGCTGCTGCTAACTCTAATAACTGCAGTCACAGATATTTAGAGGGGTTTTATGTTTTCATGAGCAATAATTTAGCCAGGCTGGTTAACTACAGAGGGGCTTGTGGAGACAGAATTTTCTCTTTTAATGTAACTAAACCAATATTGCTTTTCTTAAGCATTACTGTAAAATTACAGGCAATTTAGAAAGAAATAAGGGCTTTAACTCCTGTCACAGCTTGAATATTTGGGCATAAGTTTGTGTTGAAGTAATTGCCGATATAGATTTATTTTGTAATGCACTAGTATTACGTGATTGCTGTTAAGTCCCTAAATGCTGTGCTATTAGTACTATGCTATTGTAGTATTTTAACAGCTGCACCTAATTCCATTAAAATGGAATTTGGTAATGACTAGGCTAAATAGCACATAGTGATTAACATGAATATGCATAAATAGCGTTTCGTAAGTTTTATTTGCCAAGAAAGAGTTTAAAAGAACAGTTCTGCAGGCAGCAGAAACCTTGCCATAGGCTTCAAAAATTGAAGTATAAAAACATGAGTACTAATAAAAAGATACTTCAGAAGAATCAGAAGTAGATACTCAGAGCATGCCATGCACGTGGGAAAGGTAGTGGATTCTTTCTTGACCACATAGTTACTGCTATTAAGACATTTCACAGCTGAAGACCTGCCATTGACAGCCTCAGAGACTTTTGCCTGGGCTTTGTCGTCCTTACCTTGTGCATTGATCTCTTTGGCTGTAGTAGATTATGAAAGACAAGGGGTCTTTTGAAATATCCATTGCCATCTGACAGAGGACTTTCTGCAGAAGGAGCAGAGCCAGAATGGGAGTATATATATACACTCCTGCAATGTATTCTCAACAATTTGTTATACAGGGCTGCCCATACTATATGGGGCCTCAGTGTCTGGCTCTGCTTGAAAAAATCTGCAGTAACTTAGCTCAGAAAAAAACAAGTTAGTGTGGCTCAGTCTTCCAGTTAAACAAAACAGTTTCAGACTGAAAGTGCTCAAGGCCTCCTACAGGACACAGCTTTAGATGACCTTGGATTCAAACATACACGCTGCCATTTCCTGGGTTGGAGCAGATGTGAATGCAAAAGTACATGGGTACTTTGCACCCATAAACCCTACTGTTTCACCAGAGAAAACAAAATTTTTCTCTAGCACTACAACATGAAGAAGTGCATTGTAATTATAACTTTGGGCTACAAAATCCATACATAGCCACAAAAAGCACTATAGAACAAAGCAAAGAAATGACAAAGTAATGGAGCAGCTCCCTATGTGCTTTTATAAGTACCTTTCCATCCCTTTCACGTGACATGACTTATCCATGAATCAGAAGAGCAGGAAGGACAAAAAAGTAAGCACTGTGGCAAGTGGTCTGATAGAGCCTCCAAATAAGCTTCTACAGGCCTGAGCCACAAAGGCACCTAAAACAGCTTACAACTTCTCAGGTACCAATCACGTACCAACTATGTTTGGTATATGCATATCACTGAGTTCTCTCTAAAGGAAGCCACATTCAAAGGCATTATCCCAGATTTCAAATCCTCGAGGGGATTAGACCTAATTGTTTGAAACATAAGTTGGGAAGGACGAGGAGACCGAATCTGAGAGAAAGAATAAAGCTGGTATTTAAGAAAAAATGTTCACAGCACATTAGTATCCAGATAATGAAATACACAATAACATCATACTGCAGAATTGGACAATTGGTTCCTCTACAAATTCAGTACAACTAGACTTGGTACAAGGTGTTCAGTTCTGTCCATCACATTATCGGAAGGATGGAAACAGCTGGAAGCTTGAAGAAGAGAACAAATAGGATTTGGGGGGGGTGAATATACTGATTTATATTGAAAGACTGAGAGCTAAGTACATGCAGCAGGGTGAAGTGATAATTAGGAGTAGATTGTAAGAGGAAATGATAACAAGCTGAAAATATGTGAAGGGTATGACAGAAATGATTTCTAGTAATACAAGGAAAGACAATTTGGAATAGTAAGATGTAAATTAGAACTGTTACACTGAATATCATAAAGAAATTTTGGCCATGCATAACTTGATTCATTAAAAATTAAACTGTGAAAGTTAATTTCTAGCTCGGTCAGAGCAGAAGACATGAGGTCGACTTTGATTTTACAAAACAGAGTGCACACAAATATGTACGTAATGGTGCATGCAGCTGCTGTAAGAGAGAAACAGAATTTGCAATGCTTCACAATTCCTCCAGCAGATTTTAAATTTGGAGCAGCAAATATGAAATTCATAAACTGTTGGAGGTTTATTATTGAGCTTAAAAAAACCAGAAATCTAAACCTGAAGATGATAGGGAATTTAATTTCAAAAGTAAATAAATCAGGAAACAGGGAAGTCATTATCTGAGTATTATTTTATGTTTCTGAAAAAAATCATCACAGACATTTCCTACATACTGAAGAGATAAAAAAGGTAGAGAAAGAGTCTGTGTCAGAATTTAGGCTCACTGTAAGCAGTGTACACCAGACTGCTGCAATAGTTTAGCCTTTTATTCTCTTGTATTGGTACTGAAAAATGTGTGACATTGCAACACATGCTTACAGGAACTATCTTACAAAGTGCTGTGTCTCTACGGCAGCATTCCCACATTTTTTCCAGCTGAGTAAAATAAGGATTGAAGATAACTGCAGAAAAATCTGTACATTTGTTGCATCTCCTCATTTCCATGCCATGAGAAAGAGTGTAATGAGACTATGGTAGTATGTAAACCAGTAGAATTTGTGGCCTCAAGAAGGAAAATGTAAGTCTGCTATGGTCTCTTCTTGGGAAAGGTGCCAGCATTAATATCTTTCACATTTTATCCTAAATTATCATTGAAATCCACCTCTCCATCTAAAAGTATTCTCGCTGTTAAAATGGCCAGCCACAAGCATTTATGAGATTAGGAAAAGAAGGAATCTATATAGATTGTCACTAGAGACAGACAGGGCAACAAGGGTGGTGTGGAGAGGGTGCAAAAGGCAGCAACAGGAGAACAGATACCAGACAGGTAAACACCATGTTTCTTAATCTTGTCATGTAGACCATCTATTGTTATTTCTTTAGATCATTACTGGGAATACCATCCACACCACATGCACAGTGAGTTTGAGACCTTTGGAGACAATCACTTCACAGAACTGCAGAGTGTACAGCCTCCCCAGCTGCAGCAGCTGTACAGGCACATGGAGATCGAACAAATGCATGTCTTGGATTCTACAATCCCACCCACACACATTGGACTCAACCACCAGGTATGGTTATCAGCCCTTCCTCAGAATTTAGGATGATTGTTAAGGGCAAAGAAAATAACCCATCAGGGAATGCATACTCTTATGTGAAATAGATTTTGTCCTCAACATAAAAAGGACACAGGACTGTTGGAACAAGCCCAGAGGAGGCCATGAGGATGATCAGGGACTGGAGCAGCTCCTGTATGAAGATAGGCTGAGAAAGTTGGGGCTGTTCAGCCTGGAGAAGAGAAGGCTGCGTGGAGACCTCAAAGCAGCCTTCCAGTATGTGAAGGGGGCCTACAAGGATGCTGGAGAGGGACTCTTCACTAGGGACTGTAGTGATGGTGCAAGGGGTGGTGGGTTAAAACTTAAACAGAGGAAGTTTAGATTGGATATAAGGAAGAAGTTCTTTACTGTAAGGGTGCTGAGGCACTGGAATGGGTTGCCCTAGGAAGCTGTGAATGCTTCATCACTGGCAGTGCTCAAGGCCAGGTTGGATGAGGCCTTGGGTGTCATGGTTTAGTGTGAGGTGTCCCTGCCCATGGCAGGGGGGTTGGAACTGGATGATCTTAAGGTCCTTTCCAACCCAAACCATTCTGTGATTCTATGATTGCTGAAATCAATTACATAAGTTCTTACAGCACAAGCACTTTATATAAAACTCTTCATTCTCAGGACAAATGTGGTTTAAGCATTCCTTTTATCTGGATAACAAGGAGTCAAGCTCCTCAAACTGTGCCTAAAAAGATCACTGTGTTCTCTGGAGGTTTTTGTAATCTCAAAATTTTATTTCATTTAGAATTAAAATCAACTGATCTGAAATTCTAAAGAGGACCTGGACCTGAGAAGCTGTGCATTATCATAGCAAGGGTATCCATGGCTATTAGGAAGGATTCTGAGTCTCAAAGTAGTAGGGAAGTTTTAAATATTTCCAAGCAACACCGACATTTTTACATGACCTGTACAAGAAATGCTAACACAGACAGGTCACTGGTAATTTTACCACAGTGAAAAGGGCTAAGGACAATCTGCTTCTGTTTTGCCTGAAAATGAGTAAGTCAGAAGCCAAACCACACTGTCTTGCTGAGATTTTACATGAAGCCAGTCATCTCCCTGTAAAAAAAAGGTACTCCATTGTGCAGTAAAGATAGTCACCAGAGTGCCAATGAACCCTCATATAAAGCTGAAGTTATGAGGGTTTCCATCATACTGCAAAGATACTAAGCAAAGTGGTGTGGAGATCACTTTTTAACTTGATCCTGCAAGAATATATCCGAAGTCATTACCAGGAGCAATAAGGAAGCTGGGTGATCTTGTGCTAAGGAGTACCCTGAGGTAGGCAGCTATATACAGTGTGGTGAACACAAGACAGAGCAGGACTGCAGCCAGAGATAAAAGTGTTTGCTGGTTACAGTGCTGCATATAATGGTGCCATTGGTGAAGTTTTGTGAGGCAAACTGCATGCATGGACTTGTCATTTTGAGCTTTTTATGTTCAAAGCAAACTGAAATTGGATACAAATTACTAATCAAAAACAGAGAAAAAAATTGAGTGAATAAGTTAACATTGGCAACAGGAAACTGACTGACTGCAAGCCATCAGACTTGCCACCTATTACTCAGAAAAAACTCAGGAATAGAACAGAAGATGTAGATACGAACAGAATTAGGAACAGAAAGTTACTAATATAAAAAATGCTTCATGGAACGGCAGTCTGTGGGAAGCTTCAAGTTGTTTCAGTTGCTCACTGCAACTGCTAACACATAGTGACCGACCATTCTCTATCCAAAGGCGAAGAATAAAAACAAGCCCTTTATGGATACCTTTGGAAGCACCACCAGAAAGCTAGAGCATGCTTCTGCTTATCCCACTTCAATCTACTCAGTTATCAGCCTTCATTTCAGGACAAAAGGCAGATAATTTATATTGTTGCCACTTTCAATAAAGAGCATTATGCTTTCTCTGCCCCAACCAGTACCAAACTGCAGAAGATAATAGTAGGTAAAATTAACCACTACCCTCCTTCTCTTTATCAGTTGGCTTTTTACTTTAACTTACAGTGGCTCACGCAAGTGGTACTTGGCATGCTCTGAGGTTCAGGCTTAGTCTCAGCCATAGTCCTAGGCAACAGATACCATTAGTCAAGGCATTTTCAAAGAAACAGAAGCAGGAAGCAAGCTTTAATCCTCCACTGAATTTGCCAGTTACTAACTGCACCCATCTTGTCATGCAATATCAGAGTTACAGTGAACAAAGGAAGAACTTGAAAAGATATTCTCTAGTTATCCGTTGATAACACATTATTTTATGAAATCAAATTTGAGGCTCAAGCTGTTCTTGGACAAGATTTCTTTAAAAAGTTGTGTTAGCCTGTCAGCAGGTGATCTCACACATAATAAATTGAGAAAGGAATAATCAGTCTGAAGGAAGAATGAAAGAAAAGGTGGAAAACTGTAAAGAGCTTTAGAAAGAGGAAAATCACAAATGGATGCCACAGACCCTGAGACAGCACCAGGATACAGAAAATAGCCAGCAGCTTCTTTAAGCTTTCTCTCTCCAGATCTGCATTAGTAACCTGGCTCTTTCAAAGTCACTATCAGGTCCTCTGTAGCATAGCTGGGTGACACTGTATGTATTGATCTGTGCTGAGTTTTAGGCACAAAGCAATTGTAAGCAAAAATACAGGCAGAGAAAGTGGGCACAGTGTGGGGGAAGCTTACACAACTCTCCAGCTTGGCCTCTGCAACTCCCTTTGCTGGTGAGACACCATTCCCCCTCCCTTCTCTGCAGCACTGTCACTGTCCCCTTCCAGCCCCAGACAAGTGGTTTCCTTACTCCCAACACCAACCCATGATGCGCTCTAGGTGTCCACAACCATTTTCTCTGCTGGGGCACCAAACTCATTGTAAGACATTGTCCTACCTTCTCATTCCCCTACCCCCATGGCACTGTCTCTCCCTTCCTTCCTACCCCTGGGGCTGCAGCTTTCTTAACTGTAAAAAGCTAAAGGTGACTCTGCGGTGAGGGCTGAAGTTTCACTCTTGGGGATCTGACAGGAAGCTTACACACACTCTTACCCAATCCTGGCCTTCCTGCCAGATCGCCTCCAGCCAATGTGCCAACTCATTAACCGCCAGCCGCTGCACCCCAAAACCAGCCCATGGCCCACACTCCTTATTGGGACACTTCAACCTGGTGCAAAACTCATCTGAAGAGCACCATTCTGCAAGGCCAGACGTGGGGTGGGTGATGTGACTCATGAACACCTGCTCCCCGCTTCAGTGCATAAGGTCTCCTGGGAAGGGAGTCGGGTTCAAGGTATCCTTTCTTGGTTGAGGGAAGGAAGAGTGGTTCAAAAGGAGCTCACCTTCCAGAGCTATCGATCTGGCCCATGTAATGAAACCCACTTTCTATATGCTGCTGGGTTTCAGGGGTGTTGGTTGGTTTTCTCTTAATGTAGGAATTGGGTTCTTACTCTCTGTCCCTCAGACTGATCTACTTCTCATTCTTAAATAAGAAGCTGCAATAATTCATGGCAATGGAGATGGTAAAGGGTCTGGAGAACAAGTTTTATGAGGAATGGCTGAGGAAACTGGGGTTGTTTGGTCTGGAGAAGAGAAGGCTCAGAGGGGACCTTACTGTTTTCTACAACTGCCTGACAGGAGGTTGTAGTGAGGTGGGGTCAGTCTCTTCTCCCAGGACAAGAGGAAATGGCCTCAAGCTGCACCAGAGGAGGTTTAGACCAGATATTAGGAACAAGTCTTCCCCGAAAGGTGCTCAGGCATTGGAACAAGCTGCTCAAGGTAGTGGTGGAATCGTCATCCCTGGAGTGTTGATGAGGCCCTCAGCGACATGGGTTAGTGGTGGCCATGGCTGTGCTGGGGAATGGTTGGACTTGATGACCTTTAAGGTCTTTTCCAACCTGGCTGATTGTATGATTCTATGATTCAAACTGCTCACAATCTCTAGCAAACCAGACTATAACTGAGAACTTACAGAGCAGAGGTATATTCCACACTGTTCTGACAAGATCTCTATAAAAGGGCAAAACAATTTAGCACAAAAACTTGTTTTCTAGCTTTGCAGATGAGAAATCCCCATTAACAGGGTATTTTCAGATAGCCATTTCGGAAAACAGAATGTGAGCCAATGTGATGTATCCTTTACCCTAGTGCTAAGGCTATTAGCTTCCTCACAGGGGAAATTCAGGACAGGAAGCTGACAGACCCATGTAACCCCATCTCCAGACCTGGATGCAGTCCTGTGGGGATTCAGTGCTGTTGGAAGGTACTGTGCCTGAGAAATGGAGAGGACAGAGCCAAAACCATTCAAAGCAGCCATGCTTGGGCAGAACCGTTCAGCTCTTTCAAATTTAAAAGAGCAGTTCCAGAAGGTCTGTGCAAGGAAAAAAGTTGTTCTCAAATGCGGTTTTACACTGAGGATAGGCAACAGGGATCAGAAACTCATTAGGAAGAATGCCAGCTTTGGGGAGGTTTGGAGGAAGAGGGGCAATATCACTTACATAGGATATAACATAGGGGAAAGTTCTGACTTTCAAAACTTTATTCCTTCTTCCCTCATGTAAAGATGCGTCTTTGTACATGAGTGTTGATTGTTAGGTGGAAGAGTTTCTTATTGCATAGTATTTATTATAAATGTCAACAACTACCTCACTCGGTATTACCCTAAACAATCTCATGTATCTCTTACTTTCTCCTCCCTTTTCTCTGTAACTTTTCCCATGCCCCACTCTGTCACTACCTCCTGCCTCTACTACTCTTTTCTCCCAAAGATGTCCTATTTGCCTCGGATGTGCCTACAGTACTCCTCTCCACTTCAGCCCAGTTCTGATGAGGAGGACATAGAGAGGCAGAGCCCCCCACTGGAAGTATCAGATGGGGAGACTGATGGTGTGGACCCTGGGCCTGGAATTATGCATGGAGAAACAGGTCAGTGAAGACAGAGGGACTGATAGCGAATAAAGCTGTAGAACTGCTGTAATATTATTTTACCCCACTGCCAATTATTTTATCCCCTGATTCCTTGCAATCTCCAGTCCTGAAAATCTTTTATGACCATAACTGTGTCTGTATCTCAAATCCGACTTATTCACATACTCTCACTTCCTTCTTCTGCCTTGACTATTCAGGCTTCCGGAATGGATAATGGCTTTTGCCATTTATACTACAATTTCCATTAACAGATGGGAAATCCAAGGCAAGAAAGTCAAGGGACTGATCTTTAAAAACATTTAGCTCTGTTTGCTCAGTTCCTGAAAGTCAGGTTCTGTATAACCTGCCCAAATTAGCTTCAGATGGTTTCAAATTAGGAATGCTTTTCAGTTGGCTTCAAATTAGCAAATGAATTTCAGAACAAAGGCTTGGCCTTTTGAATTCCTTATTCTTCTTTCTTTTGCCCAGTACATCAGGCTATATTATGCTCTCACAACTATAACACTGCCTATTGTTATAAATGTTGCAAGCTGAAGCAGTTACGTGACTACCTAGCTAAAAGTTAAAGCTAGCTAGCTAAAACAGTTATATGAATTACATACTTTCTGCTGTTTCAGCAGGAACTACATGCTAATCCTGATGCTCCACTGCCTTTCTTCTTTGACTCTTACACAGGCAGCAAGAAGAAGATACGTCTGTATCAATTCCTTCTGGACCTTCTTCGCAGTGGAGACATGAAGGACAGCATCTGGTGGGTGGACAAGGAAAAAGGTACTTTCCAGTTCTCCTCCAAACACAAAGAAGCATTGGCACATCGCTGGGGCATCCAGAAAGGCAACCGCAAGAAAATGACCTACCAGAAGATGGCACGGGCTTTGAGAAACTACGGCAAGACAGGGGAGGTGAAGAAGGTCAAGAAGAAGCTGACCTACCAGTTTAGTGGAGAGGTGATGGGAAGGGGGGTCACTGATAGGAAGCATTATCCTCACTGAGGCCACGGGACCCTAAGCAAAAAACATATTAAGACCTCCTGGCTGGATACCAGCAGAGGAGATGGACGCATCTTTCTCTTTGCTTCCTGTGCCCCCTTCTCTGCCTTTAAATGGCCTTTACCGTCAGATGTTTCTGGTACGAATTTCCTTCTTCGGCATCTGAGAATCCTAAACATGACAGAATTCTTTGCTTCCATCCTACAAGTTGGACAGAGTTGGGAAATTTAAACCATGTACAAATATATTATTGTCAGGAATATTTTTTTTTTGTTTGATTGTATTGTATCTAAAGAATACAGCTGATGAAGTTTTGCCTTCAAAGGTGGTGCTGTGTCATTCACAGTGACACTGCACTAGCTTACAGCTTTCAAACTAGCATTAATACAGGCTCTGCCGCAGCTCTCACAGCTAGAGAGAAGTTTGCAGATCTTGGAATGATACTCATTCTTTTAAATAGTAATAACATGTACATATTTAATAAAATTTGATATAATGAAGTTGTGGTGTTTGCATAATAAATGATTGCTTCACAAACAGATGTCACGTGAGTTCAGTTATGCAGATACAGTTTATGTGTGGTACCTGAATGAAAAGCACACTAAGTTAGAGGGCTTTATCCATCTGTCACTACATCCTAATTTACTTAGAAACATCTTCAATGCTGTCAAACTAATTACAAAGATAACAGGTGAGATACATTACTATGAAACAGAGTGGAATGATGAAGTCCATTTTAAAATACATCACTATTTTTTCCTGTGCAAATGAGCCCTGCCAGTTGAATAATATCTCTTCACTTATACCAAGAATGGCATTTATAGCTCTATCCGGTTCAGAACATAACAATTAACCATATTTTTCTGTGGTTTCACTCATTTTCCTGCTCCTGTTCTTTCCTTTTGCTTGCTTACCTCCACAGTGATATCTTGAGTTTTCTTATGAACCTTTCTGGGAAATAAGTTGTATTTAATCATGTCTTTGCAGAATTCTAGCACAAAAGGTTGTCAAGCTTTTAACTGTGGATTTTAATCTCTACTGTAAAACAATTAATAGTAGCTAATAACAATTCCATTGCATAGATTACTCTCAATATGCAAAATAAAAGATCATTCAACCCGTGAGATACCACAGTCAAGTTTCCCAGTATACCTAAACACAGAAAAGTCAACCAACGCTGAGAAAATTAGCATTTTAATTTTTAACATTATTTAATACATCTCAATTGTGTTCAAGCACTCAGAAATCAGGAAATATCATCATGATTCTTCCAAAGTAGAGGAGGTGCAATGAGATAGGTCTAGAATGAAGAGAAGGGTTTTCTTTAACAATATTGAAGTTAGGAAGAACCCGTCAAATACAACAATCTGGAAGTCGTAGCTCAGTAATGTAACTAACTTGAAGCTTTTCAGAGCTTGCTCCTCACTGAAACCAGAAACAGTTGAAAGTGATGAGCTTCTTACAGACCTGAGTTCTCGAAATGACATCTAAATGCAGTCAGTTTTGTCTACATAACAATCACTGTGGAAGTGAAAAGGCTGGTGACATCACTGGGCTACAGTGTCTGTTGGAGCCAAACATTAAAAATCACAATGTACTTCTCAGTTCATGAACACTTTAAATACATCAATCAATGCCAGAAATCAGCTGAAGGTTAAAAGCGAGTGAAGGCATCAGAACTTCCTCTATCCAACACAAGAATAAGAAATAAAAATTATCTTTCAGTCTCATAAAAAATCCTGCAACCCAACTTTTGTTTAGTGTTCTTTGAGGACCATATATACTTTCCAAGTCAACTGTTTTATTCAATTAAGGATAGGATATACCAAAGCTATAAAACAATTTAAGAAGGCATTTTGTTTCTAAAATAGTAATGTAAGAACTTCCTATAGGACACAATGTCATACTCACTAAAGTAAACTCTCATAAATAACGTCTGCATCCATGCTGCAATTGTAGGATGGAAAGTGAAGATACTGAAGTTAGCTCTTCGAAGCCTAGAACAACACTCAACACTGACATCATTAGGGTTTCCTCAATGCTGAGCTAGAAACTCAGGACTCTTCTGCTTGGTACTGATGATGACTCTCCACCACTGACTTGTTACTAGAAAGAGACATTTGCCTTCACAGAATCACAGAATCAAAGAATAATTTGCGTTGGAAGGGACTTTCAAAGGTCATCTAGTCCAACCCGCCTGCAATGAGCAGGGACACCTTCTACTAGATCAGGTTGCCCAGAACCACATCCAGCTTGGCCTTGAATGTCTACAGGGACGGCGCATCCACCACCTCTCTGGGTAAGACTTAAAGAGTTGATATTCAAGAAAACTAGAGGATTAATTCCTCTCTTCATAAAAATATCTTTATCATAAACACAGCTTGAAAAGCAGAACTGATCATTCTCACTATAATTTGGAGGAGAAGGATCATTTCCTCTTACAGGAAAGCTATGATGACTGAAACGAGCTAACTGGTGAGCTACTTGTGGAGATGTTTAGGATAACACAAAAGCCATTTCAAGCTTGTCAAAAAGCCTTCTTACATCTCAGAGACCTAGTTTTCCATTTGCTTATACAGAAAACAATGAAATGTTAGAGAAATAATACTAAATTAAAATAAGCAAACAGAAACAATGAGAACCTTTACATGATTTGAGCAGTGTGAATTACTATAAAATATTATTATAAAGTAGCTACTTGCACTTGAATTGAAGAATTCGCATTTTACAATGGTTTTGGCCACAAGTCACATGGAAATGGAAACAGAAGAATCTGAGGAAAACTATTTCTGGAGATGGTATTATTTATAATTAAAATGTTTCTAAAAATAATATTGAATACACTTTAATGAGCAGGATTTAAATTTTCTTTATCTCCAAAGTTGAATTCTTTTTCTCTTCCTCTTGTTAATGCTTTGAGATACTGTTTCTAAAAATATTCACTCCCCATCTGTTTCTGGTTAGGTTTTTCATCTGTGGCATAAAGAGTCTGAATAATCATGTGTTGCAGCTGTGAAGGAGGCCAAACGATGATGCTTCTCCGCCACAGTACCCTTTGTATCCCATTCAATCAAACTGGTCAGGATAACAGGCTGTCTAATCAAGCTGAATTATTGCCATTAAGTTTCACATGCAAACAGAAGCTTTTTGGCTGTTTTAGAGAAAAATGCCAGATTTCATGTGAGAAAATCACTGGTTCAGGAAAATTACGGAGAAGGAAGCATTCCATTTTACCTGAAAATAGTCAAGTACCAGACAGGGAGACATGCTGGGAAAAGGTAAGTCAGGGCATTAACTGGAGAGATGACCCATTAGTAGCACAAGTTTATTGGAACATTTTGTGTCCAATTGCTGTTGGAGATCACCAATCCTCTTTCAACACAAACATTCATGCTACAGCCAGATATTCAACTTACATATGACCTTCGCAGCCTGCTTTAAAAAACAAAACCAAGCACCTTTATTAGCTGCTAACTAGTTCCTGAACAATTTTTGTGGAAAGGTATAATTCAGAACACTAATATGGAGCTAAACCTAAAATACTGAAATTCCTACAGCATTTTAGATCCGCAGCCATACATTGTAAGTGTAGAAGGTTAAAAAATTGCCCTGGCTGTACAGAGTGAGAATCTGCTAATAATAATTTACAGAGATCATACATAGTTTTTAATTCTGCCCCATCAAAGAGAGTTTTAGATATTCCTAGATCTGAGCTGCTACTCACCAGCATCAGACTGATCTGCAGTTAAAGGTGCTATCATTTGGTTTTGCCTGACTGTCTGCCTTTATAAAATCCCCCAAACTTAATGGAAAATACATATATGTATTCTAATAGATTTACTGGTGGGGTTTTTTGTTTCTGTCTTCATTAAATTTTGTCCGTAGCCTCATCTTGCGATTCACACACTGCCAGTCTTATAGTCTGTGTCTTCATTTTTCAATACAGCAGGGCTTATACTTATATAAGTATAACTTATATATAACTTATTATAAGGTTTTTTTGCTGCAGTAAACCTGTCTCAGTTTACCTTTTCTGTTTGTGTCCCTTAATCTCTTTTCCTTTCTTAATTTATTTCTATTTTTTTTCCCTAATTCAAATCTCTGCACAATAAAAGTCACTTCATAATCATCAAGCTTAATTCAAGATATAGTGCCAACTTCAGAACTAGTACATCATGTGACAGTTTAGTTTTAATGGCACCCTAATTTTGTTTATCTGCACACTGTAAATTCATAGCAGAGCCTTTATCACTGATGACAATACAATAAGTGTTTTTATTTTGAGAAAGCCCAGAACAATATCTTCTCCATGGGAATCCCACTCTTATGTATTTAAAATGTGTGTATTTCTGCTAAAAAAGACTACGATATGACACAGGCTACAGCGCACTCTGGGTACCAATTCCAAGAGTTTGCATTTATTTCTAACTTTGTGTGCTGACTTGCTATCTCTCCACCTTTCTTTATTCTAAGCACTACTCAAACCAGATATACATAATTTCACATAACCATATACCTAAACCAATAAAAATGCAAAGTTTTTAATAAACAAAGCTACTGAAATGAACCCACTAATCTCATCCTACAGTCAAGTAGACAAAGAGCTTTGCTCTTTGAAGCAACTGTAACATAGCTAAAACTTCACCAAGTGTCACCTAACAAATTTAGATGTTGTAGTTCAGTTGGCTCAGTTGAGCTTGTGGTATGAGGGAGGTCTGCACATAACCCAAGGCACCAGAGCCCTATCCCAAGAGCAGGAAAATGTGAACTTTTTCCAAAGAACACGAAAATAGCTGCAGGTATTTCTCATTTTCTCACTGTAACTCATATGTGTCTGCTTTAGTCCCATTTATTTCTCTCACAATACCTCACATCACCACACAGGATCACAGAGTAACTTTGGTTGGAAGGGACCTTCAGAGGTCATCTCATCCAAGACCCTGCTCATAGCAGGCCAATTAGATCAGGTTTCTCAGGACAAGGTTTCCATCCATTCTCTGTTTCTTTCCATTCTCTCCACTCATACAGCCACATCCCCCTTCTTCATGCCTTCAGTTCCCCACAGTGTTACTTTTTACTACTGGGGAGCCAAAGCAGTACGTGAGAATAAGCAGAGTAGTCTATGGGTAAGAGGGGAATGAGGATGTGGTAGAGCAGATAAGGTTTAGCAGGAGGTGGTGGAGGAGAAGGAAGGGTGGGAGGAGATGCTGGGGAGACCAAGGTTATGCAAAGGATTGGGGAAGCGGCTTTGTGGTAGGAAGGAATGCAGTTTCTGGGCTTTAAGAGCTCCCCCTGAGCTTTTGTTTTAACTCCCCAGCAGCAGAGTAGCACTGCTCTTCATATGAGAAGCCTTTTGACCACTAACACCTTTGTGCAGAATGCTCCCATGCCTCTGCCTTATGCAAAGTGAAGAATGTTTGGGTGCTGAGCTGGGCATTTGCGTAAACAAATCAGTTTGGGTTTCTTTTAGATATAACTCATTTTCTAAGGTTTGAGTGTTTGCTTTTAGAAACCTAATACTAGAACTCTTCTTTAGACATTCCCTCTTCCACGTTTTCCAACACACCAACACTCTGTTCCTTTCTCGGTCAGCCCGTTATCCACTTCAAGCTCTTTGTTCAGCTGTTCTCCATCTCTAGACTCAGCCACCAGTTGCCTCCATATTTAGTAGATCCCAGTTGCTTTATTCTCGCATCAGCTTTCAGTATTTTCCTGGCTGGTCTTATTTCTTCCTCTCAGACTGATTTTTCTCACATGTGCCTCAAGTGAGCTTCTCTTTATGCCTAAGATTCTCACTTCCAATATGTTTGTCCAGCCATTTATAGTTTTCCTATCCCACATCCTCTTACAGTTTCAGTCTTATCACCCATTGACTCCCAGTTCTCTTCTGTCCCTCCCATTTCAACCAGAGCTCCCCATTCTTGTCCTTTGAGGCTCTATTTCTATCCCCTCACAAACTCTACCCTCAATTTTCTTCTCCCCACCGTACCCTTGAATCATATATTCTTATTTCCTTGTCCCACTCCACTTGGTGTGTTCCCTTCTCTCTCTGAAGGTCCAATTCTTTGCCCCCCACAACTCTCCCCTCCATTTTGTATGGACCTGAAGGAGATGCTATGAGCACAGAACATACACGCTGTTTGCTCTTAGTTCAAGTGTATGGATTCAGCCCAAACCCCATAGTAGCCAATAGATAAATGCAGAGAATATTCTGCTGACCCCTACACCAGACTCAATTGACACAGTGAAAACTTCCCGAGAGGATAAAATCTAGAAAGTTCTCACTGAGCATATGTAGACTGCATTTTTTCCTATAGTCTAGAATATGGAGCAACTCAGGTTGGGTATCCTGAAGCCAGTTAAAGCAAGTTGACTATCAAACGTCCAGAAAGATCTCAAATACGGGGTGTAAAGTGTAGGGGTATAAAACGTCTGTGCAGACAGAAGCTCAAATAAGCAGGATCAGTGTTACCCAAATCTCATAAGTCCCTGAAAACTCAAGTTCTGCCAATGAGGCCAAGTGCCTTTGTACCACACGCCCCTGAGCTCTGTGTTCCAAAAGCACAAATGAAACAGTCTGCGGGGTTTCATGGTGTGCAGCACTTCAGTGAATGACTCCTGCTGGGCCCGTGCTCTGCACAGAGCCAGCTCAGCTACCCCACCTTCATACTAGCAAACTTGCAGTCCGTGGAACTGAGAGTGAATTATACTGCCTTGTCCTCAGAAACTGCCGAATTGTAGAGGTGATACTTTCACAAAGCAAAACTAAGAGGCAGACACACAAATAAACAAAGACAGAGACAAGAAATCAAATGGCACAACAGAAACTAAAAGCAAAAAAAGCCCAAAGTAGAAAAGTAATATATATAGATTTTCCACCTGGATAGCTACATTTGGGCAAGTTGTAACCACCTAAAAATATAGCCTTTTAATAGAAGTCAGAGAGTCATATCAGAAAGAGGTGCTTTAAGTTTGTCTATAAATAATAAATTGTCAGGGTTTTCTGCATAAATCATGCTGCAGCTATCCAAAATCAGGAAGATAGATGACACGCCTGTCACTGCAGGGCACCTATTACTGTCATTTTTGAACCTGACTTTGAACTTCATGATGAAAGCCACTGTTTGAGGCATAGAACAATTTAAGGCTTGCAAGATGATTCCTGTGACAGGGAAGGACACCCTTTCCCTTCTCATTCACTTCTTTAGCAACGCTGCAGAGAGATGTATTACGTGTTGTTTCACTGTGCTTGTGTACCAGTTCCATTTGAATATAGGATGAAAGTTCAGACACTTTCTATACAGTTGTGTAGTGTTGTGCTGCATTGGTAAGTAGGTGTCACAATCCACTACACATCTATTTTGGGCCAGTGTAGCCCTCACTATCATATATTTAATTTGCATAGCAGTTTTGTTATTAAAAGTGTCTAACTAAATAAATAAATTATATGTAGAAAATGCTAGAACAAGCTTTACTATTACAACAATGCTGCCACCTGGTAACCAGAGGTGTAATAGCAGAGAAAACATTCATTTTGTTCTGCCTCCAACATGCAGATAGATTTAAAATGGTACTTTAAATCACATTTAAAATCACAAAAGCTGCAAAGCTATAACCGGTATAGGGTCATTTCCCTACATCAGATTAAATTCTCGTGGCTCTGTTTCATTGTGGGGAAGCAATAATTCACACCCTTCCCAGATTAAACTTGATTCTGAATCCTGGAAAGTATCTATGGCGAATAACCAGCTAAGGGACTGACTCACTGCAGTACTTGAATTAAATATGCCGGATTTTGAGCACATAAGTAGTCGTGTTAAGTCCATGTTTAAAGTTATCCATGTTCTCCGGTAGGTTGCTGAATTAAAACTATGCCACTAAATGTTTAAAGAAAAAATCAAATTGACAGTGAGAAAGATATGGAATCCAGAAAATGAAATCCTGAGAAAAGAGATCCAAAGAAAATAAGATGGCAGGTGTTTTCATGAAAAGGAAAATGCTACAACCACATTAAATAAGGATTATTTATGGAAGCAGAGAAAAAAAAACACATACAAAGGTTGGGAAACAAAATGCATTGGGAAAAGCTTCCCAGGCACTTATGATAATCCATAAGTCTAAAATAGTTTCTAAGTATCTGTGAGAAATAAACAGGAGAGAATGCAAAGCAGAATACTTTTATTTACGTGATCCCAGCAGGCACTGCTGAGATGAACTCCTGCATGCTGTACTCCCTACATTAATAAAGAAATACAGAGCATACTGTCTAGCTTTCCTTTCTAATAGAGAGTGCAAATGCTTCCTCATCTTCTTATATATTTTTAGTGACCTGTTATTTTATCATAGTAGGTTTTGTGGATTAGCACAAACTTCTTTCAAATTCACTAGGAAATGCTGGCTTATAGACAGTTACTGGGCTACTACCCTCAAACAACACCCTTAAAATTCAGTCTAATGAATGATGGTATATCCTTTGAATGGCAAACATGGTTTAGATCATCCCATAAATTTCCAGATAAATCATGCAGTGGCAGAATGAACATTTGCCCTGGAAGGAAGCAGGACCCTTCCATCACCGTCCAAGTGACCTCTTACAGACACATCATTGTCAGACACATGCCTGACAACTTTACAGACAAATACCTGACAAAAAGAAAGAGGCAAATAAAGGAAAATGCTTCCATATGTAATGTTGGGTTTAAAAGTGGTTTAATGTAGATTTACACAGCTGTGGCTTTTGGCCTAAATAAATTAGAGGTGCTGTGACAAAGGCATAGAAACAAACAACATTCAGACACTGAATAGAAATTTCTGTTCTCTGAGAACAAGAGGATATTAAAATTTGAAATTGGAAACTACAGAATCAATAATGGAAGTCCTATTTTTACAATGTGTATGTCAACAGTAGAATCACCATTATTGGAAGGTATTGAGTCCAAGGAGTTAATGTCATTTTAGAAAGAAATGAGTATGTAAGTGAATCAATAATACTGAGAGTTCCAAGGACTTTGAAGAAATATTTAGGATGTACTTAAGCCATTACCTATTAGCATCCAGAGTAAGTTCTGTGTTAAACATGTATTATCATATATTGAATTATCCCAAGGTTCTCAGTTCTTGCTTTGAAGCCCCTTCTACTTGACACTCTCAGAGGACAAATGCAAGCTTGGAGTATAGGATAAATACTACATGCATAAAAACCTCCCAGCACAGCATATTGGCTTTCAGTAAACATAATTATTTGCTAAAAGATGAGTGAGGGAGGCTGAAGTAGCAAAACTCGGTTCTTGGAGCAAAATGATTCCTGAGGAAGATCAGTATATTCTGATGGCATTTAAAAGAGATTCATTTGTTAAAATACTGCAGAAGTGACTTCTAGTCATAGAATCATTGAATGGTTTGGGTTGGAAAGGACCTTAAGATCATCTAGTTCCAACCCCTTGCCATGTGCAGGGACACCTCACACTAGACCATGTCACCCATTATTTCAACGACACATACTAGAGAGGCAACTAAGCTGAGAAGCGTGGCTCGGATCACAGTCCATCTCTGGATAGTCTGCACACATTGTCTTTTTTTCCTCTGCGCTAGCTCTGCCTCCTGTGGCCTCTACTGTCAAGGGTTGCAGGGAGACAACTCTCTTCCCAGAAGGCACACGGATGTAGTTCTACCAGTGTTTGGGATCTGCTCTGGAGAGAAGAGGGAATTAATGGCAGCTCTGTAACAGGGAGAAACATTGAAGAAGGTAATAAGGATCTTCGCTAGTTGAGTGACAGATTTTTCATACTGTGGGACTCCAGCCCTTTGAAAGAGTTCAAGCCAAAGCAAGTAGCTGAGATTTCCTGACTCCTAGTGAAATGCCTCAGATACAGGAAAGTAGGTCAAAACCATATCAGGCTAACCTGCGCTCCACTAGAAACAGAGGCAAAGGAAAATGTACATAGATCATATCCTGCCCATCTTTCTCACTCATCTGAAAAATAATGAGGAAGTATTTGGGCCTAAATCAGAAGAGGTAGCAGCAGTCATTCTTGCATGTTCACATTTGTCCTATCAGTCTACCCAAAGAGTCAGATGTGAAAAACAGACACAAAGTACAGTGACTGATGGGCTGCGTGCACATTTGTCTATTCCGAGTTCCCTGCCAAAAGCAGAAATCCTTTAGATTGAGGTTTTTACAGGCTAGTAAAACTGGAAAACCTGAAAACTCCATTGTTTTTAGAGGAGTTTTTCAATACTAGTGGTAGCTAAAATGTGCTAAGTGGTTGGCATACAGAGTTGCTCTGATGAAGCTCAAAACTCAAAATAAGGCAGACAAAAGTGGCATGAAAGGGATATACCACCAGGTCAAAAAAGGGAGGATTGTCCACACTTACTATTTTGACATATGCTAAATGTATGAATAAATAAGAAGCAATGACTGGAGCATGAAATGGAAATACCAATGTAACTTTGTACTGAGATTTCCCCCAGGTCTTTTCGATATAATTAAGTAGAATTAAAACTTTTGGAGGTATCAAATAGAACCTTAGAACCATTTTTTAAATGGTATCTAAAAGAAAAAATAGAAAGACTTGCTGGTTTGCACTACATGCTGAGGATCAAGTGGGTGGATGGGGAGGGAGGACTGAAACTATTTAAATAATGTCATGCTTCCTAGTTGTGACTGCAAATGTCAGTAATGTGTGTCTGAAAAAGAAAGCTCTCTCCTGAAGGTTCACATTCAATTCTACACAGTCTTCAGTAGAAGAGAGCAAAAAAGAAACAAGAAAAAACCTCTTTGAGGGCTGATCAAAATCCAACCCAATTATAATAACAAAGACTGAAACAGGTCACAAGAATGCAAGCAGATTCATTATCAGAGTAAGTACAGAACCAACATGCAGAAGATGTAACTATCAGATCTACTTGGTGAATGTGCTGTAAAGATGGCAGTGTAGGAATTCTTAATGCAAGCCATTATGTGAAGCTGGAAAATGTACAGTACACATGTGCAACATCATACTGTGCTCTGGTTTATACCAGCAGCCCAGTGGTAGCCAGACTTGGGTGGTTTGAGCTCTCTGGCTCCTGGAACTTGGCTATATTTATCCCAGTTGATGTAGCCCGTCAAGTGTGTTGATAAGGTGCCGTAGTTGACAACGGTGGGGGATCAAAGGGGAGGAGCAGGATGAGGGCTTTCACCAAGTGTTTCTTTAGGGGGTCTCAAAAGCCCTGCACTCTCATTCCTGTTTGACTTGAACCCTGCTTTCTAGAAACAACTGGGAGCTTCTTCAGAAACAAAGTGAAGATGCCAGAGCCTGCAAAGAAAACAGGTAAGGATCAGAAATGACAGACAAAACCTAACAAAGCTTGACAGGGAAAAATGTGAGAAGCTTTTTTACATCAGAGAAATGAGATGGCTCAGTGAAAAAAAGCAAAAAAGAGAGGAAAAAGAGATTGTTATTTTATGAAGTTATAAATGCAAGGGATGCTGAGTGATCTTGCAGAGAAATCAGTAACTAGCTTGGTAACCCTTAGCCACAGAATTTTCTCAGGAGATTGTGGATGAGGAAAGAATAGAGATGAAACGCATTTAATTCTCAGATTCTTTGCATTTCTCATTTCCTTTCCCAGTCAACTTTAGGACTCTTGTACTTGACTCTTAGACAGCTTGTCTCTGTTGGTCAGTTAGGCAGCGTAAGCCTTTCCTGCTTCTGTTCGGTTTGTTCGGGATATTTTCCCTGATAATTTTGAGGAAGTGTTATTAGCAAATTGTTTTAGCATTTGTTGTTAGTGAAATCCTTGTAAAAATGAAATCAAATGGCACCTGTTTGGAGTTTATTCTTTCTAGTTCTTCCAGCCAGTGACAGTAGAGCTCTAGGGAAAAAAGGATATGTTGTACTATAAAGAATATGTGTATTTCTTTTCACTCACCCTCATCCATTCTTTCCCCTTGAGCCAGAAGATAACCAACCATTTTCAGAGAGCCAAGATCACAGAGCCCAGTGCAAGTTCTGCCCCACTAGAAAAACATCAGGAAAAGATTGCAGATTTAGTTCTAATTTAACATTGAGAAATAAGGGATCACTTATAGCCTGCTCACATAGGAAAGAAGGGGAGGACTAGTTTGGGGTATAAGGTGCAATGAATCTGTCTGTCTTAGGAGAAGGAAGAGAGCCTGCGAAGTAGAGGTAGGGAGAGCTGAGGTCATGATACCTGTGTGTGGGTAGAGGAAGCTCTCTCAGAACACTTTGTGCCCACAACTAAGCTGGGAAAAAAACTTGTCAGAAGCTGAAGTTACGATTGTTTGCCAAGTGTGCACATACCCATCACACAGGGCTGCAGAAAATTGTACTACATCTGGGATTTTTCACTTTTGGAGCTCTCAGTCCACTGATGCCAGTGCACACCCAGAATCACTGTTACCTGATTGCACAGTACAAGATGCATGCTTTTTTAACAACATGCAATTTCCAGAGTTAATAATAGCTGCTTTTACTTATAGTTTGTGAACAGTCTCCTGTTGGACTGGTCAATGGGAAAGTCTCTTATGGTCACAACAACAAAAGAAGAACTTCTTAAGAAGAACTTTCATTTTGGCCAAAATATTTGGAATCGGCCACTGCCAGAGGCAGAGCACAAATCCAGCCCTTATCTCCCATTAAGAACTGCAAAGCACTAAAGCACAATTAAATCCAACAAGATTCTTACTGTTTCTTCTAGATGATAACTCTAAAGCAACAGTGGTGTCACCAAGCCTTCAATTTTATCACAACATCTTAAAGCTGCAGTTTCTGAAATCAGATGGAAATAGAATCATATATAAAAAAGAATACCAGACCTTGTAACAGTAGAGAAAACCTTGAAAATATAAACTGTAAAAGTTCAACGATTATCCCCAAAATAAGACATTCATAATCATATTTTATTTTTGAAGTCACATGATTTTTGAGATTTATTGAAACGTCTAATGCTTGTGATTGACAATGCTGGCAAAAAGAAATATGACAAGTAGGCAAAATTTTATCACTGAGGCATTAGGACTTGATTTGTAATGGTTTAGCTGCCTTTAAATTGGTATTTTTAGCCTCTGTGGATGAAAGGCAAGTTCTCTGTTTGTGAAGATGCCCACCTATGCTAGCTAATGGTGAAGAGAAATCCTATTCCATCTTATTTCCCCGGGGAAATCTAATAGGTGTCTAATATCACTGGTCCTACACAATCCCTACAAACAAAGCAGCCCAAACACTGTGATTATCACAGCAGGCGGAGGAAAAGATCTTATTACCCACTCTGATGGAGAAAGAATCAGTCACATGTCCCATAACTTCTAGAGGGGCTCTACTCATTCTCCTAAGAGGCATTAATCCCTTTGGTTTTCTATTTCATGTTGTTTATACAGTTCAAGCCATTTCAAGATGGGAAAATGTTGAGTGCAATCACAGGAGGACTGAATAATCGTCTGATGATTCATACTTGGACAAATTACAATCCCTGTTGTCACATACGATACAGTTAGAATACTGAAGAACCTTAAGAGATCTTTCGTCTATGTTCCTGAAATGTAGGCATCTGGTGTATAGATAAAGGAAACTGTTTCATGCCAGAGAATGATCAGACAGATTCTGCCTATATCTGCTTTTTTAACAAACCTTTTAACATGTTAAAACCAAAACAAATCACAAAACCTAAACCAGTGAAGTAGATTTTCCAACAGACATTCTTTTACTTTAAACTGTCCAACTAAAACACATCAGGATGAGGCACTGCCCTATTTATTTACAGAATACCAAAGGAACCAAAGTCGTAGCTTTCCCCCCTCCAAGAGCAACTGGATTTAGACCTGCACCAATTTAGCATCAGAGCAAGCAATTAAGCGTTGAAAAGCATCTCTTGTTGCAGAAACTTTATGTTCTGCTCCCTTTGATTTAAACATTTTGTAGTTGATCTCTGTTCAAAGCTTTTTGGAAAGCTTTGATGGCTTTTTTTTTTTGTTGTGAAAATTCAGAAAGGTTAAAAAAAACCCCCAACCATTTCCCTAACAATATTTTGTGACATTATGAGGAAACAGCTGACCTTTTAAACACCAAATTTAGTAGATAAATGGGACTTAATGGGAAACAAGTGCATTGCTATATCTGGAAAAGGAGAAGTCTGGTATTACTCACCTTCTCTCTGAAAATCAGACCATTTTTATTCACATATTCTACACACTGAGAGGTCTAGATTTTGCAGTTCAGATTAGAAAATTTATCACTGGCCTATAAATAACCTGGTTTGTAAATACACAGAGGCTTTTGGCATTAATAATAATCAATGTTGCATAATGCAGAGTAAATTGTACAATTTCAGTTTCAATATAAACTCATCATTTTGTATTTGCAAGCACCTAGCACAGTAAAGCACTGCTCCATGATAATGAATTTCTATGCATTATAGTAATGCCAATATAAATAGTAATAATTCATATAGATATCTTTTCCTCTTTTGTTAGTTAAGATTCAGGGCAAACTGAACACTACTATCCCCATTTTACAGAAAGTGTGATGGATGCAGAGAGGTGACCCTGCTTAGTGAAACTATTCCTTGCCTGTTGCTCATGTTACAGGACTTTACAATCTCAGCTGCTGAAGCAGGCAAGGAATGGTAAGATTGAGCAGTTCAATAGCTTTTGGATCATGGAATGATTAAGCTTGTAATTGCAAGAAGCCACTTAGGTCCCGACCAAAGAATGCACAACATCTTTATATAGTTCCTCAGCAAGGAATTTACAAGCTGTGTTACTGAAGTCTGCTTATCCACAGTCTGGCTTTTAAGTCAATGGAAGAGCAAACGGTATAAAAGGAAAATTAGATGCCAAGTGTACATATTAAAGCAAAGATAAATTTTCAACATGTAGCCTTAACAAATTAAGGTATTCCAACAGATAATACTACTTTTGTAATATTAAATACATTGACCAGATATTTATTTTAATACCAAATACACAGAATGAGCAGTAAGATACCTCAGCTTTGTAGGAGAAAACCTGAGTGTGTTTTCTGATTACACTCATTGCAGATTTCTGCTGCAGTTCGTAGCATGTGCATTTAACCAGATACATTAGATTCTGCTAAAACATTTATACCATTACCACTTTTCATTTCAGAAAGGCAGAAATACCATCTGAAAGCCTTTATCTAACACACACTCTCCCTAACTACTTATCTCCCTCTCCTCATTGTACACATCACAAATAATGAATGCTGAAAAGCTGAAGTCAGAGCCACCACTGTGGAAAGCAGAATGAAGTAATGAAAAACCCAAACCAAAGAAAACCAACCAGCCAAACAAAAAACCAACAAGAAGATTGCTCTCCTCTATCATTTCATTGAGTTAAAATTAATCTTGGGGATCTACACTTCATCCTCACTTTCATTTCACAAAATTCAAACATACTTTGAAATTCAGTGGTTTTAGCGAAAGGTTTTCACCTAATGCTTGTGATTCTGAACAAGCCATGTTATTAAAAGAATGTGGCTATTAACTAAAATCATCTCAGTTATTTCAGCATTATTTTAATATACTCTCCATCTCCATGTTTTTTGCCAATAATCAAATAGGAATGTCTCTGCTGGCTTCTAATATTTATTCTTATTAGGGACAAAACTTAGTAGCTGTTACTAATGATTTGGTGCTGTACAAAGGTAATAGGAAACAGTCTCTGCCTCAAAACACTCACAAAATAAACACCCAGCAAATAGGTAGTTCAAGAAGAGAGCAAAGGAAATAACGATTAGTACAATAGTGACCTGAGTAGTAGCTTAGCTCTTTTCTAGACTTTTGTATAGGAGAATAAGAAAAAGTTTTGAAGCAGAATAGTAAACTAGGCTGCTGGTTTATGTTAGAAAGAGATTGCTTCAAAGCAGGTCAGAAAATAAGGGAGAAAACAGGAAAGTGCTAGCATGATGATTTGCCCAGGGTTGCCTCGGGTGTCATGGTTTAGTGTGGGGTGTCCCTGCCCATGGCAGGGGGGCTGGAACTAGATGATCTTAAGGTCCTTTCCAACCCTAACTATTCTATGATTCTATGATTCTATGATTTAGTAAATGGCAGCAGTAGGAAGCCAGAACACTAGTTTTATTATTTTATTTAGGAGAAAAGTGATGGAAAATATTATTTTTAGAACTTAAATGATTTCATTCTAGTTCAATTTGGCCAAAAGCAAATGTGTTTTATATTCCTTCATCCTCCTGATTGAAAGACTTTATTAATCAATTACTATCAAAATGCAATCTGATCATGGATCTCCAAACAGAGCTTTCTGTTACTAACTGATGAAGCTGTAGCTCATGCAACATACATAATTGTATGGCTGATGTGTACACTGTCAGGTGTTACAGGACTTTTAAAGGATGAGTGCTGCAAGCAAGTTGTTGTAGCAGCAACATTAGCCACCACAAAGTTTTCTGCAAGACTGCAGACCACATGCAGCCTGCTTCCTGTTCTGCCTGGGGTAGGAACTTGCTGGTTTACATTGCTCAGAAGTTATATGAAGTTCTTTGCATTACAGAAGCTAGAAGTCATTAGGAGTGTCAGGGATATCAGAAGTGAAGTGTTGAAAAGTGGCTCCAGCCTCATTTTCTTTCATTAGCTCCACATCACTCTTAGAATCATAGAATCATAGAATAGTTAGGGTTGGAAAGGACCTTGAGATCATCCAGTTCCAACCCCCTGCCATGGGCAGGGACACCCCACACTAAACCATGTCACCCAAGGCCTCATCCAACCTGGCCTTGAACACCGCCAAGGATGGAGCATTCACAACCTCCCTGGGCAACCCATTCCAGTGCCTCACCACCCTCACAGTAAAGAATTTCTTCCTTATTATATCCAATCTAAACTTCCCCTGTTTAAGTTTGAACCCATTACCCCTTGTTAAACTCTCCCCATGTTAAACTCTCCACAGCAATTACAATTCCATCCTCACTGAACACACACACACAGAGCATACTTATCACTCTCCCTCCCTTCAATAATTCCTGTCATCATCAGCACTGGTAACTCATGTGCATTCTCCAGAATTGCTATAGAATGTTAGTACTAATGTCACCTTCCTCTCCCTTTGTGTTGGGTGGGTTAGAATTTACTGGAAAGCAGAGTTATCAAAGTGGGTGGCATAGGACATGGCCTACTCAGTCGTCAGGTGTCTCAGCCCAATGGCATGTTCAATAGGAGTCTGGATAAATGTGTGATAGTGCCTGACAGGCACAAGGGCTACAAGACAGTCCACAACATCACATGAAAGGTGTCGCAGCCACTGAGTTTTCCACAGCCTGATGGTGGTGGTCGTATCAAAGAGTGTTTTGAGTACAGGATGTATATATGGAACCCAGAGGGGAGTATCTGGGTAGAAGCCAAATGTTGAAGTGAGAGACTGCCAAATGGGTAATGTGTTTCTGATAAAGCAGGCGAAAGTGAGGTTTTCATATAGACAAGAAGTTTAGAATGGTAGTAATTTAGGAATATTCCTAATGAGGAAATGGCTGGATTAGTTGGAGTAACTGCACAAGAAACAAAAACAACAGACTCTGCTGGTGAACTTAGATTTATGTGTTACTTAAAGTAGCAGCCACAATGAAGGAGAGAGGGAATACCTGATCTCTCATTCTTCTTTCTTCTATTAAGCAGCTCATTTTTCCTGCAGAAGGAAGAATGATGGCATTCTCTTCACATGATTGTTCAGCAAACTCTCTTCTGCAACAATGAAATTTCCTGTAAAATCTCCAGCTGTACATTGCTACTTGTCCTTTACAAATACAGAGAGTGAAAGATGAAAGGGAATACAGATGGACACAGACACACACTGCTTTGGACACTGTCACTCACTGACTCTCAATCTCAAGTACAGGAAAATGACTCTTAGAGTGTCTTTTCCCTGTGGAAAAGTGGGTTCTTAACAACTGCTCCAGCAGACCTGTGTTCCCATGGAGGGGATCTTGGGGCTTTCCCATTTAACGCATTAGTAGAAGTGTTCAAAATAATTTTTAGTTGGAACTGAAATTAGTCTTTTGGCAGGAAAGGGAGAGAGGAAATATAAAAAAGACAAGGAGACCTACTTGTAACTTCTACATATGTATTTAGATTTCCCCAAAGTCAGAAATAGTATGTGGTGGTGGAGATTTCTCACTGTGCACGTAGTTCTGGCCAACAATCTGTTTCTGTTGAGTCATCTAAAGTAAATGTAAGAAACTTAATAACTTTGCAGCGTGTGCAGCAGATCAGAGAGTTACTTCCAAGTACGCATGTCTTGAAAGCCTGCCATTTGTAGGCTGGAACCTTTACAGGCCACATTGTTGTTAAGTAATTAATATATTTATAGATTCTTTTGTGCTAAAATGGAAGAGCAATGATAATAGCACTCGGAGACAAAAAACATGCCTCTTTGCTGCTTTATCTCTAGCACCACAGGGAAAGGAGCCAGGCAGTAGGTATTTCAAGAGTGGGCTCCAGAACAGATCTGGCTGCCCACTGTGCAGTATCCTGGCCACCTTTTGAACTGTGTACATCAAACCTTATGTCTGCAGTAACTCTTCTGCAGTTATACACAATACACTGCATCAAAGTATACCCTGCTACATTATTTACTGAGGTGCAATACTATATCAAAAGATGTGGAACTTGTAACAGGCACTGGAGCATTACACTGCAGTAGGCAGCAGTATAGTATACACTGCAAATGTGTATTTACAAAATGCATTTACATTTTGTACATTGCATATACAATGAAAATGCAAATCCACTGAGCTCAATTAATTTATGCAGTCTGAAGACATGCTACAGGAATAGAGAGTTTGTGCAATGATCAGATGGTACTATTAGCAATATAATATTTATACGAACTAAAGCACCTTCTTGAACATGAATATAAACTATTTCTTTAAGATATTTTCATGCCATGTTCCCGTCATTTTTGTAAAGCAGAACCAAAAGTTTAAAGCTAATTATAACCATTGTTGTGGTGTTTGGAATAGTTCTTATTGCTGTCCAAGTAGGAGAGCCATAGATAATTTGCCACAGATGTAACAGGTATAATTATATCTGATGGAATTACTAATAGTTTATAAAAGCCTGGTTATGGAGCTGTAAGCCAATAAAAAGATGACAAAATGGTGCATGAAAAACATCCAGTGTATGAATCAGAATGTTAATTGCTGGTATTTTTATACATGAACATAGTTTATGGCAATTAGTGAAAAGAGAACAAATATCAGAAAGACCAGAACATGAGCATAAAATGAAAAACTTGTTTAAAGTTGAAGAAATCTAAATAAATAAATCACGGTAAAGAAATTAATAAAATTAGTTACCTTATTGAAATCTAATCTTGAGAAAGATTAGGCTATTCATGGACAACATCACAATATATTGCTTGCTTTCCAAAGTTCAGCTACTTTGATTACTTATGACCTAAAGCATCATATGGTTTATGCTTGCTCACCTTACATATTAATAATTTCATTCATTCTCATTATAACCCTTATAAGTGCTTCTTGACACATAGAGAAAATATTTTGATTTACCTTGTAAGTAATTAGAAAACTAGTTGTTGTAGAGTTCTGCGTAGGCAAGTAGTTTAACTTCCAATGCTGAGTTAAACATTTGAATGCAAACCACTGTTCATATTATTTAGCTAGTATAAACTTACAAAGGCCATCATAGGAATGTGCACTAAAATATTGAGCAGTCAAAACAGAAGGATTAAAGATGAACCATTCATTCATTGTTCTATATTAGGTCACACATTACTGCACAAACTGCAATATTGTTGGAGGAACAGATCCTGGTCCTGTTTAACAACTGTATTAAGCAACTGTTAGGACCGAATTAATATTTCTAAATAAAACTGCATGGCAAATCATTGTAGACAGTTTGATACGTAAGAATACACCTCATGCCATGTTGTTGTAGATCAAAACATTCATTCATGAAAAATCAGAGTTCATTTTGGGGGGAAAGAATGAGAAAGATGGACAGGGAGATAAGCTCGCTATCCACTTCATTTTCTTTCATGACAATATGGTGAAGATGTGACATCCCAGATACAGAACTCGATAAATTCAAAGAAAATTCACAACTTCTCTGTAGAAAGTGTTGTAATGTATATCTTACATGGGCAGATGGGAGAGCAAGGAGACAGCTGTTGCAGCCACAGCAGCTGACTACACCAGATAGGTCACAACTGCAAACCAGACTTCTGTGAGCCCTCTCTCTTTTTTTAGTGTCTGCATTTACCAAGAAGCCAAAGACAACAGAGGTGACAGCCGGAAGCACAGCTGTGTTTGAAGCAGAGACAGAAAAAGCTGCCGTCAAGGTGAAGTGGCAGCGAGCTGGCACAGAGATTACTGAAAGTGAGAAGTATGTCATCAAAGCAGATGGAAACAAGCATTCACTGACAATCAATAATGTAGGAAAAGAAGATGATGTGACATATGCTGTAATAGCTGGAAGTTCCAAGGTTAAATTTGAACTCAAGGTCAAGGAACCAGGTATGGTGTTTCTTAAGCAATTCTAATTTCTTCAGCATTTTCAGTTCCACATGCAACCTTTATGGATGAGGCCTATGGGAATTAGCCTGTCCTAACACTGTCAATTTTCTCTACCAGCAATACATATGGTATTATTTGTTGCTACTCAATTATTTGATGCTACTCATTGACATTAAGCTGAGGAATACATTTCCTGTGCCTAAACCACCCATTTCCAGATATCAGAAGTCTACACAGTGGAGACCGCAGAGGAAATCTCAGTGTATGTCTTTAGAGTTCTGTCAAGCTTTTCAACTTAACCACTGAAAACTAAAGCAAAGCTACTCTAACCTAACCTGCCCTAAACTAAGATGCCTACACCTTAGGCCTGGTATTTCCATTTTTTTTAATTAATTTATTTAAATACAAAAATTGTAACAACTGAAAAAATATTGCAAGTTATGCTGCAACGTTTTAGGAGCTCATACATTCCACAAAACTGTCTCAAAATCACCTGCTAATAAAAACACATATTTCCAGAGGGACTTGAACGCAAGGAGTAAGTTTTGTATTATTTGTATATCACCTACAATTATTATTTATGCGTTAAAGGAGCAGTTCGATGGGAAATTGCAAAGCTTTCCCAGGCTTTTCCTGGGAAAAACTATAAAGAGCCAAATTCCCCGGAATTCCCTGGAATTTGAAAGGTAGGTGAGGCCCTTTGGAAGTGGCTCCATTACCTATGGAAAAAAATAACCTTGCTGCAACTGATCTGTTTCAAGAAATTCTACCTCCCTCCATCTGCCCCAGTTGCTCACTCCTACTCCCTTTTCATACATTTCTATCTTCTCCATTGTGCCAAATGCATCTGCTCGAATTTGTCTGGGAGGTCATGATTTAATTGAGAGGCCAGAAACTTCTATGAGCCAGGGGAGGAAACCATACATGCATTTACAAAGTACTTTCTCCATATTAATTACTAGGAGTGCCTGGAGCTTTTCCCCATGCTGCACACAGCAGTAGCATCTGGAACTTTACATTCCAACAGCACTTAAGCAAAACCTCATGAAGAAGCAAATTGTTTACAAAAATAATAATTCCATCACTTTACATTACTTTTTCTATTTAGACCACTGAAGTTAGCATCAAATAATAGCGTTACTGATCAGCAGAATTTCTACATATTAAGACCATAGAACGTAAAAATCAGGCATCATTTCTTTCCAAGCTCAGCAAAAGGAAGACCCTCATTCACCTTCAGTAGGCCTCTTCTGCTTCCAGCACATCCTCTTACTTCTAGAAAGCCACAGCTAATTTCTCTGCATTTCCTAACACACATTTAAAGCTGCTTTTGTGCAAGATTTGTTCAGAAAGGAAGTAGAATCACAATTTTCTTTAATCTTGGCTTACATTCATTTCCAGAGAAGAGTGAGACAGTCACTCCTGTTGAAGCTGCTCCAGCCCCAGCTGCCTCAGAGCCACCTGCACCACCGGTAGAAAGCAGCCAGAACACAGAAGGTAATAGAGAACTAACACTGCTATGAAGTCTGGTTCGTTAACAGAAGGGAAGAGCAGAAACGGGGAATCCTTAGAGTCAGTGAGGAAGAGAGAGTAGCTGAAAGCAGACCACTAGTGATGAATGACAGACAATAAAGAATAAGGAATCTCAGAGACAGAGCAACATATCGAGATATTTTGAAGTTAGGAAATTCACTACATAGGCTGAAACAAAAGCTGATGCAGAAACGCCCAACTTGTAATTCTGATGTTTATTTCAGTTGCACCTACTGGGACTCAACCAGAAGAGCCTCTGGACCCTATTGGGCTCTTTGTGACACGACCCCAGGATGGAGAAGTTACTGTTGGTGAGTAAAAAATGTGAGTCAAGTGATGTGTGTAAATTGTACCTGTTGCTTGACTATTTAGCTTTCCATGTACAGAACGGCAGCAGTGATATAACAGATAAATTAAACACTATTCGTAATCCTATTTTAACCCACTTCCCTTACAAGGTGGAAACATCACATTCACTGCCAAAGTGGCAGGTGAGAGCCTGCTGAAGAAACCATCAGTGAAATGGTTCAAAGGAAAGTGGGTGGACCTGGGAAGCAAAGTGGGGAAACATCTCCAGCTACATGACAGCTATGATCGAAATAACAAGGTACAACTGGCAGAGTAAGGTTCTCAGTCTTCTAGATCCTAATCTGGGGAAAATACAAGCAAATGTAGGAATGGTTTGATATTAAGGTACCCAAAGCTGTACACAATGCTATACTTACCACGGAAGTCTATGTTTTGACTATGCAGACAAGAGACAAGCACTACATACAGACTTTTGCGTACCTTATCTACGGTGAAATGAGAAGATGGCTGGAGGACATAGGGAGCAAATTTTGCACTACGTACTGCAGGATTCCTTTCATCTTCCTCTCAAGTAGTAGATACTTGTTATATTTAAGAGAAAACAATAAATCAGACAGATATTTGAGTATGGTCTATCTTGGTTTTAATAGATCAAGCACTTAGCTACTAGTGTTGGAATTTATTGTTTTCCTGCATTGTCTAGACTACTTTAAATAGCTGAGCAAGATCCATTTTTGCCACAAATGTGTTCAAAGATACACAAAGAGGAATACAAGAGAGTCTGTACCATGACTTCTCATCCTGTGTGGTATATGAAACACTACTACCCTCTCCTGGATGGAATGGAACAGACTTGCTTACATTAGCCACTCCTTTTGCTGAGTTTTAAAGTGTACGGTATACACGGTGGAGGCTGTATTTGTTTAATGAAAGCTCTATTCCTGTTTACAATATGACTGCACACACCAGTACACAAGCAGAGTTTGCCAATACAGCACCGTATCCTCTAAAAGACCTGTATTGATAATACTCTTTAACTGTCCCTACTAAATTGAGGGGTTGTTTGTAATTTATGATAGTAATGAGTTACACACTCAAGAAGTTCTTAATTCTAAAAGGACACAGAGACGTATTTTATCTGTTATCTGTTTCTCTCCATGACTTAATATGCTGTATTCTCTCTCTATTTCAACATTTCATTTGTGAGCTCATGAATTCTATCATTGGTGCCTGTTCCAGGTGTACACCTTTGAATTGGAAATCATAGAAGCAAACATGACTTTTGCAGGAGGGTACAGATGTGAGGTGTCTACCAAGGACAAGTTTGATAGTTCTAATTTCAACCTGACAGTCAATGGTAAGATGAATTCCTGCCACCTTGTTCCTTCCTTTCATTTTTTTTTCCTTCGTGTATGCCCACCAACAATTCTTTCTGGTACATCATAGCTGCTAGACAACATGGACCTGAAGAGCTACACATACACTTACAGAAGCCCACAGATGAGGACTGGGATGGGTTGGCAACAATACAGAGCATTAGAAGTAACAGTGATGTCACTCAAGCCAGAACCATGATGCTTTTAAAGAAAGCAAAGAGAAAGATGCAAATCAGCCCAACTTTTCTCTGGCTTTATTCCAGTCTTTCATGATATTTAATTCCATTAGAATAATAGAGAGGACCATTCTTATTTTGGCAAAAGTTCAGTATTAAAAATGGATACTTGAAATAAAAAAGAGGGAAAATGAAAGATTTAGACATGTGACACTATTACTAATTCCTTTCTTCCCAATAAATTCAAGTCCTGCAGAAGCACTCTGAGATGTAAAATTGTTTTAAGATTAGATTACTTATTTTACATAATACATGGTGCCACCTTCACAACTGCTTGATTAAAAAGCTTATCAGCAATTGAAAAGGAAGGACATTTTAACATTGATTTCCCCTTGGTGTGGAAGAGTTTACATAAAACAGTACAAACATGGACCACCTGAAAGAGCTGAATGTTTGGATCATTCGCTGTTTCAGGGGTTCTGTTGCAGGGATTGCAACACTCAGTAACAAGTGAGCCTAATATGTAAACACAAAAGTGTATTGATATTACTCAGTCAGAAGCATTCAGTTTTTCACCAGTTGGCTGTAGGAATCATGACTTAGGACCTGTGACTGAGAACAGTTTTTCTCCCAGTAGTTGCAGCACACCTATTCACACCAAGAGAAGCTTAGAACAGGGTACTAAAGTTCTCCCTGTCCAACATCCTTGCTGGAGTTTCTGTACATCTCTAAATATTTCCAGGGATCTATTTTTGCTTTCAGAGTATGGACTATAATTTATTAGTAGTAATAATATTCAGTTGATACGCAGTAGTTTTCTCATTAAGGTTTTAATACCCTGTGAAGCCGGTATTGAAACTAATATTTACCAGCGGCAGAACTGACAAAGAAGAGATAAGACAGTTCATCATGCTGCAGGTTTTCATAAAGCATGCAACAAGAGCTAAGCTACACATGGCACACTGGGTGTTGAAAGCTAATTACTGTTTGAAGATGATGCTTCAATCTTTCAATATGTAGTTGATCACAGTTTACAACATAAGACCTTTATTAAAAAAAAAACAGATCTGCAAAGGAAAAGCTTTAGAAATAGCACTGTATTTCTGCATTATTTTGACTTTGCCATTCTTGTTCATCACTTTTTGTCACATCAGAAGCACCGATACCTGGAGACTTGGATATTCGCACTGCCTTCCGACGCACGTGAGTATGTACAGTGGAAACTCATGTAGATCAGATTATAATTCCATGTAGCATTCATTACTTTCCTAGGCAACGCTAACTAAAAGCACAAAGATAGGGATGTCTACTAAGAAAATATTTCTACTATTAAAATACTATAGAACTCCTAGAAATCGTCTGATAGAGTTTAGACTTTGGATTAGCATAACAATCATGGTTGTTTTCAATTATTCAGTTGATAGTGTGTAGAATCCTACCAAGAACTTTAGCACTTTATTTTTCAGACCTGTAAAGCGCACTCCAGATGTAGACCAAAAGGGAAGAAAAGATTCTGTGTGGTGCCTAGTCTTGATGTGGTCCAGCTTGAGGAACTATATATACCTTAATACAAACATTTGCTAAACAGAAGTGAGGTTTGATGGGAGGTCTGTGAGCAGCATATCACTGATAATATAAGCCTTTTGACTGTATTTGTTTTCATGTTCTATAATTATACTAATTTAATCAAGTCAACGATAGTATGTCTGTGTAAAAACTCAGATATATGCAGGTCTTAGATATTAAAGACTGCAAGGTATTGCACTGGTGCTGAAAAGGCTATTCTCCCACATTTATCATACTGTCTCGACTGATATATGACTTACTGGAATAATGTTCCCTTCTATTAGTAAAAAAAAGGCACAACTGGTTAGGATTTTATTCAGACAATAACCACGTAGTTTTTTCACTGTTGAGTATTTCTTCTCCCTTTGTGAGATTCAGTTTCTCATTTTGTTTTTAGGTATCTTTGCAAAATTACTCGACCATGAATATTCCAACAGATAACTATTTCTCTAATGTAGGACACAAATCATCTGTGGCAACTTCTTAAGTTTTTCTCTAGAAGTTCTATTTTTTAATGAATTTTTAGTTCAGTTTTGCTTTCATTTTTAACATTATATCACAAAGAACTAAAAAAAGACTCACAGAATTTATCTACAGTCAAATCCATCTATAGGAGGCTGACCAGCCTTGCTGTGATGCCTATTAAATAGAGGACACTCAGTGCATAGCTGCATTGTGTTATTTCACTGCAGTGAAATCAGACTTCGAGAGTTTCTCTACTTGCTAGCACAGAATTTAGAATCAGTTCAGAGGGAGTGCAGTGTGAGCAGCTTCAGGCTGTTCAGATTTTCAGTTTCTGCTGTAAGAATGGAGCCAGATTTTGAGCTGACCTGTTTAAATCTGAAGCTTTCTCTTTGATACCCTCACTCAGGAGCCTAGCAGGAGGGGGGAGACGGATGACTTCAGCCTTCCTCAGGTAGCCACTGTCCGTGTCAGCAAACAAATTCCAGTCTAACAATGAACTGTCTCTCTCTGCTTAGCAAAAGAAATAAAATAAGGGAAAAAAAAAGAAAACGAAACAGCAGCTTAAACTCCAAATAAATAATTGTTTATGGTGTGTAGTATTTATAAGTCAAATCCATACAAATAACTAGTAACATGAGTATAAATAATGAAAAGAGTAGTTTGATAGTCCCAAGAGAGGCAGATTCATCTAGAGAAAATGCATGTGTTTGAAAAGTGGCATCTTCTCACCACTGTTACAAGAAAAAGTAACTTCAAATTACATGCATGTCTGCCCCTGATGTTTTACATGTTTTCCTCTCTACTGACCACATCCTGATGGAGATTGCCACTGCTCACAGAAATGTACCAACACACATGTAGATGAAAATCTGTTGTTTCCTGGCACATTTTTACCCAAGTATCATTAAATTTCCCAGCCTATCCTTTTTGATCCCAGCGTCTTCTACCATAACAAAAATAGGAACTCTGAGATTAGACTTAACTCTGTGCATGTTAAAGGAATTATTAGGGCCTTATTCTTCAGAAAACCTAAATATTGATTGCTAGGCTTTCCTGAAAATCTAATATCACTACCACCTGGGAAGCAATAGGTGACTAGTTATTCTCCCAGCTGTAGATTATGATTTTCTGAGTACTTGATCAGAAAAATCCCCTTCAAAAACTGGTATTATACTAGTGATTCTCATGTACGTTTTATGCCTGCAAACACTGAGAATCTTCTAAAAGTAGGGAACGAAGTGGCCAAAATACACTTTCCCATTTGAGCATCATACTCAGGAAATGATCCTTTGCAGCACTGTACTACCTTGAGAGTAATAACAGAAGTAAAAATGGAATTGTCTTGATAAAAAGATCTCTTCTCACAACATATTCAAAATTATGCTGATTCAAGATTGTTACTTTTCTCACTAACATTGCATTGTAAAGCAGCACAAGAAGTTTGGCATTTGTTTCTCTTCCATTTAATAACAATACTGTTAAAATACCCATAATTTATCTGCTGAGGCTGTTAACGTTTTGAAATATTTCTTCCTCCAATATTGAATTTTCCTGACTTTCTGGTTTACACTTCTACAGACAGATTTTCTCTGAAGCAACTAGCATTATATATTGTTATAGACAGCAGCATGGGCTATCACCACCACCAGCACAACTAAAAAGAATAATTTCTGTGTATAAAACAATAATTAAATGTAAGCTGTTGCTGCTGGACAACTATGAATGCTGTAAGCAGCATCACCAGATTCTTATACTCAAGACAACAGAAATGTCAAGAAGCAGCTGAATACTGATGATGGGAGACAGAGACAAAGAAAATCCATTTTGACTTTCTGAACCTCGTCTGAATGCAGAAAAGACCTTTTTTTCCCCCTAAATTGAATAATCAATAGTCATGAAATTCAGTGTAACTCCCAGTACTTTTGTATCAAATCCCTGAAGTGATTTTTTAGCAATTAAACCCAAAGAAGTGATTTTAGTGACCTTACTCTAAGTTTTCAGAGTAGATTTATACTTCAAATGCTCAGAAGCACGTCTAAAAGGCATTTGATTTGGAGCACCAAAAAAATATCGTACATTCCATCTGAGTTCACCATGTGTAACAGACAAAATTGTACATCAAAAAACTCCTGCCTGTTGCTTCTTGTTCCCACAAACCAACTCATCACACCATTGCTTGTCATGATGCTTCTTGGGTAATTGCATACTGAACCTCATCTCAGAATCAAAGTCAGATCACAGAATTTGTCCTTTAACTCTCTCAAGCACCAAAGATGTTACACTTTTTTGTATAATAAATTCTGGAATCACAAAGATCCTTAGGAAACAATTACAGCTGGGATAATACTAGAAAAATCCCCACATTATCTTAGATTGGAAGAAGTCCCAGAGAAAGGTTGGTTAAATACTGCCCACACTGTAAATAATATCCACATTTCTGATACGACAGCTTTCCAAAAGTACTAATGATTCTAAAGAAAAGATTCTGAAACATCTTTATGGTAAATACATTCCAGATCAATATGACCACCAAGCTAATACTACGTACAACTTAATCTGTAATCAGCACAGAAAAAATGCAAATTCATTAAATATATTTCTTAAACCTATATGAAGACCAATATGGACAAAGAGCCTAATTGTCACCTCCCATGTCAGTTCATATGCTGAATCATTCTAAATCCATCTACTAGACCCCTACAAAAATATATCACCTACATAATGCTACAGTCTCACAAGGTATTCCCATCTCCTTTTGAAACTAATCGTGGCTTTCTGTTATTATACAGTACCGAGGGTCATGAAGATGGAGAGTTTAATTTTACCGCCCTACTGAAAAAGAGGTGAGTAAAAATCCATGAACTTAAAGAATTAAAATGACCAGCTTCTGCTGAAGAACTCTGAAAACACAAAATCTAGATTAAGTGAAAGTTTCATAAATTTCCTAAAGCAGCTCTAACTGGAAAAAGAATGACAGGAAATTATGGCAAATTCCCCAAATACTCAGCATTTCATGCATTTCTGCTTGGTTTATAAGATTGAACTTTCCCAAGATAGAAAAGGCTGGGACTAAGACAATTACATGCTTCCACCAGTGCTTTTCATTTCAAAAAGCCCCAAAACGCAACAACAATTTACAATACCTGTCTATAAGAACTTATAATAGACAGGTATTTATTTTATATATAGGCAGCTATATATATTATAATAGGAATATATATTATAATAAGAATTTTCTGTCCTAAGTTTCAACAACACTTTTCATCAGAGAGCTGGGACGACAAGACGTTTTATTAGATGTCTGTTAGTACTACACTATACAACTATATTTTCTATAGCATTTTATTACATATATGTAAAGATATTCTATGTTGCATAAGTATTATATAAATATTTTTTATTCTTCCAATTCTATTTTTTATTTCTTGCTTTTACTTTGGCATTTTTTGGTGGAATTTCCTCTCCCATTCTCATCCTTCATTGCAACATCTGTTTTCATAATCTGCCTACTTCTGTTTTTCTCCTTTTCCCACCATCTTAATCTGGATGTTTTGGATCCTGCTGTTGCCAACAGAGAGTAAGATTTCTATTTTATTTTATTACAAACACATGGGTCAGGCTGAATATAAGAACCATTTGTTTGAAATAATGCATGCATCTTTATCTTTCTTAGGTGTAGAGCGTGACAAAATTTAGATAGCATGTAAGAAAATGATCAGCAATTCCTGAGACAGAAATGCTTTTAAACAGTTAATAGAAGTTAAGGGCAGACTACTGAATACAAATCAACGTGCTTCTCTGAATGTCCTTTCATTTTCACCATCACTTTCTTTTGTAAGCAGTTTTAAATTGTCCTTGAATTCCCAGATTTTCTCAATAACCTGCTGCTTTAAATTCCTGTAGTCATAGAAATTAGAATCAGAAAAATCATTGCATATTATACCTGCTAGTGCCTATCAAACATGTGCTGAAGTTTTGTTCCATCCTTCCTTAAATGTGTTAATGAAGGTATTACTGAAGTCACTTACTTCATAAATGTACAGGCGTCTCCATTACAAACCATTTCATTCCATTCCAAGTGAAGTTTCCACTGCTCATTTTCAACCCATTACTCCAAACACGCCTCTGTTCACTGCCCCTGGCCACTCACTGAGTCTTTCTAGCTCCTGAAGTTTCTATAAACACTTGTCACTAGACTCCTGTTTTGCAAATGTAACTTATACCGTTGAAGTTTTCACAATCAACTGCTTGGGTGAATGTTGTTGGGTATCTGTGTCCAGTCTTTGCTCAGCTATTAGTATTACTGTTTATAAAAAGAGGTTTATCTCCACAAAGAGTACAGGATCATGTATACATTTGGAGTAGCTTGGTCACAGAAGGCAATAACTCAACAGCCTGATGTTTCAGACAAGTTAACTCACACAAGTTTCAGTAGGGCTACAACATGACATAGATGTACAAAGCCCTGTATTATGCAATATGTAACATATCCAGCTAGAAGGGAATTCTGGCTTTGCAGTAACACTACAACCAGAACTCTCAAACCAGACAAGACAGAAAGTCCACTTATCAAACTTTCTATAGCTGACACTGATATCCAAGTTTCTTGTTTCACCGTGAGCCCCAGAGAAGTCTGAAACAAAACCTGCATTTGAATTTTATTGTAAGTCTAAAGTAGGGAAAAACTGCTATGAGACCTTCTCCCTTCTGCTTTCATAATTAGTTTTGAGCAGTGGTTGGACTCTTAAAGAAGTAAAAATTTCCAGTATTTCCAGAAATGTTCAGTTTGTGGATTTAACTAGTCATTATTTGTTAGACTAGAAATTCAGTTCATTAGAAGAAGCTTATAAATGTCACTGCATTCTATCGCTGGTTTTCACCTTTCTTGACTTATGAATCTCTGTTTAGTGAATTTAAGCATGCTGATGATTCACTGCTCCAGGTGTTTTTCACAGCCACTTTAGAAGTAATTTGTGGATCCTTCACGCTTTGCACACCACAGCTTGAAGACCCCTCCTTTGCTAATGAGAACTGATAGGCAAAAAAAGTCATAATGGAATGGAACTAAAAATAGAATCGTTTGTTAAAATAGAATAGAAAAGGGGACCTCATGCTGAGGAACTCTCAAGAGCTATGCAGATTCAAATAGAATTGAAGAGTATTCTTTTGGCATTTCTGCTTTGTCACACTTGATGTACAAGTGCTGCTCAATCCAGAGGTAATGAACATTCCCACTAGAATAAAAAGAGCTTCATTTAATATTAATATCATTGTAATTTAATTAACTAGTGTTGACATACAGATGTCATGGGCCAAGGAGAGGTCATTGGGAAGAGGAAGGGAACAGCTGTCACAGAACTATTAAATGGGATAGTGAACAGAGACCTTGAAGGAGGTGACAGCTGACAGGGTCCAATCAGTTGACAGTAATGGGATAGGAAGGAACCATCTCTGGGATGTACAAAACTATTTTTAACCCCTCCACATATGTTTAAAACATATCAGCTGTATATTCCATTTACAGCAGGTTCACTGGGCTGCATCTTAATGCCCCCAAGTGCATAGCTAACCTATGAGGTGATCACTCTGAATAAGGATCCCAACGTCAGGGAGAGTAACATAAGGGTGGGAGAAACTTCAGGAGTCTAGGTCTATGACTTTTCATACACTGCTTAGTTCCTGTTGGAGGAGTACAGCCTAAATATCCAAACTCTGTGTCTTTATGGGATCAAAGAGAAAGCTTGAGCAAATACAAAATGGTGAAAAGGAGTATTGGGGTGGAGAAACCTTTGCTCAGAAGCAGAGAAAGACTTTTTTCTTTCCTTTTTCACAAGTCAAACACTATACAAATTACAACCTTTGACTTTTAGTACAACTTTACGCGCAGCTTGCAAGCCTTTCCCTGTAATTAAAAAATATTAGTATTTCCAAGGAAGCTACTATACTCATGCTTATGACCAAATTTCTTGTATTTCACTTGCATACACCCAAACAGTATTGCCAGATACAAAGGTGGGATGACAGTGAGTAATGGAAAAGCTAAAGCTGAAATTACGGAAGTCTTCTCAATAGTGGGATATACTGGACTGTGGAATTGCATCCAAATTGGGAGATTTTTCTCATGATGTATTTAAACACAACTCACAAAAAGTATTTTTGAAAACTCTATGAATAACCCTACCTGCAAATTTTCAGGTAAAGGGGTGAATAGAGATGAGCATAGAAGCAGGAAGATAGACAGAGATACCACCAGAATTTATACACTGCCTGTTAAGTTTTTCTTATTTCCTATGAATTTATGTTTCCTTTTGAGATAGTTCATGCCACAGAACATTAATTGTACTAGTACAAAGAACTCAGCACATTAGAAATATTATATACTCCTAGATTTATGTACTTGGATATCTATTTCAATTCACATGTAGTTAGAAATATTTAAAAGTTACTCGTTGATATGGTTAGGAGAACTTGCTCCAAAATGGCTCATGTTAAAAACATATCTCAGTCTATTTGGCAAATCAGTTCAATTGTCCTGCCTTCTGCTAGACAAAACTACAAATCATCTATAGCAGCCCCAGACTAAATGATAGATATGTAGAGAAGAAGAACCCTGATTAAATTTGTGGGTGATGTTGACTCACTGTTGTGACAAAACAAATACCCAGTAGGCTGTACTTACCACAGGAAGTCCAAACCTCAGATACACCTATCAATCCAATGAGTGCTACTGAAGGCTTAGTGAGTGATAAATCCCTCCGTAGATAAAGATATCACATGCCATATTTCAGCTCAAACTCTCTAAGTTGAAATCCTTGTCTCTTGCTTTCTTTCCTCTTCAAGAGCTACAGATGCTCTGGAAATCCCAAGTCTGGACTGCAGTACTTTAATAAACACTGTGCTCACATTATGAGCAAGCCTTTTTGGCTTGACAATAGAATGAGCACTAGAAGTGTTTGGTTATATCTTCTGTCTAGACTGACTACAGTCATGATTTTTCAGACCAATGGGACTGTTATCTTTCTAGAAAATTTTGGGGAAAAAATAAAATGGAAATATGCCCAATAATCCTTCATTTTTCTCTGCATTACCTACTTGTCTTCTTATTGGGTTTACAACTGAACATGGCTTCATTTTAAGGGTGTGTCCTGCTTCACTGAAATCTGCTTGGTTCTGGGGGTACCAGAAACAACAGCCACAGGAAGTTCCTTTTCCTGAAGAAAATTTTAAATTACATCTTTTGTCCTTTCTCTGTTTACCAAAATGCAAACTATGACAGGCAACAACTCCATGATGACCTATGTGTTCCCTGTAAAGTGATCAGCCATAATTCTGGGATAACGTCTGGAATAACCAGACATGCTTACACTTATAAACTGCATAGTGGAACTATACAAAGTGTGGGAGTGAGTTTGGTTTCAACAGGGGACAGCCTTTTTCTGAAGCCTATTTCAGAGCTTTTGCATGAGCTCCTTCATATCCCTGCTGCTGAAGCACAGGCATGTTCTGCTAAAGATTAACATGACATTCATGCCTTTTTTGTATTAACACATGATGTCTTCTTTCTTGCCCATTGGGATGCTGTATGTGTTTCCAAACGATTCTCTGTGTCATTCTGGAGTACAGCAGCTTCTTGCGCACAGTAAATCGGTAAGGTTACAACAACTTCTTTTTCTATTTATGATCTTTTACATTAAAAATACAATGACAGAAAAAAATGCCTTTCCCAAAGCCAGGCAACGAAATTTTCACTTTGTTTTGCTAAACCAAACATTAATTCTTCCATAATTGCAAGTTCTTTGGTTAAACTATAAGTAGTCCATTGTAAATATTGTCTTGTTAGCCATTACTCACCAATCTACGGGTCTTCATGTTTTAGAATTTCCTATAGACAGCAACTATATTTACAATAGATGATAAGTATTTTAATTACCTCCAATTCATTTTAGTGAAGAGAAAAAAGGCCCTGAGTAGAAACGGATTTGTCTCTTATTAACATAAACCAACTGCCTTGTTTCTAAGGCATTCTCAGGATGTCAGTTCAGTTCCTTGCTTTGCCACATGTTTTGTGTATGACCACACCAGGAAAACAAATCTCCACGTGTTTCCATTACCCATCATTAAAGGGAAGTTAATATTTATTTGCCTTGGCTAATAGAAAGTAAACCATTCAGGTCAGTAATTGGATTTTAATCACTATATATAAATAGCAGTAAAGCTAGTTTTATTTCATCATTTTAAGTAACAACATAGGAAAAGTTAAACTACTACATTTTTCATGAAGAAATGGCTTCATCAAGCCAATATGTACCTCGCCAAGCCTATCGGTGTTTTTAAATCCTCTCAATAGCGGGCATTCAGGTCCTTTAATCCCTTTCTGCAGAGGTGAAGGAAAATCTGAATCCCAATGTGATGTTGATGTCTGGGAAATCCTGAGGAAAGCTCCTCCTTCTGAATACGAGAAAATTGCTTTTCAGTATGGGATCACAGATTTGCGTGGGATGCTGAAACGCCTCAAACGCATAAAGAAGGAAGAGAAAAAAAGTACAGGTTGGCAAGCTGTTATTTATTCCAAATAAATGTGTTCTTACCTTCTTCAAGTATTAACATCAGCTAATAGCACCCATGAGAAAAACATAAGGAATAGGATTTTCCTATTCCAATTGTTACACAGTTTTATATGTGAAATGCTGATTCCCAAAGATTAAAGTGATGTCCAAAGCTCTGAGTTACCTTCCTCTGAAACTCTGGATGTCCTGAACCTGTTCATTTTAACTAGTTTCTTCTGCCCTACCCCTTATTTTTCCCAGAACAGAAAGCAACAACACCCCCACCCCTAAAACTGGTTAGTATGTCAGGTATCAGTGGTCCACTTAAAGAATTTAATTTCCATTGGGATGATATATTTGGAATTCTTGAGTCTTTTCTAGACTTGTGAAGTATTAATTGCCTAATTTTAACGAATTTGTTTTAAAAGTCTGAAACAGAGAAGGCAAACTGCCATTCACCAGTGAGAAGATCAGTATCATTTTCCTACATGGGTAGACAAAGCTGTAACTCTGTGTAGGATGTGTTGAAGTACATATTCACATCTGATTTAGAATATTCTACCGTGCTTATTTTAGTTTATATCACATACTTTTCATCCTATATTAAGGAAAACAGAAAACAGAACAAGATGAACAACAGACAGGAATGGTAAAAATGCAAACAGGGATGCAGAAAGCAGGGAAGATTTAAGATGATGCTAAACCATAGGAAAGGGAATAGAGAATTACTTCCCTGATAGAGAATGCAAAAATAAATGTTAAGTATAAAAATGAGTAAGATGTATTTTTTTAATCATTCTTTGCCATAGCATTCCTCAAGAAACTGGATCCAGCTTACCAGGTGGATAAAGGGCAAAAGATCAAATTAATGGTTGAAGTTGCCAATCCAGATGCTGATGTGAAATGGCTGAAGAATGGACAGGAGATCCAAGTGAGCGGCAGGTAAACTAGAAACGTGGGAAATACAAGGATGCTGGGGATGGACTCTTCATCAGGGACTGTAGTGACAGGACAAGGGGTAACGGGTTCAAACTTAAACAGGGGAAGTTTAGATTGGATATAAGGAAGAAATTCTTTACTGAGAGGGTGGTGAGGCACTGGAATGGGTTGCCCAGGGAGGTTGTGAATGCTCCATCCTTGGCGGTGTTCAAGGCCAGGCTGGATGAGGCCTTGAGAGGCATGGTTTAGTGTGAGGTGTCCCTGCCCATGGCAGGGGGGTTGGAACTGGATGATCTTAAGGTCCTTTCCAACCCTAACTATTCTATGATTCTATGATTCTAAATCTCCAAGAGAAGGAGCTACAGCTTGGACGAAGTGGGAAAACTAGCTTTTCTTGGAAAGAAAGGATTGTAAGGGGGAGAAATGGGAGCTGAGACAGAATCTACGTAAAGCTTTGTCTTAGGGACTGTTTGCTTATCTCATCGCTTTTTATTTTTTCTCCCTCTGCTCTGTATATCTACACATGAAACTGGATGCTTCCGTCTACCTACGTAGCAAGTAAGTCCTCAGATTATATTCTGATCTTCATGTGCATATCCAGGGTTCAAAATTACTTTCTCATGATATGGGGTATACTTCAGTGCAGCTTCTTTGTCAACCCAGTTTCCAGTGATTTCGTGCTGAAGCCATGACAAAGTGCTTTTAATGGTAGTCAGGTTTGTTGTATTGCTAGACGTTAAAAAAGCATGTGGCACCATTCACAGGAGTTTGTACTTCTCACATGTGTATGAAGATTTGTCCATAATTTCCTATGCTATAGTTTTTCAAGCACTACTGCTGTCCACTGCACCAGGACAGGGATATAGGGCTTGAGTCTTAAACCTTGCCACAGATGCCAGAAAAAGAAGGAATCTTTTCCTCTGCCAGGCAGAAGACAGTGTCTGGGTTGAAAGGAGTTAGACTCTGATAATTACGTTCAGTTTCTCTTTTCAGATATATTTTTGAGTCTGTTGGGAATAAGAGAATACTGACCATAAACCACTGCTCTCTGGCTGATGATGCAGCATATGAATGTGTAGTAGGGGACGAGAAGAGCTTCACAGAATTGTTTGTAAAAGGTGAGCGATGAACTATGAATTACTGTCACCTTCTCTACTCTCAGATTAATCTCATAGGAAAGGAAATTCTCACACATGAAAAAATTCTGACATCTCTTGAAGTATATATTTTTCTTACAGTTGAATGAAGGAAAATTATTCCTATAGCTGCAACTAAGAAAGCACAGGAAAACAGCATGATGATAATTACCGTTAATTTTCATTTGGGAAGTGATTTACTTCTCCCCAACAATAGGGCTAGAAAGTTACTTTAAAATTTGATTCCACTCAATATAATCTCTAGGGGCAGCTGAAGTAGTACAAGAAACTAATGCCTCTGGTTTAGAATTTTAGACTATATATGAAACTTGATTAATTCTGTGTTTGTATTCTGCCTCATGAAGCAAAACTCAAAGGTCATTTGGTAATATTGATAATGTGATCCAGCACAGTAAATTTGAAGGCTCAGCACAGACAGCATCACCATGGGGCTCTTCCTGTACAGTGCAGAGAGCTGAAATCTACCTCTGGTTTTCAGCCTTCTAGAATACTGTTTTAATAAAAGTATCTTCATTTTCAGAACCTCCAATCCTGATCACTCACCCACTAGAGGACCAGATGGTGATGGTTGGAGAGAGGGTGGAGTTTGAATGTGAAGTGTCTGAGGAAGGAGCTACTGTGAAATGGTAAGAGAATAGAAAAGGGGAAAAAAGCCCCAAACAACATGAAACCATCTCACTCCATGGAACAGTCTAGGACCAGTGTTTGTGTACTAGAGTTGTGAATAGAAAGGAAGAAGGCATCCTATATAACTGCTTTCAGAAAAAGACTGATCCTCCTCCTATATGTCAAACATTGAGGAGGAAATGAGAGGCCAAAAATAAAATAAAAGGTATAGATATAGGGTGTCTAGAATTTCTTGTGCAGTGTTTACAGGGTGCTGCCAAGCTGTTGGCTTTAAGCTGTCCTAAACACTTGACAGTAATGTCTAACTATTGGCCAGACTAATCAGATCTGTATTGTGATGAGTCTGCTCTACATTATGGAATCTTTCAGTCTTCTCAACCACAGTGAGGTGTGGTGTTTGGTTCTCCCAAAAAGCATTTTTTTGTTAAGTAAAAAGTTAGTGTCTCTTGAGACACAGAGAGAAGGTCATTGACTTATTTTAACATAACTGTTGTAGTGATCCTGTAAAAGCAATCATTACGCATACGCAGCAAGTAAGATTAAGATGACAAACATTTAGACCATAGAGTCCATTTTATTGGGCATTCCAGCCAAGCGGAAGCTGGGTTCATGTTGCTTGGGCAGGCACAGCAGGCAGTGCTCACATACCAGGTCTTACTCACACTGTTCTCACTTCATTCTCTACCAGATGAAATTTTCCTGTGCTTGTTAACAGCTTCAGGCACGTGGTTATCAACTGTTCCCACAATGCCCATGACATTCCTGGAAAGTGCCAAACACTCATCTGCTCTCCCAAAGGAAGGAACTGAGAATTTAAATAAAGCTCAAGAGCTAGTACAGCATGTGCATTACACCATTAAAGCCACATGCACAGGCACACACATGCTATTGTTCAGGAGCTGCTTAGAGACCCCTGGTCACAAGAGATGGGGACAATCAGATCTTTTCCTCTCAGAGCACAGTGCAGCTGCCACACTTTGATCCTTTGCCTTTGAACAACTCCCATACATCTTACAGGGCTCCTATCTGTGGGCTGGGCATTTGGTGTGACAAGGCCAAACCAGCAGCTGTCTCAGCCTGAAATGAAGCAAGTGGCCAGAGAAACTCTTCAAATTATAGCAACAGAAAACTGAGCACTTAGACATTTACGCTGTATTTTACTGGGTTTATTATGTGAGACAGTCAATGCTCTTGCAACAAAGGGAGTATTTTGGACAATGGAGGACAGTGTCCAGGGAAAACATGAAACACAGTATGGAGAAAGAGTTTCAGTTTTACGGCTCATCAGGGAAATGCTCAATAGTTTAAGCCAAGTAACAGGCACTAACTCAGGGCACCTGTTATAGCACCCTTTAAACCTGGGACATGAAATCGCAAGCACATGAACAAAAGCAATTATGTGCCTAGCACAAGACAAATAATGCTCACAACCTCTTAGGCATGGCCATCAGACTAGGACTTGGAGAACTCATTATGTGGGTCTCTTCAGAGTAGTCAGGAAACAATGTTCTTTTGATCACGTGGAAAGGTCTCACATTATTATTATTATTATTATTATGCATTACTATGGAATAGCTATTTTTAAAATTCAGGTACTTTTGGAAATAATCCTTGAAGAAGTTTTGACATGATTTTTCCTGTCTCTGAATGCTGGATGTATCATCTGATCAGTTCCAAAGGAAAACAAACTATAGTTATGTACCAGCAACAATAAATCTCTGCATCCCCATTATCACATAGTACCTATATCAGCCTTATCTCAGCAGACATTAACCAATTTGTCCTCGGAATCTAAACAGGAAATAGGAAAGCATTTCCAGACAGTCACTGAGTGGCAAGGTTGAGAACAGATATTTGATCTTGCAGATGTTCTGGACTTGTATAGAGTAAACTACGGCTAACCCACCTATTATTGCACTAGTTGTGCTTCAAGTCTGAGGCTGGACCAGATGACCTACTGTAGTCTTTAAACCAGCACTTTGTGGTTCTATAAAATCTTCCACTTACACTTTGATATCAACTGATTCTTCTACTTCATTGCTCCAGTTACCAAAGGAAGGCCTCTAATATTACCTTATATGAGGGTTTTCACTTTTCACTGAAGTATTATTTTAAGCTAAATGATATCTGGGAGTTGGGTTTTTTTTGTTGAGGTTTACGGTTTTATCACTCCACTATTTGTTAGTACAACCTTCTGCAAACACTCTGCACACACACAGCATCAGCAGCTACTCAGAAAAAAAACACAAGTTAAATGTACTATTCCCTTCCCAGGGACTTAAGACACTAGTCATTGTAAAAACCCTATTTTCATTATTTAGACAAGATTTTAAGAAATCTCATTCTTAACAATGGCGAAACATTCAGGTATTTTTCATGAGCCATATGTCAAAACTCCTCACTAAAAAAGGAAGAAGTTCAGCTTTGGACCACTAACCACAGTGCAAGTGCCTGGTTTTGCCAGAGCAGCATGTTGAACTTCTAGATCACAGTCTGTTCTCAGAAGTTCAGCAAAGGTTTACTCATTGCTTCGTAGCACTTGTTCCAGAACTAATCTGCATGAATGAGACTATCAGGCTTAGGAGAACATCTTGCATGTGGTCTCAGACTCTTGCCACTCAGCAATCAGAGGAAACGTTACCCTGACATAACACTAAGCACTCTGTTTCATGTGGCTGGTACAGGCATCTTCTGTTTCCTCCCTTACTTATGTTGTTCTGTGATCTGGAAGGGAGAAAACAGTTTTTCTAAACCAAAGATAAGATCCAAAAATCTGTGCTGTAAAGTACAGTTAGAAAGGAGTAACCTATAAGTATCTTGAAACGCAGTTGCAGCAGGTACATCTAAGTCTCAAGTCAGAGGATTCCTCTCTCTGCTTAAAATTTAGACCTTGTGATTCACTTCAGCAAACTAACAGAGGCAAAAGGTTTTCATGTATATATCTACCTAGAAATTAGAGCTATATTATTTTAAGGAGTCCTTACGTAACATTTCTATTTGCTATCCTGTAGGCATATTTCTTAGGCTGAACAGTCATTGGTAATGAATAAGGGAAATTACACAAGATAGGAAAGTCCTATTCTATTAAAAGCATAACATTGTTTCTATTTTTTTTATCATGTGAGTAAGTAGCAAAGAGAAAAACATTTTCATTTACAAACTGCAGCAGTATTCAAGTAACATCATATAAATATATTTAAATAATAATGAAAACTATAAAATACTACAAAAGGAATATGCTGAAGAAAGTACAAGTTATTTTCTTGCAGCCTGTTCATGTTGTTTAGCATTAAGAACAGGAAATCTTGAGTATTCTTGTGTGACCTTGACTGAGCTGCATGAATCCTCTCTGCTCATTTCCCTTTGTGACAACTGGAAATGACAATAATTAAATTTCCTCCCAGGCTGGATGGTGAAGCTTAATTTAGTAATGTCTTAAACTGGGACATCCTTCAATGTAAAAGGCTACAAAATCCAAAATGCATCTTTGTTTTAATCCATGCTAAAATTTTCTTAATTTACTGATGCCCACAAACCATTGATTTATAACTATTATAATTTACATCAGGAAAATTAAGACTTCTAAGTAATTTCCCAGCAAGTCCCATTTACATTATGGCAATTTATAAAATAGGAAATTCCCTGCTGTTGAAATGTCTTCATCCCTGTATCTTCTACAGCATTTAATATACTTTCATAATTATCTATAATAAATAAATCTATACATAAATACCAAGAATTAAGTAAATCCTGTGAGTAAACTCTCTTGAACCAGAAGTCAAATACCTAGTGCAAATTAATTGTCAAGCTAGAAGCATTTCTGGTTCCAATAACATTTTGCTAACTTGAAATGTTATGAAGATTTAATTTATCTTGTGTGTTCCAATCTCTAGTAATATTGAGCTGGCTCTTACTCTCTTCCAGCCATTGAAAAATGGCTCAATACTATTTGTGGCATTGCAGGGAAAAGGATGGAGTTGAGCTGACACGAGAAGAAACATTCAAATATCGATTCAAGAAAGATGGCAAAAAGCAGTATCTAATTATTAATGAGTCAACCAAAGAGGACAGTGGACACTACACAGTGAAGACCAATGGTGGGGTATCAGTTGCTGAACTAATTGTACAAGGTAGGCACCAAATTAAAACAGGCTAAGATAACCTTCTCCAGGATAGTGCATAGGGGTAGCATAATCCCTACACCAAGGAAAAAGAACACTTAATAAGAGCCATAAGGTTTGATGATAAAGGGTGTCAAGGATGTAACAGATACTCTGATAATCACAGGTGCTTATCTATCAGCCCTGTTTAAGACCTGCATGCTGTGGCTTTCCCTTCATATATCACTCTTCCACACACAGCTTGCTCAGCCTTAGCTTTTTCTAAGCGAAACCACACCAAGCGTTTACTTACAGCACAGTTGGGATTTGTTAATGTGTATATCTATTATTCTCCCAATATCAGAGAAAAAACTGGAAGTTTATCAGAGCATTGCGGACCTGACAGTGAAGGCACGTGACCAGGCAGTCTTCAAGTGTGAAGTTTCTGATGAAAATGTGAAAGGAATCTGGCTGAAAAATGGAAAGGAAGTGGTTCCAAATGAAAGGATAAAGATCTCCCACATTGGCAGGTTAGTCTTGTTTCAGAAAGCAGTTATATGCTTGGGTATTGCATTACATTCTACAGAAACCATTATCTCAGGGGATAGGAATATAAAACAAGATCCTGTCTTGGGTCCAGCTAAAAGGAGAAAGTTTAAAACTTTCACATATGCAATCAACATATATTCACAGATTGCTTTTGTATGCATGCAGTCTTCCTTGTTAGTATATTTTGCATGTATGGCATCAGTGGTATGGCAGCAGAATTCAGTCTCTTTTTTTATTAGGATTTCATGTTTTCTTGGTATTCAAGCAATGTAGAAAACACGTTGTCAATAACTTTAAAATTAGCAGTAGTATTCAGGCAGATAAAGACAGCACATATGTATAAACCTCCTCAGAAAAACCAGTGTTCGTATTAACACACAGATGTGCAATCCTGTGCTCAAGTTTCTTAGCAGTCTGATTACTACTGGAAATGGAAACCAAGCTTGAAAAGACACATAAGCATTGCATGCTAGGTAGTCTTCCTTGGTACTCCCTTCTGTATTCTGTTTTGAATATACAATATATGGGGGTGGAGCACCGATTTTTAGCTTGCTTTTCAAGAATTTATTGTAGTCACAATCTGCCCAAATGAAACCATTCAGCAGTATTATAACCGCCCTTGTAAAGGACTGGACTAAAGCAGAGGAACAGCTTCTTCTGTTGAGACCAGACTATATACCTTGACAAGAAAAATCCATTCATAGACAACATGCTGCATGGATTTGCTTGAATACTGAAAACAGAGCAGTCCTCGTGATTGCTGACTTGATGTTAGGACAAGGGGACAAGAAGTAGTAATGTCTGTTAATATCCCACAGACTGCACCTTGTCTCTTGAGTTAACCTTATTTCTCATGGAGAGGTAAAGGAATGCAATATATTTGTTCATGTTTCCAGAATCCATAAGCTAACTATTGAGGACGTAACACCAGATGATGAGGCTGATTATTCCTTCATCCCTCAGGGATTTGCTTACAACCTTTCTGCCAAGCTTCAGTTTTTGGGTAAGTTATCTTAGGATATGTAATTGAAATTCCAGAGGTAAAAAAAATGGCATTAATCATGGTTATAGCAGGAAAGAGTACTCAGTCTCCTTCCTGATATCTCAATATAGGCATATTTCATTTCCCTGTTAATTTATGTTATCATCATCATATTGTTTTACTGAGCCTGTTTTCCAGTTTATTGCATTAATCTGTATATGTATGTCTTATGAAGTTTTAATGATGAATAGTTTTAGAATTACATTGTGAGAGCAGATCCTGTGTAAATTCTGTTTTCTGATCTATTTCTCCTCTCCCTCCCCTCTTTCTTTCCCAGAGGTCAAGATTGATTTTGTACCAAGAGAAGGTAAGAACAGAAGTTGTTATTTATATGCAAGTAAATAAGTTTTCAGTAGCAAAGGAAGCAGTGTTTTTTTCATTTTTAATTTAATGTATGAATATTCACTATTTTATTTCTTCATACAGAGCACTTCTTAAACTAAAATTTAAAACTTTAGTTTCTCTGCCTTTGCTATAGAACCTCCTAAAATCCACCTTGACTGCCTGGGCCAATCCCCTGACACTATTATTGTGGTGGCTGGGAACAAATTGCGATTGGATGTTCCCATATCAGGAGATCCAACACCCACTGTCATCTGGCAGAAAGTAAACAAGGTAATGTGGAACCTGGCACACTGTCTGAGGCAAGGAGGCCACAACAGGACATCCGTTTTCCTTCTCAAATGTTACTCTGATTTGCAATTCTTAGTTACATTTTTGTCTTCCTTTTCAATATCTGCAATGCAGCTGTTTGGGATTTTGCTGGTTTTGTGAGAGTCACCCTGAACTGTTCTTTTTCTAAACAGTTGCCTCGTTTTCTATTCCAAAAGAAGGGCTTAGTATGTGCGAGTTGACTTACGTACATGCAAACAGGTTATGTGTTTAGTCTCTTCCTACCTCAGAGAAAAAGAAATAAATGATGAGCCATTCCCACCACCTTCACCTGATAGGATGGACATGTTCTGGAGTTGGCAGCTTTTTTTTTAATCTTTCTCAGGAATTCTACAGTCTGTGAAGAAAACGTCTTCTTAGCAGACCACTGGGATACAACAGTATTTGGTATGATGAAAATTAAGGACACTTGCTATTTGCCTTATCAAGCCAACTACAAAATATCAAAGAGAGAACTTAGATGCTAGACACAAAATGTTGAGTGGGCTCCTTTTCTGGCCGTCTCAGAACATCCCCACCCCTCACCATCTGTGGGCTTTTAAGTTGTAACTAGCACAAAACACAGACATACTTTGCATAATATTCTACAGCATCGTTACACTTCCCATATGTGTAGATATAGACAAAATAATATTGCCAATTATGTTAATTTCCCCAATAAGACTTCAGTCTTTTTTCTGCAATGCAGTATTAGGATGGAAACATAAAAGCCATTTGTCTCTATTTTGGGAACCAAGAAAAATTGACTTTCTCATACACAAGTTTCTTTGATAAAACGATGACTGGGTATCAGACAACACCTATGCCATGGTATTTTTAAGGCATGAGGTCTCAACATCTACATCTGACTTATTATTCCATTGTTACAGAAAGAAGTAATCCTTTTTTTTTGTAGTTGCAAGATGAGTGACCAGTACCACAGGACACAGACAGATTTACAATCAGTTACAGTTCTATAGCAGGAATGTCATGCATCTTTGTTAAGCTGTAAATTTGGTTTTGCTTACTTATTCTTCCCTTAATTCACTGCAGTCTGATACATCTATTTCCATTTCTATTTTTGACTTTTGTATCAGTTGATTTCCTTCCCAGGTCTGCTTGCTGCCTTCACTTTGCTCTTCGCTTTTCTCACACTTTCATCTTGAACCTCTGTAACAAACATATGGATTCTCCTCTGTCTTGCAGAAACAGCTTTACTGCTGTGTTCAGAAAGCCTTAGCTGACTTTCTCTGGTTTCTTTGCTTATCTAGAAAACTGACTTTATTCGAAGCAATGAGGATTCCATAACTCCCTCAGAAAATGGCAGTGACTTAAATACTGATAGTAAGGTAAGTTCTTCATTATCCATGCAGAGACGCAAATATGCTTAGTGTTTTCCAGATAAAAGGTAATATTCAGAAGGAAATAAAATTAAATTCAGTAGATATTAAACTGGGGAAGCAAAGAGAACATCAGGCCCAACATCCTGCCTCACAAAGGCAAGTACCAAGCATTTTGAATGCACACAAGAGATCTGGGAAGCAATTTTTAACTAAAATGCTGATTGAGGAAATCTCTTTCTAATCACCATCACATGGTGGCTGGATTACAAGGAATCAAAGCAGTATTTTGAAAACTCTTTTTAATATATTTATAAATGGTTTTTCTTTTTCTTTTTACCCACTAACCTGTAAACTTCAATAATAACTAGAGAAAAAAAAGGACAGAAATCTTACAGGACACAGGGAAAGACGACAATGGGTAAAGAAGGTGGACTATGTACATACAGAAGTGAAAGAGGATCCATAGAATTTTCCAACAAGTTTCCTTTTTGTCATGATTAACTTATTTTGATATAGTAAAAAAGAAAAATTTGCATTCACTATGTAACAATAAATCTTTCTCAGGTTTTGGTTTCTGGAGGCACTATTCAGGCACATATGCTTTCTAATGGTTCCTGTTCCAAGTCTAAAGATATATGGACACATGAAGAAAAGAGCATGTTATAAATGTACAGCAAAGTTGCGATCATGATGTTTAGACCTCAGCTCAGAGTAGAAAGTTACCCCATATGACACTCTTGAGTGACAGAAATCATACAAATGACATCAACAGTTACAAGAAACATGGTAAAGTTTCTAGAGGGCAGTTGTTTAAATCCATGTTATCTGATGCCAAATGGAGGTATTGTAGATCAGGAATATTTGCTCAACAATTTGAAAACCTTTTCAAATTTACACAGTACCCAACTGTTATCCATGAAACTCTTTACACTGATAATGCAGATATCCCAAGTAGGAATTTGTTGAAGTACTTAGAGTAACTTCTGTGAAACATAACAGGGTATGTGTAACTAGCAATTAATCTTAACAATGTGCAGACTTTCGGAACCAATTTTCCCAATGTTATTTATGTGAGATATTTAGTCTAAATTTCCTTTCTTCTACATATAAATAGAACTTTAAAAGCTTTATTGCTTTTCAGTAATTTTTAATCTATTCAATGATTTGAAGATTTTCCCCAGTTTACCTATAGGCTCATCACACTGCCCTGACACAATTTACAATGACTTTATCTGTTACTTTCACTGCCCACAGCTTCTGTTTGAATCTGAAGGCAGAGTTCGTGTGGAGATGCATGAAGACCACTGTGTGTTCATCATTGAAGGGGCAGAAAAGGAAGATGAGGGAATATACAGAGTTATAGTTAAGAATCCAGTGGGAGAAGATAAGGCTGATATCACAGTCAAAGTTATTGGTAAGTGAAGTAAGGAAACAGCCATGAAAGTATCTTAGGCTCACTGAAACTCACCCTTCTCTAAATCTGAGTCAAGTTATGACTTTAGATTTAGAAAAATTGAAAAGGATCATAAAGGAAGATATACTATCAATCACAAAAGTTAGCAGATGCAATTTGCGCAGGTAGCTGCCTTCTGTGTGAAAAGGTGAGACAACAGCTCCCAGTAGAAATCGATGTATTTTCTTTTTATATGTTTCCAGTTTCAGGTGTTCCTGTCATTTTACAAATGACATTCTGTTCTGTATATATTTCATGCTTGTCTAAGAAAATCTTCTTGTCATTTTGTTGTGGTTTATGTTTTTAAGCAAAGATGACTTCATTCTATAAGCAGTAAATGGAATAAAGAGACATAACGTATCTGATATAAAATAAACAGATTGCCACTGTGGGTCACAGAAGAGCTGAGGGGAATACAATATTCAGACAGTGATTTTTGTAACATTTTTCACAATGTTTAACTTTTTTTTATACTCTTCCACACATATGACAGAATGTCAGGTTATGAGCAAACTTAGAAATGGTAAAAGAAAGTTGTTTTCACTTACAGCTTTGAAATTTAGAATTCACTGCTTAGGTGAATTCTCTCTCTTTTGATCTTTTATAAATCCTAAATCATAGAATCACAGAATGGCTTGGGTTGGAAAGGACCTTAGAGATCATCCAGTTCCAATCCCCTGTCATGGGCCGGGACACCTACCACACCAGATTGCTCAAAGCCCCTTCCAACCTGGCCTTGAACACTGCCAGGGATGGGGCATTTGCCTCTTCTTTGGGCAACCTGTTTCAGTGCCTCAGCACTCTCATAGTAAAGAACTTCTTCCTTACATCTAACCTAAACTTCCGCTGTTTAAGTTTAAACCAATTTCCCTCTGTCCTACCGCTACAGTCCCTGATGAAGAGTTCCTCTCCGGTATCCTTGTAGGCCCCCTTCAACTATTTGAAAGATATTTACTATTGATATCTCCAAAATACCAAAATATAAAAAGACATGCAGACATTGTATTCTATATAAAGTTTATTCTAGAGACAATAGGAAGCCCTGGAGCAAGCCTTTTTTTACAGAATTACCTTGTTACCTTACATTTTTGCAAAATTATGGCTGGGAAGAACAAGGGAGCTGAATAATCCATGGTGTTTATAGAAAAACCACCCTGACAGAAAAGAATCAAAGATCAGGATGCACTTTAGATTAAGAAACTACATTCTCAATTATATCTACTGTTGCTGTCTGGTAAAAATGTATTGATACGATAAAGAAAAGGTTGAAGAGAAATATTTCGTTGACTTGCATATACAGAAATTGAAACAGTAACAACTTTTATTCATTCTCACACTTTCTTCAGATGTTCCTGATCCTCCAGAAGCTCCCAAGATCAGCAACATTGGAGAAGATTACTGTACCGTGCAATGGCAACCCCCTAAATATGATGGTGGGCAACCAGTACTTGGTAAGAAGTGCTAAAATACAAAGTCCCCAGCAGCCTTGCCTAGATTTTTTGCTACTGCTTTAAAATGGCACAGAAGGAGTCTCTATGTTTATTCACTCTAGGAAGGCTGTCCCTCAGAAGCTAAGTACTCTGATATATCAAACCTTCCAATTGGTCTGGATTCTAGCCCTTCAATTTAAGGCAGAGAGTGCCCCCTACCCTGCTGTTTGAAAGAGGGAAATGAGCAACTTATTCAGCAAATGAGTTACCAAAGTACAAGGAGAAAATGCCTCCTAAAGCTAAACATTCCTATTCAGAACTGCAATGTTAGGTCAGTATCCAGGCCTTTGGACATACCGAGATTAGCCATCAGCTCCAGTTGCCTGCAGTCTCAAACACTCTTACAATATATGTTTCTTTTAGAAAACAACTTCATAATTCAACTTTATATAGAACCACACACCACAGGTTACAAAACATTTTTCAGTCATCTTAATGACCTTAAAATCTGTGCTAAAAAATAGAAAAATGTCAGCATGTGATCCAGGAAATGCACAGAAGCCATCAAGAATATCACCAATCCCATTTTAAGTTCTCAGCAAAGCATGGTGGGATTTAGATAAAAATCCCCGTAATCCTCAGAAGGAAAAGAAATGCAGAGTTGACCAATTTTAGGGGAAAATTCCTCTGGACTCCAAATGTAGCAACTTGTTTAATAAGGATCACTGGAGTTTGAGTTTCTTTAAAAAATAAAAATACATCAAAAGCCCCAGGGACTGCCAAGGGGAAAATAAGGCTAGAAATGTTCTAAAATCCTTTTAACTCCCTGCATAGTGTCTGGCAGAGAGGAGTTTGGGTTTGCTTTTGGATAATTGGCCTTCATTCACTTCCACAAGAGCAGTCTAATTCAATTCAAAGGAAGTTATCTGTGCAGCAATAAACAAGACGATATTGGGCCAGTCCTTTGTGGTTTCATCTCAGCTGACAGGAAGAAGTTAATTTAAACTATTTTGTGCAAAGTTATATACCAATAGCTGTCCCATCACCACAGTGAAAGACACACACACCCCATCCACTGTTGTAGAGTTTTCAGGATAAATACTTTTGAAAGTTCTTCGTTTTGTTTTCACTGTCAAAGGAATTATTTTGTCAATGTTGCATTATTAACCCTTTTGCCCTACATGAAGAGGTTTCAGGACTGTGCTATCAACAGAGCTAGAATGAAACACCTGGGAGGGGAGGGGAAGCAGCTGAGATGCAGCACTATCCATTCAAACAAAGCTTTAAATCAAGTTAAAAAGGCAGGGAAAAAGACATACGCATTCTTACCTATCTCCATATTGTTACAGATGGCATTGTAGGCAGTCTGCTACAGTCTTTATTAGCTCTATCCAACAAATATAGAAAAGAAATTCACACCCCATTTTCACTGTTATGTCAACCTTTCATGATGTCTTGTGTAACTTTTGTATTACTAAAGCATTATCTTTATCTATCAAACATTCTGTGCATTTGGGGATATAATCTGCTTTACCAAATGTCACCAGCAGTACTAGTATTGCCTTTTTGCCTCCTTTTTACCTTTTTTTTTTGTCTGAAATTGCAATTGGTGTGCCACAGTAAAGAAGTGTCTCAGTTCTGGCAGGAAACACTGCATATCTAAAGCAGCAGAAAAACAGAAACTGAGGTGCTGAAAGTTCTCTCTGTCTCACAGACACCGATGAAGAGAGGAAAAAAGCAGGGATGTGTCAAAGGAACTATAGGTTCATTGCTTCAGCATTCAACCCCATTTAAAAGCTACTGAAAACAAGCATGCAGGAGTAAATTTATACCAAGAAGTGATGATATAACCTGTCAGCTCACAGGTACTTCCACCACTCATTTCCCAAAATAGTCTGTAGACACCCCTACTCTTCTTGTAAGTCAGTGTAGACAGGGAAGGCTGCTGATGCACGGTGACTGTGCCTACATCACGTCAGCAAACATGCCTGTCATTCTGCATGGTCCATTAGAAGCTGAAAGGGTGAATCATACTTCTCAGGTATACCAAAGGAATATGTTTAGGTTTGATAGTCACAAACTTTGTGAGCAGCAGGGATTGAATCACTGATCTACACAGCTCAATTCTTAAGTCTTTACAGCATGTTTGCTATAGGTTTATACTATTGTAGCTGACCCTTGTTATGGACATTTCCTCTGTAGACTGCGGGGAGAAACAGACATACAGTACATACAAATATCGTGCAAATACACGGTATGTTTAAATCACTACTCAATATGTTTTCTGATTATTCACTCCGCAGTTAAAAGATTAACAGATTATTTTAAACCTAAATTTATTTGAAGGAAGTCTATGTGCAACACAGTCTATATATCACATCCAGACATGCTACGTGCAACACAGAGATGCTGAGAAATTTAATACAGCCAGATGGAAAGAAAGAGTTGATAATTCCTCTGTAGCAGGTCACTGGAAAATAATCTATACAAATGTTTCCAATATGATACAGAACTACAGATATATATATATACAGGGACATATACTAAAGTATATGTATGATATATACTAGGAATCATAGATTCATCTCCCAGTTTTGGGAAGTGAGAAGTTTGCCTTCTAAACTGATAACCCAGCCTGGCATATCATTCTGAAAAAGAGCATGGTAGTGTGGGAAAGTCTGCGGATGTAGAGAGGGAAGGGTGATACACTAAAGACCTGGATTCTGGGCACACCAGACTACATCTAAGCTATGCTACAGATTTGTTCTGCAGTGCACCCAGCTCTCTTGGTTCTCTGTAGTCATACACGTTCACTTTCCTTCTCAAGGGAATCAGAGCAAGAAAAACACTGCATGGCCAGGACTCGCTTTGCTACAGGGCTGAAGCAGAGCTGGGATCTGCTCTGTCTGGGAAGCACTCTTCTATTTCATAGAATCACAGAATGGTTTGGGTTGGAAAAGACCTTAAAGCTCACCTAGTTCCACCTTCCTGCCATGGGCAGGGACACCTCCCACTAGACCAGGTTGCTCCAAGCCCCATCCAACATGGCCTTGAGCCACTTAGCCACAGACACAAAGATTTAACAACCCAAGAAACAAAAAGGGAAGTGTCAAATTTTTCTTCCAACTGATCTTTTGCTTTGGGATTTATGCTGTTAGCCAAGATTAGTGAATTGCAGCACAATGTAAGAAATTAAATTTTTAACTCTATGTTTCATAGAGTTAAAGGCATTTTCATTTAAAGGCAATTTTTCCTTCAGTGAAAGGGCTTTACATTGAACTGCTGTATCTCACACATTTCTCTGCCGTTAAGAGTGAATACGACTTCTAACCAAAAAGGATTTACCAGTTAAACCAGCTCTGCTAGTATCTCTATTTTGCATACATCTAAATACCTTAATACTAGTGTATAGAATGCAAAATGTGCTTAAAGCCTAATAGCAGACTGGTTCTAAATTGCTTCTACTCTGAAAAGTATAATCGTTCAGGTAAGAATGTCAGATAAAAGGGAAATAATACAAAAGGAAAGTGCAGGGAAAGACCAAGATTTCACACAATTCAGTTATTCATTATATTTCTGAATCACATTTGGCTCTTTTATGCCATTGGAAAAATATAAATCAAACTTAGAAAGGTGATTTTCTTGATTTTCTTTCTTCCTGCATGTGAGAGCAATTACTTTATATTACAAAAGCTGTTCTTTCCAGGATATATTTTAGAAAGAAAGAAGAAGAAGAGCTACCGATGGATGAGGCTGAACTTTGACCTTTTAAAAGACCTAACCTATGAAGCCAAGCGAATGATTGAAGGAGTCATTTATGAGATGCGGGTTTATGCTGTGAATTCCATTGGCATGTCCCGGCCAAGTCCTGCCTCCCAGCCCTTCATGCCAATTGGTGAGTTTTACCCCACTTTCTACTATTTCTACACCAAAACCAAGACAGGACAATTTTCTCCTCTTCAACTGCCTTTATACCTAAAAAGAATGTGTTAGGAAAGAGGGTATCACCCATCTCTATATTCTACATTTAATCAACCCTTTCCTTTGTAATCTTCCTCTTCTCTGTTTCTCATTCCTGTTCCTGAGAAGCACAGAGGTTCCAGTTTCATGAAATTGCTGATGAATTTGTAGTTGTTATAATTAGAGGTGTGAGTGTCAAGCTGGATCTGGAGAAGAGAACTAATTGACAGAAATTTCCCTGTCCCTCTCGGCTTCTCCTATTCCCTTACGGGTGCAAATATCACAGTATCCCACCCAGTACTCCCTTAATCCCGGCCCTCTTCACAGCTAAAAGGATAGCTGATTAAGAAAATATTTGAGGAATGATTTTCTATAAATAATCCTTCCCAACACTGCAGTGCAGTGTCTCCTGCAGTCCCTGAGCAAGAAGCAAACTAAGGGAGTCCTCAGGAAGCTTGCCTGCTGAAAGCTTGAGAGAGAAGACCCACAAAAATACAAATAGGTGGAGGTTAAAATGACCAGAGTTGCTAAATCTGCGAACATCAGTGAAGGGGGACATCCTGCTGAAGGAGATAACCTAAAAGCAGATGATACACTGAAGGGGTCAGAAGGAAAGGATGAACTACAAGAAGGGTCTCTTGATTCTGGATTTCAAACACACAACGGCTGGTCTGGAAAGGGAGAGGGCAATCAAAACTCATCAAGCGGAGCCACTGAAACAAAAGGTCCACAGTTTTCATGGGATAAGCAGAGTTTTATTGATTAAGGATAAAGTTCACACTTACTGCTTCAGAGAAGAGGTTTGGGGTTTTGATAGTGTCCTGTGTGGTTGTGTATGTTCCCAACTGCCTTTGCCTCCTGTGTGCTGTTCACAGTCCTTGCTGCTATTTGAATATGAAAAGTTTTGACACAGCTACAGAAAGGAAACTGGGTGATACTTTTTAATTTTACAATAACTTTGGGAACCAAGACCAATTTCAATCTGTTGCACAATTTATAAACCTGTCATTAACTTACTTTATATGGAAAATATTTCTAATATTTATATCTGTTGTGTATATTTAAAAGATGTTCAGTTTATAATCCATATACACAGTCTGCTAAACATACATTTCCTGAACATGATTGCTTTTTTGCCATGTATACCACATTTTATGTTCCAGCGCTCTGAATGTTATTGTATGAGAGTTATCTTTTTTTGCTTTTTGGAGTCAATGGTTTCACAGGAACATTTGTGTATTTGGGATTCTCCAATAAGGACCTTTCTCCATTGTAAACAACAGTCATGCTTAAGGCGACTGAATTTAGTTGGTACTCTAAATTCTGAATTGTGGGTTTAAAAAAAGCCACAACACTCCTATTCTGTAAAGATAAGATATAGCTATAGGTAACTGAACTGAAAAGTTTTCAGCCCTGGAGGATTTTTCTCCAGCTTGTCTCTGTTCCAAATGTACAAATCAGAAGTAGTGCTCCTGTAAGCATGTAGGCATAACTTCAGGTTATTTTCTCCATTGTTAGAGGAAAATGAGTGAAGTCAATTTTAGTCACTAATGAATTTGGTCTTCTGACTATGTGCTTCTGTGAATTTTGTCTGATTACAACAGGGTGTAAGTACAGAATACAGATTGTAAGCAATTTTTATTTCTAAACTTTTCAGCAGAATTCTGCTGACAATCTGAGTCCCTTCTACAGCTCTTCTTTTTTCACTGCTTTTACTCATAAGGGAGCATATGTGAATCGGAACTACTATCTTAACCCCTTATTCCTCTCCCTATTGTAAGAATCTCATGTTGCGCTTCTCCTACGTGATCATTTGTTACATGTTTAAACTGCTACATTTATTTTATTTACACAGACAGCACTGTGTAATTCAGCTGCTGATCACTCCTGTAGCCTTTGAATTCTCACTGTTACAGTGCTAATTCTCAGAATTTACTTCTACATATTTCCTTATAGCTCCTCCAAGTGAACCAACCCACTTTACAGTGGAAGATGTTTCTGACAGCACTGTCACCTTGAAGTGGAGACCCCCTGAGCGAATTGGAGCAGGAGGATTAGATGGTTATATTGTGGAATACCGCAAAGACGGATGTAAGTAAGCACAAGTTCTAGGCAGCAGCACCTGATCATTATTACAACTGCAATAACTTCACTGCAATATCCCAGTAAGTTAACCATATGCAGTATAATTAAATTTGAACTCTAATCTATGACTAACACCATCACCAGAGTCACCACATGACTGTAAAACCATGAAAGTCACCTCAATCATAACATCATCCTCACAATCATCATAAAATTGAACACAAAAAAGTACCACAAAGCAAACCCTAAACAAACAACACACAAACAGTGCTGTTCTAGTCACTATTATATTTTGTAGCATCCAGAAATTGCATACTCCTTAAAACCAATTTAATAACAAGACTGTAACAACATAAGTCAAACTTCCAAGTTAACTGTTATCTCATTTCATTTAATACTTGTTATCTGATAATAAAGCGTATAATTGCACCTGCCCTGGTTTCAGCTGGGATAGAGTTAATTTTCTTCCTAGTAGCTGGTGTAGTGCTGCGTTTTGGCTCTAGTCTGAGAGTAATGCTGATAACACACCAATGTTTCAGATGTTGCTAAGTAGTGCTTACCCTGATGAAGGACTTTTCAGTCTCGCGTGCTCTGTCACAAGAAGCTGGAAGGGAGCACAGCCAGGATGGCTGACCCAAACTAGCCAAAGGGATATTCCGTACCATAGAATGTCTAGCTCAGTATATGTACTGGGGGGGGAGTTGGCCAGAAGGAGCCATTTGCTGCCAGGCAGCACCATATCTACATCACCAAATTTACTGTGATGCTACAACATAACATCTATGTCATAGAAACCAAACAACAAATTTATCACTTCACTGACACAAAGCTCAACTGCCATATAATCTAAAGTAGAGGTTTACAGGGTATAATTTATCCAGAAATAATTTATAGTCTTTAATGAAGCAGCATCATGCAATTACTGGAATCCCTACAACATCTCCACAGAACAATGATTTTACAGTCATCCTTCTGTGTCATTAGAATAACTAAGGAAGCCCCAAGTATCCTGTTCTACAGTACCAGTTGAGAAGTTTTTCCAGAAGAATTCCAACAGTTATGTGCTCTATGATTGTTTTCAGTACTTGTGGCTCTCACCAGTCCCTTTGGAGACCCACAGGAGTTGCACTTATTCCAAGAAAAAAATTGAATTAAGACTTCAGTTTCTTGCTAAAAATACAAAATTCTCTCCCCACTAATGAAAATAAATTTAGACCAGCCTCACAGCTCTAAGCTCTATATAACAGAATGCCAAAGGAGATAGCCAAAGATTATTCCCTTATCTTTAGCTATTTTGAATAATGAAGTGCATACATTCCTTAACTTCATGTGTAAAGGTATCTTCTAGATCCAGAGTTCCCTTTCCAGCTTAGTTTATTCCGTCTTAAGTGTGGTTTGCATGTTAAATCCATTTTACCCCAACATAAATTTACTTCCAATTGTAGACAAGGCATCTGTTTGGAAAAATAATTATTAGAGTGTGTAAATCCTGTACTTGCAGCTACAGAATGGATGCCAGCTCTTCCTGGCCTAACTGAGCGCACATCTGCACTGATTAAAGACCTGGTCACAGGGGACAAACTTCATTTCCGTATAAAGGCTGTAAATGTGGCTGGTGAGAGTGGAGCAGCAATAATCAAAGATCCTGTTACTGTTCAAGAGATCCTGCGTGAGTATCTGGACAGAATAAATCTTATTCATCTATTTCCTTGGGTCAAAATTCTGCTTTCTGAGAATAACACCCAAATAGCTCTTTCACTTTGACTTTTGATTCTGAGAACTTACTATACTGCCCAGGTCTTATATTTCTAAAGCATAGCTCTTAAAACAAAATTCTACTTCTTTCAAAATCTGGACATTTCTCCACTTGTAATGCCAATGTCAGCATTTAAGAGACATTTTCTTAATATATAGCTCTCTGCTGGAAAAGTGGTTTTATTACTGCAAAATGACAGCACTGGCTCCAGCAAGAGATCTATTGAAATAGAAGCAGTTATCTGTGATTGTCCTGGGTTATTAATTAACACCCTGTGTATCACCCAACAGCAGCAGATTGGAATTCATTTGACTGGAGTCCAAAAGATATCAAGAGCTGGTAATAGTGGAATCCTCAAACCTTGACTCACACCAAGTGTCTGCCAGAGTCTCACTGACAGTAGAATGACTCTGTAAATGAAATGAAGTTGTAATGTATCTCAAAACCAAATGGACATGAAGGCAGATACTCCAACTGTATGTTAAGAAATTCTTTCTGTAAATGACTAGGAGAATAATAAGGAACACATGGAGAACAGAGAAAGCTTTCCAGTGAGGTAAGGGAAAGCAGGGTCTAGACGAAAACACATCCACTGAGGTCCTCTTTTTGCTAACGAAAAATAGGCTGCTACAATGAGACTCCATTTCTTCCACATTAACAAAGAACTAAATGACTGTAGAAAGGTGAAGGAAATCCACAGATTGCTCTACTTTATAAGTCCATAAACATCTCCAAATGCAATTCACAAAGAGCTGCAGTATCAATACAGCAATAGATGTAGTCTATAATAGTCTATAGTCTATAATCACTTTTTTCTCTCACACACCCTTTGTGCCATCCTTTCCACTGAACTGATAAAGTTCTCCAAAGAAACGAAGTCCAGATAAAAAGATTACATCCAATGGAAGTCACCTGTGTTATAAGTAATATTTCAAATTATCAAAAGCTTTGTGTTTAATGTACTAATGCTTAACTGCAGAGCGCCCCAAAATCTGGTTGCCACGTCATCTCAGGCAGACTCTGGTGAAGAAAGTGAGTGAGACAATCAATATTGTGATCCCTTTTCAGGTATGTATTGGTTTCTATTTATTTCTCAGTTCTTACCTGAAGTAGCTTCATAAAATCACAGAATGGTTTAGGTTGGAAGGGACCTCAAATATTATCTAGTTCCAACCCCCCTGCCATAGTTTCCCTTATGCAAGTTCCCATTTCTTCAGTGTTTAAGCAGTATTATAAGTATGGCTGATTTAAAAAATCCTCTCAAATATTAAAGGAATCAAACAAACAAAAAAAATCACTCTTCTTTCAGTCACAATTCTTTTCATAATCCCTCCTTTTGGGGAGGAAGAGAAAGGAAGTGCTGTAAGTGCAAGCCTGTTCCTGCTTATTGACTATAGGATGCATCTTAAAGACAGAGTACACAAAAGCATAAGAATTCAACCAGCTACTCTTCTGGAGCCAGTTCATTTCTGAAAGGCTTACTATAAAAATTTAGACTTTGTACTTGAACAGAGTATAAGAATTGGCCTGATATAGATTCTGTGTGTATAGAAAGAATATTTGGAATATTAAAGTACATGAGCTCAAGGTGCGCAAAGCACATCATGCCAAGGGTTATCAAAAGTGCATTGTAACTATACCTGCCATGATGGCATGCACAAAGTGGCTGAAATACATGCACAGACTGACCTAACCAGTTATCTTGTCCTTGCATTTTGTACTGTATATATATACAGTTGTATAAGCAGCTATAATGACTATTTGTAAAAGACCACATACATTTTTTCAAATGCAAGACTAATATCAATCCAGTGCAAGAATTAGCATGGGAAAGGAAAAGGTTTTCTTAGCCACAGGAAAAGAGATTGCAAATTGCAGATGCTGGCTCTGACAGAGATATCCTCAGTAATAATAAACATATAGAATCCTAGAATAGTTAGGGTTGGAAAGGACCTTAAGATCATCCAGTTCCAACCCCCCTGCCATGGGCAGGGACACCCCACACTAAACCATGTCACCCAAGGCCTCATCCAACCTGGCCTTGAACACCGCCAAGGGTGGAGCATTCACAACCTCCCTGGGCAACCCATTCCAGTGCCTCACCACCCTCTCAGTAAAGAATTTCTTCCTTATATCCTTATGTCATTTAATCTCATCCCCATTTTTATTGAAGAAACTAAAAGTATCGAAGAAACTAAAATTTCTCTGCTGTTCAGGGTTGACATTTTTGAAAATGTAATGATTTATTAGTGAAGACCTTTGAAATTCTCATGTAAAAGATGATGGAGATATGCAAAACATTTCAGCAAGGGAGGTGTATATGCACACATTGTAGTCTTAGTGTAGTATATACACCTGTAGTCTTTTGTTTGGGCAGTACCATCAGGAAAACAAAAACAATCTATATAAGAGCAAAATCTATATAAAATACGTCTTCTTCCCTGTGGTGCCTGGGTTACATGAAAAGTTACTTTTCCACAAAGATATATCTAATCAGTAAACAATTGCAAACCATTACATGGAGCAACTGCCTTGAATTGCATGACTGCACTACCTTGACATAACCACATGCTTATTGTTTTCTTTAATGTTTCTTATCTCCAAAATTACTACAATGGCCCCTTCACTGAGGTCTAGCCACATGCTAAATTCAAGATCTGATATTCCCAAGTTGTGAAAGTCTTAAAAAATTAAATAAACAGATATTCTTGTGGCTTTGATGTCTGAATCAAAGAAAATTTGCACAAATTGACATGCTGTCCCATAAGCAGAGGAACTGACACAGTTTTGTGCTTTATAGATTTGTGTCTTATTTCCCCTTCAGCTGGTTTTGGCTAGACTAGAGTTAGTTTTCTTCGTAGAATCATAGAGTGGTTGGAGTTGAAAAGGCCGTTAAGGTCATCCAGTTCCAGCCCCCCTGCCATGGGCAGGGACACCTCACACCAGACCATGTCACCTACGGCTCTGTCCAACCTGGCCTTGAACACTGCCAGGGATGGAGCATTTACCACTTCTTTGGGCAGCCTCACCACCCTCACAGTAAAGAATTTCTTCCTTATATCTAACCTGAACTTCCCCTGTTTAAGTTTAAACCTGTTACCCCTTGTCCTATCACTACAGTCCCTGATGAAGAGTCCCTCTCCAGCACAGTAGCTAATACAGGGCTATGTTTTGGATTCATGCTGAAAACGGTGTTGATAATTCAGGAACCATTTAGTTATTAGTGAGCAGTGCTTACATAACATCAAAGCCTTTTCTGCTTCTCACGCCACCAGCAACAGGGTGCTTAGCTGCCAGCTGGGGTTAAAACAACACCCCCATATCATCCCATCATAACCACCCACCTCTTTTGATTAGAGCAGCCTCATTGCAATATTCCCAGAGATTTGCCTTGCTCCCCTAGGTGACATGTCCTCAGTTCTCCAGGCTGGAGAAAGTACATACAGTAACTAATACACAGCTTCCCTTATCCTGCCTGATCATTCACTTGTTGCCAAGCAAAATGGATGAAGACCAAGTCTTTCTTGGCTTTCCCTCAGTGAAAACATTCCCTCTAACTGAAGTTTTGGTATTTCACCTTGTTATCAGTTTCTCAAAACTATACTAAGCTAATCTGACATCAGAGTAGCTGACTGACAGACAAATCATGTGATGGCCTAAACTCTTGTCTCTAAAAGGGAATTTGTCACAGTGTTGAATTCCAGCTCCAGCTACAATTCTTAATACTGTAAAAGCTACTTAAAATATGCAAAACTGATGATCTTCACCCAAAATAAAGCAAAGAGAATATTTCATTTTACATTTTGAAACAGCTTAAATCACTGACCATTTCTTGAAGAAAAAGACTATGTAGATATGAATATAATCTTCAAATTATAAAAAGAATATAGGAGCAAATTACATAAACATGGGAATTACTGTGAACCATGAGCTCGGGAACATGAGCAGGCAGCACGTTATCTAACTAAAGCGTAAGTCAGTGTCTCCCCCTTTTCAGTGCCTGTGCCACCCTGACAGTGACATCTGAGGTCACTACTGTGTCATTTAATGCTAAATTCTATTTCATGCCTTGTCAAGGCATCCTGGGGTAAATGCTATTTGTAAATCTTTAGATTAAACCATATGGAAAAGAACAACATTATCACTAACCCCTTTTCTGTTGAGTGCATTAAGCAGGTGGGACACTCTGCTGAAATGAAGGGAATCAGCACACTTGTTTCAAAATTAACTATGTGGAGACATGATTGATGGGATATTCCATGCTATTAGGGGATAAAATTCACAGTATTGCTAAGCAGTCATCTTGCCAATCATGTTTGTGTGAATATAAATATGTAAAAGCATTTCAATTCGTTCTTCCCCTCCCATAAACCCCCTGAACTTTCTCTGATGTGCTATTTACCCACTGTCAATCACTGTTCTCTCTCGGATTACCTATTACACATTGCAGAAATCCAATCCTCTGAGATATGTATTAGGAACATGCTTTCTATCTGTTTATGCTTTTCACAGTCTATAAATATGAGTATATGAAAACCAACACTATGAACACTTGCAACCTTTCACTGGCACTCATTGCACCTCAAAAAAGGAGGTGCTGTGACTGAACATATCTGATCAACCACACCAGAACACCAGCAGTACCAAAGCTTGATCTATAATCAAGATATGTCTTACAGTAAAGATAATGCTATGGTTTCTCATGCTCATTTTTGCCAAGATACTTAGGGCCAGATCCTTGACTCATCTCATTACTCAATCCATCAAGAATTATTAAATCTTGTAATCAGTCTGGAAACCTATTTGGACAGTAAGATAGCGTCAATTCTTGTCAAGTTCACCAATAAATAGACATGGATATGGGAAAAACCCAAACCACCTCAGAACACCAAAACACATCCTTTTACTTGTTCAAGAATTTCTACTATACCTTCTAGCTGAAGAAGGGAAGACTTGTCTTCCTCTAACAAGTATTTGTACAGGTTGTATGACATGGAATCAGGTTGAAGGTACACTGCAACTGACAAAATAATTTGGTATATAATATTTCAGCGCTACAGGCCTGAGGTGACTGTACTTCTTGGCAGAAAGCAGTAAGAAAATTAGTTACCAGATGGGGAAAATGAAAGATGCAAACCCATTGCTCATTCAGGGTGTATTAACAGCCCTGATGTAAAATCAATTACAATACAACTGATGACTTCAATGCCGGAGAAAAGAACATCAATTAAAGAAAAGCTTTCCTAGGTGTTTTAGAAGTCCTTTAAGTGTTCTTTTGGACAGATCTTGGCCTGACTCTTATTAGAAAAGTTTTTTTTTCTAATACCACAGAAAAATAAAATTATGCTCCACAGACTTACTGAGCAAACACCAGACAAACCTGAAACAAAAGTGCAGCAAAGTGCAATGATTTCTTTTTATTCTGCCTGCATTTAGGCACCTAAACCATGATTCTGAGTATGCTTATTTCCCCCTGTAGGAAATAGTCTTACAAGGCATGTTAAAGACACCCAGTGAGCTAAGGAGCCTTCTAGAGGGTTTTCTCTGATGCTTACTGGAGGTGAAGGGCAATATATGTCCTTAGACTTGAGTTCTAGGGCAGCCTGGCTGCTGGCTTGGATGGTCTCATTTTCTCTCTCCACCCATTTGAGCTACTCCTGGCATTCACCTAACTCTGTGCTGCACTGTTTCACCATGTTAATCTGGCAGAAACTTAAAAAACCCCTCCAAGTTATTTTCTGCTAGATTGACTATTAATACAGTTAAGAAATATGATACGGCCCTTTTCTGCTCTTGGGATTCTTGGTTGAACCTGTACTGTAGAAGCAGTACGCAAACAGTATTTGGAGAACTATTATCTAACAGTTTTCCTGGAAATGGCTGAGTGACAGGGATGTAAACCACAGATGTAATCATTTCCACGGGTGTAGCAACACTGATTGCTTAGGTTGACAGTCACCAAAACAATTTTTGCAATGCAGAAAGAAAGAAGGAATTATACAGTAAGTTTCACATCCAAAGACATCAAGTTTATAACAATTTCTTTAAAGATCTTAAAAATCCCCGAGGATAGAGAATCAAATGTTTTAAGAAAGGGAGAAGGGAAAGAAAGTTAATAAACTCCTCAGACACTAAAGAATTCTGTTACTTAGTAATAATCAAAGCAAGCCAGATCAGCTGCTGGCTTCACACATGCCTGGTAAAGAGACCAGACCAGCAGGAGAATATTGTTCTGGATTTGTTCTCAACACAACTTCAGTCCCTTCTCTAACTAAATCAGTATTTAGAGAGTTTACTATCCCAACTCAAGAAATTAAGTTAGACTTTCTAGACTTAGAGATCACTAAAGAACAGGAAAAAAAAAGAAAAATGGAAAGTTATGATAGCCTAAAAAATAATAATTATTACTTTTTTTTTTTCTTTTCAGGGTAAACCAAGACCCAAAATCATTTGGTTGAAAGATGGTCAACCTCTAGACTCCAAAGATGTGGGAATTCGGAACAGCAACACAGATACAATCCTTTTTATCAGAAAGGCAGAGCTTCATCACTCAGGAGCATATGAAATCACTCTTCAAATAGAAAATATGACTGATAAAGTTGCAATAACAATACAAATCATAGGTAAGAACCTGACAACATCAAAATATCATATAAAACAAAACAGCAGCCAATCCAAAGAGGCAATCCAAAGATCCAGCTGCCTCAGAATCCCTTCACCAGCAACGGTTGATAGCAGATGACCAGAACAAAGCCCAGAGCAGGGCCAGCACACCACCTCATTTTCCCACTATAATTTCCCATCTTGGAATTATCTCTGTCCTAGAGACTTTTGGAGGGAGGGGGATTACCTGTGTGTTCCACAGCTCTTCAGAGATTTGTTTTTTAATACACCTGTACTGTTCTGAGAATTAGAAATGACAAGACACAGTCCTGTGAATTTGGAACATTCAGGTTTAATGCCTTACTCTGTTAAGACTGTCTAGTTAGCTTGAGGCTTAGTGGAAGCTTATTCTCAATTATACAATTTCTAGTTTGTCCTAGTGTCATTTTAAAGGAATTCAAGGCCAGATTTTCAGCAACTTCCCTTGGGATTTTGTAAGATATCTTATGAGATCTTCTCTACTCAGATTTCATTAATGTTGAGCCAGCACTCTTCTATTCCTCCTTATCACAGCTCTATTTAACATTCTTCGTGACTGTTTTTATTTCTCTTTCCCCACACTTTCACACTGTCATCCCAAATTTCCTTCAATGTATCAATACATTCTTATAACATGTATTGTGGCACAAAAAGAGTATTTAAACATAACCCTTAATGCTTTGGAATTAAAAACATAACACTGACTGTATCCTGCTCCAAGTTTTATAAAGTAATGTTGGCAGAGGGGATATGCGGTGGTGCCAACAGCAAACAAGAAAGGAGTAACAAAGTGGAGCAAATATGTTTTAATGCCACCAGCTGCTGCTGCTCAAGAGGATGCTGCAGTTCTGCCACAGCAAAACAAGTAAATAGCAGCTAAAGCAAAGTAATCCCAAAGGACTCGGGTAAAGGGGAGTAGTGCACCCTACACACTAAAGCACCTTTCTGAAACTGGTTGCTGACTCTAGATTCTAGCACACCGCTCTGACAGCATTGTATCAAAGGTCTTTCACCCACTGTTTGGTACTGTAGAGAGGCATAAAAACACATACATATGCCATTGTCAAAGAGTTATTTCCTATATAAAATGAATGCCTAAAAAAAGCAACTGATCTTATCACAGAGATTAATACAAGTCAGAGTTGGAGGGTAGGTATTAAACTTCTTACTTCTTGGGCAGCTTGCTCAACTAAAAGGGAACAAATAAGTTTTGTTTAAAATGCCTGTCCAAAAAGAGAAAGGGTTTGTCACATACACAAACACTACTGCAAACAAGGCATCCATTTAGCAAATTTGTCTATCTATCTCTACCTTTTGTAAGACTGTCCTTTACAAAGCCTTACAAATTGGGGATATTCCCAAATTCCAGCCTTTCTTAGCTGAGAGGAATATATACACATATATTTTACTTTATCATATAAATACTTTGTTATTTATATTATTCTCAGTGTACCTAAAGGGCTGAGAAATTGCACTGAGGTAACACAGCAAGTAGTAAAACTGTAGTTAAAGATTTAATCACATCCATCCCAGCAACACAAACTTCTTATGCCATTTTAAGGAAGAATTTGTCTGGTTCCTGTTACTAATTCTACTGCATTGCCTATTTCTCAATAGGTTTCAGAAGAGTACTCAGAAGAGTATTAAGAGGGCATTTGAAAATGTCCCAACATTCCTGTTTACAGCTTCAACCTCACATAAATGAAGTGTATTGCTGTGGAACAATTATAGATTACTACCAAGCTCTATTTCTTCCCTGCGTGGGAGGAAATGACAAAGTTCTTAGATCTTGAACAAGAAGCTAAATTTGTTTCTTTTTTTTCATGTCCCCCCTGCAGACAAGCCTGGTCCTCCACATGATGTAAAGCTTGTAGATGTTTGGGGATTTAATGCAGCCCTGGAGTGGTCACCTCCACAAGACGATGGCAATGCACAGATCTCGGGCTACACAGTTCAGAAAGCTGACAAAAAGACAATGGTAAGAAATAGCACTGAGTCAGTGACTTTGTATGGAGTTTAAACAGCTGCCTGCTCTGGGAATGCAGAGACTTGAGGAAAAGAGCTGGATTCGTGACCCATTTGTGTGTGTCCAAGGTGTCCTATGGCAGATCAGAGGCAGATAAACATCAAAGAATAAAATCTAAAAAGAAGTAAAAGGCTAAGTATAGAAATGTATAAAATGCCCAGTAGAGAATATAAAAAGAGGCTTAGCCTTCCTGTTTCTGGTGGTGGCTGGACAGATAGCTCGACTCAGAAGGTAGAATTATAAATTTTTTATTTTGAGTTCTATTTTTCATACAAGCAGGGAAAAGCCGAGGGGGAGGGAGGAAGAGTTAGACTTGAATTCAGATGTTCAGATATGAGGGTATATACTGGGAGAGGTATGTATGCCAGTCAGACTGGGAAATCTCTCTCATGGAAGTCCCCATCAAGTAGCCACCTTCTGAGGACGCATCTTGTATCAGGTTTCCTAGATATGAATAGGGCTAAAATGTAAAGAGTTGTGGGTTTTTTCTGTAAAAATGCAAGTAGTCATTGATAGATATGTACATCTATCATATACAGTAAGAAAATAGATCAGCCGATCTTCATAAGTAGCAACATAATGTTAATTTCTCAGGCTAGTGTTAAATACTCATCATTTCCTTGTAGCAAGAAGGATCTGCCCATACCACAACTATCACCATGTCTGACCTCTCATATCATCTTTCTAAACAGTGTAGTCTTGTTACAGGAATGGTATACGGTGTTTGATCACTATCGTCGCACAAACTGTGTAGTGTCAGACCTGATTATGGGAAATGAGTATTTTTTCCGAATCTTCAGTGAAAATCTGTGTGGATTGAGTGAAACTGCTGCAACCACCAAAAAGCCTGCCTATATCCAAAAAACAGGTAACACATTCTTTAAAACAGAGATCACAAAAGCTGCTAAGTATCAGAAGTAATGCATTGGTAAATGGAAAATACAGTATTACTAGACAGACCACTGGAGATATTGTCATTACTTAGTAACTAGCACTTACAAAGTATTTTAGCATCAAGAGCCTTTATCTAGGCAGATCTCCTGTACTAACATGAACATCTGTTCAAAAATAGTTTAGGAAGACTGTGTGATTAAATATGTTATTTTCTTAAAATAATACAACTGGGGGGGTATATTTACATTCTAGGATTGAAAGTTTAAGACTTCCCCTGCAGCTATATGGCTTTCATATTTGTAACAGAAGCTGAAACCCCTTGCCTGCCAGGAGTTTTTACTTTAACTAAAGCATTAAACATTAGATGTGTCTTAGAGTGAAGTGAATTTAAAGATTTGTGGTATCATAAAAGCCATAGCTTTGATGCTTCTTTAAATCATACAGGCAAATTGAGAGACTGCGCACAAGTCAACAGAACTGATAACACAGTTCTTACTAGTTTGTTTCTTTGAATTGCAGGCACCACTTATAAGCCACCTACTTACAAAGAACACGACTTCTCCGAATCTCCTAAATTCACTCACCCTTTAGTAAACCGTTCAGTGATTGCAGGATACAACACCACACTCAGCTGTGCTGTAAGAGGAATCCCCAAGGTACAGATTACATCAACTGTCACTGATATTGTTGCAACAAGCCAAGATACTGCCTTAGAATTCATGCCAGTTCAGCGTGACTGGGGTATAACATGACTGTGTTAAGAAAAAGGCTTTTTATTTCCCACCTCATTCATAACTGATGCTTAACCAGAATGCCCAGTGAAAGCATTTGGGTGGCTGTGCACAGAACCAGTGGGCAATACAGTAAAGGAGACAGAGGAAAGAACAGTCACTGCTTACGGTAACACCACAACATTGAAAATGCACCACATGGACATAAAATCTACTCATTAAACAACAACAAAAAAGCATCTGACAATGTATATTCTCTTCAGTCTTTCAAGAAAACAGCAGCTAATGTAATCTCATCTTCCACTGACACAAATAATGTGCAGGAACACCAGTTTTTCTGTTATGTCAGTACATCCACAGAACTTTTTGAGAGTCTGAGCTATTTTACAAGATTATCTACAATAAGACCTGCTGTCATGTGAGGTTTTGGGGGTTTTGTTTCCCTTCCCTCTCTCTCCAGTCTCAGGAATATTTTCTCAGTCTAAATGTATTTGTTGAGGTCTCTTTGAAGAGAACGAAAAGATGTACATTTTTGTAGTCAGGAACAAGCAGAAAAAACTGTATCAGCTAGGAGCTAAATTTAGGTTTCTCAAAAAAGGGAAATAGGCTTTTTGTCTGCAGTGAAGGAATTTACCATATTATGACATAACCTTGTCATAAATTTAAATTAGTACAATCACAAAAAATGCAGTATTCCTTTTCCCTTCCCCTTCTGGCTGCTTATTTCCAGCTCCTCTCCCTTCCTCATGCCTGCACAAGGATCTGATAGCCACACAGCAAATAATGTAAGGTAAATATTCGATGTTTAAATTACACCACAGACCCCCTCAAACCACCCCTCCAAAAGAGATAGTTTTAATGCAACCATTTACTGCAGTCCACTGGATTCTGAAAGAGCTCCAGGCAAAACTCAAATATAAAAAGGCAGCATACCCAAGTAAATAGCTGCAAAAGAACAAGAACATTATAAAAGAAATACCAGCAACTCCAGGCAAAATCCATCCTCCAGGAGCTACCCCAGCTAAGATTAATCATGAAATGACAGTGTTAGTAATGATATTCCCTATTGGTTAACTGACCTTTCTGTGCATCTGTATCCAACTTCATCCCGTTTCCATGGTTTTAAGATTCTAAGAAAACTGCATATTTCACAGCTGTTAAATACAGCAGTCACAGGCTTTTGAATCTGAGCACACTGGTTCTTCCTTCCACACTACTCTGAAGCACAAAAATGCATCCTTCAGTACATCTAATGCTCTTAAAGCAGCTTTTCCAGATACATTTCTGAACTTGCGTTGCCCAAATTAACCTTAACAGAAAGTTTCTGTACCTAAGGCACAACACTAGAACAGGTCTTCTCCACAGAGAGTGGCTTCTATCGGTAGAGCTTTCCAATTCTGAACAACTATAGATTAGCAAGCATATGTCAGATATGATCTATATGGCATGAAAAAGTTAAGTTACTACTTCAATCAGAGCCAATATTCATGCCCTGGTAGCAGTGTTGAAATAAAAGACATATACCCAGAAACATCAAGAGGCTATAGAAAAAGCAACAAATAAGTTGAGGCAGGAAAATCTCCAGCTGATATCTTTAAAGAAAATTAAGCATGGTAACTGGGATGCACTGAATCTATATCACAGGTCAGACACAATTGATTCAGTAGTTTGAAAGCACTCTACAAAACAGGGCAGTAGTTTTATTATGGTGAAGAAACAGAAGATATTAGATCTGAAAGTAAAACAGAGGAAGAGAGAGATTGGTCTTCTACTCTTTAAAGCCTATTTCTTCACTATAGGTATTAATGAGCTTGAAATAAACAAATGCAGTTGGCTTTATATCAGATTTTTCCTTTTCAAAATTTCGTTTATAAAATTTAAAGGTACATTTTTAGGTTTCTGAAACAAAACACAACAGTTTCAATTGGTACAGAGCATCTATTGCTCATCCAACAGGATCTTTGGTCTGAGATTCCTTAAGTTGCTAAAGATATGCTAAATCGTTTGAAAAATCCTTTCCCAGCCCAAAACAACCATGGACCTTTATGACACTTCTACTCTAATGTGCAGTCCAATTCCCCTGCTGTAAGATACCTGAAGCATTCAAATTTATTTTAATAAATAAAATCCTGAGGGAATTTATTTGTAGGCAGTTTGTAGGGTTTTGTAAAAACTGCAATAAAATAGGGAACAGACCTACATTCTCTACCTGCTATTTCAGAGTTAAAGAAAACACCAAGCGTTTGAATTATTAGTTTCATGAGTTTGTTCTGACTGAGAGGTTCCTTGAGAAACTGTTAACACTGGTGTGTAACATAGCCCTCATAATGCGTAAATGTTTGATGGCAAAGGTCTTCTATTTTCTACCTCCTATTTTAAAATTCTTCTTTTGTGTTCTTCAGCCAAAGATATTCTGGTACAAAAACAAAATGGATATCTCTGGGGATGCCAAATACCGCATGTTCAGTAAACAGGGTGTGCTGACCCTGGAGATCCGGAAACCCACTCCCTTTGATGGTGGCTGTTATACCTGTAAAGCTGTTAATGAGTGTGGTGAAGCTGAAATAGAGTGCAGACTGGATGTCAGAGGTAATCAGATGAATCTTATGGATAACACTAATACTGCAATGAAGAAAGAATAATGGATAACAATAACAATAATAATAGTAATAAAGAAATCACAGTTCCCCTTTCTCTAACCCTGACTTCTTTGGTGGTATGTAAAAAGCTTGTTAAGTACATGCACCAGCAAGATTGTGGTTTTCTTTCTAAAATGTCAGGTTAGAATTAGGTTACTTGCTACGTAATACAGGTCTGAAGGTGGATAATTATTACTTTTCTAACAGTATTTCTCAAGAAGATTCTTGGCACTGGAATAGAGGTCTATCTACAGATGCTGCATTGTGGATAATTTCGTTACCCTTTATGTCATACTCTGTAATAGAAAGTTTTAAATTAAGTCATTAGCCATTAGTAAAACATAGTTCATGCTACATCACAAAATTTTTCAAACACTGATGATTTTGTTTGTCAAAAGGGCAGGAAAAATGTCACACGTTTATAAAGAGAGTGAGAAATACTAAATATTTTTGTTGAAGCTGCTACAAATGTATCTATTTGTCAATACAAACCTATATAACCCCACTTTAAATGCTCATCAAAACCACAAAAAGCTGTGTAAGTGACCTGCTTAACAGCCATTGATGGAGATGTGCCTTCAGCACAGCAAGCCTGAAGGCATTACTACACAGTACAGAGTTCAGTAGTTTGCTCTGTGCAAGTCAGGCGGATGTACACAGTACACCTTGTAGTGCTAGGCACTGACACCCTCATTGGGGTCATTACAGCAAGAAATTTAGTTGAACTATTACAATAACAATCTCAGACTAAGCATTCTGAAATGTCCAGTTAATCTGTGCAGCAGCAGTAACACACACCACATCCAGTCCAGTGGCTAGCTCGACTATTTCTTTCCAGTGCCAGACTGTGCAGTGTAGACAACTCAAAGTTAAATGAAGCTTCCTTTAGGAACATTAAATCTCCTTGGAAGTATCAGATAAAAACAACTACTATAAAGTTTTCATATTTCACCTTCAGCACCAAGTCTCAATTTAAAATTAACATCCTTTAATATCCAATATCTTTGTTTTTCTTTTCTCTATTCTCCAGCACCTCAATAAAACTCTGAATGCCAATTCATCTGCAAGTCAAGGTACGAAACAAAATAATTCAGCTTGATAAAGGAGCAACAGCTGCTCGGTTAGATCTAAGATGAAACAGTCCTTAGATATTTTAGAGACTTCATGGAATTTTTATAACGTTGCCAGGGGGTGTGTGCTTGTTTTGATTTCTGGTTTTTCAATAATCATACTAAGATCACATTCCTGTGAGGTCATTTATTTGGCTTATTTTCCAGTCAGGATTTCCTGGGTCTCAACACTTAATACACTGTGCCAGTGCAAAAATCCGTAGAATAACAGAACACTTTGTTGACTTTTTTTCCTTAACTCACTACAATCACTCCTTCTAGGAGAGCATTGTCTATTAATATAGAGCTAACTAGTAGCAATAATCCATGTGCATTACTTTAACCTAGCAAGCAGACCTAAAATCACAATGCATTTAGAATGCACATTTTAGACTTGAAAAGAAAAAAAGTTAAATAGCTGTATTCAACAATCAGGTAATGTATTTGACAATAAATCCTTGTCCCCATTCTCTGTCTCAGCATTGGAGTGGAACTTGAAGAGAACTGAAGAAATTAATGAAGGATAATGTCAGTTACATTTAGGAGTCCTGCTCATCTTAAAAGTCATTTAATAGATGTGTACTAGTCAGTGTCTTATAGTGTCCTGCTTAATCAGCATATTTTCAGACAGTATTTCCTCTTTCTATATATCTGTTTTAGTTACATTGCCCCCATCTCCCTGTGAAGAAATTCAGGGAAATCAAGATGAAACTTCCCCCCACCATTACAGACATGTCAGAAAAACACTCAAATACTACAATTACATGCAAACCCAGTCCATTCCTAATGTCTTAAATGAACATTAAGTTCCCTGCTTCTATAGTTCACTCCATTTTCAGAATAATGAAACAGTAACAAACTATTTGTAATATTTAATCACCTTTCACTATACTGATGTTTGCATAACAGAAAATAATCTTAATTTCTACTGCTTTGTCAGTGCTTGAAATAATTCACTTCTGTTCCCCTCAGCAGATCTTTGCAGAGCCACATCTGAAACACACCATCTGAGAATCTCTGTCTAAAGCCACTGCTCTGCTTTACGAAGAAAATAGTTTCTTTGATAATTACTCATTACTGGTTTTCTAGCTTTTTAAAAGACACCAGCACAGAATTCCAGTTATTAGATGTTTCTGCAATCATAGACATCATACTAACCTACAGAGGTAATTTTGTACATCAGATGAAGCAGTGAAAGATGTAGCGAAGAAGATTATTTGCACATAACAGATTTTAAAACACAAAAGCTTGTGATGAATGCAGTGAACACTGTCATCAAATACTACTGAAGGCTTTTGAAAGTCTATGAATGGTATGTATGTATTTTGGCAGATAATTGTGTCTAATCAAGTCACACAACAGCATTTCTGGCTTCTCACCTACTAGTTGGAATAGTATTTGGGGTGGGTTTTTTGCACCTGCAGTAGTATTTAGTAATTTCTGGCTGGAAAGTACTTCTCCATGATCACAGTGCGGGAGAAGGTGGGAAGATGAATCTAATCCAGGAAGCATTGCTTTTGGAAGAATCAACACAAAGGAACTGAAGTAATACTACTCTCCTGCCTCCAACACGCCAGTTGAGATGGGGAAGCGTGTCTGACACAGTATGTTGCTTGTATTAAACAAGCAAACACATCTTCATAATAAAAACACTGATGATGATCAGATGTGTATTTTGATTACTTTATTAGGGTATGCTAATGCTAGCTCAGTCACAGAATCATAGAATAGTTAGGGTTGGAAAGGACCTTAAGATTATCCAGTTCCAACCCCCCTGCCATGGGCAGGGACACCTCACACTAAACCATGTCACCCAAGGCCTCATCCAACCTGGCCTTGAACACTGCCAAGGATGGAGCATTCACAACTTCCCTGGGCAACCCATTCCAGTGCCTCAGCACCCTCTCAGTAAAGAATTTCTTCCTTACATCCAATCTAAACTTCCCCTGTTTCAGTTTTAACCCATTACCCCTTATCCTGTCACTACAGTCCCTGATGAAGAGTCCCTCCCCAGCATCCCTATAGCCCCCCTTCAGATACTGGAAGGCTGCTCTGAGGTCTCCACGCAGCCTTCTCTTCTCCAGGCTGAACAGCCCCAACTTTCTCAGCCTATCTTCATACAGGAGGTGCTCCAGTCCCTGATCATCCTCGTGGCCTCCTCTGGACTTGTTCCAACAGTTCCATGTCCTTTTTATGTTGAGGACACCAGAACTGCACACAATGCTCCAAGTGAGGTCTCACGAGAGCAGAGGAGAGGGGCAGGATCACTTCCTTTGCCCTGCTGGTCACACTCCTCTTGATGCAGCCCAGGATACGGTTCACTTTCTGGGCTGCGAGCGCACACTGAAGCCGGCTCATGTTCAGTTTCTCATTGACCAACACCCCCAAGTCCTTCTCCACAGGGCTGCTCTGAATCTCTTCTCTGCCCAACCTGTAGCTGTGCCTGGGATTGCTCCGACCCAGGTGTAGGACCTTGCACTTGGCATTGGCTGCTGGCCAAATAAAGCCTCAGCTGACACTTTAGCCCAAGATAACATGTATTTGCACCAGAGCATCAATTCTTCTGCGTTCCATCCTGTATTTCCACACTGTTGTGTAAATATCATAAGCAAACAATGTTTCCTTGCTCCCAACAACGAGAAGCTTCACTCACTGCTCTCTATAAAAGTCTCAAGATGGAATTAAACTGTAAAATGCAAACAAAGCTTACCAGAACTCTTCATTGCCTTTAGTTACTTGGCATTGCCTCAGCGCTCAAATCCCGACTGTTATTCTGTGAGCAAAAAATGACAGCAAAATGAGTGCATGGTTGACCATTGCCCCACAAAATAACAATAAAATTCAAACACAGCGTATGAAACCCATAAGAAAAAAATAAAATGAAAAGCCAAAGCATAATATACGTTAAGAAAATCATGATTTTTAATTGCAATTCTAAAATTGAGTTAACCTCTCAAAGATGGAAGATAGGCTCCTTCAAGCCTGTATCAACTACTTTCTTACTTCCCAATCTAATTGTAAAACACTACCCAAAACTTACTTAAGAGGCACAAAATTGAGCTTCCTTCAGTGTAGTCACAGCCTGAACTTCAGAACAGTGATGGGGGTGTGACTGCCTTAAATACCAGCACCTGCCTTTGTGGTAGTGGCTGTAGCAGCTATGTGAGGAGGATTTAGGCTGTGTCCCGCCGTGGGACCTGATTAGGATACCTCAGCACCACCAGCCGGCTGGCACAGCACCCTCACCCCCCGTGTCAGCATCCCCACCTCCGGGGCTGTTCTGGTTCCGCTCCTGCCAGGGCACAGGGACTTACGTTAAGATGTACAACGGGGGGGGGGAGGCGGAGCCCGGTACCGGGATCGGACCCGGTCTCGGACCGGGACCCTGAGGTGAAGGAGCGCGATGGCGCCCCCACCGCAGGCGCGGCGTTTCCCGCCCAAGCGGGACGCGGCTGCCGCGGCCATTGGTGCGCTCTTGGCGTCCCCTCAGCGCCGGGAGCTCCTGCGGGGGCTCCACCGACAGCTCCTGGCGCAGAGATCGCTGCCGAGGCGGAAGGAGAGCGCCTCGAGCTGCGGTGGGAGCACAGGGCAGGAGGTAACGCGTGCTGGGGCTTATCCTGTTCCTCCTCCAGCCTTAACTGGGCGGGCTCGAGGCCAAAGGTGGGTGTGAATTCGCCGATGGTTCCCCATGGAGGTAACCAGTTCTTCCCATTGCAAAATGAGACGTGGATCCGTTGGTGTCAAAGAGGAATAACACGTATGTCCACACTGAGGTCACAACAGCGGCTGCGCCTGGTGGAGCTTCTATCACAAATATAGAATCATAGAATAGTTAGGGTTGGAAAGGACCTTGAGATCATCTAGTTCCATATGTAACTATTAGGTTAAAACTAACTGGCATATCCATGGAAACGGATGCAGAACATACATGTTTACCGCTTCTTTCCTGAACATTAGATTTCTGACTGTTAATAGAGGTGACTGTAATAAACTTAAATGTTTAATTTACTGATCAAGTAAAGTTTGTGTATTTTATGGCTATAGGTTTTGTAATGTTGATGTTGAGTGAATGAATTTAAGTTTTGTGTAAGTGTCAAACTGATACAGGGGGCTTGATATAAGAAACGCTAGTGTGAGGGAAATATAAAGTACTTTTTGCTTAACTTAAGTTGTAGAAAGAAAACTATGGTATAAGTCTGTGGAATTTAGGGGCCCCACTAAACATGAGTTAATTGTTTCACACTAGCCTTCTAAAGTATAACATTTCACACCATCCTTCTACTTATCAGACAGAGCCTTCCAAACATTTGCTACCTTGAGATACTCCTTGCCTGCCCATCCTGCAATAAATTTTGCAGGAAGGTCGCCCTGTTCTAAATCTTTGCTAGTTAACTGAAGAATTATAGATATGGCCGGTTTCAGCTAATTGTGTAACCACTGGGGCGTCCAACTGTGCCAAAGGTGAAAAGTTTAAGAAGAGGAAGACTCGTTTACTTCATCTTGAAGACCCCTACTCACAAGAGGAAGACTCATTTGCTTCATCCTGAGCCCCTCGCCCATGACCACGGGGAGGCACTGCGCATGTGCAAAGGACCTTTTAGCTCATTATAATACGAAGCGAGGATAGGTCATGAATATGTATAGGCGTGTAACTTTAGAGGATAAATGTAGCGGGAAACGACACTGAGGTGTGCGTCTTTGGTGGAGCAGAGACTCCCCTGCGCACCCAGCGCTGCTTGCTGATTGCCTCTTACCCTTAAACAATCTAAATAAAATATTTGGAATCAGTCGTGGCTAAGACTGAATTTTTATAACAGTGACCCTAGTATTTCATCCGAAGCCACTGTAAATCCAGGTGTATGCTCTAGTACTAGAGCTACTCTTGCAGAAGGGATGCCAACTACTAAATATGTTTTTATGATGTCATGGAGTGGTTTGGGTTGGAAGGGACCTTAAAGCCCATCCAGTTCCAACCCCCTGCCACAGGCAGGGACCCCTTCCACTAGAGCAGGTTGCTCCAAGCCCCTGTGTCCAACCTGGCCTTGAACACTGCCAGGGATGGGGCAGCCACAGCTTCTCTGGGCACCCTGTGCCAGCGCCTCAGCACCCTCACAGGGAAGAGCTTCTTCCCAATGTCTAATCTAAATCTGTAGGTTTTCAATGCAGGACTAGACAGATATTTAAGATGGCTTCAGCACACCTCACCTGCATGTTTCATTCGTTCTAAGAAAGGATCATAGTGTTGGCTATTCCAAGGAAGACCTACAATTGAGTAAAATGAATAAACATACAAGAAAACACTAGTTGGTAGCATTTTCTCCTTCATGCAGTCATTCAAATGAGAGCAGCAAGGGAAAAGATGTTGCTGGAAATCAGAAAAATCTTTTGTTCCTTTTATCATAGAATTGCTTCGAAATAAAACCTTGAATATGTTTAGAAGAGAGCATTGTCACTAACACATTGTCTTAGAGCAGGTTTACAACTACAAGCCATTCCTGTCTCCTTACAAATGAATTTTGTCTGAACAGTCTGATGAGATCAAAAATAGCCCCACTGATACCTTTCAAGTGCTTCCCAACCACAGAACTCTATTTTAGGGAAACAAAAGCTGTCATTGAGATACCCTTTACTTGCCTTTGGGCAGGGACCCCGCAGCAGTCTGCATAAGCAACACATCTTAAAACAGGTTGAACTGGTGAAAGTTTAAAAGCAACAGATAAGAACAGCTTCATTTATTAGGTCCTGATATGGAAAAAGATCACCTACATCTGCTTTCTGTGCCAGACAGAAATGTTGACAATAAGCAGCCCTGAAACCACAGTCATAGCTATGAACACATTTCTGTCATGATTCTGTATTAGGAGAGCTTTACAAAAGACACATAATCCAAAACAGTGACTAATCCAATAAATATAAAATATCAGCAGATGTGAAAATGTATGGAAGTTGATATAAGGTGGAAAAAAAATGGTGTGTCCCTTTTTTCTTCTTCACCATGGATAATCATCTGAACTTGATTTTGTATTCATTATGGTTTATTTACGAACATAAAGACTATCATACCTAGTTTTCATCGTTTTGCTTGGAACTGTAAGTTGTGGGACCCAAATATAGGAAGCCAGAGTGTGGATGAATGTAATTTAACCTTCAGGAACTTTGCATTTTCTTATCATCTGCCATAAAGCTAATGATTGCTCCAGTAATCCAGATCTGTTCCAGGGAAGTATGATGAAAAGACTAAATAGTGATATAACTCTCAAATGTAGTTTTGTTGTTTACTGCTGGTTTTCATATACCAAACACAGTAAAAAAATATAGCCAAAAAAAGGCCAAAAAGCTTTTTTTCTGCTTTCTATGTCAGTGCATGTATATGCTGCCTTAAAAAAAACCCCAAGTATAGTAGATTTTTATCATAGGAAAGTCCTCAAAAATTTCTACCTGGAAACAGGATTTGTTCTTCTTCACTGGTATGGGGGGGGGGGGGAAGGATATAACAGTAGCATGCATTTACAAAGCATGGTCTTTCCTCTTACTCATTTTTGTTTCCTACAGCACTGAAAAAAATTAACAATTCAGAAAAGTCTTTAGGTTCCAAGTCTATTTTAGAAAAAATTGTTTATTTCTAGTATCAGATTAAATGGTTAGGCCATTTCTAACCAGGAGGTTAAGAAAGAGCTGCTGCTGGGAGCTATTGCATGACAGCAGAACTAAGACAGTTTCTTCTATAGCACTCTTCAGCACTTCACCAAAAATAATGCTATTTAAATGCAAAGGGAGTAAGAGTGGAATGAGGCTGAGGGATGGATGAAGATAACCATGAGGTTGGCAAGAAGAGGACAGAAGATGACTGTGACTGGAAGCTGGTTGAACAGCCTAAGGGAGAACATACGTCTCAACTGTTTGGGCAAAGAGACTGGGAGATGATGATGGTCAGACTGGTGAGAAGAACGTGAAAATAAATGAAAAAACACAAAGGGAAACAGTTGACAAATTGAGGTGCAGAACTGAGCCTGGATGCCTGAAGAGAGTATAGGCCAAGAAATACTGAGGAAACAGCAATGAATCCAAGCAGGGAGACAGGTAAAAAGGGAAGAAGAGTGCACTTTGGTACCCAGAGCACTGTGGTTAGACTGGCACTCACAGAAGTTAGTAAGAGAAACTGAAAAGGTAAAAAAGAGTGGAAGGATGAAAATACAGAACTGGAGTTTTCACATACTTGAAGGAAGCAACTGTTTATAGAGTTCTACTGGTGTTTTTCCTGCCACCGTTTGTTCCTTTTTATGTACAGCTATTCTGGGAGAAGGGGATTTCTATTTCTATGTAGGTTCCTAAACCACGTTTATCGCTATAGTAACTGTTGCAAATAAAAGCAGGACTGTTTGCCCCTGGCTGTTGTACATACGATTCTTTGTTGGACTGATCCTTTAAAACGAAGTTAATGCTAGACATTTCAAAATGTTGCACACCCAGCAACAGAAACTGAACTTATATCTTGCAGTTATACCAAGCACATGTAAACAGAAAATCAACTTATGATTTTACTAATCTTGGTGTAAACGTTGAGCTGATCTTTATCATATCTAGGTACAGAATATGCCTGACAGAGGTCCTCTCTACATCTGGTTTGTACTCAACTGCACTCAAACCTCATTTGTCAGCAACAACAAACTTTAAACCTTCAGATCCAGAAAAGATGGGTCACACGCCTACTGCTATTGAGAGCATCATCACATTTCTGCTATTTATTGTGAAATACCCACTCTGGGAATGGCTGTAGGAACTCCAATCTGTTGCTCACATTGAACATCCTATGAGAGCATTAAAAGGTAGAATGAAGCCATTGCTGCTAGCAGAAGCAAATGATAGCCCTCAGCTCTTTGGAAATGTCTTGCCCTTGTGAGAAGCAGATGGCTCTGGCAGAATTGTAACTTCTGGAAGAGCAAGAGGCTCTTTGGTATTGCCTTTTTTGTGGCAAGGTCCTTTTTACAAAGCTGCTGCTTCTAGGTCCTAAATCCCCACTTGTTTAGGAGCTGGGAGCTGTCTTTTGCCAAAATCTGGCTTGTCTAAGACTTGGAGTTCCTAAATCCCACTGAAGCTGAGCAGAAATCATTTTTCTCACAGAAGGAAGATCTCACTTCAGAGGCATAATCTTCTGCCTTTGATCCATTTGTCAGTCAGGGGAACTGGGATGTAAGTATTTCTGTTTGTGAGAAGCTTAGAATCTATTTTCTGTGTAGTTCTGAATTCAGTGGTTACAGGAGCCTATGCCTGACACAGGGGCAAGCATCTGCTTCCTTATTAAGAACCAAAAGCCCTCCCCTGGCATAAGCAGTGTGATTCTAGAAATATCTGCAATATCTCTGCAACATAAAGGTTCCTAAGAAGGCTTAGAATCAGAGCCATGTTTTCCCATCCACTTTGATCACTGAGAAAGAATTTTAGTTGGAATCAAAATTCTTCATGATTTACATTTACTAGAAATTTAGCTTTTGAATATCCAGATGAACTTTTCATCTTACAAACTCTGCTATCATGAAAGTGTCAAAGGGTAGGGATTATCTGCAGCCAGAAAGCAGGGTGTAAGAAAATTTTACAATTATTTCCTTAAAGTAATGAACTTTTTCCTCCAACAAAGTTTTTTCCGTATATCTTTAATAAATATCACTTAATAGGTACCATTGTTATGGCACTGATGTTAAAACCTTTAATCTTTCAAATGTGCACCCACTCGTATTAGAAACTGACTCTGCATTCACAAACAAATCAAAGGCATCTTTCTGGAACATCACGATGAAGACCTGTGATCCAAAAACCAGATAAATTAGTAACCACCTTTAAAACTGCCACAAAGAGTAGTCACAAACCCCAGTGTCTGCAGAGATCACTTAACAGTGTTTTCAAAAACCAACTTCCACAAACAAGTTGTAGCAGAAAAAGAAACTTGTTGATGAGCAAACACTGTGAGTTTTAAGGCAAGTTCATAAATCTTTGTCACATTAGTGACGAATACCACAAGTGTTAAAGTAAAAAGGTTGTTATCTTGAAATACTTAAAACCTGAGGCACAGGCTCCTCCTAGTGGTAAAACCGAATTACTCCTTTTGTTCTAAGCCTTCTAGCGCTAGTTATTATTACCAATTATTCTCAGGCTTCTGTTTCGTTCTGGAAGCTTTAGAAGCCTCAAAGTTCTTACTACTGTTAAGGAATTCTTACCTAAAGATCAAAATAAGTTGGACGTCATAAAACACATGCAAATCACTATTTCTTTTTTTCCTCCAAGTTTTAGGTACCTCTCATGACCACTACATTCCAAAAGACTTAACACTTTTATACCACTTTTAAATCTGGTCTTCATTTAGTATGCCCAGAACATCACTGTGCATTTAGTAGTCGAAACACTACACAGCTTGCCTTTGTCTCAGGTGAATACATACATTCCCACAGTTAGCAGGACACCCCCCAAGTCACCATCAGCAAGTACAAGAAAGATTTTGTACACTTCAAAAATGTATTCAATTTTGAAGCCAGGACAGTTGCTCTCACCTAAAGACCAGAAGCTCAGTGTCAGTGCCCTTGAGGTTGTTACTGATTCTTCTTTGCTACATAGCAAGTGCTGCAACTGTTCAGCCACATCTGTTCTTAAACAGAGTTCCATCAAAAAGGGCAGAGTGCCCTTTTTGCTATCAAGTGCTTTAGAAGTCTTATTCTGGACTGACGTTTCTCAGCAGTGTAGGGTACAGAAGTTTATGCAATTTATGACTTTAAGTCGCAGAAAAATACACTTGAAAAAATACAGCTTCTACAGGAGGAGAAACGGAACTGTGTATAGTAAGTGATGCTGTGCATTTAATGATTTTAAACTGTAATCTCCCCCTTATAAATTAATGGTTTGAATCTCCCCCTTACAAGTTAATGGTTTGAATATGAATAGGCCTGCTACCGTAATCACAACTTAAAAACTACAACTGTCTACCTAAGTGGGATCCAGTATTGCAGTAAATGGAACATCTATTGTAGGTCAAAGTGATTTAAGCTTTAACTGTACTTGTAATACAGTAGTACCAACAATACTGCAATTGCTAAAAATTCAGATATTCCTGTAAGAAAACTTGCAGCCTCAGAAGAAAAAAGACAATAACTAACAAAACAGGCTAATTTCAGGGTTTGGCAATTTCAGTTTTGCCTTTATATTAGGAAAGGATGAAAAATCCTTTACATGTTGTTTCTATATGCATGTGTGCAAAAAAAGTCAATATTTCATCTGTGTCTGTTTTCTCTAGTCATGTTTTTCAGATTTTTTTTAAAAGACAAATCACATGCATGTTATGATACAAGAAAAAACAACCCAAGAAAACAACTTTCATCTGCTTATGTGGAAAGAAATGGAGATTTTTCTACTTACAGTTTTCTCTTTTTCATTATTTCACATGTGTATGATATATTTTTTATATAATTACATTAATTTCAGAATAAGTTGCATCAATAGAAGAGGACAGAAGGAAGAAAACCAGTTGCTGGTTGAATGACGTTTTATTTTCACATTCAGAGAGCTGTACAGTTTCTATAAATAGATGTGGTACTATAATATTTACATCATTTCCTCACCCATTACTAGTATATTCCATTCAAAACAGTAGATACCCCGACTAAGGGTTATTTCTGGGTGCATTTACTCATAATTTTATGTCAAAACATACAATACATCCGTTTGCATCAGAGCATTTTTTCCAGGTATTTTTACATGTAACATTTTCTCTCTAGACAGTCTCTGCTTTGAGCATCCTGAGACCTTTCCAGGCAAGTGCAGTTAGTTCAAGAACAAAAACAGGATGCAAAAAACATTCACATTCAGCCTACTTAAAATAAGGAATGTGATGGATAGTTTTAACTGCAGGAGTTTCATTATACAGTGACACAGGATTTGCGAGAAATACAGGTAGAGATTGGGAAAAAAAGCAATAGCTTAAAAAAATCTGGAGACAGAATAATCCTTTGGGTTCTGAATATGTTCACCAGATAGCTATAGAAATATCTGGTGTTATGAACCCAGAGAGGCATGGATCTCCCAAGTGCTTTTGCCAGTAATGTTCCCAAGTTTTACACTTCCTTATGCATTTTCTAACCCCTGTGATAACTGCTTTTGGTAGTGCTTATATGCATTTGCCAGCTCTGCTGCTGGGATAAATCTACAAATATTACCTAAACTCCCATTTGAAAATCCACAGAATCCATGAGGTGTCAGGGGTTTTCACAACATACTACCTGCGAAGTTTCTCTCTCCACTTCTTTTCCCACTGGAATAGCAGTCATATCCACAAATGGACCAATTTAATAGCCAAACTTCAACTGTCACATGGTGTTTTAAGACTATTGTAACAGTTCATCTCTCCCAAAAGGGTCTGAAAGAACTATGTGACAAGAACTCCATGTTGGTGGGTAAAAATGAACAACACAGAAGGAAAACAATAAAAACACAACATTTAAACAACATGCAGGAACAGACTGCTTCCACTGTGCACATACCAGAGAAGCTGAAAGCAGAAGCCTGCAGTTGTAAAGTGATTAATCTGTAACAAGTGCCACTAGAAACAAAAAACGTTCAAACTCAAGCCGTTAGTCATCTTAAGAAAAAGTGAATTCCAAAGGAATGGCCAGAATAGGTCACTCACAGCTGGATACTGATGCTCAAAACTGTCTGATTAACAGCTGATAGAAAAACTCCATAAAGAACGAATTCAGAAGGAGACTGAGCAGTGAAGTCTTAGGTTTTTCTATGGGGAAAGACTTGCAGGATCATACATAAATAATCAAGTTCTCATAGAAGACAATAAAGTGAGCTCCAGAAACTGCAGTAAAAATGGGAGTACTGCATTATCAACGTGCCAAAGGGTAGGTATTTTCCAATATCAGGATCAACTGGAAACTGGTCGAGGTGGTTTGCTTTTGTTTTCTGCCTCTTTTCCACGAACTGCAGCCACATAAGAGAAGAGACACAGCACGGAGTAGCAGATCTCATGAGCCTAGAAGAATTTAGAAAAGGAGATAATGAAATTCAGATGATCTAGTGTTTTACAAAATCCACTGTACATTTTGTATTTAGCTGCATGTCTTCCCCTCTGGCTACAGGCAAAAAAATCAGGGAAAAGTGTCCCATACTACCTTCTGATTGAGGTGGATAAGAGAAAAAAAGCCTTGTAACAACTATAAAACCTCCTTTGGGATAAAAACATTAGTTGCTTGATAGTGTGATTCTAATCATTTTTAAGAACAGTATGCTAATCTTGAAAGTTGGCTAGCTGGCTTTAGAAATAAACATCCTACATATTTGCCTTTGGTCTGTTGTATGAAGTTACATACTTCATTTTCTTTTTCTGGGAGGGGTTGGATTAGAAAAGTCTACAACTAAATATCCAGTACTTCACCTTAACTCTTGAGATGGTGGGATTCTTCCTTATTCACAACTAGCTTTTTATTCTCAAAAGTACAAGGAATGTTAATTCTTGTCATTGTTAACCAATGCCAGTGAATCCATGTGTAACACAAACTTTTTCTCTCTTTTTTACTTTTTAATTGTAAAAAAGCAACAAAACCACAACCCAACATTGCATGCTTCATATGAAGAACACCAAAGCAACTTTGTCACTACCTTAACACAGAGGGTTGCACATAGCATCGGCATGATTTACCATTATTCCTTTTAAACCATTAAGTGTACTATTACTTAACAGGAAATCCTCTTTTAGCACGTCTCGCAGCACAGTTCAGTGAAGGTAAGACTTGGACTTAGTTTATATCCCAGTTCTAATACTGGCTGTTCTGGTGATCTTAAAAGTTCTTGTCTTGTAAACTGACATTTATTATCTTTGTAAAGGTAATAAGAGTAACCACGTGTTTTGCTGTATTATAGTACAAGCCAAAACACTTGTGTAAAATATCATTAATTTGCACTAAGCTGTTTTTTCTTATTAAAAGATAGAGCTATCTGCTTCTTAAATTACATATATTCTAAGCATTTTGTTCCTAAAACATTGCTAATTTCTTCAATTTTTCTCTCTGCTCTTGAAGGACTATGAGTTCCATGCAACCACCAAATGCACGTGATGCACTTCAGACATTAAGTAACTGAAGAAATTTCAGTTCTGATGATAACCACTTGTTTCTGTTTCTTCCTCATAAATGCATATAAGCCTGATCATTGAACTATTCTGTGTAAAAGTGCTGAGTACCAGTGTCAACTGCTGGTTGTTCAAAAAATGCTGTAAAAACTGAGCACTAAACCACAGCAATGGCTTGCCAACATGGGAGGAATCAATACTTCTACAGTCTCTTGCATTTCAGTGCTGTCTTTCAGGAGTAAATGGGAAGTTTTCATACTCAGTCAGCAATCGTTTTACACCCAGGAACAAATCTCCCTTCTGTAGATTAACGATTGTGTTTTGCATTGTCTTAACAGCTCTTACTGTGCTGAAGTTCATGCTAAGACCTTGCATCTTTATCTATCCTAACAAAAGCAACCGTGCTTTTTTGCACCACCTGTGAGTACTTCTAGTTTCACAGAAACAACAATCATCAATTTTTGTTGTCTTCCCTTTAGGAAAACAATCATAAAAGAGCAGCTAGTGTTTCACTGCAGTATTAGCATTGCAAATCCTGAAATCTCAATGTCATTCTTTCAACACATGAAAATGTAAAGATATATCCTCTAAAGAACTACCAGAAAGCATCAGAGTTGACTCACCATTGGCGTCTTGTACTTGTGGCTCACCACTTCTTTAGTTTCAGGAACTAAAACCGGACGGGCAAGAGACAAAACAAAAAGTTCAAAAAACGAGAGGAAAAGGGGAAAGCAATAGCACAATGTTCCCATAGGAAAGGGAAGGGATGCACACAGACAGCAGGTGCAGGTACAGGGCACCTCACTATCCCTTACTTCTAGATACTCTTCCTTCTCTTCATTTATATTAAATATGTCCTTGAAGATACTGGTAATGTCATAATAAATTACTCAGGTTGGCAAAAATATTCCACTGTCTCTGTTTGGAAAGACATAGTGGGGATTTGATGGTTCTTAAGAGACTCCAGCTTTTCTCATGCTACTTATTCCTGCTAGAGAGCAAAATTAATGACAAAGTATGCTTCATGACAAAACATGCCTAATGTCTACTCTGATAAAACAATAACCAACAATTCCAGAAGAATCTGTCAGTATGCGATTCCCAAAGTTTTTATCCTTCAGATATCTGAACCCTTCTCTGCTAAATACCAGATCTTAAGAGAACACTACAGAGGACGCTCTGCAGTAAGTTACTGAAATCCAGGACAAAAAAAAAAGGAGATTAAGAAGAAATTTTCTGAACTGGAAGATTCTTTCCTAGTTCTATTTCAAGTTTCTCAAGACATTCTTTCTCCTGTCTCGGACGTGTGTGATGGTTGTGATTTGATATACTCACTGAAAACGTTCACTGCTTTTGAACAAGTTGGCTTAAAACAGAATACTCATTTCAGTCACACATATTCTTAAAATACCTGTTGATTTCTGTAAGACTTTATATATAAAGATGATCAGGGCACTGATGAATAAAAACCAGAAGTTTTCATCTTGCTCCCATGAACTGCCCCAGACTAACAGGAAGGAAACAGGCAAAATAGAGCTGAAAAAACTTTGCCTTTCATTCTCACTGTGGAACACATAAAAAAGCAAACTGTAACCATGCCATTGGTGTGCAATGCATCTGAACTCTGCTTTTGACCCACGCTTGGTCTGTAAAGGTTGTTGTGAACAGATACCATGGGAAATCATCAGGAGAGAACAAAGACCACACTAAGAACATACAAATGGCAAATTTACAATGTTAAGATCAGTGGAACAGCAAGACCAACTGCGAGCACTTCCCTTTCCAGTATAGCTGAAATTTGCCATGAAATTTCTATGTCACATCAAAAAGATTTAGAAGAAGCAATACAGAAATTATGCAAAACCGAATCATACCAGGTTTGCAGAGGAAGGGTAAATGTTTTATTACACATAGTACCAGTGACAAGAAAAGAAACAGAGGCAGATGAGTTCAGTATGAGTAACTAGGAAAAGTCCACACCAAAACCTATTCATGCACATGTCACCTTTTCTATGATATGACACAGCTAAACACTGGAGAGGGAGATGGATCACACTCTAAGGGGCCAAACATAGGCAGTGCAGACTGGCTTGGACAAAGTCATCTAAACACAAATTAGTGTTTAGATGACTTTGAATTAGAATTAGTATTAGAATTAGTGCCTACTAATTCTCCTATGTCCTGGTATGTCATTCTCGAAAGAAAAGCTAGTGAAAAGTACAGAATATGACTGTAAAAAGCAATGGTTTTGTTTATTTGTCCAATTTTCTCTTTCCTTGGGTTGGCAGCTACATTAAGGACTGAGAAACAAGGGAAACACACACCCAGGCTGCACTGCTTCAGTGAAACCAGTGACCAGATCTGGGAGGATAAGAAGGTGCACATTAAGCTACCTTACCCGTTGGCACCAGATGGTTCCAAATTAACTCCACGTCACCAGGGGATAAAGATGGGACTGAGGCTGGTGCACAGCCAACTAGGGTAGGACTTTTACAGCTGTGTAAGTCTCACTGCCCACTAGATAACAGACAACTGTTCATATAACTCTTCAAAAAGCAGGAAGGGAAAGCTGTAAGGACCTTGTGCCACGAGGGAAGGAGAGGAAGGGAAGCTGTAAAGTCCTCTATCATAATTGAGAATAGGAATAGGAATAGAGGGAGCAGAGAGCACCTAGGCAAGGTCCCCCTGTTGCATGGTCAGTATATTGCTTTGTCTTTAAGTACAGTCCTTCCAGTGTGGAAAATTCTTCTGAGAGGACTGAGGAAGAGTAAAAAGAATGGGTTTGGATTTATGCTCAGAGAAGTGAAAGCACTACTGCTGCAGAATACAAAAAGAAGAAATAAAATAAAAAGAAAGAAAAAAAGACCCCAGCCTCGAATTAAGAGATTAGAACCACTTTTCTTCTAACATTGTCATTCCTGATGCTGTTGATGCTAAGGGGATGAAGGGAGTAAATTATTAAGCACCATCCTGCAGCCTTTGGTCCTGTGAATGAAAATATGGCACTAGCATAGAATGAGTTTAGGGGACAACACTTTACCTGCTGGAGAATGAAGGTTTTCATAGCAGCAGCGGTGAAGGGGCCACAAGAAAGTAAAGCACAAGTACGCAGCAGTAACTCAAATTCCAGAGGGAAGAGCCTTACATTTCCTCACTTACTTAAATCTCCACTTCCATTTGTGGGCAACAATTCCTGAACTTCTGCTTTGCATCCTGCTCTGAAATCACAATGCCAACTTTCATGATGCCACCTAAACCCAGTGTTAACACAAACAGACCTTTCACTCCCTGCTGCGCTATCACTGAGCTTGGAGCACTTGTGCTTGGTAAAACCAAGTAAACCAATCTTGCACTGAAGTATTTCCCACCAGGCTGCAGTATGCATGCTCACTGTTCTGTACCTTTCTAAGACTGTATAATCCTGCAATACGGAATCTGACTGCACAGTTCACAGTGCTTAACACAGCTAAGTATCTTCACTTAAGAAGCCCACACAAGTTTTTGCTGAATGCTGTTCTTTACTATTAAATTAACTTGTTAAGTACACTTGAATAGGATAGGTTGGACTATCTTCTCATCTCTATAAGTTAAAAAAGCAGCTCTGAGGTGGTCTTTCAACTGCGCACAAGAAATTTCACCCCCCGCAATATCTTTCTTCCTTTCTTCTTTCTGTTTATTAGCTGGATGGGCAAACTGTAAATCTCACTTGGTACATTTAAATTCGCTCTTGTCTGTGACCTCTATTTTGGGAGAAGGGTATTGTTCATTTGATTGGTTTCATTTCTCAGGCTTTGCTTGTAGTGTCCAACTCCCAGTTTATTTTTAACTACTCCTAAAACTACCCTTTCATAAGTTCCATTATCACAATTTTAGCTTTTGCAATAGGCCTTTGATTACAAAATTTTCTGTTATAAAGGTTCTTTTTCTTACGGTTATTACAGTCATTATTCAGGGGCTAAATACTATTAGAGCCATCAACAAAAGTTGACTGGAAATAACTAAGTCTAACACTATCTATCTTTTTGTGCAATATAAACAAACTATTAAAAGAAATACTTTGAGTTAAACCTCTCCAAAATGATCCAAAAATTACTTGCTCTGATCCAAGTAATTTCTTCTAAGTTAAGGGTTTCACAAGCTGAAGCCATTCTTTAAACTGATTGTGTGGCTTCTGAACTCTCCTCTTTGTAAAACTCATCAACAATCTTTTACACCCTTAAGCAATTTCTGTAAGTAGTAAAACGAATCAGGCCTGACAGGGTGAAAACGTGGTATCAAAGGAATACGCAGCCATAAAGACAACTTCTGAACATCTAAACTATTAGAAAACTTTCAGGGTCTGAATACACTGATCTGATCACCTGAACCACAAACAGCATTATCAGAAAATGGGGGAAAATTGTTAAAAATTCACATCCCAGACTTCTGGGAGATTAATTTATGGCAAACAACAGGCAAACTGCAATAGTCAGAAAGGCTTTATTATCTGACTAGCTTATAACTTTGTATCACCGAAAGGAGGTTACACATTATTATGGTCAGAGTCATTACTTTCACCAATCTTGTATTAAATGCCTTTCATATTCTAAGAGAGAATCCCTCAGCCAGAACATTCTGTTCACAGCACCAAGGAACAACGAGTCTTGGTATAGGGAGCCACTGGGTTGGATTTTGAATAAGGGCCAAAGTATGGATGCTCATCTGCTATGGAAAAGAACACTGTAAATTCTATCTTCTTTTGAAATGTTTCATATATAACACTTAAGACCTAGACAAATGTCTCACAGATGGGTGGAAGAATAAACCAATATGGGTTTGGGGACTGTTTCAACTCCTCTGGAGAGCTGCATCTGAAGTCACTCATTTTGTTCAGACACTAGTTAAGTATAACATGACTGCCACTAACCCTGAACAGTGACCCAGAATTTTCCTCAAACTAGACTGTAGGCAGCTTCTATGTTATAGCAACGCCTGATGAAAACAGCACAAATTCTCTATTCTCCTTAACCTTTACATTTCCACTCTTTACCAGTGATGTTCTGAAACAAAAGCCACAGGATAAATCAAGTGCAACTTGACAAAATATCTTCTGCTCCATACAACAAAATGAAATTCCACATAGAGCAAAGAGGAAGCTTTGCAATTAACAGTAATTCTTTGTCATGAAAACATGATGAAAAGAAAGATCAACTATAAATCCTGCTTAAAAATGTGGTTTCTCAGATGAAAAAAGAACATACCACAGAAAATTCCTACACACATCCAAGTTTAACTGTTTTCTTTGCTTCAGAAGACTCATCTCTGTCTACTAACAAAAAGCACCTAGCCCACAAATCTTAATATGATGAAAATTAACATGTGAAGTTTAATGTTTAGTCACCCATCTCTCAGTTAGGCAACTTCTCATGTGCAACCTAACATTTCTCTCCCATCTTTGAAACTGCAGTGCAGCTAAGGACTGGAAATTTGAGTTACTGCCATGTGAGTACAGACCTAATATCAAAATAATGTAATTACCAAATTCCTCCAGGACAAAGACTCCTCGCACAGTATTGCACTTTTTAATGTGATTCAGCTCTATGAAAACCTACAAAAACAGGAAGAAAAGTAACATAAAATTAGTCAGGTTGGTTTTGGTGGGGTTTTTATTTAAACTAAAAACCAAAATGAAACAAAAACATCATCACAGCAGATACAACCTGAAGTGTTATAGCATACACTACCAGTTCATTTACAGTTTAATATATAAATAAAGGGTGAAATAAATATTCAAAAGACAAACTTGCCACAATGCTAGAAATCAACAAATAACTTAAAAGTGCTAAGAAGCGAAGACAGCAGAAGATGAAGTACCTTCCGCTCCTTGCAGGAGGAGAAAGCATGGAAGAGAAACGAAGGAGTTAGTAACTCTGACATATCCAACATTGCTACCCCTTCAGGCACTCAAATGAGTTATTGCAAAAAGAATACCAACACACCTGAAATACAACAGAAGAGGGGGACAAGAAAAAAGCTGGCTCCCAAATTTGGCATGATTTATAGCCTCTGATCCATCCCAGTTAGATTCTGCCCCTCCATGCATCCTCCTCCAGCACAGAGGGCAGGTAAGGGGCACTCTACTTCCCACCCTGACACTGATCCTCCTGACTCATCCAGTATTCAGTTTAATCCAGTGAGGAACCACTGATCTTCCTTCTCCCTCACAGACTTGCCATTTGAGACTTTATTACAGTTTCTGATGTATAATCTGCATACTTACTCTTGTAACTGTCTCCTCTAACAGTCAGTACCAGTTTTCTGCTCTAAGCAGGACAGGAGAGTTTGGACCCTTCTCTGTCATTTGCTCACTTCACATAGGGCTGCTGCTGAGCAGTCACTCAGAAAACAAACCTGCTTTAAACTTACACTTTACATACATAAACCCCAAAAGAAAAACATTTGAACTGCATGACTAGGTTTCTCAGTCCAGAATGTAGATGCCAAGATTGCATAACCAAACAAGTTCTCTGAGCATATTGAGTTTATTCAATATCCAATCTATTTCAAGATACAGAACAGTTCCTTCTTATGTGCACGTCTCCAAAAAGGTCAGATCAGTACACAGATGGAAGAAGCTGCAGAAAGGAGTCAATTCCACATTCCACTTTCCCATATACTTGCTTTTTTATGCAGGAGAAACTAGAGTTCAGTGTAAGTCTTTGTCCAGTACCCTAGAAAGACCCTTGCAAGTCTATATAACAATAGTCTGGATTGACACTTTTGGTGCCTTATACATGTCAGACACCATGAACTCAGGGCCTTTGTTAAAAATGTTACTAGAGAAACTCTGTCATCTTGGAAAGAAGGGAAAGGAAAACGCTGTAACCTTCTGAATTCAGTATTACCAACACTCACATAGCCATACTACCCAAGAAAGACAAAGGAAGCCAACAGCAGAAATTGTTGGGTTTTAAAGAATCAGGCTTATCTGTATGGATAGAGATCAGTAACTGCACCACACATCTGAGCAGTCTGGCTGATTTTCAAATCAAAGGGATTTTATTGTTACTTTTATTAGTAGAGAACTAACAAACAGACCAAGGCTATTTTTTGCTCAATATAAAAACTTAAGCTTCCAGTTACTTAGAAAATATGCAGCTTACTTTCTGCTTACACTCAAGGGAACATAACCCCCATCTTTTTTGTTTCCCTGGTTTTGCCCTTGTTCTGTATCCGTTTTGTTGGTCAAAGAACCCTTATCTTTTGAGGAACAGTTACAAAGCAAACACATCAAAACCAGAACTTTCTTTGCTGCACTTCGCTTCCTTTTTTTGTAATGTTTTCTGTGAGAGATTTTTGCTAGTGGTCTAAAGAACAAAATTCAGAAATTCAAAGGAAAGGCTCAAGTGAAACATTGGTTGTTTTATATGGTAACAGTAAAGCTGCCTAAAAGACTTGACTGCCCCCAGTGCTCAGGGTCTGAGCGCTTTAATTCCACAAGAGGTACGAGCGAGATGAGAATTTAGTGAGTTGGTTACAATTAAAGTAAGTTATCCATTTCCAAAAGATGTCTGAATCGATGGGCAATTCCTTGCTATATTGTTTAAGGGACAGAGATGCTCTCTTCTCACTCAGTCAGAAAACAAGTGTAAAGCAAATAACAGTTACTTACCCTAGGGAAACTGTGGTTCTTCAAGACAGAGCATTCAGTGTGGATCCTACTGTAGATGGGCATGTGCCTGCTGCATTTTATTAAACTTCCATCTATTTTTGACACAGATGAATTCATAATGGGGACAGAATTACGAAGTCCCAATATTATAACAGAATTTGGAGATGTGAACTCAGAATAATCTGCCAATGCCACAGGGACACTCAATTCCTCCCTATTCCAAAGGGCTCCTTCTGATCTGATAGGCACAGGTAAACTTGAACATTTTTTCTTCTTAAACTTATGCGCTTTGCTGGCACGGAGAGACCATTTGTGAGTACTAAAGACAGCCATGTCAATCATAGGTTGGCTCACCATGCATCTAAGACATTTCCAGAGGGATTCACAAGGTAGTAAGAAAGGATACACACTGCAAATCAAGAGCCTTCAAAAACAGTTTCATGAAAGCAAGCACCATTCTAACACCGAAGCATAATGTTTCCATCTTCTCAGGTAGGACAGAACAGACTCCATTTATTTACTTCTTCTTTTTAAATAAAAAATTGGAAATCCCTGTTCTAAATGTTCTAAATGAACTATTTCTATGACATCCAACCAAGCAGAGCAATAGAAAACCCTGCTATTAGTAAGCTGCATTGCTGAAAAAGAGTACTTGGAATGAGGGCCTTACTCCATATACAGGGCCTGTATACGGAGTAAGGAGAGGCAGATGAAGAGAAAGCTGCGCCTGATGAGGTCCTGCAGGCATCTGTTGATTAGCCAACAAATTCCACAGACACAGAAAAAACCCTTTTCAACACAGAAATGGCTGCAGGATCCTGGGTTTAATCATGCTCGTAGACATGTTCCGAAACCAACTGCCTTAGGGAGCAATCCATAAAGTTTATATGAGAAGTGGAAAGGACAATTCATCTAGAATAGCAGAGCTTTTATTAAGCAAGCAGACTGGCTGATGAGTGCTAGAATAGGAATACAAACATTCTTTAGCTCCCCAGAGTAAGGAAACTGGAGGGGACTTTTTCTTTACGGTACAACTAGCAGGAGCCCTTTACATAACTGCTACAGTTGTCCATTCTATACAGACTGACTTTTGTTATCTGTCTAGACACTTTGCTTTGAGAAGAACAACAAGGATATGTCTTAGGCACACTAATTGGCACTGAATGCCCTTGCCAGCTGCCAATGGAAATCTAACAGACCAAGAATTAAACATATTGAATATATTTTCCAGAACTACATTTGTTTCAATATCCATCTTAAGTAATGAAACTCATCTGGCTACAGCCTCACTGGGAAGCGGATGAAGAGCAGGAACAATCTTTCAGGTGGGGGAGACAGCTGGCACACTTCATGGGTCTGACCTGCACAGACTGTCCCCCTTTTCGTCACAGACAGCAAATCAGAGCACTCTTCTCTCCAAGGAAGGATATGATGAAGCTAGAACTCTATGAGTGTGTGTGGTAGCATGGGACTCAGTATCTGTGGTACAAAATTCAACTGGTGATGGTCCTAACGTTCAGTATCAGGTTTCCCTAAAGTTTATTTCAGAATGTTATTCCAGTTTTTCAGGAAAAAAAAAGACACTAAGTTTAAGAACAAAGGTATGTTCTAGAATTTGGAGTTTTTCCTTTGGACAGATGCATGTGTGCTCATTATGTGTTTAACACTGAGTGGTTTTGCCTTGTGATGAAGCCTGTTACACTTAAGAAACCATGACGATATGGCTACCTTCTTATATGTCTTTTCTAAGGGCAAAAGTATATGTGCCTGCCTGTTTGTTTATGAAAAAGACTTACGTCCATAAACCGTTCAAGAGATGAACTGTTTGAGCTCAACATCATTTTTGACTTCTGGAAGAAGGTAAAAAAGGAGAAACAAACAGAACATCCCCTGTGGTGTGTCCTTACCTCAAGACAAAGCAATTTCTAGTACATCCATCTCTAATGATATCAAACTGCTGCTTCAAGACCAGGGTTTAATTTTCAGAGGCTTTAGACTGACATTTCCAATGACTCTGAAAATTCATCATGTACTACCACTGAGCTCCTCTTGCAGTTCTTCAAACTTCAGCAGATCCAATAAAAAGTTAAAATCTACAACTAAGTGAGGGAGTAGGTTTGAAATACTACAGCGGGTCAGCTGTAGTCCAGGTTCTACCTTGGTAATAGATTGGAAGGAAACTGAAGGAGGTTCACAGCTCTGCAGTCCTTATACTGGCACATAAAAACTCAGAGACACATGGTGCTGCTGTGACCTTGGGAGAAGTATTAAAGATTCTGAGCATGTGTGTTTGAGATGCACGTGCACTTCCAGTGGGATCTACACTGATGTATCCTCAAAGAAGAACAAAGCTTGTGTGGGGAGAAAAGTCTAGTCAGGAGAAAAGGAAAAAGCACTCCACAGAGGACTGACAGAAGCTTTTTGTCTCTCACACACACACATTCTCTCTCTCCCCCCTAAAAATTGATTCTACTGTCTAGCATAACATGCATTTAATATCATAAGCAAAACAAAAAAACACAAAGCAAAATAAAAAACAAGGATCAAAGGAAGCAACAGAAACAACATCCAGAGAAAGGAAGAAATGACAGTTGTAGTTGTGTTTCCTCTATGCCCACTTATTTTTGTGAATTACAGCAAAAGCCACTTTTCCATTTTATTTTCATACTAAATTCTACAGATGATTTTGCAAATTTTAACACTGTACCGGCAATATTCAATCACTTTAAGGTTCACTGCTTATGGCATCAGGATACGTTCACAGTGTGATGCATTATGGCACTTTAGATTACTTATGATCACTTCTTCTGTCCCTCGATATACTGGCTACCATTTGTTCTGTGCTTAGACAATTCAAAGCACCAGAAACAGTAACTTGAAACCTGTATCCATGCTTTTCTTCAGCTGATTATAACTTTCCTGAGGATATTTCATTTCAGTATATTATTACACACATTATATATATATTTATATATGCACATGTGTTTGTGTGTAAACATACATGTGCTTTTTTACCCCCATCAGGCTATCCCTTGTCCTTGCTGATACTCTGGGAAGAGGAAACACAAACACAGGCGTGCTGCAAAAAGCTTCATGCTCACAGTCTTCTCATAGATTTCCCTCATACCTGACTGTGCATAAATTTCAGGTTAATTCCTTCCAGTGTGACCTGAAGAAGACCTCCTTCACCTGTTTTCATATCCTGCACAGGGAACTCACCACCCAACTCGGGGCCTGGGATGGTAATAAAAATAATCAAAGAAAAAAAACCCAAACAAACAAAAATATCCAGAGAAAGAGAGAGAAAGAAAAAAAAGCAGTCAGCCAAGTCATGGCATGGGGAAAAGAAATATAAATCAATAAAAACATGATTTCCATTTGATGTGCATAGCAAGAGGACACTGCTAAGAATAGCGGGGAGCACTGAAGTAGAGTCCTCTTACTAATGACAGTACACTGAGAACCACTAGATTTTTAAGTATCATAACAAAGTTCACCCTGGTTACATGAAGGGGCATGGATGAGCTCAATCTGTATTTATTTAGCTCATATTGGGGGTTTTTTTTGTTCATTTTAAAGGCCTTATTTCATTTCTCCATGGTAAGACACTGCAATCACACAATATCACAGACAGCACAGTCTTAAGTACATGTGAGCTTGGTGATTTTGTATAGCATTGTTTTATTCTTTCAGTAATGAAAAAGTCAATATGGTTACAGCAATGACTATTTAATAAAGAACATTAATAGATGACAATCTAGGCACCTTCATCTACTTTCTTTAGCATCATTCTGTTCAGGTAGAAGATGCTTTCTTATAATTACTTTTAGAAAATTATCCTTTGTGTAGAACCACTGGAGAATGGCTTTCAAACACATTTTTAATACTACATTACTGTCCAATTAACATAGCTTTCAAAGACACTTTTTCCTCCTCTACCCTCAGTGAAAGTCCAGTCTTTCCTCCTCCTCCTCAACTTAAACTGAATAAATAGTAGGAGGAAGAAAATGATAGCTCTTCCAAGCTCCAACAGCTAGCTCAGAGTTGAACACTTAGGATGCTACATACACACAGATGTACAAAACTACCCTGAGATTTCCAAGTAAAAGGAGATTATGTTCAAAGAAGTTATTAATAAAAGAAATATTTCTGGATTGCAGATTAAACAATAAATGTTTCCAATAAGCAAAACCTTGTACCTGGTTTAATGCTTTGCTGTCTTGCTGCTGCTCGCTCCATACTATCCTTCACACAGTAGTATAATTCCCGACACTAATGTATAAAAGAAGAGTAATACAATGTTATTTTTTAAATTACTAAGGAAAAAGAACAGCAAGATTCAAAGGTTCTACAAAAAGAAAAGCCCCTTGTGGTGCGTAATGAACAAAAGCCTATAAAAGTTCAACCATAGCTAATTACTAGATGGTGTTTGTATTTATTTCTCAAGATGACAGAGAAAGTCTTTCACATAATTTCATAGCAGAAGCTAGTGAAGTGTTCATGGCTTGGTACATGCCCATGAGTAATGTAACCAAGTTTACTCGGTTCCTATTGTAGAAAAAGCCTCAAAACAGGATCACAAATACTCCCTTTCAGCTTCCAGCAATCAATGTTACTGGTCATGCTCATATAATCTATCTTTTTGTTATTGACATTACTTTACTTATGAAAGTGATCAATTCATCTTCCCCCAACACACCTCTCTAGTATCAAATAATAGTTAAGCCATGATCTCTGAGTAAACTTTAAGAACATTTTCTATCTGAAACCCAAGATACATCCAATTAATTTTCCAAGTAACTGCTGTAGCATACTGCTTTTGTCCTCCTTCCCTTTGTATTCAGACCTACGTTACAATGATTTGGTCTGTGTAAAAGGAATTTTCTGAAGCAGAATTCTAATCTCTTTATATACCTCAAGGTAATAAACTTTCAATATAATACTTGCATTTACAAATCTCCACCTTTTGTTTGCTGGTCACTGTGGAGCAGTTACTGAGTTCTAAGAGTTACTGGAGTTTTCCCAGCAAGTTTAAACTACTTCTTTATATTTGCAATTAACGATAAGGAGAAGAAAAGGGTGTTCGTATTAGTGGAGAAGGTAGGCATTTACTCAGTATGTAATGCTGCTTTCCTTCTTCTAACCAAAAAACCCAAGTAAAAGCTACACATGTAATGTCTTAAATTACATCCTGCTGTACTTCTGTCCTCTGGTAAAGGACAAGGCCTAATGCCAGCTTCAGATGTCAGTGCTGTTTAACAGCCACTGCAGTCCAGCAACCAGTGCTGGAGAGAGAATGCTATTTTCTGATTAAACATGGAATATAACACACCCAGGATTTGTTTGTTCTATGCTGTTTTCCCTCAGTATCGTGTGTATTAAACAAGATGCCTACCTTTTTTGTGTAGAACTTGTTCAGCTGTGTCTCCTGACCATTCCTCCGCCAGAGGCACAGCACTTTTGTTTTGGGACAGTAAGTCATGTTGATGAGCTTTTCATACCACCAACGTTCGTACACAGTTCCAATGTTGCTTCTCAGCACAATGCAATCATCGCATACCTGGGAGCACAAAATACTACATAAGACTTCTAATATTATTTACTGAATGCTACTACTTGCATTAATATTATTCTTGTCTCTACCTCCATGAAAAATATGTCTCCAGTTGTGTCTGTCCCAGCATGTACTACAAAAGTCTGCTTCTTGATGTGGCGGCTGCCACTGGGTCTCACAGGGAGTTCCCGGCCATTCTAGGAAAAAAATATGCAATCATTAATGAACTTTGAAACCAATTTCTCCTGATCTACTGAAAAAAGTCCATCAGGTGACACTAAAAGCATCTTCAACAAATTGAAGAAAAAAACAAGTATTTTTAACACAGCTGACTTGAGGCAATTTTGGACAAAGCCTTAAGCAAAATGCTCCGGTAAGGTTAGTTTCAACAAGTGTGACTCTCAGTCATCACAGCTTACAACATTCTCACTGGTACCACACTCAGCATGGGGTAGTGAGGTGTCTGCGTTCCAGCAGCATTGCAGTAAACTGGTCTGCTTTTTCACAAATAATTGTAAGATAATTTTGTGTCCTTTCTGTGCATAAAACTAAGTTCCAAATGTAAAAATGTCTTGAAAAATTAGCTTTCAAAGGGCCTAACTTGCATTCACCCTAGTGATGGCTGTATTAAAAGCTGGCTAGTTTTATTAACTTGTGTGTTAGCCTGAATTCTTAACGAGCATTACAGGATGCAAGGTTTATTCTGCACGGCAGCAGACAGTAGAAACAGTTTTGTATAGAAACTGATTGATAGCTACAAGTCTTATAATGACCTGGAAACCAACGGAAGACTAAACACTTGCTACAGTCATAGTGAGAATAATGGTTCTCACTCTCGAAAGTGGTATTAAGAAAACATAGAGCTGTGGTACAGTCATGTTTATACATACTTGTATTGCAGTTCCAATTGATAATTGCATAATATAATATTATAATATTCTATTCATGTGAAAGCAGCATTTAATAATTCAATTTAATTATTTGTAATATGTTTAAATGAGTGTTGCAGAGCATTTTTAGATTAATTTTGAGATCATCTTTTTCCTCCACTGTAGCTCCCACAGATACGTCACTGTTCTACTTACCAGATTGGCCAGTTTGTCTAGAATATCGTTTATTTGCTGGCTGTGCACCAACCCAATATGTGACTTCCCCATCAGACGACGCACCTTTTTCCTAATATCATTCTTGTTCACCTAGAGGGCAAATATCAAGACAGTTACAGACTCTTCTCTACTCACAGGTACACCTCCTATCTACCAAAATCAACATATCTTGTTTTCCATTGCTAAGGCAGCAAACCAACTGCTCTGCAGCTCAGGCATGCTAGGGTCTCTTTAGTCCAGCTGTACAAGCACAAGTTGTGCACACACTAATTTTCCCAGCTACTGGGCAACTGATACTGTGCGTAACAGATTTCCTGCTTTAGTCTTGCACAAGAGCAGCAATTCCACTACCCGCACTTCCAACGACTGACATCAAAAGCCTCAGTTCTCCATGTTGCCACTTACATGATGAGTCCTACCTGCCAGGCTAGCTTCTCCACCTCTTCCTCTGCAAAGAGTTGATTTAGTCAACTATGCAGCCCTTAGCACAAGAAATATTGACACAGAGGCATGATATCTTTGACAGTTCTCAGTCTTTCACAATCTGTTTCCCAGTCACTAGGCCAGGGCCCTAACACACAATTGCAAATAGTCCCCAAACAGCAGCAGGATCCTCCTAAGATGAGCTGCAGAGAAGCTCAGAACAAAACATTTCTGCCTCAGGACCACTTTCAAAAGGCTATTATGAGCGTCAGCCATGGATACAAAAGGCTTCAAGACAGTAAACTCACGCTTGGGTGCTGACTTCAAGCTGGATCGGACATTCTTTTTAATCCTGTTGTGATTATGGCTTAATGCTATGGAGCATACAAAACAAAATCGAACTCCTTTCTTTCTTTGACAAGAGTTCTTTGCAGTTGAAAGAAAACATCGTATTTTTCAGGAATTTTTAGGTAAAAACTACTAGGTTTTGCTATCCCAAACCAAGAAAATGAATTATATACCAAGGTGTTGGGTTTGGAGGATTATGCTTCCCTTGACAGCTCAGAAGAATTCACCTCTCTGGTAATAGCAGGCCTTCCAACTTTGCAGTTTCTACTAGAAGCTGCCCTAAGATAAGATACCTTGGGTACAGTCTTTAGCCTCTTAAAGCTTTCCTGGTAACTGCTTAAAAAAATCCTACATACAACTAAACATGCTCCAAATTCTAGATCTACCACCTTCTATCTCAAAACTGACAGCATGGGGCAGGGAGGATAAGTAAGCATGACAATGACAAAAAAACCCTCCAACCAACAACAAAACCACCCCACAACCCCTCTTTTGCCCAGTTCTTCATCCCATCCTCACTCTTGAGCATCTCTGAAGATGCACTGAAAGCTGTTGTGCTGGACAGTACAGTGCATCAAATCCGCTACAGGCAAAATCAGTGCACCTAAGCTGGTTCTAAATGCAACAAGAATTTTAGGAGATGGATCTTCCACTGGCTTTGAGGGAGGATTTGGACTGTCTAACAAATCATTCAGACTAAAAGAAATATATTGTAAGTAGCCACCTGCAGCATTAAGGTGCGTACAGACGGCCCACTGAATGAGAAAGTGGGTTCCTTACCAGAAACAGCAAATTTCATGTTAAGTTATTGATATACATATTCACAATCTGCCCATGTTTGGAATTTGCAGCTGTAAGGAAATCAGATTAGAAGATGCTCTCTATTTAATTTCTAACCCATACTCTTAAAAAGAAGAATGGCTTCTAGAGTTACTGGTAGAAATAATACACTTCTATTTTAAATGGCAAGGTATATGCATACCCATGGCATAGAACATAGGCATAGAACTGCATAAACTCAGACAAGATCTCTCAAAGAATCTCCAGGTACTGAAGCCATTTTTTCATTAAGATTAGGAGATGCTTAGAACATTCTTTTTTACTTCACTGTTCTGAGCTCCATGGACAAAGATGTACAGTTTCAAGACAACATCAACAAAATATTCTGCTTAAATCTGAGCAGTGACCTATTAAAGAGAAAGAAGTCACCTTTATCATAAGCATATAAGCAATCATATTATGCAGCAGTGTGGCCAACAAGCGGTCCTCATCATCCTCCAAACGCTTTCGATCGTGCTCTCCCAGGGAGAGATACCTGCAAGAAGAGCTAGATTTGAAACAGACTCAAAGGCATAATTTATTTATAAATTTTATATATATATATTTTATATATATTTTTATATAAAAATATATATTTATTAAATATATAAATATATTTATATATAAATATATAATTATATATTTATATATTTATTATATATATTTATATATATTATATATATTATATATATTTACAAGTATATGATGATATAAAGAATTAGATATTTACAAATAGAGCACTATTTGTAAAGTGTATGGCAAATAAAACCTCCCAAAACACAAAGCCAAATGGGCATTTTCCAGTAAACCACTGAGATTATTAATTAAACATTCCCATTAATTATTAACTGGCTGAAGTACATAACATCTGCTCAGTTGGAAAGCTCTCAGTAATCCACTGGGCTTATCCATTTCCTGGATCAGTCACAGCTCCATGACAATTACACCTGCCAGAAGAGGAACATGAAACTCAGTACAAGAGCTACCCGCCTTCAGAACTTAATATACAGCTGCAAGGCAGGAGTGAACTGATGAAGGAAACGCACAGGCACTCTCTTTTTCCAGAAAGGTACCAGTAGATGGTGGAAAAAAAACAGTTTTCAAACTAGCACAAGTTCCTATTTTGGCTTCCAGATGCTATGTTACATGAGAACATAGAATCATAGAATAGTTAGAGATTCAAGGGTGCAGGTAGTACAGCTGCAGGTGGCAGATGGAGCAAGGAACGATCAGATGTTACCAGAGCTAAGGGGGTGGAAAAAAGCAAACAGGTAGTGAAGTTCAGCATCTTAAAAGTAGCCCAGCTTTAAGCAACCACACGGATATTTCTAGAGTGGTTCGCTATTTGGCTTTTTGTTTCTTTTAACTACAAACTGTGTAGTAAAAACACCTATGAGTGACTTTTCATTTTGAGAAAATTCAAGATGCAATTCCTGAAGACATTTCATTCTCTCACTTTATGTCAACACACTGATCATCTTCCTTTATTCCAGAATATAGTCATCTTGCCACACAAATCTCTTGCTTTACTACCGATCTAGCCTATTCCATCCATTCATACTGGGATTGTGCTTACATTAGCCATTTCTCATGAAGTATAACCTCTCCACAAGAGTTAAACAAAATATATGTTGCAACTGAAGACACAATTTCAGTATCAGCAGATACTGGCCAGCAGACAAAACACTCACTTGGGAACAGTGAGGCACAGTGACAAGGTTTACAAAGTGACAATAATATGTTCGGCAGAACTTAACTTAGTATGTTATCAAGTTTTATACTATTTCAGCCCCAGTGCAATGAGGAGGAAAGAGGTCTACTAAAGAACTTTACCTGTCAATCATCTCCTGAGGTCCCTGGTCCATCCCCATTCCTTCTCTCTCTAACATCACAGCATCCAAAAAGGCATCTTCCCAGAACTGCATCTGGTCCCACAGAGTTGAACGTTCTTTGCCTGTACAATGTATACAACAAAAATGAGCATTTATTCCACTTACTCCATCTAAATATTTGAATTCCTGTTCCTTCTCACTCCTTGAAAATACCACAAGTCAACACACAAGTAATCCTCATCAAAAGAAAGGTTACTTTTAAACCACAACCAGTATCAAAACTGATATTGTGGTTTAAAAACATGTAAAAGAGAAGACATCTCTCTCATGCTAATTCATAGCATAATCTTTTCAAACCCTTACACAAAAGTTTCTCTCATCTCTATTCTTTCAGGAATGTATCTTCTTTCATATACTGTTAGCACTGCCCGAAGGGGATAGGAGTATCTCACACACACACAAGATCACAGCAAACACACAGAGAAGTGGAAAGATAAGATTATTACTCATAGAGAAGGTTTCCATTGCAGCATCCTCTAACTGGTCCCAGACAGATCCTTTATCCCTACCTGCAGCATTCGAAGCAGGTAGGAACGGTAAGTGGAAAGGATGAAAAACACAGGAAGAGAGAGCTCTTGATTAACAGCAAGTCCAGATGAAATACAAAAGTCAATATATTCCTAATCCAAGGATACACTCAAAGGCCATTAGCATTCTAATGTATTCTGTTCAATGACTTAAGCTGAAGGATCTTTCTTTCAAGATCAGTGATACTTTTTTAACCTCTCATGCCTAGCTAAATAAGTTCTTCAACCCTTTTTCCAACAGCTTAAAGAATTTATATGCAAAACCAGCAAAAGACTTGGACAAACTACATTATATGCAAAGTACAGCACTCACACCCATCTCCTTATGCGCTTATTCAATCTCTGCAGCAAATCTTTGGCTTTACTCTGAATGGCCTCATGTATCCTCCTATTCTAACAGCATAGACAACACTAAGTGGTTAAAAACAGTCCCTAGGAATGTAAAATTCCAGCCTGCCCCAAGACATGGCTCCACCTGAACTTCAGTCTAAAACATCTTGTCCAAGCAAAAAGAAAACAGTTTACCCAAAAGTCCTTCATAGAGATAGACACGTTGGTTTCCATCCTCTGGAGCTCTCCCTGGAGTGCTGCCTTTGCTGTCCTTCACACTCTGCTTCACGTTGTGAGACTTTGCCTGAAAATAACACAAGAGGCATCAAATAATTTAACTCGTTGCTCTGCAGGACTGTTTTCTGTAGGCCACTGTTGTGCTCAGCGGATGCAGTTTGCAAGCTGCACTTCATGGATGCTTCTCCCATTCACAAAGCAAACAAATCTGTTCAAAGAGCACCGTAATACACTTGAGAGTATTTAAAAGTTATGATTACACTTCAAACAGCTTCTGAACCTATAACAGGTCATCCGTTTCCTGTATCAAACAGCTGCTCCTAAGAAACAGGGAATCTGTCCCTCTTATTTAGGTACGGTCGCATATTATGTTGCTTTGATGATGACGTTGCTTTGCCTCTGAAAGGCAATTAAACATCCATGTGGTTGAGAGAAATACTGAATGAGGGGGAATTAGATACTGCTAAAGCCTGTAACACGCAAGATGTGAATCTACTATTCTCAGAGCCATGTATTGCATGGAAAAAGAGAAGAGGTACATGGGTCCATATAAAATTACATCTTTAATATTTTAATATTGTAAATCACTGCTGATTAACCTGTAGAAGAGAATCAGAGATACTCTTCTATACATGCCCACACATTGAAGTGATTACTGTAAATAAGAGATTTAATAAAAATAGATATAATTAAAAGCAAACAACCAAACAAAAACAATACATAAAAATAAAAAAGGAAAGTCTCAATGCCCTTACAAAGATGGAGCTGGTAGCAGAGTTTGTCTCAATTTCACTGTCTGACACAGTGCCTCTGGATCCGGCCAAATTGCCACCGTTTTCTACACTGGGGCCATCACCAGCATTGCTGCTCAAGTCACTGTCTGCTCCTAATGTCTCTCCGGAACTGTTACTAACCTGTGGAGAAAAATAAAGCAGTTACCTTCAATAGACAAAGACACTGAAGACAGAAAAGATGTAAAACGTTTCTTCTTCAGGCACAAAATAAGCAGCAGTACAACAGAAGGCCATATTTGCTTTTTCTCCTTCAGTAACATCATCTTTTATCAAATCCTACTCTGCAAAGAAAGATGAAGAGAGACTCAGAAAGCCCTTTTAGGAAGGGGCTGCTTAGACTGGAAGAACTACTTAGAACAGTTTAAACTGGAAGGGGTCTGTTTAGATAACCCACAGACAAGTCCCCCGGCTCAAGCAGGGTCAACAAGAGTATGTTGCTGAGGACCATGTGTAGTCAGGTTAGTAAAACCTCCACAGATGGAGAATCCACAGTATCTCTGGGTAAACAGCTACAACATTTTGGCGACCCTCAAACTAAAAAAGTGTTTTCTTGTGTTCCAATGGAATTTCCTGTGCTTTAATTTTTGTGTTGGAATTTTTGAGCTCGGAGGAGGGCATACTTGAGTATTAACCTGCTCTTCTAGACCCCTCTTCTATCTGGTACAACATCCAATAGAATACGGTGCTCATTGGAGAAAGACAATCAAAGTATTATTCCTGTTGACAGGCTGAGAAAAGATCCTGGAAAGCCAGATATTCACAGGTATGCAGCAAGTTTGAGAGATGGAAAACAGCAAAAAGGACACTTCCTTGGGTTTTGTCCCTGGAATAATCTGTGTCGGTACACGTGGTAGGGAGAAGCCTCATTCTCTTTTTACTGAATGCACTGCTGCTACCTTTCCCTCTAGGGCCTAGCAAGCAGACATCATTTGATATGACTCAAGTACTTTGAGGTAATATGTCAGAAAGTTTGTTCTTTTTTTTGCTCTCAGGTTACATTTTTAAACATTATTCTTTATAGATGGTTTATACACAACTAAGGCATATTTATAGAATTACTGCAAACCACCAGTTCCATAAATACACTAATATGTAGGAATATGTAACAGCAACAAGCACCAAATATGAAGGATGCAATCTGTTAACAAAGCGCTAGGTTCTGACACCCATGCTTGCCACACGCCCAGAGATCTGAAGAAAGAACTCACAGACATACGTTATGCATGCACGACAGTATGCAGCCATACCACACAGAATGTAGGCATGAAGTGTTCTCCCCCACTTTAGCAAGCAATGACTTAAGATTTCACTTTGGCCACATCCTACCACTGTGCTGACTTCAGAATCCTGGCTTGTACTTCGGACCATAACTGCTGGTCCTCCGCCGGGAAGAGAGTCGAAATCACTCTTCTGCAAGCAATACACAGGAGAGGAAGAAACGTCACATTAGTTTTTACCATAAGGAGAGAATATCCCATTCCTCTAGGTCTTGAATCACACTCCTTATGCTCCCTTGGTTTAATTAGCCAGTCACACTGGAACTACTGCCTGCATGTCAAAAAGATCATGGGGTCACAGAATCATACAATCAGCCAGGTTGGAAAAGACCTTTAAGATCATCAAGTCCAACCATTACCCCAGCACTGCCAAGCCCACCACTAAATCATGTCACTGAAGGCCTCAGCTACATGTTTTTATGTAGCTTCATCTACATCTACAGTTTTTGAACACTTCCAGGGACAGTGACTCCACCACTGCCCTGGGCAGCCTGTTCCAATGCCCGAGCACCCTCTCTGTGAAGAAATGGTTCTTAATATCCAATCTAATATCCAATCCAGGAAATGGAGAAGGAATTTTACATAATGAGCCTTTCAAGAATGCTCAAACCTGAGAAGTCAAATCGTTTCTCTTACCACATAAATAAAGCAAGCATAGGAGCCACTAACCTGAGAACCTGAGGCCAAACTGAGGCCACTGTCTGCACTGATTTGGGATTTCTTCTCATCCGTTTCTCCCAAATCAAAGTGTTTCACACCTTCTGGCCCTGAACAAAGGAAAAAGTAAACCATTACTGTACCAAGAAAGAACACTACAGCAGAAAGCGGGTGACAGAATGAAAGCAGGAACAGTACCAAGAAAACCAATTTGGTTTCTCATTCCTTGGATTTAATTACTTGTTTTATTCCTTGGTACTGTGAACAACAAGGCCAGCAGGACACATCTGCCCTTCTTCAAAAGTTAATTTGAATTCAAATACTCCAAAGGCATAGTCCAGGAATGACTATCACTAAACAGTACCTTGTTAGTCATTCAAGAGAGAAAACAGGACACACAAAGGTCAAGTAGCTTCCAGTTACAAAAAAAACCCATGCAGAGCAGTTGCCATTCAACTCTAGGAAGCCACTTCCTTTATTCTTGGTAAAATAAAGGATACCTAAAATCAAAACAGCTAATTTGCTCCAAGTCTTAGACTGAGTTTGCTAGGTTGCCTGCAGCAACTATCTCCAATCAGGCAACACAAGGAAACGACTTAAGAAATGACAATTGGTGTTACACCAGTAAGAATGTCAAGGCAGAAGCCTGGATGATGCTGTACTTCACAACACTCCTCAATTACACTAACAAATGGCTCTCCAGAGTTGACAGTCACATAGGTCAGTAGTGAGAGAGGGAAACAGCAAGCATTAAGTCATGCATTCATTAACCCGCTGATCCAAAACAAAGAAAGGGAACAAGAACAGAGAACTTTATGTTCAGTTTCCCATGCAATTCTAGAATCACATCATCTATTGTCCTCTTATGGGATGGCAGAAAGAAAAGAGAATGATGGATAGGTAGGGCCTGAAAAGAAACTTGGATAAGCACTGAACGAGCTAAATAACAAGGCAAAGAAAGAATGTGTTATAGACTGTACACAGAATGTCACTACTCTCAGAGAGGGGAAGAGGCTGAATGCAACACTTCTGCCATATCCATATCTGCCAACTATTCAGTAACAGGAAGACATGATCAGCAGCTGCAATATTTGCATTATGTACCCATGACTATATCCAGTATTTCTTAAGCAAACTAAGCCACTGATCACAACAACCTGGAAATTATGAACATGTTTGTATTATATGTAATATTAGAGAGGGTAAGACAGCGAAAAGGAAAGAAAAAGGGAAGGGAGGAGAGAGAGAGAGAGAAGGATAATATACAAAGATTTGTGGGAGTGAATTTGAGATGGTATGTAAACTCATGAATAGCAAAGCCATAAGCGGGCTGTGCAGACCATACCAACTTACTACTCCACCACCAATTCTCCATTTGAAGTGTTTTACAGAAAGTGTTCTTCATTTGTTATAGTATTCTGCCTCTAAATCCACATCTTAGTTACTGTAAATCAAATCATCAAAGATTCTAACACAGAGAAAGTATAAACCAAATTTACAAGAAAAAAGGAAAATACCTAAAAGTATCCTTTCTAAGAATTTGGAATCTAATTTTCCAATATTTTATAATATCCCAATACATTACAACAATATACATTGCTCACCTCTAGAGGTTTACTTGCACTCAGTTGAAAGGCCACCATTTCTATTTCTGAACAATGATGCAGACAGAAGTTTTACATCTCATTGCTACTGCAGAAATACTAACCTGCAGCTGTCTGCTTTTAGCAATTTAAGAGCTCCCTGTCCAAACACATAATTCAGAGATATTTCTGGCAATTTGACTTTTAAAGCAAGTGGAACTGACTGAAGCAGTTCAGGGATTTGACAGTGGGACAATAGTGGTAACTGAGTTCAAGGAGCACAATAACCACAATCACATCATTGTCGCTATCGATTTATAGGCACTTACAAACCTCCCCTTCCCTTCTTTATGGAGTTGTATGTCCAATACACATAAAACACCTAAACCTCAATTTAACCCTCCCAATGTAGGCACCTACCTGAAAGGCCCAGTTTGGGAGAGTAGGTGCACGCACGTGCTATGTGTGTCCCACACACACTCCTACCTTAGCAGAAAGCAAATCACATGTGATAAGCTGCACTGCAGAGCTGCCCCATTTTCATCCTTCTCTCTGAACTAACTCCAGGTGCTCATTTGTACTTAACTGAAGGATGTAACTGAGGAGCCTAAAACTAAGGTAGCAAATCCAGGCCAAGTAAGAATGTCAGGAATTTTCACCCATTCATCTTAGCTATTAATCCTCCCAAACCTTCAGTCTGTAAAAGGGGCATCAGCTCTGCAAAGTAGAAACCACTTCTGTTAGGAAACACCTACCACATCACGGTTGTTATAAACTAGCTACTGCCCTGTCATATGCGCTTATTTACAACAGCAATAACCAAAAGAGCAAAACCTTGTACTATACCTGCATGTAATATATAGTTGATGATTTATTCAACAACGTATTTCAGTAGATGTTAAGATTTGTGTAGATTTAGGCTACTATTTTGACTCTGCAAACAGCCTCACACTATTTAATAATACTTAATAATAACTCCTTTAATATGGCATATAAAAACCAAAATCAGGTTGATTCCTTATTATGAGTCTATTATACTAAATACAATTCTTCACATACACCTTCTCTCTCCCCCTCAGAAGTGTTTCTTTTTGCAGGCTGACTGTGGTCCTAAACTGTTCATGATTGATGCCAGGAAACAAAATTTGTTATCCCATGGCTTGAAAGAACAGTGAATTCTTCATTCCAGTAACATTAAATCAATCTATTCACGTCAAAGACTTGTTAAGAAAAAGGGTCTTTAACTTTAAAGAAAGGAGAAGGAGTATCTTAAAATCCTTCATATATATCTGACATGATGAGGATGCAGAATATCCGCTTCCCCTTCTTTGAAGAAGGCAACATTCAGGGGAGGAAAAAAAGAAAAGAAAAAGGAAAAAAGAAAAAAAGAAGAAGATACATTTGAACACAATTTCCCCAGGGCAAACAAATCGGTTTGGTCTCCTCTGTAACACAGGCTTGCCTGGTAGCCCTTTGTTGTGGTGGGTATAAAAACTGTGTGCCAGAGATGCAAGCTCACCCTGCACCTGGGGAGTTGGCAGTTATGGGGAGGCTGGAGGAGTCAGTTTCTATGGTTTTTAAATTCCTTACTCGTTTTTTCCAAAGCTTTTTGCTTTTTCACTTCCTGGTGCTTGTTCCACAATTCTACCCAAGATGCATTGAAAGCAGGAGAGAAAGAGAAAGAGTCAGCAGCTGGTCAGACAGGTGAAAATGGGGACAAAAAATGGAAACAAAAAGCCCACCCCTTTCATCTCAAAGGAAAAAAAAAGGAAATTCCCAACAACTGCCGAGTGAAGGGTTAATTAACACCGTTTTACAGGAAATCAATGCTAGGTATCGAGCACTGATCGAGCATCATCTCTCATTTATGGAGTTCAAATGTGAGATAACTTCATACCAACTACAGAAAACCAGCTATTATGAACACATATAATGCAATTAATCACCTTTCCTGAGAAAGGCCTTTGAGATTATCAGTTATTCCTCCCAAATGTAGGCATCACAGAAGCTCTGATTAACAGAAACATTTTCATGTCCTCAGCTTGTATCATTGAAAGGAAAAGGCACAAAACCAGCAGCAGCAATTCCAAGAAAATTAAAAAGTGTAAATTAACACAATATTTAACCAATATTATAGCTTAAAAAATACCACAAAGTTTACAAGTACAAGAAGTTTTTTGTCCTGACAGCATTCACAATAACTGCTTGGCTCTGCCTATCAACTAGTCCGACATGGAAAAAGCTGAACTTCTCTGCATCCACTTGCTCCTATCAGGGTATAAAGAATGGAAAATAGGGAAGAAGAAGAAAATGAGCGAAGTATCAGTCATGCTTAATGCCAAATTCCAAAATTCAAGTTAGGTCATAGCACTGCAATTGAGTCAAGGAATTCCGTAAGAGGATACAATGCAGAGAAAAGAGAAAATGCCTAAAATCTACATGCACTGTTTTCATTTGAAGCTTAGCCCTGAGACAAATCGTGAGGCCCTTTCATTTTCCTGTCACATTCCTCAACCCTCTGAACTGAAGTCATCTTTCCTGAACAGAAACATCAGGTCATTCCAGGTGCTGGCCTGTTGGCCAAAGGAAACGTTACAAACTGACATGCTGAACTGACTGAGTGCTGTGGACTGTCCTCTCCCACTAGCATTTTTAATGGTGCAGAGGGAAATACTCTTAGAATCTAAAAGTGGCAAAGGGAACGAAAGGGAAGCATATTGTTTTCTATTGCTCTTCAAGGAAAGTTGCTGAGCAAATAAAAGGTCACTTGAAGCACGTCAGAAGCCCATCCCACCCTACAAGTGGCAGAAGGCTCTAAAAAAGGTCTATTTAGCAAAATCTCTACTGAGGAAATAAATACATAAAATAAAAGGAATGAGTTAAAATTGTAGAGGAAAGCCCCATAGCTTTAGATGTATCGGGAGCAAGGCAAAGGTAGCAAAGGAGATAGCTAGAAAAACAGCTGCCATCCAGGTGATTTCTGTATCTGCTTCATGATTGATGGATGTTCCTTCAACTTTCATAAGTACACAGATGGACAGGATAAAATTGCTTTTGGATCCAAACAGCATCCTATAGGCTTATCTAGCTGAGCACACAGTGACACAGATAACAATCTCTTTAGGATGTACTGAATTTGGTTTCTGAAAGGGCTTTGAAAACACCTGGCCTCTGAAGTGCTCAGTCCATCAGGCTTTACTACAAAAAGCCACAATAACTGCCATTGAATTACTTTTAGCTGACTTGCCTGATAATTCAGGGTAGAGTATATCCTAGCACATTAAAAACAGCCTACTTAGTCAAGTAAGAGAAGGAAAACCTCAAGTAAACTCAAGGGGCATAAAATACTGTGCCTGACTTTGTTACATGAGCCTGAACTAAAGAGGACAGCAGGTCCAAGGTGGAGCTGATGCAGACAAAGTAGGTAGCACAATTTTTTCTGCTTCAGAAAGTGTCAAAATGGAGCGATTTGCCAGCATTAAATAATTCTTTCAAGACCAGAACTGGAGACTTCAGGAAGTACTGACTGTTTCTGCAAGTATGTAATAAACCAAACTAATCACTATTAACTGTCAACTTTAAGGCCACCAGCATCCTAACAAAAAAAGGCCAACACTCCAAGCCATGACCATGAATCTTGGAAGACAAGAACTTCAGAAGTAAACAAATGAGTGGTGATCTTTCAGGAAATAAAGTATCAGAAGCATCATCTTCATAATGAATTTCCTAGCTAAGCAATTAGGTATTAAAGCACAGCCAAGATCAATCCTCAAGAGATACAAATCCATCACTCTTCACCTCAGAAACAAGAATTTTGAATGCCAACAGCCTTCCTTGTTACAAGGGAGCATCCTCCATACTTCAGAGGTACAGAAGAAACAATAAACCTTCTGGGAAATGAACAAGAAAAAGGAAGAAGCAGGAACATATCCATCCTGAACTTTGGAAAACTGTGACCCTCCTGGCCATTGTTCCTGTAGTACAAGGAAACTGCACACATACAGCTACCATTCTCTAGATCTCAGACATGCAGATACGTCAACATGCACTCTGCGTATGACTATTGCAGACAGTGCTGTACATGATGTTACTCCATATGCTCATGACTTACTTTCCATTCTACTATTTCCTCTTGTAACTAAGTCAAAAGGGTAGCAGCTCAATTTTATTCTGTCCATATCAACAGAGTCATCGAGAGTTTTATTTACAAATCTGCAGCCTGAGGCTGTCAGCACCCTCCCAACCTCATACAATCAAGGAACTGCTGAGGTTCAAAGAGATCTCTGAAGATCATCTAGTCAAACCTCTCTGCTTAAAGCAGGGTCAACTAGAGCAGGCTGCCAAAGGACCACATCCAGTCAGGTGTCCACTACCTCCACACATGGAGAATCCAAAACCTTTCCAGGCAATCTGTTCCAGTGCTGCATCATCTTCAGTAAAAACATATTGTCTACTGTTTAAATGGAATTAGTTACAAACACTTCATTTCAGCAATGTGTAACTGTTTACCAAATGCTTCTTTAGGAAAGAAGTTAGCTTGAATGAGAGTCTGCTTTTCATTATAGGAGAAATTTCAGCCTACCCATGACTAACTCTGGCCCTGTATATCCGAAGTATTGTCTTATATTGAAGCTTCCATAACAGACCATAAAGAAATTGTAACAGCCAAGCAGCTTTAAATTCTCTTCCTACAATATGAGAGAAATTCCCTTTACTTCTTGATCTCAAGGGTCAGATGAACATGGACACTACATGTCCTTTTGCAGGAATTTCTTAAAGACTGACTTACACACTAGTTCATGGCTTTTGATGACAGACGAAACCAGTGAGGAATAAAAGCTTCAGGAAAAAAAATCACTGAAGCCTTTCAAACTTTGATCAATTTGGTAAAACCATACCTTTCTTATAACTCTAGAGAAGACAAGTGGAAATCATTAGAGCATCAGAACCATCAACAGGAATTTACTTGTTGCCTGCCCTTGAAGACTGCAAATTGTTTAAGGATAATATTCTGGCAACAGTAGTTAACATTGCCATGTTCTATTCTCAGCTGCGTCAGAAGCATACCTTCCTTTTTCCCTTTTTTACAGAAAAGAAATAAAGTACCCAGAGCAAACAAAACCACTACACTCAAGTGCTTCAAATCTGAACCTCTTTTAGCTCCCTGATTGATTTGCAAATAGAGTGCAAGACTGGCTCCTGAGCAACTGCCTCCATAGATCTCCTCTTGAAACATGAAAGAAAATCAAGTCAGAGGGGTTCAGTATCCGTTCAGAAGGACTCAGCACCACTCAGCCTGCAGCTGTTATAGGGGTATAAAGATGAATGTCTGCATTCCTGCCGTGTATTCCCTTGTCTTATGCCGCATACTGCAGGTACAGCCTGACAGTAGCACACTGCTTTTAGAAGATTAATCCTTCATACAATGATTCCATTAAAAAGTTACTTTAAAATATAAGAAGGTTATTCTTACAGGCTATAAGAAGCAATGTCTAAAATTCAGCATGACTTATTTTTGGAGTTGAGAAAGAATTTCTCTCATAAAACCTACCCCTAACTTTTTCCCAGACGTAAGGAAAAACTATGCCAGCTAAGAAATTAGACTGGGAAAACTTCCAGTGACCAGCCTAGCAGATGCTGTTTAGAAGGACACGCATTCTATTTGCTGTTGCATAGAAGGAAGATCCATCAGTCCTGCTCACTGAAACTGCAACACTGCAACTAAAATCTTCTTGGCAGTTATTAATATTAGTAATCAGCAGATCCTGGCTCCCACTTCTATCAGGATGCACTCTATATAACCCACATGTAGTCAGCAATTACAGAACTTTTGTTTCATGTAGTCCTTCCTACAGTTGCCCTTTCCAAAGACCTGCTGTTCCCATTTCCCTTTTGCCACTTCCTGTTGCTTGAAAACATCAATCACAGAGCAAAATATCAAGTTGTCTATAATGTAATGAAATTCAGAAACAATTCAGATTAGAAAGCTTTTGAGAGAAAACTGTCCTGGATAGTTTATCCAAGAGTAGAGTGAAAACACATGGCTGTTCCTTGTGATCCAAGGTGTAAATGAAGCATGTTACAACAGCAATGTAGTGTGTTAAAATGGAGAGAATGCAAATAGAACCTAATGCCAAAAGAGAAGTCCCTCCTGCACTTCACATGCATCACAATACACACCAATGGAAGCAATAAAATTCTCTTCCTTTAGACTCCTTGTGTCAAACTCCCTTGGCCCTTTGCCTGGAGGGCTTGGTGCTTTTGGCATCAGCTGAGGTACCGGCAGCTGCATCACAGGTTTTGGCTCCACTCTCGGAGATGATGCAGGATCCTTGCCAACTGGAGTGACAGATCCATCCGTTGGGCTTCGTTTCCTCTTTTCTGGTTCTTGAAAGAAAAAAAAAAAACAAAGTGTTGGGGGGAAAAGAAAATGAAAGAAAAAACATCAGTAAAAAGAAATGAAAGCAGGAAAAGGAAGATGAGACAGATGGTCTCACCTACATCACTCAGCCTGGCATTGAAACAGCTCAGTCCCACATTTGTTCGCTAAGGTCACCATGGCTTGCAGATAGTCTGACACAGTGGTGAAAACAGCAGAGGAGAAAGCTAGAATGCTGGTTTAGGGATACTGAAACTATCTCCTTCCTGTGTATTTGCAACCTAGGAATCTTCTTTGACACAGTAGCTGTACTATCTCCTCTGCTGAGCTTTGCAAAACTAAACAACTCTGCCTAAACCACCAAGAATATCACTTCTGGAATGTAAGCAAGCTCCTCTCACAGTGCAAAGATGACAAATACAATCCTCTTTGACGGGTAGCACTAATTGAAACCTCAGTTAGGAAAAAGACCAAAACACTATTAACTAGAGCTCCCCCACCATTCTCCAATAATTCCCTGATCCAAGTCACCTAGAACACCAACTATAAAGCATTTACTAGACGTTACTTCTCTGCTATGATGGGTTAAATAGCTTCTCATCATTTGAGACTAAAGCTGAGTCAGATGTTAAGGACAGAGGTGGCTTCTTGTCATCCTTTTCTCTGTTGCCTTATGCATGCATTTTCTTATTTTGCATTAAGAATCAGATTTAAGAAAAAGCTGAGAAATAAAGAGGTATTTTCAGGCTTTCCCCCAAAAAAGTACTTAGTGATATAAGAATTATTGTTTAGCTCAAGGTGGTTGGTGAGACACAAGTCTCATACAGTTTCACATTAGAAATATCTCCCTCCCTATTCAGGTTGCCTGCAATAACTTCCCAAAACTGTGGTTGGGACAGTGTTAGCTGAAGGTCCCCACTCTCAGAATTTCTACTTCATCAGTAAAAGACCTGGGTTTTGTATCTTGCTGCATAACTTCAATCAAATATCAGTATGGCCATTATTTTGTTTTGGTCTGGTTACATGTGTGCAAGAAAATGCTTGCAAGCTTTGTAAGCTTTCAGTAACGTTGGTACAGTTCTCACCTATTCTAAACTCTTTGAAACATCAGAAGCCACAAAACAGCTTCCTTTACAATAGGGATTTTGTTTGGTTCATAAACACTGTATTCTCATAAACACCTCTTACCTTTGTTGTAATAGTGGGTATGTGCTATCTCTAGCAGGCCAAAAACACTAGCCATGCCTCCCAGGCCAGCATTTGCATACGACTGCTCCAGGCTCAGCACAGTGCACTTGAGCAAGTCCAGCATGCCCTTGTAAACCTTACGGCTGATCTCCTGCAATGAAAACCCATTGGTGTTACTACTTCACAATTGAGGAAGTAACTCAAGAACATAAATCCCAAAACTGCTGAAACATCAGCTTTTAGGAAGCAGTTCAAGAAAGACTTTCTACAAACTAAGCCTCAGCAGGCACTAGGTATGAGGACCCTGCGGAGTTCACCACTGACCACATCCTGTATGACATCCTGTCGAGCGTCTTCTTCTGACTGGATCGTGCGATTCAGCTTGCTCAGTACAAAGACACGGAGCTGCTCACTCTCCAGCAGACGTCGGACTCTCTTCATGTTCAGCCAGCCAACACCCTGCCCATCAAGAACATTGTGTACTACCTCCTTCAGGAACTGCTGGTTCTCACTGGTGGATTTAAGAGGAAGCAGGCAAAAGTTAGTCCTCTGCTTACCTTGGCTTGCATGGGAAGAGAGATGTGGCCAGGACACACATACAGATGCACTTCCTACCAATGCTAAGTTTACAAGAGAAGAAGCTCAAATCTAGCTATGCCTGTTGCTAACATAACTGCACACAACCCAAGCTCTCCTCCAAGGGAGGAGAAAGCGCAGGCACAGTTGAGGTAATTTTTACTTGCACCACCATTGGCTAGACTGCCTTGTTCTCAGAACAGACTCAATTATAAAGAATAAATACTGAGTTAAAATGGGGAATTTTTTGGATCTCAGACAGAAAGAGGATACATTTCGGAGCAGAGAAAATTACACGTGTGCACTATTAACTGTAAGAACATCCATACTAAATCTTCTTGGACAATGGCACATGCAAGCTTAAGGCCACAGGAAAGTACTATCTAGTTTTCAACAGCTAAACTTCTGAAGAAACATTAGCCAAGTATGACATGACTCTAATAACCTTTATACTCAAAAAGTAATGAAAAGTATTACCTGGAATTACTAGCTCGTCCCTGAGGCGATGGAGATTCTCTCTTCACTGTTGGGCTGTGCTTAATGACTGAAGGCTTTTGATCCACAAGGGCACGTCTGTTTCCTAAGTGGGAGAGGAAACAGGATGAGAGGAAGGGGCAGGAGGAAAACAATCTGATCCCAGGACAGTAACAAGCAACGCTAATGTTGGCTAACACACCTATTTGGATTACAGGTAACAGACTTCAAACAAAATGGAAACTCCAAAAAAGCAGCAGCGTAGATCATATTCTAGCATCACACATCGGCAGAAAACAGTAATGGGAGTAATGCAGAGAGAAAAAGAGAAGATGGTAATGGGAGCAGGAGGTGAAAGGCAGGAAAAGTTTGGCTGCTCTGCATGCAGTTCCACAACAAGAACCATCTTCAAATTAGTCACTATATGTAAAAGCGTAATGCATTGGGGGTGACTAGTATAGATCATGTGGTACTGGTTACCCAGTGAGAAAGGTAGCCCAAAGTCAGGCATAGGGAATGCTGGAAATCGTTATATCATGCACAGCTCATGCTGTAGGGAACCCACCTTCATTGCTTACTGGGCCAGCTTCAGTAATAATCTCCATTATAGTATTTAACCCAAATACTGGGACACAAAATATACAATTAGTAGTGCACTACAATATCTACACTCCCCACCATCAGCATCAAAAGAATCCAACTACCAGCTTCTTCCCAGCCCTCCCTCAAAACAAAACCCAAATGATGTCAGAGCAGGAAGGATGCTTGAAAGCCCAAGACAACAAGGGCCAGCCTAATTAATGTTAGAGATAGAGCTTGACTTGAAATTTGGCATTGTGAAACTAATGTACTGCATCTTCAAGGACATTATTGCACATATTGTATTTCAAGGGCACTATCAAAAACATCTGCATCACTGAGGAAAAAATATCAATGGAGGTGCATGAAATCAAAATTAAAAAGGAAGATGGAAAGTGGTCAAACAGCAGCAATGAGATGGAGTCCCAGCATCATTTCCCATTACAGTTAGAGACACAAGGTACCACACGTTTGGTAAGAACAAGTTAATGCAGCAATTTTATACCTGTACAACAGAGACAAAAACATTTAAAAACCAGTGAAGTGCTCAGTGGGAGGCCCAGTGAGCCAGCATGCACACGTAAATGAACACAAACACACACACACACACTGGCACATGCATAAAACAGATCGAGCTACTCTACAGAAATCCCATCCTCATATCTGCACAGTAACATTAAAGACCCTGCAGGTTACAACAGTCAGGAAAAGAACACAAAAGTGCAGAAGACAAGGCACAAAGCATGAACGTGGAATGGCAAACCCCATCACTGTTTTCTTCCAATGCATGGAATTAGTCATTAAGTTTACCCATGGAAATAACCCTGATATGAGGTATGTTTCTTATCCAGTACAACTGGACATGAAAACATAACCAACTGGTAAAAGGTTGTGCAAAACAGCTGTGCAGAGGCTCTGCGAGTGTTTTCACCCTACCAGTCCTGCTACTCCTCCTTTTACACACAGGGAACGGTTACTCGTCTCAAAAACAAAGTCCAAAGCAGAAACACAAACCCCAGCTTTGGGCCTTTGTTTCTACAAGGTCAAAGGTCAGCAAAACATCATACCAACCTTCATTCACATCCCTTCCCACTTCCAGATTAAAGTAATCTTTACCGATTAAAATGATGAGGAGGAAAAAAATAAATGAAAAATAAAATCAACATATTAAAAGAAAAGCAGTAAGTTCTAATCAGAGTAACTCAAAAGGTAAAGTAAAACCATTCCCCATTTTAGCAGCTGTAAAGGTCTCAACACTAATATAGCTACATGTGCTCAGTCACCCTCCTGTTATTACATGTGATACAAGGATGACCAGGACATCCTACTCCCTATGGTAAGAGAGTCATTTCTCTAGTGCCCATTTAGACAAGTTATCTAATGATACTGCAGACAAACAGGAGATGTTCCAATGAAAAGACTGTGCAAATAAGTTAGGAACTGATCTTCCCTCTGAAGCTGAAGTATGGTTATAATCTGATTTTCTGCTTAGTGAACTGAAAAGGCTATAAACACTTTTGAAACCCACATAAACTTCAGACTTCATGGCAGCTTGGCACTATCCCCACTTACAAATGCAGCAGCAATGCTCTAACAAGTTACCTAAGGCTAATCATGCAGATAGTGGCAGTGCAAAAGTAGCACCTACCCCTTGGTTCCTATATTTTTACACTGATTACTTAAAATTAAACCAAAGCAAAATATAAACCAATATTCAAAGTGCATCTGTTAACACAGGCTAGACCTGTGCCAGCCAGTCTCCCAGCCCAATTGTTGGGAAGAAGTCTGAATGAGAACTATCAAGGCAATTCCCTGTCTTGAGACTTAAGACAGGTACTAGCCAAACTACCAAATGTGTCACCCTTGGGATTCCTGTTAGGGGTAAGACCTCATACTGCAAAGTCACAAGAACTGTAAAGTCTGTAGAAGACAAAGGGGAACATGGTTACCTTTCAGGCTGGGGAAGGGAGTATTCTTGTCTCTCCCGACTTTGGTTGGTAGGGCTAAGTTGGACAAACTGAAACTTGTGCTGTGGTTTCTGTACAGGCTGCCTATGAGAAAGGAAGAAAACAGTTAAATGCCTAATGCTCACTGCACACTCCCAAGCTTCCTAAACTTCCTGCAATTCACCTTCTTATTCTAAATCCTTAAAGATTAAGTTCTTTATTACCCCAGAGTCTCACAAGCTTAACATCATCACATTTACGTCACAACCACATCTGTAATTAGGTAATTCTAAATTCTTAGCTTTCATGTTATAATCATTGCGGGTTCATCTTCGAGTCTTAAATGTAACAGCAATATCCACCTGTCTTCCTGCACTTAAAGAGGTAACCTCACATCACCTGTGTCTTCTAGTCTGACCTTCCTTTTTGGATCAAATGGATAGCAGGGGCCATGTGAGAAAAAAACATGATGGAAGATGTCCAAAACATGCAATTCTGAAGAGAGGATTGTGCACTGTGCCTTGTGAAACACTAAATCTGCCATAAAGGCATGCTTTAAAATAGAAGCTTTCCATTTATTAGGAGGAAACAAAAGTTCTTCCTAGTACAGACAGATCTTAAGAATACAATAACGCATTATCATCTGGTTGCAGACAGCCTGAAAGCATCTCATGTAGATCAACGAGCTGAATAACACTTCAAGATGTTCATTTAAAACGTCAGCATACTATTTAAATTTGCTTTGGTTATTTTTTTGCAGCCTTATTTTAATAACAATCATTCTACAAGAAACATCCAATATATTTTCCCCACTGCTGCAAACTTCTTGCACTGCTGCCCATTATACTGCAAGACTCAACTGGTCATATCTTCTTTCACGCATTAAAAACCTCTCAATTAGTTTTCCACTCCTGTGGATTTTATTATTAAAATATAATTGAAAGAAGATGAGCACAGTCATGAAATTGAATTTAGCACCTACACACACACCAGGGTAGCATGGAAAGCATGCTATTTTTGTACCAACTTCATAACATTGCACACATATTTGTTTAAATGCAACTGGAAGAATTTCTGATCTGTGCCCTGAAATGCCCTGAAATGACAGAAGGGCCACATAACCTTCTTTTCTGAAGGATACACAAAACAATAGTTGTCAGCAGTGTCAGGTAAGTAAGTCCTGTGGCTCCTAATATGAGAGACCTGGTACCAGTTTGACAACTGTTCCTGGTTCAGCTGTAGCAGTTATTTTTCTCCTTCTTAGTAGCTGGTGCAGTGCTGTGTTTTCAACTTGGTCTGAAAACAATGCTGATAACACCAATGTTTTTAGCTGTCGCTAAGTAATGCTTACGCTGATCAAGGACTTTTCAGTCTCATGCTCTGCCAGTGAGGAGGGGCACAGGAAGCCAGTAGGAAGCAGAGACCGGACACCTGACCCAAACTAGCCGAAGGGGTATTCCATACCACAGCACATCATGCCCAGTACAGAAACTGGGGGGAGACACCCGGAAGGCCCAGATCGCTGCTCAGGTCAGGCTGGGTATTGGTCGGCGGGTGGTGGGCAATTGCAATGTGCATCACTTGTGTTTACTGTTTCCTTTTCCCCTTTTAGTTTTATATTCTCTTGCCTTGTTATTTCCCTTATCATTATTATTATTGGTGGTAGCAGCAGTGGTTTCGTGTTTTACTTTAGTTACTGGACCGTTCTTATCTCAACCCGTAGAAGTTACATTCTTTCGATTCTCCTCCCCACCCCTCTGGGAGAGGCAGGGAAAAAGGAGGGGAGTGAGCGAGCAGCTGCGTGGTTCTGAGTTGCCGGCTGGGCTTAAACCACAACAACAACCAAATCTTTCTTTTGAGTAGCCATCCCTCTATCTTATCTCTCTGTAAACTTTAATATAATAAATAAAACAGCTTCACAAATGCATGAGTACATACTTGCAAAAGACATGATGCCCCCAAAACCTTCACTGCTGTTGTTAGAGACAGTTGAGTTTGGGGAGCTGGCCCGGGAATCTGAATCTGCATCAGAATCATTGGCCAGTTTTAAACTGTTTGGACGGAGTAACTTCTGAGACCTGTAAAGAAATTAAGTATAACTGTTATCAGCTTTCTCCCCTCCCACCCTAAATCAACACATTGTATGATTGTGGGAGATGGATGTTGGTCTTATTCCACATCAGTTTTCAGCATTCTGTTAGCTCCTACTGCTTACATAAAAGCAAGGAACTGAGGGAACTGAGCATATGCCTTTACTCAAATCAGAAGGGGTGAGAGAATCATAGAATAGTCAGGGTTGGAAAGGACCTTAAGATCACGTAGTTCCAACCCCCCTGCCATGGGCACGGATGCCTCGCACTAAACCATGTCTCCCAAGGCTATGATCAACCTGGCCTTGAACACTGCCAGGGATGGAGCATTTACCACTTCTTTGAGGTTTCAGTATTAAATGGAAGCGACCAACAACGCATTTAGGATGCAAAAGGCATTTGAACAAATGAACATTGAACTGCATGAAGCAGATGGAAACCCCAACAGTGCTGTACACAAGGGCAGAAGACAAGAAGGACTCACCTGCTTCCATTGAGATTCTGGTTAAATCTTGGGGTGTAGCTCTCTTCCTGCTCATCATCTTCATCCTCTGTGGGAAAACCATACTGTGGTTCAAAGTATGGATTGTCATACTCTCGCTTCCTCACCACCCCTTCTGAGGAGCTCATGCTGCCAGCTGCACTGTCGCTCTCCCGCCGATCCAAGCTTATCTTGGGAAAGCTTGGTTGCAGTGACAAAGAAGGGAGATGGTTTGTAAATCCAGCAACCAACTTCTCTTCCATTTCTGCTGCATCTGCTGACTCCTGTGGACCAGTCAAATCACTGAGCTGCTCGCTAACTTGCGTTCCATACAACTGAAGGGCAGGACAAGAACAATTATTTCAAACTGGGAAGTCTGCACAGTCTCTTCTATTTGTTACTGGGCCCCCACCCCATCCCCACTCTCTGTAGCTTTAATCTAGGATTTCATATACACTGCATTATTTGTGCATTATTTTACGGGCTTACTGCCCTATAAACAGATCCTACTGGTAAGTCTTAGCTCAGGATAACAGCCCTCCATTATCTTGCTTCCTGGTTAGGCAAACAACTCCCATTCTTCCTAAATGACCACAGATTTCTGTGTTTCCCCACCCCACTCCCTGTTCCTCTAACACATCAGGTCTTTCCAGATTGCACAAGCAATTCCCGCAGTCACAACCAGGACCACTGGTCTGTTAATGCTGTATTTTTTAATGCATGGGAACTCTTAGGTATAGGAATGCTCTATCCCAGCATAAGAGGGTACCAGTAAACTCCACCTTGCTCAGAAAGTCCAGAAAGAGCATGCAATTTAATCTGTGCATGGTTTCACAGTCTAGGTTTTGCCCTTCTCAGAAAGAACCTTGTGCATCCTCCCATTCTTTACATCCTAATATGCTGATCTTGGGGCTGAACTCATCTCAGTACACACATGATTCACTCCATGGATGACAGTGCTGGGGCTGCTACTGGCTGTAGTACTGGAACTTGAACGAGGCTGGTTGTTCTCTTGGGAGTTTTCACTGTCCATGGCCTGTTCATCCAGATCTCCTGAATATTCTTGAAAATCATCAAATTCCACTTCACTGGCATCACCAAGGGCTGCGTGAGTCAGGGGGTCAACATCTGCAAACACAGCATTTTGTGTTAAAGAACATTGCCTTCCTCAGCCTTTTGCCCATCTAAAGTTCCTCAGCAGATGACAACTGCCCAGTAGAATAGACTTGCATAAAAACTTAGGTTGTAAGGGCTTTTTAGAGGTCATCTGTTCCAACTCCCAGGTAAAAGCAGGAGTAACTTCAAAGTTAAAGCTGGTTACTGTGGGCCTTGTCCCACTGAGTTTTGAAAGTCTCCAAGGCTTGACATTCTACTGTGATCCTGAGAACCTGTTTAACTACACTAACCACAGAGATCTCATCCTTATGTCCATGCAGAGTATCTTTTGTTGCAAATTATAATCATCAGCTCTTGTCCTTGGGACATAGGAAATGCATTGGCACTCCTAGAGTTAATTTACTTAAGTGAGAGTTTCCCACTCTCACAAGAGAAACTATTGCTGCAGCCTCCATATAAGCCACAGAGAATGCATTTCCCTGTCCCCACTAGGACACAGTGACTCATTAAAGCCAGCACTGAGAACCAGTATGTGGGGGCAGAAGAAAGCTCGTACTCTGCTACCCATATTCCACATTATTTACTGGCAGCAGCAGATTATTTCCAGATCTAGTGAGCCACTTTTGTTCAGCAGCACCTATTTCTGTTCTTCCTCCTCCCACTGTGCTTTGGAGGAGGACATTTTACATTCATGAGCAGGAGAAATGTCTTTTTTCAGCCTACCCCTGGATATTGAAGGAGTATAGAAGACACTTTCACCTCAGAGCAAGACTACAATGGAACAGTACTTTGATCTGATTCAGGGAATTAGGGGAGGTATTTTTTCCAGAGTGCAGATGAACAGGGACAAGGAGACTTACGTGGACCTTGTGAAAGTGAAGTTCAAAGTTACTCACTTGGGGTATCACCATTAATGTCACATTTCATCATCTCACTGACAAAGTCACCAAGGGAGGAGTAGGAGGAACTTGAGTCGTCATAGTCGACACTGTCACTGCCACTGCCACAACAGGTAAGAGAGAGAGATGAGTGGCAGCATAACAGCAACAGCCAGACCTGATGTTTCAAAGGTGTGAATCAGCAGTGTTTGCATGGGCCTCTGAAAAATCTCATGGCATTACAGTCTCTATAAACAAATCTCTGGCCAGAGTCAGAAGCCAGCTTCATGAAAGGTCAGAGCAAATGAAGTAGCTTTGAGGTAAATGAAGAGACATTATGGGAAGGCATTTAAAGGCTCTCCGCAAAGTCAATGAGGTCAAGTAAAAGTGAGCAGGGTCTTTGTGTGTGTCAACTTCAAGGGAACTGGAAATGACAAAGCATTCCCTTTTTATACTAATGAAAAATCCCACTCTGTCAGGACCACTGGTGCTGTGTAGAAGGTAAAAGATGTGCAAGTCCCAGCCTGAAAGAGCTCACAGGCTAGCAGAGAATTAAGAATAACAAAACTAGATGCAAAACTCTAGGAAATACGGCCAAAACTACTGTAAAATAAAAAGCTTACACTTATTTTACTGAGCAAATGAGGAGGTCTCAGGCAGTGGGTAGTACTAACAAGCTTTGCATAATTATGTGCACTGAGTAGAGATTTGAAAGAGTGCTAGGATGGGTGGGAATACTTGTAGTACTGCCGTAGAAATAACCAGAGATAGAAGAGCATGGAAGAAAAAAGCATTAGGGTGGGAGGAAATACCAAATGTCAAATGGCATATAGATAGCAAAAGAAAAGAAGAAAATACAAATGGAGAATCACATGATATGAAGGGTTGAGAAGATACTAACAAAGGGGTTGAGAGGTTGCTGTCATGACAGAGCACTGGGACAGTTTACTTCAGTGTCAGTATTCTGCCCAGAAAGAAGAAATAAAAGAGCAACCTGGCAGGCTAAGGAAAAGGCTGCAATCAAGAAGTAGGAGGAGAGGCCCAGCAATATGAAGTAACTACCATGTGACTTGTGTCATGCTCCTCACTAACCTGTCATCAGTGGGATCCGAATCTGTTTCTTTCTCTGCTGGGACGTTCAGTGCTTCAGCCAGCTGTGAATTACTGTCATAGACACGATAGTGAATGGGCTGCAGCTGGTGAGCATACCACTTTGGTTTGTCACCAATCAGTGCTGGGTCAAACATGTCTGCACGAGAAACAAGGAGAAAGTTAACTGAACCCATTTATTGGTGTCAAAAGCTTCATTCACAGAGGCTCTCCCCTACTAAGTCTTGCATAAAGGAAGGGACAGTCTCTACTCTAAGAAGCTTACAAGACTTCTCTGTAACCAAACAAGACAAGAGGTAAAATTAATGGGAAGAGTGAGTGGCTAACAGCTGGGCTAACTTGGTAGAAACATATGAGGACATACATAAAAATGCTCCTTGAACTGGATTTCCCTCCACTGGAGGAATAACATGGTGTAAAACTAAGCCCTTCCCTAGAATCAATCTACTTTTTAAGCTCCTGCATTACATTCAAGTGCAGGAAAGGCAAGACCAAAACTTACTGTTATGAATTCTCTGGAAAGCATAGTTTGTAGGGTTGAGTGACCATTCTCCAAAGTATTCTACTGCCTGTGTCCTGGAAAGCTTATCTGCAAAAGGTGTTTGCTTCGGCCTAGAGGCAAGGAAAGAATTTGCTTGGAAGGCCACCACTGGTCTTGGGAAGAGCCGAAGAGTGCGAGTATGCATCTGGAAACCTTGCAAAACATTTGGTGAGTTGAAGAATCTCACCATGGCAACCCTAAAAGGAAAACAGAGAACAGTGTATCAGATAAAAACACAGAATGCAACAGGAAATAAGACAGTCTTCTTAGAAAATGGTTGTCTTGAAATAAAAAATAGGAAGGAAAAAAAGCCACCAAGAAATCAGTTTGGTTTAAGTCACCACCTCCATAATAAGACCCAATATCCCAATGAGGGGTATCATTCTCCTATCCACTAGCTGAGGTGGCAACTAAGTCTTGAGCTTTTTTTGTAGTTCAAGGCTTCTGATTTAAGCTGAGGATTGAATAGCAGACTAACGAGTCCAGGTAAAGTGGATGATGTACAGGAACATGCAAGAAACAGAACACCCCCTCTGAAGATAAACAGTTAATGCTCATGCAGTTAATAGATCTGATATAAACACTGTTGGGTTTTGCCCATGATGTGAAGTAGAACCTGGAAGATACTGCTTCCACCACAGGACCCACAGAAATGTCTGTGCTGCCTTCAAGTGCAAACTTTATGAACACTCAACACTACCCTTCTGTTCAGGCTCACCTGGTAGCCACATCCACAGAGTCCACATCATTTCCATAGATCAGGGGGTTGAATTCTGTGGAAGGAGTAGACTGCAAATCATTCTGTGGTCTTCCTAGCAGCAATGGCACCTCCTGTCCCTCTTGGAACTTCTCTAGATTAAGAATGGGCTGAGTATTCAGACTCATGCTGGCCAGTGCCTAACAAAGGACAACATTATGCACATATTCAACAAGAAAAGTTATTCAAGGAACAAGAGAGAGATCAGAGCTACCCTGCCCTATAGGCAACTGCAACAACTGCTGCAACAACTGTGCATGCTCCATTAGCTTTTATTAAACCACCTCCTATGCTGAGCCAACAAACATCTTCAAGCCCTCCTTTGTGTAGATTGTCAAAACAATCTCCTCAATGCTGAAACAGTGCTGGAGTCAGCCAAGGAGTAGCACAGAAATTCACTTTGCTACATCACTCACAATGTGGAAACAGATAGTTCAAATTAGACTACCAGTAGGATGGCACTGTGTACAACATTGTAGAGTTATTCCCATGTGCAATTTGAATACATCTTGGGACCCAGAATCCTTGAAACTTGCTTTGTAACTTGACCATTCAACCAGTAAGTTTGATATCCCAGGACAACGCAGAGATACCTTTACACAGGTATCTGCCTGTATCCCTGCAAACCTCCACTTCCCACCTGAATGAGTTCTTCATCTCTCCATAAAGCTACCATCCTCTTCAACCCTGATAACAACTTCAAGGATATTCACTGGAGCAGCACAAGTGGTAAATCAGTCCTGGACACCCAGACCTATGCTAAATCTTCTTCATTTCTCTCATTTGTCCACTGACTCTTCATCATTTTATTTCAAAAATAAATATATGAAACAAAACAAAACCAAAAATTCCAAAAGGAAAAGGGTAAAATGGAAGATTGAGGGGAAAAGAATAAAATAAAGAACCTTGTTGTCAGGAGTGAGCAGCTGTTTCTGAGTGATTGCAGTCATGCTAACCAGACACTGGAGGCAAGATGGAAGATCATATGATAACAGCAGCAGCCCATCAGAGCCAAGACGAACACATGACCACAGAGAAACAGATGGGAGGAAAAAAAAACACCTCTATTACTACCAAATATCACAAATGAGAGGAAATAAAAGGGACCACAAAATAAGTACATCTGGGGAGAAAGGTCTAACTGCCCCACCCCCAAACACTCACATCTGGCCACTTGGGTAGTATGAAGGCTGCTGTCCTTACTGATGCAGCTATGAACTTTCTACTGCAGTTTAAAAACAGCTATCCTGAATTTTATTCGTTGACACTAAGAGCCAAAGGCACACCAAAGTGTTAACCTTAGCGATGTGTGTCACAGTTTAGTCTTCTGTACTTTGTACAGCAACCAGTAACGGTCCTTCTTTGCCAGCAATCAATACTTAATGATAATCTCTAGAGGAGTACATAGAGATGTAACCTGAATTTGGATGAATTTTAAATGTCTTCAATGAATTTGCAATTTGTTCTGATATCCAGCTCTGCCCTAGTGAGAGAGTTTTACTGAACAGTGCCTGAAGCTGCAAGGGGGTGAGGCAGAAGTCACGGGAAGGTGGATCTAACAAAACTCCAAGCAACGCATGGCTTCCATCTGTGCTGACAGCAGGTACTGGTGTTATCACAGAGGTTACACACTTTGCTCTCCTGATCTACAAGGAGAGGGAAAGAGCAGAAGTCATCACATTAATAACACACTTTACCTTTAGATACTGCATGCAGCGTGCATAAGGAAAACAGAAATAAAGAGATAAAACCTGCTTGACACTATCAGCCAGGATGACCCAAGCTGATTAATGGCTTAGCAGGACCTGAGAGGAGAGACTGAGACCTCACGCACAGATCTGTGAATGGAGGGGAAACAAAGATGATCATAGCTTGATGATCAAGCCAGACTTTAAAGCCCACATGGCAAATGTAAAGGAGGAATCTGGAACCCTCTGGAAACAAGTTAGCCCCAAATAACAGTAAAAACCAGAAGATAATCTGTTGTGTCCAGGAGAATTTAAAACTACCCCTTACCTGGCTAAGAAATTAACTGCAGTTAAAAGCCTCAGTAAGCACTCATTTTTCCAGATTAACACTTTCCATTAACGTAGAAAAGCAGCAACTGGATACCTACCACAACATCTGTATCAATTGATACTGCTTTTCAAGCTCAAAATGCTGTTGTATTCTAACATGGGGATGTCCTAACTGGCAACTATACAAAAGAGGCATTTTAAACAGGTTGACAGACAATTCCTTGTCCCGTACAGCTGCAGAGCTATGCAAGACTACATCAGCTAAGTCCTACTGAATCTGAATCCTCTCCCCAAAGTGTTTTACCTGTTTCAGGTGCTTTTTCAGCTCTGAAGCTTCTGGTTCTGGCAGTGCTGGCAAAGATTCTGCATTTGTGGGAACAATCACCTGGAATTAAGCACAGCAACAGACTCAGAATTCCCCAGCTGTAGTCATTTCATTTCCAAACCAGAATCTCCTGAATCTCCACCACTCCAGAGACTGAGGAATGAAAGCCATAAAGTAAAATAATTAATAATAATAATAAAAAAAGCCACACAACACATAGGTACCTGCATCGATACTTTGATTTTCACTGTTTTTTTGGTTGTTACTGCTTAAAACATGACAAAAAATGGAGGAACTACTTTATCATTTACCACAAAGAAGAGAAGTTTGAACCCACACCATCCTTTGGATTTTCCATCAAGTAGAATATGTTATACGCATTTCCCTTGAACGTGGGCCTTGCTTGTGCCCCAGTAGAAAGCAGGATACATAGTTCTATTTGAATCATGACAACCAATGCTGCTGGAAGGCTCTTATCAGACTGGGTTTCTTAGGTAGGGCTATAAGAGACAGGGTCACAATTACTCAAGACAACAGCTTCCTAATTTGTTTGAGGATTTATCTTCTAATGATATAGCCAGATGGATTAACTAAGAGTGAATGCCTTAGAAGCAGAAGAAATGGGGACCTTGAGACACAGCATGGAACATAATTCTGAGGGTTAAGACAGGAATGGCACAGGCAGGCTGAGGCCAGGCATTCTTAAATTCTCAATAGGTACACTGATGAAAGTACACAGTTCCCTGGAAGCAAAGCCACAAATCTTTATGGGCATCACTTACCCTGTTGGTATCCAGGTCAATAAGCCATACATCATCAGGCATTTTAAAATCCAGTTTGTAAAGGAAGAAACTCGCTGGAACACCAATGATATAAGGTGTAGGGGCTAGAAGCAACTGAAAGAGAGACTTTATTAAGGACAAGGTCTGCATATGACAACAGAGAGAAGCAACAAGTCACAGATGAGTACACCCTCAGCTCAGTCTGTGTCATTGCAAATAGGCACAGACTATAGGCAAAGGCTTTATACTTAGAATGGTAATTTGGTTTCAAACCAATAACATCTCTAGGAAGCAGAAGAAACAGACACACTTTTTCAAGTAGACATGGAAAACCTCAGGGGAAATTCAGGTTGTTTCTGATAAGGGAATCAGCAGAGGGAAAAAGTTTAAATCAATAAGGCATGTAGCACCTTGAGAACAGTGGCTTGGGAGGCTAATTTATTCTTTAAACCTAGAGCACTTGGTCACCCCCAAGGGATGATACAAGAACAAACCTGCAGCATTAGTTGCACAATAGCACTGCAGTAGTAGGATGGCCTGAGTTGTATCCAAGCAAAATAATGAGCTCTTACAGAGAGTTGACTACTGGCTAAACACAGCTCCCAGTGTAAGTAACTCAACACTTCATATTTCTGAGGAGAATAAATTGCAGGCAATAGTTTCTAAGCTCTGAATTCAGGGTTCTCAAGCATACTTAAATATCACCTTGGACCCTCTCCAACAACCCTTAATACTCTGTTGGGAGAAGGGGGGCGGGGATCATCATAATATTGTGGATCTATGGCCTTTCAGTCCATTGCGTGTGAACTACTGCTTTGAATCATACAATTTACTAAGCATGCTTTGAAGATATCCTGGATAAGTGGTGTTACCTACGATTTCAATAGTGGTACTCAAAGAACATTCTTTGCAAGGCTGCAATCAAAGAAAAACCAGTGGGGAAGGAAAGAAAGACTGCTCCTGTCACAGAAACATCTTTTGCAAAAGACCAATAAAGGAAAAATATGTACCTGTTCTGCAGAGGCCATGCAGGTGGGAAGCAGAGGGATCACTGGGAACATGTACTCTAATGGGTAGATCATAGCCACAAAGGCCATCACAGACATTGAGAGTGCATTATAATCTCGGGACTGCAGTACAACCTGCAACCAAAGAAACTCATATCAGCATTGCAGCAACCATTCACTGGTAATACTTCCCCCAGGGGTATGCAAACATCACAGCTTGCAGGCACCTGATTTGAGGGCTGTGAACTGGATGACCCTTTATTAATCTGAAAACAAGTTTCAGATGTGTTTTTGAGCAAGAGCAAAACTTTTGAGAACAGGAACCTCAAAAGAAGCTCTTCTTTTCCCCCACAGAAATACTGATTCCAGGAGACAGCTGTTCTGCACATCCAGCCTACCCTGGTTTTGAAAAGGACAGAACTTTCTACATACCTATCAAATATCACCTCTTCCTTTCTTACCTTGTGCTCCAGAAGGATGCAGGTCAGCACCTGCAGGCAGGCATCCACTCCCAACAGCTCCAAGGGCAGATGTAATGGGAAATCCACCAAGGTGAAGCGGGATGGATCAGGAAGAGCAAAGGTCAAAGCTGGCTGCAACTCATGTGGCAAGACTTCCACATCCACCCGCTTCTGACCAGCAACAGGCATTGGTGAGCGTAACAGCCGGTATATCCAGGCCTCAATCTCCCGCAGGTCGTGGAGCAATGCACTGGACTTCTCTTCCACCAGGAGGGAGCCTGTGAAAATCCTCCACATTGTGTCCCTGTACAGGGAGAGCAACAGGTTAATACTCAAGGAGCTTCACTTGACAGCCATTCCTGGGAAAAGGCATATCCACCAAGAATTCAAAGATGCAGCCAACAAACATGTAGTGACACAGGAGGCAGGGATTTCAGCGCACTGAAGTAACCACATTGGGAAGTATCAATATTTCTATGGCAGGAATCAATGCAGGTATGTCACTTCCACCCGACAGTTCATTCATTTAAAGGGTTCAGCTAGGTCCAGATCTCTGAAGATCTCTCATAATCATGGTGCTTGAAATTCAGCATGCACATAGGATACCTTCTAGTATCTGAAAGGATCCTACAAGGATGCCAGAGAAGGACTCTTCATCAGGGACTGCAGTGATAGGATAAGGGGTGATGGCTTCAAACTTAAACAGGGAAGATTTAGGTTGGATACAGAGAAGAAATTCTTTACTGTGGAAGTACTGAGGCGCTGGCACAGGCTGCCCAAGGAAGTTGTGGCTGCCCCATCCCTGGCAGTGCCCAAGGTCAGGCTGGATGGGGCTTGGAGCAACCTGGTCTAGTGGAAGGTGTCCCTGCCCATGGCAGGGGTTGGAACTGGATGATCTTAAGATCCTTTCCAACCCAAGCCATTCTATGAATCATTCTATAATACTCTCATATCTCATCCAGAATTGTGGCAGACCGACTGATTGTAGGATTCTGCTTCCAACAGTCCTACAAACCTCTGCAAGAATAAGAACTAAACCCGAGATAACAAAAATATGCCACACCAAGATCTCCCACATGTTTTGCCATGATAAAATACCACATGGTAATTCAAACCTGCTGCTTTAATTTTCCCAGGGATATATGCTCAGCATTCCTTCTCTTGCCCCCCTCTTCTGTCACTTGTTTCTTCTTTAAGAATTATGCCCAAAAAGAGCAAATTTTTCAAGTCCCACATGCCATTCAAACACTGGAATACTTTTAACACCCCTTCCAAAAAACAGATGAGCTCACGGAATTGAGGAAAATCATTAAATTTAGCTTATTTCTGCCTCAGTAATGATCACACTAAACCAAGTGACAAAATAGGCCCCTTTTTCCATTGGGAAGAAAAAAATGATAGAATCATTTTCTCCTCAAGCATCAGTGGATTCAGATGATAACTCTGCTAATGCAGGAGTCAGTCATAAGCTCAATAACCTAAGAAGTAGGCTACTGCTCTGTGAACAGGACAGATTTCCCCTTTCCTGCATAATGTAAAGAGCTTATCAAGATAATGATAGATGTCCTGTCATTTTTCTTGCCTTTGACAACTTTAATTTGGAGTGTACCAAGCTACTTACCTCATGCTCTGAGCTATCTCACAGCCCCAACCCTCTTACTACTGAGATAACCCCCTCCTTCTCCAAAGATACATTTTGTATTTTCTCTTTTCACTTAGCATGCTGGAAAGGAAAATACCACCCTTAGATGTAGGTGTCGGGAACAACGGCACAGATATACATCCATGACTGATATAGAGACATTGTTCCTTCTGTATCCAACAGTGCAACAGCTTTTGTTACATATCCAACATTATAACAGCAGATATGTAAGGTTACTATATTACATTAAAAATACACCAAGTCCCTGTTAATTTGTTGTTACCAACCCCCATTTCCATATGCTTCCTAAACAACTCCTTTGTTTTCTACCTCTCCACCCTCTCCCCCTCAAATATTGTACTTTGATCTCTTTCAGCCACTCCTGCTTCTCTAGTCTTTTCTCTCCCAAGCTCAAGTTCAGAGTTTCATCAGCTCACCAAGCACATTTTCATCACTTCCCTCTTGACCCAAGTGGAAATTCTGTTATTTCTTGGCTGTTTCTAATCTGCCAGAGAATCAGTCCTGATGTACGCTGCCACAGAGGTTACAAACATGCCAAACATGTGCCAAACAACAGAATCAGTGCTCAGCTTCAGGAAAGATCAATCAGTTGTTAGCAGGATAGTACCTCTTAAGGTGCATAAAAAGTGAAAATCATACCAACTTACAGAATCAGACACAGAAGTTTTAAAGAAATCATCATAAAAATTTCCTTTTCTTACTGTGATCCTGGGTTAAAACAGCAAAAAGGTCAACCATTGGTGTTTAGCTGCTTCTGCAACCACACACTTGCCATGCGACACTTGCAGACCTAGACACAAACACTTGGAGGAAAAAGTTCTTTCTTCCCCCTCAACATACCTCTGCACCCCACGAGGAATCCCCAGCTTCTTGCCCAACAATCTCTCACTACAGCAGTCCACAAGTCTCTTGAGGGTATACAGACACTCACGAAAGGTGGAAAAGAAGGGATAATGGCTAAGGATGCACAGAGAAGTCAGAGTGCTGTTCCGAGAGCGATGGCTGCCTTTGGCCAGGCGCTTACTGCGTGGTGATCGATTCACATCTGGGGTAGACTCTGTACTGGGAGCCTGTAGTGAAGAACCACTCTCCGAACTCTCAGTGCCCACTTCCTCCTGTGGGGCAGATGCATCCCCAGCTTTGGGAACTTTCTGTCCCTCCCGAGCTCGGTGCCCCCCTGTGCCTTCTCCCTTCTCCTTGGGTACTCTCTTCTGGAAGGAGCGGTAGAAGTTGACACAGATTCCATAGCGAATGACACCCGTGTCCTTGTCTGTGAGTGTGAAGACAAAGGAAGTGTCATCACGGAAGCTCATGCGTTTTTGCCGCACACTCAGGCATCCTTCTGGCTGGCAGAAGAACACAACATCAGGTGGTAGAGGGAAGTCCACGTGGTCTTCTAGAGGGTAACGCCGCAGCAGTTCAGGAGTCTGAGCAACACTATCGCTACTTGGCTGCCTATAGAAAAAGCAAACACAAGTAACATATGGAGTTGGCTGACGACAACAAAAATCTTTGGTTTCTCCCTACTAACATGTTAGCAGCCTTCATCTTTGTTTCTTCTATCCCCTACTAGCAAGCGGAAGAGCAGCTCCTCAGTCACTAGCCACAGTGCTCAATCAGTAGCCACAATGCTCAGTCACTAACACAAGGCAACAACTATAGAAAGGTTAAAAATTCTGTACCATCATTATCCAGGCCCAATAAAGAGCCTATTCAAATCTGACTGAGAAAAGAACTTTCAGGAATGTGTTTTTCCTGGCTGAACATCATATTGCCATGTTTCCCTGATTTTGATTGCCAAAATTAATTGAACCACACGGATCTCTGGGCAACATTTGGGTAGCAAATACACTGTCCCTCAGCAAATACAGAGTCAGATGAAACCCCATGGATTTCAGTACAGGTAAGTACTAAAATACCACAGAAAATGAAAAAAGAAACCCTGAAAAGCTTTTCTAAACTAGGGGGGATGCATCATCTAATGCATCAACTAATGCATCATCTGCTGAAGAAATGTCAAGTAACATTGGTACTGTTTAGAGAGTCTATTTGGCAATAAATGGTCATCTTAATGACTAAGATGAAAAATCAATTCCTAAGTGGGAAAACCAACAATTTACTAGGAAAGAACTCAGAAAAATGGTGCAATAATATGGACCTCATCCTGTAAAATCTTCATTAAAAAGTTCTCGCAACCATAGATATATATATTTCTGTGTTTGACTTCTGAACTGGATTTGAAGTATAAGTTAATGTAACAGCTGGGATTTATATATACTTATGTATATATACTATATACATACACTATATTGCATATATACTATATGCAGACCTATTTAATGCTATTGCTGTCCAACCTTGGTACCACAAATCACTAATGTAACACAAAAATACAAAGCAATACTGTTTATTCCTCATTTTCCACCAGAATAACAGATTCTTTCAAGGTATTAACTATTTTCCTACCACTACTTTTCCACTAAAGCTACTAAATAACTGCCAGAGAAATAGTACGAGGTCCACATAATGAAGAAAGAAATACATGTGCCCAATTCCCTTTGGTTTGACCACTTTGCTATAAAGTCTGATCTCTCACTACCTTTAAAAGTAATCAGCATTTAGTATCATGTTTACTAAATGGGATGTAGGAGACTTGGCTCCACCATCACTCTCCTATGAGATCTCAAACAAGACATTTCCTTACCTTGATATTTTAGATTTGCCCATTTCAAGATAAAAAGGATGCTTGCTTTTCCCTCATCTATTTGACAGATGACAAAACCCAAACAAGTAGTAACAGAATGTTTGTCATTTACCCAAGAAAATCACTGGTGTCAATTGCTCTGTTGACTAATGCTGCCAAACTAATACTTGATTGAAGTAAAAAAATTCATAGTGCCTGTACAGGTAAGTACTGAAATACCACAGAAAATGAAAAAAGAAACCCTGAGAAGCTTTTCTATATGAGGAGGGATGCATCGTCTAATGCATCAACTAATGCATCATCTGCTGAAGAAATATCAAGTAACATTGGTACTGTTTAAAGAGTCTATTTGGTTAAAGAAAAAAATGTCATCAGCAAAGTACCAGTGAATATATCACCAGTTCATGCCTTTGCAGTAATATTAGTCTATAAAAACAGTGTCTTCTCAGACATTTAGAAAGTTTGTACCTAATAAAAGGAAATACTTCCAAAAGGCATTGCTATTTGTGTACGGTGGGTAAGTTGTAATGTTAAAGGCCACATGAAGGTCTTATGGACTTTGCAGAAGCTACTTCAGTCAAGTCCATCTCTTATTGTCATTTGCTGAAGTGCCTTATGAGACAATAGACCTCTAAGCATTAGCTATTCTTGCCCAGCAAAAAGCAAGAGAACTGTAGGAGTCCAGAAGTGATGTTAGCAGATTTCTAAGTGAGAACATCAGACACTATAAGCGTTACTGGAGGACGCAATTAACATTTCTTCCTCCTCCTTTTCCTAGTTAGTGACACACAGATGAACAACTTGGTTATTTTTCTTCAGATTGTAAAAAGTAATTAAACTACTAAATTATTCTGTCCATAAAATACAATAATAAAAATAACTATTACTTAGGATTATGTAATTTCTTCCACTGAGCCTATTTAGACTTTGCACTCAAAGTATTCTGAAAATAAAGGGGGAGATAAAGCAATAGTCTGATGCATACAAACCACTGATATTTAGAAATGAAAGTAAAACAGACTTCAGAATACACTCACTAAATAGACTGGCAGAAAGTTACTGTATAAACTTTTAATAAAGAAAAATAACGTTTACTGAGCACCTGTGTATTTGCCAAGCAGCACACACATCAACCCCATGTTTCATACGTGCTTGAAGTGATAAGTGTAACATTTCATCCATTGTTAATATGACCTTAAAAACCAAAGCATTCAAGTCATTCCCATGAGGATAAATGAGTATTAGAGGGGGAAAAAGCCAAGTAAGGCAAGTTCTAATTTTGTTTTCTTTTCACTGAGTTTACAGAGCACACTTCAAAAGCTAGAAGAGTAACCACAAACTATTTTATTTACATGTGGCTTTCGGTATTTTCAGTTTGTGAATCCCCTTATCCTGACTCCAGTAGAAGCAAAGAAGTTCAGACACATGGGTTACCAGAGAGTCATATATAAACTGGCTTTTCTTAAGTCATCCTTTGCAGGAGTCTGAAGACTGCAAGTTAAACTTTGGCTGCACTAGTGTCTTTCAGAAAGTATCGTGGCCCAAGTTGATGCTCCCATTCTGTCAGCATACTGCACACATTCCAGACAGCACTTCATTGGCATCAAGCAAGCCTTCACCAGTGAATTCTAAGCTCTTTATCCCCACTCTACTGCCCAGGCAAAAACAGTGCTAACTCTTTTAATTACCTTGCTCCAATGATCACAAGATAGTCCAGTAACCGAGGGCAGACTTTCTTCTTCTGCACCATTGTCCTTGCTGCCCCTCCCTATGTCATCTCAGTGAATGTCTGTTCATCAATCCAGTGGTCAGTTATCCAGTTAGCTGGGATTGAGCGCCTTGAGGTACCAAATCTACTTCAAAGTGCCTGGTAAGTCCAACCTATGAGCAAGAAAAGCAAAGCGTCAAAGGTGCAATCAGAAATACCAAATAACACAAACAATTTCATGACCTTAACTATATTCCCCAAAAGCCTCAGTGTTCTGTGCAGTAGTGGCCACCCACAGATCTTTCTCTTCAGGGAATGGTTTGGGTTGGAAGGGACTTTAAGTTCACCTAGTTCCAGCCCCCCTGCCTAGTTCCAACCTCCCACTAGCTCAAGTTGCTCATGGCCAGGTCCAACCTGGCCTTGAACACTCCCAGGGATGGAACATCCACAAGTTCACAGTATCACAGTATGTTAGAGATTGGAAGGGACCTCAGAAGATCATCTAGTCCAATCCCCCTGCCAGAGCAGGAACACCTAGATAAGGTTATACAGGAATGTGTCCAGGCGGGTTTTGAATGTCTCCAGAGAAGGAGACTCCACAACCCCCCTGGGCAGCCTGTTCCAGTGTTCCGTCACCCTCACTGAGAAGAAGTTTCTTCTCAAGTTTAAGTGGAACCTCTTGTGTTCCAGTTTGTACCCATTACCCCTTGTCCTATCATTGTTTGCCACTGAGAAGAGCCTGGCTCCATCCTCGTGACACTCCCCCTTTATATATTTATACACACTAATAAGGTCACCCCTCAGTCTCCTCTTCTCCAAACTATAGAGACCCAGCTCCCTCAGCCTTTCCTCATAAGGGAGATGCTCCACTCCCTTAATCATCTTAGTTGCCCTGCACTGGACTCTCTCCAGCAGGTCCCTGTCCTTCTTGAACTGAGGGGCCCAGAACTGGACACAATATTCCAGATGCGGTCTCACCAGGGCAGAGTAGAGGGGGAGGAGGACCTCTCTCGACCTACTGACCACCCCCCTTCTAATACACCCCAGGATGCCATTGGCCTTCTTGGCCACAAGGGCACAGTGTTGGCTCATGGTCATCCTGCCGTCCACTAGGACTCCCAGGTCCCTCTCCCCTACACTGCTCTCTAACAGGTCGTCCCCCAACCTATATTGGAACCTGGGGTTGTTCCTGCCCAGATGCAGGACTCTACACTTTCCCTTGTTATATTTCATCAAGTTACTCCCTGCCCAACTCTCCAGCCTGTCCAGGTCCCGCTGGATGGCAGCACAGCCTTCTGGCGTGTCAGCCACTCCTCCCAGCTTAGTATCATCAGCAAACTTGCTGACAGTACACTCAATTCCCTCATCTAAATCATTGATGAATATATTAAATAATACTGGTCCCAGTACTGACCCTTGAGGCACTCCACTAGATACAGGCCTCCAACTAGACTCCACCCCACAGACTACAACCCTCTGGCTTCTCTCCTTCAGCCAGTTCGCGGTCCACCTCACCACCTGATCATTCAGACCACACTTTCTCAGCTTAGCTATGAGGATGCTGTGGGAGACTGTGTCAAATGCTTTGCTGAAGTCAAGGTAGACCACATCCACCGCTCTGCCATCATCCATCCACCGTGTTATTTCCTCATAAAAGGCTATGAGGTTGGTCAAGCATGACTTCCCCTTGGTAAAGCCATGTTGACTGCCCCTCATAACCCTCTTATCCTTGACATGCCTTAAGATGGCATCAAGGATAAAGTGCTCCATCACTTTCCCAGGGATGGAGGTGAGGCTGACCGGTCTATAGTTACCCGGGTCCTCCTTCTTGCCCTTTTTGAAGACTGGAGTGACATTTGCTTTCCTCCAGTCCTCAGGCACCTCTCCTGTTTCCCAAGACTTGGTAAAGATGATGGAGAGTGGTCTAGCAATGACTTCTGCCAGTTCCCTCAGCACCTGCGGGTGCATCCCATCTGGACCCATGGATTTATGGATGTCCAGATTGCTCAGCTGGTCTCTAACCCATTCCTCATCGACTAAGGCAAACTGCTCCAGTGACCTGGCTTCATCTGAGGTCTCAGGAGTACAGGGCTCTTCAGGACTGCCTCCGGCAGAGTAGACAGAGACAAAGAAGGCATTCAATAACTCTGCCATCTCTGTATCTTCTGTCACCAGGGCACCCACCCCATTCACCAGTGGGCCAACCTTGCCTCTGGTGTTAGTTTTATCAGCTATGTATTTGAAAAAGCTCTTTCTGCTGTCCTTGACCCCTCTTGCCAGATTTAATTCTAAGGAGGCCTTAGCCATCCTAGCTGCCTTCCTACATCCTCTAGCAGCAGCCTTATATTCCTCCCAAGTTCCTTCATCAGTATAAAACCACAAACCCAGAAAAGCAGAGAGAGCTGAGAAAACAAACAAAGAAGTACAAGAAGATCTCAAGAAAGCCCACAGACAAAGAAGCTTATCGCTGGCAAAGAACTATTCATGAAATGGTCTAAGGCAGAAGTATTGTTTAGGCAAACCCCTAGGATTGCTACAGTGCTTGGGAAAGCAGCTTTAACTGGCAACTCTGTAGAGTTGAACACGACTGAAGGAAAAAACACAACCTGAACAGATATACAGAATAACCAAAGATAGGGTAACAACAAGAGAAGTCCAATTTGATATAATGCACCTCACCATCCCAAACCTGGATGTGGCCTACAGCAAGAATGAGCTCCACAAGCCCCAACAACCAATCTCTAACATGATATCTGTAAAGATACAGAACTGCAAAAGTATAGTTTTGAACAGCAAAAGTTATAAATGATAACTCAATTTGATCATAGAATCATAGAATAATAGAACAGTTAGGGTTGGAAAGGACCTTAAGATCATCTAGTTCCAATCCCCCTGCAGGGACACCCCACACTAAACCATATCACCCAAGGCTCTGTCCAACCTGGCCTTGAACACCGCCAAGGATGGAGCATTCACAACTTCCCTGGGCAACCCACTCCAGTGCCTCACCACCCTCACAGTAAAAAACTTCTTCCTTACATCCAATCTAAACATCCCCTGTTTAAGTTTTAACCCGTTACCCCTTGTCCTATCACTACAGTCCCTAATGAAGAGTCCCTCCCCAGCATCCCTATAGCCCCCCTTCAGATACTGGAAGGCTGCTATGAGGTCTCCACGCAGCCTTCTCTTCTCCAGGATGAACAGCCCCAACTTTCTCAGCCTGTCTTCATACAGGAGGTGCTCCAGTCCCTGATCATCATGGCCTCCTCTGGACTTGTTCCAACAGTTCCATGTCCTTTTTATGTTGAGGACACCAGAACTGCACACAATGCTCCAAGTGAGGTCTCACGAGAGCAGAGTAGAGGGGCAGGATCACCTCCTTTGCCCTGCTGGTCACGCTCCTCTTGATGCAGCCCAGGACACGGTTGGCTTTCTGGGCTGCGAGCGCACACTGAAGCCGGCTCATGTTCATTTTCTCATCGACCAACACCCCCAAGTCCTTCTCCGCAGGGCTGCTCTGAATCTCTTCTCTGCCCAACCTGTAGCTGTGCCTCGGACTGCTCTGACCCAGGTGTAGGACCTTGCACTTGGCATGGTTAAACTTCATAAGGTTGGCATCAGCTCACCTCACAAGCGTGTCAAGGTCCCTCTGGATGGCATCCCTTCCCTCCAACGTATCAACCGAACCACACAGCTTGATGTCATCGGCAAACTTGCTGAGGGTGCTCTCAATCCCACTGTTCATGTCACCAACAAAGATGTTGAACAAGACTGGTCCCAAGACCAATCCCTGAGGGACACCACTCGTTACCGGTCTCCAACTGGACACTGAGCCATTGACCACAACTCTTTGCGTGCGGCCATTCAGCCAGTTCTTTATCCACCGAGTGGTCCACCCATCAAATTGATGTCTCTCCAATTTAGAGACAAGGATGTCGTGTGGGACAGTGTCGAACGCTTTGCACAACTCCAGGTAGATGACGTCAACTGCTCTGCCCCTGTCCATCAGTTTCGTAGCCCCATCATAGAAGGCCACCAAATTGGTCAGGCAGGATTTCCCCTTAGTGAAGCCATGCTGGCTGTCACCAACCACCTCCTTGTTTTTCATGTGCCTTAGCATGCCTTCCAGGAGAACCTGCTCCAAGATTTTGCCAGGCACAGAGGTGAGACTGACTGGTCTGTAGTTCCCTGGGTATTCCATTTTCCCTTTCTTGAAAATGGGGGTTATATTTCCCTTTTTCCCTTTTTTTCCAGTCGTTTATAACTCAATTTACCCTGTATATCTTCACCACTTACTCCATACCCCACATTGACTACAGCTACTTTCTCTGCCTATTTCATAACAGAAAAAAAACCCTCTTGGCACAATTGGTATTTTACTGCAGGATTATTATTTGTCAATAACTGTGTTTAACAGACATCCAGGACTCAGTAAGCACTGTAAAATTGTTCTTTCCAATCCTACCGTTCATACTTCATTGAATTCATGAAAGAGAGAAGAAACAAATCTTAAGAAGCAATCAAGTTCCATATCACAACATTAGAAAGCAATCTGAAAGCAGAAGTTTTCTGAAACATAAAGTTCTCAGCAACTCCACAAGAGTTATGAAAGATACTCACACTGTACTACAAGTTTACTGAGCATCTCAATGGATGCTCATTTAGAGCCAGGTTTCTATTTCAGTTCATGTTTGCATCCTAAGGCTATCACAGAATTCTGAGAATTTTCACTGTATTAAGATCTTTCAGCTCTGCAGCATAAAGTTTAGATTTAATTTCCATAAAAGTAGAACAGATTTCCTAATAATCCATAAATTGCAACAAAACCAGGTAATTTTCCTATGTTTCTCTCACTACTTCACATCCAAAAGCTAGTCAAAGGCACTTTAACAGTCACCTCACAATCACGTTCAGACTCTAGCAACACATTCACTTTTATTCTCAGCACTTCACATTTCAGGTCCAGAGCTGGGGATTTTGTTCATTAGCCCTCCAAATGCCAGTAAGGACACAAACACACCAAAAAAGAATGTATATGATTTATCAGAAAAGCAAAATCATACCTGTCAGTAAGTACTATTTATGCAATAATAAACTGAATGAAACCTTGACCCTCACACACGCAAAACCCCACATTTTGTAAGACTTTGTCACATTTAGTAGATCCCCACTCACAGTTGCTGTAGGTTCCTAAGCGACAGCACTATGAATTACCTTCAGCAGTAATACCTCTGTAAATTATCTTCTCTGGACAACAGAGAAAATACAGACACAGGAAGCAAAGCTCCTGATTCTTCATTTTAATGATATTACTGAAAATACTGTAGAATCTGTCCTGCAACAGCTCTTGATCCAGCATGTTCTGCAAATTTCTTGTGTAGATAAACTTGAGAGGAACAAGATGAAGTTGGGATGATCCAGTGGCTCTTTTTGCCTTCAATTTGAAGAACTACTGTATCTGTTTTCTTTCCAAATAGCTTTACCCAGAACTCCTTATGGAACTCACTGTTCAGTTACAGATATGGGCATAGAAGTTACCACAAGGTAACCTAGGAGTATGACTTTGAGGCGCTTCTGCTACTCACTAGTGGCCAAACATGTTCTTCCTCTATAAGAGACTATCCTACCTCTCAACGAAGGTGCAGGCAGTAAACTGCATTTACAATGGGTAACAACATACGCAGTGACTACAGAGTAAATGAGAGGCTACAAGACCACAACCTTAACTCACCTTTCAGTAACTTGTCCGTACTCTGTGATTTTTCTACTATTCGCTACCCTTGAGGACACCTCTTATGACTGCAATTCATTACACAGCTTTCCCACAGTTCTGCAAAGGAGCTAATGAGGTATGTGATATGAAGACCTCCATCAAAACTCAAAAGAGAATCTGAGCAGACCAGACTGAAGCTGCAAAATAAGATCTGAGCACTTGCCAAGATTTCTGATTTCTAATACAACACAGGAAGACCACAGATACAGATATGCTGCAGGGGCTTCTAGGGTCTCCTTTACTTGGCTACTTATTCTTAACAAGGCCACAGTTACAGTGAGTCATAAGAAAACAAAGGTTTTCTTTTGGCAGATGAAGTTTTGTTGGATTGGAGCAAGAGGTAGAAGAATTAGAACCATGTTTAGGGGTTTTCCCGTCCCCTATTCCATCTCTTACTTCTTCAGGTAACTAATAACGGATGATGACAGCAATTTAGGAGCATTAGATCAACATTTGCTGGAGCTCACCTTCTTACTCCTGGTTGGAATCAGACACCATAGTTGATGATCTGTACAAACCAGCACAAACAGGCATTACAGTCCTGCTTCTCTCTTCCTCTCTGTCAAAAGTTTACTTTCAGGCCAGTGACATTCCCTCCTCTGTGTTGGCAGAAGTGCTTGTGCAGTTACATGGTGAACCAGATTGTGGAATTGATATGGACTAAAACTAACACCCTTCCTTCTCCTCCCTTTGTTTTTACTAGGCTATTCCTATGACTTTGTTCACCAAGTGATCACACAAACGCTTGTGCAGGCACAAAGGTAGGAGCAAGCAGCTAACGGCATCTGGAAAATGTGATTTAATGTCCTATGATCACAGGACTAGAGATGACAGCTTCTCTACAGGAAATAAAGAGGTAAAGTAGTTTCTTTCTCAGAGAATTACTACCATCCTTTCTCTAGCTCCTAGATTTTACAGACTAAGTACATTAGAACAGAGAGAAATCAAAAAATTGAGAGGTACTTCCATTTCTCCTCTTTCATGTTTGCATTTGGACTTGACATGAGAGCTTATCTTGACTCTGAGATCGTAAAGGTTTTGATATTGATGGCTTCTTCTCTCTCTCAAGCTGTTTCTGTAAAGGTCATCTGCAGCGTGCTTTCTCTTTGCAAGCATCTCGGATCCAGCCCATGGAAGGCTGAATCCACAAGCAACACTTGAGAAGAAACTTCCTACAACTTAAGCTCAGGAAAAGGAGAAAAACGAAGAAGTGAAAGCTACCACAGGAACATACTGCACAAACAGATTACATACCAGAGAACACTATGATTTAAATAAGCACTCATATGGATGGTGAACAGGCTGGTGAGAATTAACACTACCTACGTACTGTAGCAGCCATCAGCAATACTCACAAACTAGTAGAAATTGGCACAGTAGCCTAGACACAAAGACAAGGAGCCAGCACTAACCCACAAGTAACTCAAGACAAAAAAGCGTCCAAAACAACACTTCTATTATTGGCACTACTCTACATTTCAACATTCCCCAAACACCCATATTTTAGGTTCCAGCACAAGTGCTTAGAGGCCAATCTGCATTCTATTCTGCAATTTGAAGTCCTTCCAGTAATAAAGGTCTATATAAACACACACACAGACATGAAAAGCACCACACCACAGAATGGAGACGGTAGCATGAAAGAACTGCAGCAGATGTCTTATCAGTTCAATCAATACTCAGCATTAGTCCCAAGACACTGAACTGAACTGTGCAGCACCCCTGTCTCATCTATCCCTTGGAGTCTTCAGTCTTCTTAAGACACCAGGCTAGAGATACGACGTCACTTAGCCAAAGAATAACACAACAAACTGTTAACCCAACTTAGCTCACTTAGTCATTTTCTTCACACAGAAGCTTCCAGCTTTGATAGTCCAGCCTTACACTCAACTGCATGACAGTCAGCAGGTATTTGAATCATTGCTTGAAAAAAAGATAGGAAGACAGCAGATTGTTTTCCAAAAGGCAAATGTTAAGCCCCGCTTTCCTGGCAACTCTTCCATAGTTTAGGATGGTACCAGAAAGGTCTCTCCTTCCATTATCTCCAGCTTTTGTCTGGAACAAGGATCACACTGCACAGTTCACCAGTGCATGGATACCTTTAGAATATAATGCAGGGTCAGATGATTCACTTTACTGAGTGCGTGAAAAGCATGCAGCGGGACATTCATTTCTAAGAGGAAAAAAAAGAGCAAGTCATGGAGACAGCAAGAATTACAGGATAGAAGCCATATGAATTCTGGTTCACTGAAATCTCACCTTGTGAAAGACCAGATTTCGAGCCATGTCCAGAAGGAAGTAAATTATGTTCCTTGGAACACCTTGAATTTCTATTTATTTTCGGCCAAGATAGTCTGTACTCTGTTCAGATCTACAGCCACTATGCCTGACCTTAGTGCATTGTTTCCTGTGAACTCAAGATCCATGCCAACTGGATTAAACTGAAAGCTGAAACAAACACAAATAGGGCCAGAGGTATCAATGCCCACTTTTTGGTTGATTTATGTTTCCTCTTCTCACATTACACACCTTTACTACAGATAGCTGAGACAGCTCTTTGCTAAGCTGTGAGAAACAGGTGCCAAGTACCTCAAGACCAGCCAATCTCACCTGTATGGCCAGGAATCCCACTTTACTCACTGTAGAACTGGAATCAACAGAGACTGAAGCACAATATGAACTATTCGTGGTAGTTTTGACCTGTCTTACACATTTTAATAATCTTTAAGGAATCTTTACCGCTGATATTTTGGTTACTTCTTCTTCCAAGTTTGTTTCAAGTGATTCCAGCCATTATCTCTGATATAGCACACTATTTTTGCTTGTACTAAGCTTTTAAAGAAGCAGACAAGCAGTCCTCATTCCACATCAGCCATTTTATACTTTCTCTGCTTAACACTTGTATTAACATTAAACACTGCTAGCAGGTTTATACTTAAAAATATGCAGCATTCTAGGAAGCCCTTTATCTCTATTATCCAGAGACTACAGTGGCTCCACTAACCCAAGAAGCACAGATGAGCTGAGTACACCTCCCCTTCTCCAGAGCTTGACAGAACATGGAACAACTTCTAAAGTCAGACCTGGATGGACTTGCTATTCTGGTGCAGTTGCTTTGTGTGTTACCACGCTCCTTGGCAAGGCAGCAGTGCATGCCAATGCTGGGACTCCCAAAAAGATACCAGCACTTTGGCACAAAAAAGAAAGAAGGAAGGCAATTTCAAAGCACTGCAAGCATGCCTAAACCAGACAATGGCATATTTATCTAGTATAGTCAGTTTATAACATAGGTGTAGTTCTACAAAATGCCTGAGGATAGTTCCAAGCATAAGAAATCACCTAGCAGAGAACAGGGTTGCAGGCAGATTGTAAAAGCATCCTCCCTGGAGCACATGCATCACTGGAGTCAGTAAGAGTTCCATACAGATAGAACAGCAGATGCATCCCAACTGTTTTGACTTTCTGTCTGGCCATAAAGCTTGAGGAAAAGGACAGAATAAATCAGATTAAAGAAAATTAGAGAATGAATTGTGAAAATAGTTTTTTGTACTACTAAGACATCCTTGGATGCCCTTCTGAAGAATGATAATGATTTAAAGATTTCTTCCTTTCCTACTGAATGATATTATCTCTTTGCCTTCTGAACACAGTACTGACACAGCCAAACATCTGTAGCTTCCACATTAATTATCCGAGCAAAATGGACGTAGCACGGACAGGAATGCCAACAAATAGACTGAACATGACCAGGGTTAGTTCACAAACACAAGTATCCTGCCACACAGACAGGAACCTTCTTGCAGAATCACAGAGTTAAGCTGGACTGGTTCAGGTTCTCGGTTGCTATAGTGACTGATTTGCATCCCTGTCATATGTCATATGCTGGCCCTCCAGTGCTGTCACCTCCTCCCTCCCCCCTGCTTGAGCCAAATGTTTGAGTACAGAAGCCTGCTGTACATGCAAGTTCACGCAGCTGCCACACATGCACATGCTGTGAAAACAGACCCACAGGTAATCTGGTTCAGATCAATCTCCATAGCAACCCAATCTTCAGTCCCTAGATTTTAGCCTCTCGGGTTTATTTATAGAGCAGCTGCAGCGCTCCATCCCCCCCCTGCTCCACCACCAAAGCTCCCAGCACTGCCCACACTACAAACAAGCTTCACTCAGGCACAAGGACTGCCTAGAGCCAACGCTGAATACTCCCCTTCTGGCAACCATCAGAGCCTGAGCTAGACGCCCAGTGTAGTGTCTGCAGAACGTTAAACACCTCCCAGTCAGTAAGGTTTTCCATATCCATGAATAGTACAAATCTCAAATGTCATCATTGCTCATGGTCAGCTGAGTACCAACAGCATGACAAAATCTGCTTATCCAGGTACCCACGGGATGCTTCCACAAGGACCCACTTCAGCTGCTCCTCTGGGTACCCATGGGATGCTTCCACAGAGACCCACTTCAGCTGCTCCTCTGGGTACCCATGGGATGCTTTCACAAGGACCCACTGCAGCTGCTCCTCTGGGTACCCATGGGATGCTTCCACAAGGACCCACTGCAGCTGCTCCTCTGGGTACCCATGGGACGCTTCCATAGAGACCCCCTACAGCTGCTCCTCTGGGTACTCACGGGATGCTTCCACAAAGACCCACTGCAACTGCTTCTTTGGCCTTGTGCAAAAAGGATGTGCAACATGTGCTGGGACTAACATGCTGTGTTAGGAGGAGCTTCCAGGCCACAGCAAATACAAAGGAGCAGTTCCAGCAATACCTGTCCCACAGAAGCACAGCTAGACCCACCAGCAGATATTTGAAAACATGTGTCTGGGACATTCATTTATTAATTGTTAAAAGAAAATAAGAACAAAAAATAAAAAGAAAAATTAGGCCTTGAATGAACTGTGAGAGATCAGCATGTGAGAAAGAATGGAATGCAAACACTGATATGCATTTTATTCTGCTATACTCTTTGGGAACATCATCCACAATAAACTAATGGAGGAGAAGCAAACACTTTTACAGTGCTCTGCTTGCAATCAGGAAGATGACAGATTTTAGCCTCAGCTGCAGTTCATTTTGCTCACTTCAATTTAGGTTAAAGACTTTATTCTCATCCCCTCCTTTACTGCCTGAAATGACTCTCTCGTGATGCTCCCTGCAGCTCCTCATTACGCAGGTCACACCAAGCACCACTCACCATCTTCTCAGGGAACATAAATTCTGCCATAAAACCCCTCTGTCAACCCGGGCAGTTCTCCTGCTCTCCACTGCTTGAATTTAAATTCACCTCTTATTTAAAAAAATGATCTCCAGAGATTCACATGAGAGAACAGCAGCAACACAGGAGCTTTGGCTCCCTGCCCTTCACTCTTTGTGTCTGTCATTTGTTTCCTCTCCTTGTGCAACATCATCATCATAAAACCCAAGAACCTTCTCATTTATTTCTGTCTCATCAGCTTTTCATTGACCCTTAAATCTCCAGTAACAGTCACTCATACACTCTGTGGTGGGGGGAGAAAAGGGGGGGACATCCAAAACCTACACAATGCCCCCAAACTGAATTAGCTTCACCTTCTGCAACCATAACAGCATCACAATATTTTTCCAAACCAGAACTACTTTTGATTTCAGCTTTGAGTTGAGACTTTCTCTGAGCACAGCATCGACCCCAGCACTGACAAGATGCCTCCATTCCCAGCCCTCTGCCTGGTCTCTGTCTGAGAAGCAGCAGTTCCCACAATATGTTTTTTCCAAAAGGCAAACATTGCTAATATACAGCCCTAATAAATGAACCAGAAAACAACAAAGCATGTGACATTTGAGAGAACTGCTGGATGCAGATGCAGATGCTAAATTATTCAGTGCTCTCCCTTGCCACAGCTCCTTCCCCAGCCATGGTGAGCAGCTCTAGGCGAGCAGCGCAGAGAAGAGACTGGTACGAGGACAGCAGGTAGAAAAGACACACCACAGGCAGTGAGGGGCACACTAATGCGAAGTGGCTTCTCTCACATAGGTTTCAAGCTATTCACAGTGTCATTTAACAGGTGACATCTCTTCTGGCACCACCACCACCAAATACAAGCACATTCATGGAATCACAGAATGGTTTGTCTTGGAAAGGACCTTAAAGCTCATCCAGTTCCAAACCCCTGCCACAGGTAGGGACACCTTCCACTAGAGCAGGTTGCTCCAAGCCCCATCCAACCTGGCCTTGAACACTGCCAGGGATGGGGCAGCCACAGCTTCTCTGGGCAACTGTGCCAGTGCCTCACCACCCTCACAGGGAAGAATTTCTTCCTTATGTCTAATCTAAATCTCCCCTCTGTCAGGTTAAAGCCATTCCCCCTTGTCCTGTCACTACCTCTCCTTGTAAAAAGTCCCTCTCCAGATTTCTTGTTGGTCCCTTTAGGCACTGGAGCTGCTCTGAGGTCTCCCTGGAGCCTTCTCTCCTCCAGGCTGAACAAGCCCAGCTCTCTCAGCCTGTCTCCATAGCAGAGGTGTTGCAGCCCTCATGGCCTCCTCTGGACTCTCTTGAGCAGCTCCATGTCCTTCTTGTATTGGGGGCCCCAGAGCTGAACAGAGTACCGCTGAAGATGGGGCACAAAGGGACAAATGGCAGGTTCACTGGGATCCCAACAATAAATTCCAGTCATTTATAAGGCAGAAAAGGAGGACACTCACAACCAGTGAGGAAACACTAAAATATTGCTCAGGATAATGAGAACCAGAAAATAAAGAGAAGTATTTTAAATAATCCAGTTATTTGGCTGTTGGTAGCACCACAGAACTGGTACTCAGAGCCTCACATCAGTTTTGCCTCATCTTAGAAACACTGATCCTATCTCTGCACATGTGCCACTTGCCTTGTTATTCCTTCCCTGTACACGCCTCCCTCTTGCCTTCATCAACACTGTGGAATACCAGAAATTTCTACTCTCAAACCAACCCTACTTTTAATTCTGGTGATAAATCATAGTACCAGCTGGTCAAAACTGAAAGGAAATCAAAGAGTAAAGCCCACTTTCTCTCTGCTAGAGCTCTAGGATGTGAGAAGCACGCTTTTGGCAGACTCACTCACACATAAACATCGGGGGAAGCAAGCTGAGAGCAGAGAAGGGATAGGAACCACCTCAAGCAACTCCTAAGGACAGAACTGGTCCCAAGAGGACCTGCTAGACATCTGCAGTCACCATGGCGAAGGGAGGAGGGAAACACAACACCTGATAGCTATGTCTGAAGGCAAATGAGAGAATTAGGTCGCCTAGAGGACAGAATGAGCATGCCCAGCCCAGCTCCAGCAGAGCACAGTTTAACCACTACCTAGTGGAAACAGACCAAGCAGCAAAGTGGCTCAGTGTTCATGCATGACACATTTTTGGTGAATACCAGGTTTGAGGGTTTCTGTGATTCTATGTGACAAAGAAATAGATTAAGAAAATTAAACTGACAGAGGGGAGATTTACATTAGACATTAGGAAGAAATTCTTCCCTGTGAGGGTGGTGAGGCACTGACACAGGGCACCCACAGAAGCTGTGGCTGCCTCATCCCTGGCAGTGTTTAAGACGAGGTTGGAGCAACTTGTTCTAGTAGAAGGTGTCCTTGCCAGTGCCAGGGGGTTGGAACTGGATGAGCTTTAAGGTCCCTTCCAACCCAAACCATTCTGTGATTCTATAATAATAAAGGCTGCTCTGCTCATAAGACAGACACAGTTCCTGGAAGTCATCAGATAGATCACTGTCAATTTGGGTCTCTTTGTCCCCTGTGTAAAAATAACAAGATTAATTTCCTGATTATCACAAATAGGGCTTAGGAGAGCTGTCTGGAAATTAACTACAACCAAAACAAAAAGGAGAGATCTGACAAACATTACAGAATACATCAAAGGCAACATCACAACCAATCCTTTTTTGGGCTGCTGTGAAATATTCAAGGCTGTGGGAGAAACGGAAAACCATGAAACTTTGTTCCTTCCTGCTCTGCTGATGCATTATTTCTCACAGGGACCTGGAAATACAGTCTCTCATTTAACCACAATGCCACTGCCTGCGAACTGCCTCAGCATAGGTAATTTAGGCATATGCAAGCAGCACTTCTTACTTTTAAATGACTGCAAGGGTCCTGAGAGTAGCAGTGATGAAAAGTAAATGCAACCTCTCATAATCCCATGGTTTCTGGGCACCAAAAGGCAAAGCCTTTGGAGAGGTCCCTGCTATAAAGATATTTCAGAGCTCCTGGCAGTATGCTGGTCATTTCTTCCAACCCAATTTGCTGGGTTTGGTGTTTCAGTTGGCTATTCTATGTTCTGAAAGACAAATCAGGAGCATGTCCCTCAACCATCAACAGTAATTTCCATGTGGTCATGAGAGATTTAAAGGCCTCAGTGACAGAAAATCTAATGGCTCTAAAATTATTTTCTAGCTCAGACAGGAGAGCAAAGACCAGCTGAATTACACAGGCTGGGTTACAGAGAGTGAACAGGAGGTCATCCTAACAGTTTTTCATAGCTCCTGAGGTGGAGAAGAAAAAGCAGCAAACCCTCCCATCATCAAAAGAAATACCACAATTGTTCCACAGATTAACAGATTATCACACTAAAAAACATTCCCTTTTAATGGATGCCTCAAGCTGCTCATTTGTATTTCACTTTGTGTCTTGTTTAGGTCACCAACGATGCTTTTCCTTCATGAAAATTTATACCTTGAGCTAGATGGAGATTGTTTCAGCTGGGGAAATGATATTCATCTTGCATATCAAGCTCCTTCATTCTTGTTTCTAAATCCTTTCCTCATTGCTGCTAATCCCCAATCAGTAGCTGCATTCTGTATTTTCTACTTGTGCGTTGAGTAACTACGTCAAAGCCTTTCCACTGAGGGGCTGCCCAGAAATGTAATGCAGTACATCTTAAATGCAGGCACAATAGGGCCAAAGGAGATTCGCGGGAATTAATCTGGGTTGTAACATATGCATTGCCTGGCTCCAATTCCTTCCTCATGGAAAGTAAGTGAAACATGCAACTCTGCAATTGGTTTTAATACAAAAGTATCAATTTCCACCTTGTGAGCATGATGGCACTACCAACCTAGATAAAAAACTATAGCGTGAGATGTGAGCCAAGACACTGAATTTTACATAATAACTCTTGTTATTCATTCTCATACACTAAATCTCTAACAGCATTTTTTCCCCAAAAAAGAAAGTATCTGGGAAGAAGTATCAGAGGAAATCTATTAGCTCAAGTGCTGTACATTAAAAAACTGGGAAGAGATCTGTTCTCTGCAAATTCAGCAGTACTTGTGACTTGCTAATTTAATACTAGAAATTGGCATAAGTATTTGTTTTTTCAAATGACTCATTGCAAAAGATACTGAGTAGACCAAACCGAACATCTTGCCAAAGGTATGTCTAGTACGTCCTGTCTATACCCAACTAGAATATTTGATATGGCTTGAGATGATAGGGGAAAAAGCTATAAATGATGAGCCTCTGTGCCCCTCACCCCACACCAGATAAAATCAAGACAACATTCATTTAATTTAGGGAAATGACATAAGCAAGTGTTTCAGTAAGATCAGATGCACTGATGCCTTTGCTATTTCTGCTGAACCATCACTCCTGCTACTCTAAAAGTACAAAGCGAATTTGGCTAATAGGTGGGCAAGGCTTAGTGATAAAAATCCTCAAACCTTTTTTTCTCCATCTCCAAAATCCTTCTGAAAGAGACCGAATTTGGACTTCATCACACATACACCCTCTCTGCTTTCAGAAGAGCTACAGGATGGTATCAAGGCTGAAGACAAGGTTTGGCCTTTAGAATATCTACTGTGGTTTTTCCATAAAAACTTCAAATCAGAACACCTATTTTTTTGCCAGCTACTAACAGCCTTTGGTTCTTCACCATCCATCACTCTAGCACTTAACCCATACAGCATGAAAACATATCTTGGCCATATTACACATTTTATACAGACAACATTCTTCCAGTGTGGATGTTATTTTCCTTTTTGCTCATCCAGTAAATCTAGAACTGTTTGTCCTGTGTGAAAGCTGAGGCAGTGTCCTGGGTTCAGCAGGACATGCAATAGGACTCTGAAGCTTAGAGAAAGCTCTCATTTGGTAAAAACACCAAACTCCAGACTTGTGATATGACTGCAGCACCACAACATAGGCATGTACAAGATCTTTTAGTACTAACAGGACTATTATTTTTCAAAGAAAAGCATTTTAAAGGCTGGTTAATGATTCTGCATTTTATTAAATACACAGTAAGATGATTCATGAGTGTATAATTCCAGGGCATATTAAACTGGGTCCAAGAGCAATGCATTTTCTAATGATACAACAGTAAAGCAAAACAACTATTTTATAGCTGGAATGATAGATCAGTTCAGTATTACATAACACACTATGAATGGATGGCCAGATTAGATCTTGCAAAACCTGCATTTTAGCTATATTAGATGTCAAAGTTGCTCTCTCTGATGTCTCAAGATTGCAGGTTTCCACTAGTGCTGAAAACAGCAAGTATTTTACATGCCCATCCAAAACAGTTCCCAAGGTTCAAGCAGTATGAAGCCCAAAAATGGAGACACTTCCCAAATAACCTACATTTGGACGCCTTTGCTTTAGTTAGGTGACCCTCAGGACACCACAACACATTTTCCTTCCCCTTGCTTCTGTCTATCAGTAACATCCTTTTTGCAGACAAGTGATGCTGCAAAGAACACAGCAAGGACACTGGAGAGCACACCAACAGAAATGATGACCCAGAGTTACACTGAACATAGAGAAAATGGCTGGCTTGCCTAGGGCAAGCAGAACGGATTGCCAGATTCACAAGTCCTAACCCCATCACCATGGGGCTAAGAATTTATCATGCATGTTATTTTGTGTATGTCTGACAACAGTGTGGTATATGGTCAAGTTCAGGGAGAAAAGGGAAAGAAGAAAGACAACAAACCAGTTTCCTCCAAGGCTTATCATTTCTCTAAGTGCTTCTTTATCGTGACTGCACAAAACCAGTAATACAGAACAAGCTTTCTCTGCCTGAAAATAAACCTGAGCACCACGGCAAGGTGGTGACACCCGTTTCTGAGGGGAAAATGCTATTGATTTACAGGCTAAGAAACTGGCTAGTATAAAGTCGATTTCCTATTCTATTGTCTCGGGGAGTAACAAGATCTTCTGTTTATAAATCAAGGAGTAAAAACACCTTTCCAATCACATCACTGCAGCAATGCCTTCCCAACGCTGCACACCCCACCTCTTCAAAGCGGGAAGAGGGGGGACCGTTCCGCCCGAGTCTCCGTTCTACCTGTCCTAACTGTCCCGCCCGCTTCCTCCCGGTAGGGAGCGAGGAGAAGCCGGCGGGAGGCCCGGGCCCGCTGTGCCCTCACACCGCCGCCGGCCGAGCCCCCTCCCCGGCCGGCCACACCGCCATTTCCCGTACGGGGCGCCGCGGCGCAACCAGCAAAAGACCCCTCTCAGGGGCTGCTGCCCGCTCCCGGCCGGGGACCGCTCCACCGCCGCCGGAGCCCCTCGCAGCACCGCGGCCCCGGGAAGATGGGGCAGAGCTCGGCCGGCCCCGCTCCCTCCCCGCACCTCTGCCTCCTCCCGCAGTGACCTCGCGTAAGGGCTCGCCGTACCCGAGCATCACCACAGCGCTGGGCGGCTGCGAGGAAGCGTGAGGCGGGCGGGCAGGGGGACCATACCGCAGCTGTCCGTGCGCGGATCACCTCAGGCACCGCCGACCGGGCGGGCTCCGGGCTGCCCTGCCCGACCCCGCTCTTGGCGTGTGTGTGCACGCACGTACGGTCGCGCACCCCGCCGCCTGTGTGATGGCCCGGCCCGGCCCCGGTCCCCGCTCACCTGCCACCGCCCCCGGCCGCTCTGCGCCGCCCGGCCAGTTCCGCATCGAGCGCCAGGAGCGGAACGCACCACCGCCTCCCCCAGGGAGGGAGGGAAGAGCGGAGCGAACCACTCGTACCGACGGCGGGGAGGGAAGGAAGGGGAAGGCACTTTCGCCAGCCTCCCGCAGGGGAGCGCTGCGGCTTAAGGAGCGCTGTGGGGGGGCGCGGGAGGCAAGATGGCGGGCAGGGAAAGCGGCTCTTCCGAGAGACTGTGTGTAGGTGACTTGTGACACACGGGCCACATGGAGCGTTAAATTACTGCGTTAAACCCCATTTTGGCAAGCAGAAGGCAAATCATAGAATTACAGAATCAACCGGGTTGGAAAAGACCTTTAAGATCATCAAGTCCAATCTTTAGCTCAGCACTGCCAAAGCCACCACTAACCCATGTCACTGAGGGCTCATCTACACGGTGTGTAAACACTTACAGGGACGGTGCCCTGGGCAGCCTGTTCCAATGCTGGGCCACTGTTTCAGTGCAGATTTTTTTCCTCATATCCAACCTAAACCTCTGCTGGTGCAGCTTGAGGCTGTTTGCTTGTCCCATCACTTGTTACCTGGGAGAAGAGACTGACCCCCACCTCACTCAGCCTCCTTTCAGGCAGTTGCAGAGAGCAATAAGGTCCCCCCTGAGCCTTCTGTTCTCCAGACTGACCCCCCCAGGTCCCTCAGCTGTTCCTCACAGCAAAGCCTGGCTCCAGACAAGCAGGGCCAGCAACAACCATACGGATAAGAAACACTACCTTACCCCAAGGAGAGCGCTGTGTGCCCTCACCCTTTTATTTGCTTCATGTCGATTACCATATCATATTCACATTATCAATTTGCTACCGGCTTCATATACAATTAAATGAGAATTTGGTTATTAAAAGCTTGAGATACATGGGGGGTTTTAATTCTTTCCCTGCTCCTAGGAACCAGCACACTGTGCAACCAAATAATTTATTAACAAAAATCACTAAAATAAACCCAAAATGCAGTCAAAATTATCACAACGGTTTAAAAAAAACCCCAAAACATTTAAAGTGCAAAACATTAAAATACTTGATTTGATATTCCACATGAATGCTCTTCCCATTGTAGAGGAATTGAGATTTCAGGAGTACACCCATCCTTTCTTACCCGGTTGATCTGAATGGTTCATGAGCAAACACAGCTGTTACATAAGGGCCCAGCCAACAGAGAACACCACCAATGTTGTAGTTCCAGCATCCGTGATTTCTCCAGTGGCCAAGTTAACAGCAGTTAATTTGAAACAGGTAAGGGTACAGAGCCTTACAGCAGCAGGACTGAGTCTCAAGCCTAGGTAGCATTTTGCAAATAGAAAAGTACAAAGGATCATTGCTCTCCAGGGAGGTTCTTCCACTAAACCTGCTTACTTGAGCTGCCTGGGAAGCTGCTATATAACAAAAAGAATAATTCTGTGCTGATTTGCACTTACAATGAAAGAGAATGTGAATGTGTAGACAAGGAGTTTGTATTTGATTACATGATAATGAGGAGGGTTGGAGAAGCCAGAGCCCAAGAAAATCCCCACTTCCACCACTGCCATCAAACGGCAATGTCACGGGTTGTATCTTGTGAACCCCTCAAATATACATGCAGTTTTCCCTCTTAAATTAAAGAGATGCTGCTCAAAATGAAGCTAAAAATAAAGCTGCAGCTTCCTTGCCACTGCCTCTTCTAACTGTTGACAGCCTCATTCTTTAGCAAATCCTCTGAGCAGGGTCCAGCTGCCCTCTAATCCACTCAGTGCTGCCTTGAGCCCTCAAGTTCTGCTCATTACTCCCCACTTCATACCCCGCTGCAAGCTCCTGTAAGCCTATTCCTTATTCCCTCTTCCTCTGGCTGAGTAGTTTAAAATTTAAACTTTATACTCTGGAGTAATGCAGAGGCTTCAGCAGAACAGCCCGTGGTGTGGAGCTTTGCTGAATCGACAATCCCCGTTGCGTGCCAAGCGCCTGGAAAGCAGCTGATGCTGGACAGCTCTCTGCTTCCCCTCTTTTGCTCTTCCCTTCGAGGTAATGCATGTGGATAGCTACTCCTGTTCTTCTCCTGTGCTAATCATTTCTGATGTACTCATGCCGGGTATCAGCTCCAGGATCCCACTGAAATCCACTCAACAGCCAGGGGCACACTGGACTCTTTACTCAGCCATACACAGCATGATGCATAGTGAGCTAAAGTCTGAGGCCAAAAGAAACTGCCCAGGGTTGCACTGCTATTTCTTTTCCACCACTTACAGCTTCTCCCCAACCTATATATTCACTTTATCAGCTTTGAGTTTGTTACATCAAGAACTTATTCCATCCTCCCCCAGACTAATGACAGCACATCAGAGAATGTCAAAATCCTGTATTAGGCTTTATTCTTTTATATAAACATTAACATTTCTCAAACAGATTAGTTAAAAATACAGATTTAAACAAGAATTTTTGCAATTGCAATGAGTTATAAAAAACAACAGATTATTTTACAGATTGTTACAAATGCTTTACAAAGGTGCAGAGTGAAGGCCAGTGGCAGGGGACCAACCTCAAGTGCAAAATGGACACGATACCCTCACCACGGGCATAGCGCTCAGATACACAGCCAAAAAAAATAATAAACCAACCAAAAAACAAACAAACAAACAAACAAATGAGCCATGTGAACCTCGGCTCTTGGGATGCTCACCGGGCAAGCAAACATAGACCCCTATCATAGAGAAGACTCATGAGACCAAGCTACCAGGATACTAAAGGTTACATCTCTGAGATCAGCCGTAAGGTGGTGTTTCTTGGAAAAGAAGGAACAGGTTTTACAAGAGTATTATTTCTCTTCTGGCAAACAAAATATTGGTGTAAATCCTAGAATACTTATGGATGTGGATACTTATGAACAGGGGGCATAAATCCAGTGTGGATCTCACAGTGCCCAGAGTGAAGAAAGGATACAAGACGTAAGTGTCCTTCTAAAGCAGTTGGCACTCCTCATACAGGAGGGACCTTCATGTCCCATGACCATCACTAAAACCTTGAGCTAGTACCTTGGAAAGACTTTGGCAAAAGCAAGAAGACAAATCTGGTTACACCCAATATTCTTGCAGCCCATGATCTGGAAGTTGTGCGGCCCACAGTTTATGCAATGCCCACGTATTTCACCAAATGCAGTGTGTCCTCTCTCCTTGGCCGATACATCTTCACACCTACCTTGGAACACATACCACATGCTCCAAATTCTTGGAAGTTTTTAGGATCCTTCCACCACACCTACCTTGCCTAGGTACCAGTCCTTCCCACCTATCTTTCTTCTATTCCACCCCTACAGGTAAAATCTATGCCCTGATTTGTTCGGAACTACAGTTTTCTAGCTGTTAGCAACTCAAAGGTAGAGTGAACTGGCTGAGAACCACCACGAGATAAAACTGTCATGTATTACAGTAAAAAATAGTCCATTACTTTATGCCTGACATCCTTCTGATGTACAAACTTTCCCTATCCAGAGGACCTCCCTGTTAGATGAAGGGCACTACATATTAGAGGAATCCTTTTTCCAAAGGAGGGCCAGAATGAAAGGGCAGCTCTAGAGATGAAGTCTCATAATACAGAAATAACAAGCTACTTCTCTTGGAATCATAAAGGGCAGCACATACGAGAGATTTTATTTATAGGAAACCCAGTGAAACCCCTAGAACATCCACATTGACTTCCCTGAGCTCCTCAGATCCAGGTACACTGGGGACCCTGCAGAAGCCTTTTGAGCTGGGTTACTCTCAATAGAGAGGGTTTGGCAAGTTCCTGCAAATGCATTTTCATAATCAACAAGAGAGAGGAGAGTATCAATGGGCAAACCCTCAAGACATGCTTAGAGAAAGACTCAGAAGGAAGAGGGGTTTGACGGGGTAAGGTCTTCATTTCTACCATGTTCAGATGGTTCGTGTCATTCCTTTGGGGTATGGGCACTACATTAAAACCAACCCCCCCATCTGATCTACCCCAGCTGCCTCCTGAATAGTCTCATGACAACACTGAAACCCCAGGCTCATCACTCCCTGCACTGCTGAGCCCAGAGTTCAGTGCTTTGGAGAGGGAAAGCTGGCTTCTCATTAGCAAAGGCTGGGAGATGGCATTATGTCAGCATGTCAGTGCCCTGGGAGCATGCGGTCACTCATGCACATCCCAGATTTCTGAGAGCAGGGGAGGGAGTTTCTTGTCCTGCAGCCGAAGGGCAAACACCTGTTCAGAGTGGACACTGCTCAGTGTCCGAAGACTGACCAGCTTCATTAACATCCGTGGAAACATCAGGCGGTCCTGCGGAGGCAGACAAATGGGCAGCTGTTAGCAAAGTCACACTAAAACTTGGTTAAAAGATAAATAAAATCACCACACCACATGATGCACTGTAACCACAATCCTGACTTCCTCTAAACCCAGCATCATCCAGGAGGTGACAGTGTGGAAGAACACAAATCAGAAGACAGAATGGTTTGGGCTGGAAGGGAGCTTAAAGATCATCCAGTTCTAACCTCCTGTCAGTGGGCCCAGATATCTCTCACTAAACGAGGTTGTTCCAACCTAGCCTTGAACACTGCCAGGGATGGGGCAGCCACAGCTTCTCAGGTCAACCTGTGCCAGCACCTCAGCACTCTCACAGGGAAGAATTTTTTCCCAGTATCTAATCCAAATCTCCCCTCTGTCAGGTTAAAGCCATTCCCCCTTGTCCTGTCACTATCTGCCTTTGTAAAAATTCCCTCTCCAGATTTCTTCTAAGCCCCCGTTAAGCACTGGAAGCTGCTCCAAGATCTCCCCTGACACAGAATACTACACCATGTCCTGAAACTCCAGACTTTCCATGCTGGCTAAACTATGTAATATGCTACAGGACGTATGTGACAGCTATGTGACAGCTCACAAATCCTACATTTACATTTGCTATCAAACAGCTACAGAACGGAAGAACATAACAGCACAAGCAGCAAGAGATCTGTTACAGACAGTACTGCAGGAACTGTGCCTGCAGAAACACAAAGTCAGTTTGCATCATCGTTGGAGATATTCTGGTCAGGCACTTACATTTGGTCTGTTGATACAAATGTAAGAATGAAGGGCTTCCACATAGGTGTGCTGCAGCCTCTCCACCAGGGACTGGTCCTGCACATTCGGTCGGTCTGCCAGAAAGCACGTTACAAGTAAGTAGATGGCCTCAGGCAACTTCACTGAACTCAACATCATTGCCTAACGCCAGTCCCTCAGTACAGTTTCTCCCCAAAAACGGTAAGGCACTGGAATGGGTTGCCCAGGGAGGTTGTGAACGCTCCATCCTTGGCAGTGTTCAAGGCCAGGTTGGATGAGGCCTTGGGTGACATGGTTTAGTGTGGGGTGTCCCTGCCCATGGCAGGGGGCTTGGAACTAGATGATCTTAAGGTCCTTTCTAACCCTAACTATTCTATGATTCTATGATCTAGAATTCACCCTGCACAGTGGGAGAGTCCTCCATGACTGCAGCACCTATGTCTATTTGCTGTAACTGTTCTTTCTCAGTGATGGCACATGGGGAGCCTGATCTGACTCCTAGAGAGGTGGAGGGTTAGGGGAACCACACAGCACCACGTCTGTGTGTCTGCTCTCACGTTCCTGCCCCAGTGAAGATAAGAAGGTGCCACTAGGTGTCACTCCTGCTGTGTGACCCGATTCATACAAGACGTGTACAGAGTACATTCACAAGGACAGTGAAACAGCAGTTTCTAAATGAGGAAGATAAATATCAACTGATTTTAATATACACTTTTCCAGCAGTGGGGAATCTTATTTCCTTTGGAGGTGGATTTCCTTTGGAGGTGGAACTAGAAAATTTGTAACACAATGAATACCCTAAGCAGAAGTAGTAACACACTCCCCTTATCACTAGACCTTACATACCCTCTATTACTCCTCTTCAGCTTATGACCTTCCTAAACTCTAATTTCTTTGCCCTCTGACTCACTGCTGCAGCTCTTCAGATCTCCTTGCCTTTTTACCTGCAGAGAAAATGTTGATGGCGATTAAAAGTGCATATTCGGCATCGTTCAGCTGTAGCTCATTCATTCCCTTTGAGAACTCAAAGATGGGGTTAATGAACTCAAACTGCAGACCTGCAGCAAACAGAAGGGAACAATGTAAGGCAATGGTTTCCCTCATGGAAGCCAGAAACCCATTGCAGTATGCCAGGGAGTGGGGAGGACAGGAAGGCAGGGAAAAACTCCTATGTTAGATTCCAAGTGTGGTGGAAACCTCCCTTTACATCCCACTACTACAGGTGAGCATCAGCAACAGTGGGTGAGGAGTCAGGCTCTGACTGTAAAATGACACTACTTCTGGTTTTTCTTAAAGCCTTAAATGCCTCACAGCACGCTAGCAGGCAACAGCTAAAGGAACATGAAACCAACTATCAGGTAAGTCTGTCAGAAAGTCAGAAGCCCACAAGTACATCTATGCTTTCCACTTTTACGCCATCACTCCCTTCAAACCCTCTTGCTTTTCACACCATCGCTTCCTTCAAACCCTCTTCTTTTCAAAGCTTTAATCCCATACTCCAGGAATTAAAGCTCATCTGAAGCTTGTCTGAGCTGAAAATATAGTTCCAAGAAGTCTGAATTATGCCATTTCCTTCAGCTCAGAAAGCTGGGAGAGCTGAGGCAGAGCCTGACTTAAGCTTCCAGTCACCTCTTTTGATAAAGGCAGACAGGCAGAAATGCACTGATATTATTGTTGTAACATTCAGAAGCCACTGTAAAATCAGATCTCTGTGCTATACAATCATGCTGAAAACTTTAAGCCTTTCCCTCCAAAAAGCATTCAAGTTTCTAATTTCCTGCAGCACAACTACATCAGAGAAAGATGAACAAGATGGAGGGAATCTTTCTGGCTGCTTGCTTTTTGCCTTCCTAATAATCTGAAGAAAAGGCTATCAAGGAAGACCGTCAAAGAGGAAATTTGTATATAAAACCCATCTCAAGTGTAAGTTACCCAAGGAATCTAAGTCACATGACAGACAACCAAAGTCTCATTTCCAGAAATGCTGGATACACACTTTCTGTTACTCCACTGGAAATTACACACACTCATTGCTCATGGAAAAACAGACTTCAGAAATGACATCACCACAGACCTTCACATACTGAGCTGCTGACATGACTAAAGCACTCTGCAGGGATCTTCAGTGCACAGTATAGACTTCAGATCAACTGAAGTGTAATCACACTAACATCACCATTCAAAGCACGCATCCAGATGAGCAAGCGATATACTTGCAAAGGAGAGAAGACTGGGGTTTGATTTACTGTTACCTGATACGGCTTTAAGACTACATGTCCGCATCAGGTCTCTACGAGCAAGGAAGCTCACACCAGTTGCTAGCCCTAGGTGCACTCTTACAGAAAGATTTTACTGCCATAAGAGTCCAATTTTCCCAAAGAAAGCTTACACCTAAAGAAAGAGACAGGAACTAAGCTAGTACCACATGTTAAAGGGAAAAAAGGGTTTGTGGGGCTATCGGTCTGGTCCTGTTCTCAACCTCTCACCTGACTTCAGTTTTAATGCCTCACATACTATTTCCAGCAGCTCACATTAGAACAGAAAGGACAAAAGAACACAAGACACAGCGAAGGAAGAAACACCTGTCTAATGCACCACCTGCTTTGGCGAAGTCATCCCGATTATAGCTCAGGTCCTTAAGAAAGGTGATGCTCTCAATCTCTGGATTGTAGCGCCGAGATGTCTCTAACAACATCACCTGAAACCAGAAACAGATTTACTTGATTTGAAAACAGGGAAGAACGTTACAACATCAGTAATTTGTGGAGTGTCAGAACATCTCTGGAGGAAAAAAAAACAAAACAACCAACCAACCAAAACCAAATTCTGCTGCATCCTTTATGGTATCAGCTTCAGGGAAGGGGGAAAAACCTGCTTACCACTACCAAGGCTCTTGCCTCATTCTTCTCCACGGCCCTATAGCCGGGCATTGCAGTAATGGTCTCACAGCTGAGGTCCTTCAGCCTGCCATCCCCAAAAATGGGATGGAACCACGTGAATAGTCCAGATTCTTTTCTCTCTCCTACTGTGTATTGTGGAGGAGCCAAACTCTCACCTCTATGGTAGACGTCTTCAATAAAGCGATCTGATCTTCTCTAGTGAGCTCCAGGAAGCCAGGTAGTTGCTTGGCAAAGTCCACAATCTCTTGCACAGAGATAATTGCGAGTTCTGTGAAGTGCGCAAAACGCTGCTGCCTTGCTTCACGGTTATTAGGGTCTGGAATTTGGGGCCATGGCTGTGGGAATGGGAAGAGAAAGTGTTTGTGAAAGACAGAGCCAGGGCAGAAAGGTGAGAAGATGAAGTGAACAGAGAAAGAAAATGAGACACATTGAAGCATCATCATCCTTTGCTATTCTTTACAGAACTTCAGCCCATAGATGCAATAGCTAAAGTAAATCTGTTCTCCCACATAATTTACCCACAAACCCAATTCCCCAAACTTTTTCTGATTTTGGAAACACTGGTAGAGTTTTTACCGTCACTTTGAGCCTGTCAGTGAATGAGCGCTGGTTGCACTGCTGCTGAGCAGCCACAAGCTTCTTTATCATGCTCAACTGTTCAGGGGTCAGCTTGTGGGAAGGGCTTGGCAGATTCGGAGGGTTTGGACGCACCACCACTGTCCGAGCCTGATCATCTTCCTGTTTCTTCATTTTCTTCAGTCGGATCTGTTCTTCAGACAGAACATCTAAAGAAGGAACAGCCAGAGATCAATCATGACATACAAGCACACTGGAAACCACACTGAATACAGGGTAACATGCTGTGGATGGAGAGGCAGAGATCACAGACAGTGATATTGCTCATTTGGTTCTCCCTCTTTTCCCCACTTCAAGTTGTTCCAACTATTCTATGATTCTATGATTTCACCATACTGTCCTGCAAAGTGTTCACAAAGAACAGAAGCTCCCTTCACAATCTCAGAAAGATAACAGTGACTTTCCCCATTGAGCAATTCCCCAAAATGTCATGTTCTAACAGATTCCAACAGGTGCTCTCTTGACATGCCATGGTGTGTCCATTGGATTTTATATTATCCTGCTATTGCATCTTTTCCCAATATTGCTAAATTAACAACTTGTGTCATTTCATCTTCCTCTTGAGAGGTCAGAGTCAGTACTGGATGGAGCCCAAGAGTGAAAGAACAACTTTCTACACAGCCCATCTGCAGCAAACTGTAGAGTAGTAACACACTGCAAGATGATAACGAAAGAATAGCTTGGCATAAAATACACCAAGGATCACAAATCCTTCAGTAGGGCTATAAGTCAGTTATGAGGTCAAAGGCTATGTCATTCAGTAAGCACACTAATAAGGCACTCTGCTATCATTGTAAGGAATAAAACAATTTAGAGGCATGTGTTGTGAAAATCTGACTGGACCAACTGCTCATTAGCTAATCTAAATATACAAACCTGTTAACAGCCTGCAACTGAGTTAACGGAAGAATTCACCATTTTGAATGTAGAGGAGGTGGTTGTTTCTTTAAGTCAAAGCTGCAAAAAATATCTGCAAGCTGCACCCAAAACACCAGGAAACTACCAGACAGACCTGGATTTGAGGCCTATCTTCAAGAAAACCATCCTGTTAGTAACGAATGAACAAAAAGAAGAAAAGGGACTGATTGGGATAAAAAACAACAAACAAACCACCACACATCTTCAGGAACAAAGCTAAAAATGAAGGCAGGCCCCAGACAGCATTCTGAAATGGACAGTCCAGTCCACAGGACTGGAGGGAAAGATGGAAGAACATGGCATATTCAAGCTGAGAGTAACCTTTATCCCTGACTTCCAACAGGGAAGATGCACACACAGGTATGCACACACACAAAAATGACAATTCTAACAGCAAAGAACATCCAATACAATTACCAAATTAAGGGGGATCTGTACAATTAGAGAATGCTAGTCACCATGTTAGTTTAAGAAGGAAAGTAATTGATCCAAGGGATTACAGTCCCTCATCTTGGGACTCAGATGCACACGGAATTTATGGCTGAGTAACAAGTTACCAGATATTACTGAATCCTGATAACTGCCTACGTGCAAGCTTCTACACCATGCTAAATTCAGAGCATCTAAGTTACAAGGATGCTGGGGAGGGACTATTCATCAGGGACTGTAGTGACAGGACAAGGGGTAACGGGTTCAAACTTAAACAGGGGAAGTTTAGATTGGATATAAGGAAGAAATTCTTTACTGAGAGGGTGGTGAGGCACTGGAATGGGTTGCCCAGGGAGGTTGTGAACGCTCCATCCTTGGCAGTGTTCAAGGCCAGGTTGGATGAGGCCTTGGGTGGCATGGTTTAGTGTGGGGTGTCCCTGCCCATGGCAGGGGGTTGGAACTAGATGATCTCAAGGTCCTTTCCAACCCTGACTATTCTATGATTCTACTTGGTTTGCCATAAAGGAACTATTTAACCTCATGGCTCACACTGGCTGAAGAACAATAAACTGGCCATGAATAACGTCAGCCTGGGAATTAGAAGAATGTTTCCAACAATTAGTAGAGGGAAGTTCTGGAATGAGCTTCCAAGTGAAACAGCTGGAGGAAAAAGCCCTTGCTTTCTGTCAAGATTAACAAGATGAATTTACAGTGGGATTACAGTGTTGACAAGAATTGCTGAGCACTCGATAATAACTCAAAAGATTCCTTTTGGCCTAATTTTCCCGAGCTGTCTTCAACATAAGACAATGAGTAAAGACAGAAATGAGGCGCTCTGCTATCTACCTGCAATAGAAGGTTGGCAAGGTGGATAAGCAGTCTTGCAGCTCAGCAGGACTCACTTTTTGCAGAATTATTTTTATAAGATGTTTCCGAAATACCCTCACTGTTCCGGGTGCTGGATGTCAGAGGAGACTTCATACAGATTTAATGTTAACCAAGCATCCATTTGGTCAGCCTTGGTCAACAAAGGGATTAAACCCAGATGCCTTGGCTGAAGAGGGCTATGCAAGAGGAACGTTGTGGGATATTCAGAAACAGCAGTTTTATGGCTCGTGTGAGAAAAATAGCAGAGTTCTCTAAAGGGACCAACGAGATCAGGCCTGCACAAACACAGCTGCAGTGCTGTGGTGCTGTCCTTGACCTCTGTCACAAGCTCACAGCAGGAGGCAAAGGGAAGTGCCTGTTGTTCAAAGAGCACAGTGAGCAACTTTGCAGTCCTGATCACAAGACAGACAGAAGCCCAAGTTTACCGGTACAGTTCACGGCATACTGAAGAACACTTAAATCTTGGTTGCAAGTCTCTCTCCTCTGATGTCATGTTCCACATGTTCTTACAAGGCATACAGCAGGACTGGGGCTCTCAGCACACTGGTGGTGTTCCACCAACAGCCTCACCTCTCCACGTGATTCTGGTGTCCTCAACATAAAAAGGACATGGAACTATTGGAGCAAGTTCAGAGGAGGGCCACAAGGATGATCAGGGCACTGGAGCACCTCCCGTATGAAGAGAGGCTGAGAAAGCTGGGGCTGTTCAGCCTGGAGAAGAGAAGGCTGCGTGGAGACCTCAGAGCAGCCTTCCAGCGTCTGAAGGGGGGCTATAGGGATGCTGGGGATGGACTATTCATTAGGGGCTGTAGTGACAGCACAAGGGGTAAGGGGTTCAAACTTAAACAGGGGAAGTTTAGATTGGATATAAGGAAGAAGTTCTTTACTGTGAGGGTGGTGAGGCGCTGGAATGGGTTGCCCAGGGAGGTTGTGAATGCTCCATCCCTGGCGGTGTTCAAGGCCAGGTTGGATGAGGCCTTGGGTGACATGGTTTAGTGGGAGATGTCCCTGCTCATGGCAGGGGGGTTGGAACTTGATGATCTTAAGGTCCTTTCCAACCCTGACTATTCCATGATTCTATGATTCCTGCTGTAAGCTCAGTGATTTCCATGTGCATTCCAGCCCGCATGTGACCCCAAGCACTGACATTGCCCCCATCTTTTCATCCCTAGCCCATGCTCACACACCTCCTGCCCCAACACCACTGTGCTCCCACCACTACCACTTCCCACACTCACACTGCTCCCGCATTCCTGCCTCCTGGCACTTGCGCAGCCGGCATTCCTGGCACTTGCGCCGCATGTACATGTCCATCTCGCACTTGCCGCCGTTCTTGCAGACGTACTGCGCACCCTTGATGACGCTGCGGCGGAAGAAGCCCTTGCAGCCTTCGCAGCTCAGCACGTTGTAGTGGAAGCCGGAGGCTTTGTCCCCACACACACTGCACACCTCATTGCCCAGCATCTTCGGCGCTGGGCCCTTCTTCCGCTTCAGAGGGGGATTTTCTACCAAATGAACAGTACCAAGGAAAAAGAAAAGAAAACCCACACATGTGAGGGAAGCACGGAGTCTGCAGCTGACCGCCCCATTCCTGACAAGAACCAACAGGGTTCACGCAAACCCGCTATTTCCCAAACACACAGAATTCACCTCCAGTTCTCTTACTTGTGTTGCTTGCCACACTCACGCACAAGGATAAGGAATAATGGTTCAGCAATCAAACAGTGAGAGAAAACCAGTGCTGAAACTATGACTCTACAAAAAGCGGACTGAATAGGCAACCCCTGTAACTGGAACACTTGGGGAAACTGTCAAGGCAGAAGACAGCAATTTGGTGGTGTTAGGGGCAATAAGCAGGCAAGCAGCACACTGCCCAAGCCCTGTGAACACTTAGAACCCCAAAGCCTTCATTTCTTCTTCAATGAACAGCATTCCCCATTCCTAAAACTGAAGCACACTCATACTGATAGTTCATTTATTAAACCTTATTATTCCACCTGGAACACAGGGCCTTCACTACAGCCTCACATTTCAGATGGTGCTGTGCAGTAGCTCCCAGTTCTTCCTATATTATCCTGACAGATCTTCATCTTGTCGCTGGGTGTTCTCTGAAAACACCTTTGGTAAACTCCATTGTGTCTCATTTTAAGCATTCCAGCCAAATGCTTGCCAATGTTATTTGTGTATCCCCTCCCTATTAGCCATCTCTCTTTTAATTCCATTTAATTCTAGCCACGCTGATATCTGACATGTCCTTCTGCACAGTTCATAGCACAAGTATTTTTCTGTATGTCAGATATTACAGATTTTTCTATGTCAGCTGTTCATAAAGATTACAACCAGCATGTCTTGATAAATCTTCAGATTATGCTCAGATACGCCTGGAAAGCCTTTACACTGGAGTTAATTCACAGGGATTGGTTTGCAGGACAAGGCTGCTGCATTTCCTGATCAGCATCAGGGTTACAATGGCATATCTCATGCTCGTAAATATAGTTCTAATACTTCTATCTATATCTATTAGATCTCAGAAATACTATTCTGCTCGAGTTCCTGAAATGGTGAAGAGTTTTAGGTCAGTCTCAGAAATTATTCTTGTCCTTTACCTCATATTGATTTTCACAATCTTAAGCATTTTGGTGTTGAATATTTAATCCCACAGACTTTACAGAGGTCTGGAGGTCACTCATTTTGGCCTTCACTTCTACTTGCAGATGGGACAGCAGGAAAATGTCATCAGAAAGGTTAAGTCTCTGATATTTCCCTCTCTTGTTCTACTATATTTCTCTTCACACAATCTATTATTAAGAGGAAATTACGCAATGCCTACGGTTATTTCAAATTACTTAGTCTGCCATTGCACATATATGAAGGGGTATAATAACCTTGTGAAAACCTCCAAACATGTTCATATGTTTCTGAGGGAAAACAGAGTAACTTAATGACTTCCAAAGACTGTCCCTCTTGTGGATTTCTTAGCTGTCTTTCAGGCATTACATAAACATTCCTGTGACTTTTATTGCGACGCATGGGCTTATTCTTTGATTTATGCAAATTATTTTCCATCTCTGAGCACTGACCATTTTAGTTATACAGCTTATTATTGCCTTTTTCTGTAGTGAAAGAGAACATCGAAGTAACTTGAGATGTACCAAGCATGAATGCTATCTCTGCACCTTTAGCTCTCATTAGCGTCCTCCCCTTCTTTGCTAGATCCCCTATTTAATAACTTTTTCCACATTTTGTGGCTTTTGTTCTTGCATTTTTATATGACATTTATCAATTGTTTTCTTTTCCTGCCCTTAAACCTGTTTTAAGGACTTTTATTGGTTAATATCTCTTTGCCTTTCAACTACTGTCTTTGTTTCTGCTCTACCGGTAAGTCCTAACTGAATGTTCAGATCATCTCGTTATATGAGGAATTGCCCATTGCCTCACTGTTTAACAAGTACATTTATTTGTCATGTTTTCATTAAGTTGCCACCTATACGTTGGACACCTCACTTGTGCTTTCTTGTTTTTCCTGTTACCCATCAGAGATGTAATCCTATATCTCCTTACAGTTTAACAGTGTAGGATTGTGTGCGTCAGCAGCAATTGTAACTGCAAAATCTCAGTGTTATTTCCTGATACTCTTTTGACCTCAGTTAACTTCAGAAATATGTAGAGGAAATTTCTATTGTCTTCCCATTATATGAATCTGCAAGAACCTATTATTTCTTTGCATCACTAACTTGTTGTATTGTCACCTGTAATAAAGCTTTATTGTTCACCAGGTTTTGATCAGGCTATCAAAAAGAAATTCAGTTTACTGTCATGGACCTAGCCTCTGGAAGGTCAAGTAAGCAAAATACTCAACACATCTATCACCTGGGTAAACCCAGTGATCTTCAGCTATCAAGAACTGATTCTGTTCTTAGACATTCTCTCTGAGTGCCTCAAGCAGAGCAGAACTCACACTAAATTTTGCCAAGTATCAATTTTTCCAGCTGAAAGAATGGATAGCCTTCAGGTTGCATGGATTTAGTAAGAATTTTGCCATACCTGCTTGCTCAGGGGGGTTTTCTGAGCCAGGTAAGAGCGAAAGCCCTTCCTCCTTCATCTCAAATACACTTGCCACCCTCTTCCCATGATCCTGTGTGCTGAGTTGAGTGGGACCCATGGAGGCCACACAGGAAGGGCTCACTATAATCTCATCGCTGTAGCATTGTTACTGCCAAGCAAGGGGCCACAGGCGTCTTTCTTCAAGGTCTTTAGTTTCTCTCTTGCCACTGGAAGTCGGAAAGGAAGTACCTGTGGAAAAAACACAAATACAAAAGAGGCAGAGTTCAACCACTGAGGCCATTAACTCCCCAAATCCATTACAAGCTGCATAACAAATGAGCTTCAAGAGTTTGTTTCCTTATTTATTCGAAGGGACAATTGGCTTTATTTTATCAATGTTTATGCTTTTGAAACACAATATTTTAACAAACTGTGTTAAAGGTACAAGATTAGCACAGCCAGGAGCAAAACTATCTGTCTATTGCCAAAACATTTATCCAAGCAGAACAAGTCTTTATTACTGCTAACACCATGAGAGGACTTCAGCCCCGATCTCTCCAGGTGTGTAAGAAGGAAATTCCAGACTTTACAACTGGTTGCCTTTGTTAAAGCTTCCAGTAACAAATAGTTCATTGCTGCCCTGGATTTTATGGCGTGCTCTGCAGCACACATAGAACATTGTAAAAGACAATTTCGCTACAATTATTTAGCAAATACCACAAAACATAAAATTTCCCTATTAATATCACTATCCAAAGGTGGTGCCAAAGATTAATGATGTATCAAAGATGAGGATGACAAATCCTTCCTTCACCTACAGAAAGAAATTGAAAGCCAGCATCATACCTACAGGAAATGATGCCACCCTCAGGAAAGAGATTCACCACCTCCTTTCTGAAGGCATCCTTTTCTGGAACCTGGGAACCACACTGAAAAGCATCTTTATTATACAGCACTAACTCCACTGCAGAACTTTAACCTGAAAAGTGAATCCAACCACTTATTCCAAAAAGCCCCACCTGCACAGAAAAAGGCCTCACTGGTTTGACTGCACAGACTTAGTGAAACTGGCGCAAACTGCTGATGTAAACAGCCCTAATCTGATTGAACATGCATCTGATCCGTCGATCTTAACTCAGCGATTTACCAATGCAACCTAAAGGGATTAACTGATTTAAAAAGCAACTATGTTAAAGGCCTGTACCAGTTTAACTTGAGTGATTGAGTTGAGGACTGGAAGCCTGCCATTCTCTGAAAGACAGGAGATGACAGAAAGCTGGGCAGCAGCCCAGCCACAAAAGCATCAGGTAAGCAGGATCATGCCCCACAAGCTGCAGTGCGGAATGGGAAGAGGCAGAGGTCCCAAAGTCCCTTCTTCCCTCCTGGGTTTTTGGACTAGAACTGCATAACTCTTCTTAGAACACCAAAGCAAAGATAAAAGTAATACTTCCACAAACCACCCCCTCCCTGGACTCTGAAAGGATCATCAAGCACAAGAACAGTCATGCTGTCAAGCCTGCTGAGCTCCTGCTGTCTCCCATTACACAGTGGCAGGTAATAAGGTGTTAAAAACCACAAGGCACATTAATCCACGTGAGCTTTGTAAACACAGCCCCAGAGTGTATAAGGAATCCAGAGTTCCCTCCCTTCTGATGCCACTGAATCGCTGGACTGCAGCAACTGAAAACCTTGTGGAGAGGCACTGAGCATCAGATGGAGATAGGAACTTCACTGAAAGAAACCCAAACCAAACTTGTATTCCTAGTCCATGTAAATTCACTGATGCCGATATCAGATGTCTCTGGACATGTGTGGGCATGAAACAACAAAGCTAAGTGTAGTGCCTCAGTGCATCTCTACATTCCACTAAACCATGCAAAAGAGTCACTCAAACGTTAACTACTGTCATAATGAATCACCAGCAGCAGCGCGCCACAGCCATTTTCCAAAGGAAGAGTTTGATCCCCCATCTGAAGGATTGAGTGATAGCTCTAAGGCTCCACTGCCTTCAGTGACCCAGTCTTGCTGCATCCCAGCCACAACTGCTACGTATTCCAGAAAGCAAAAGAGGAGTATCCAGCCTGCTGGGATTTCAAAACTCTGTCATGCACAACCATGGCTGACACTGCAAGAGCAAAACTTGCTGTCAGCAGGACATCTGGAGCCCAAAGGGGAGTTTCCAAGAGACTGCAGACTTCCTGGCAACATTTGCAGCTACCAGCCGGGAGTGGAGTATAAATCCATGTGCACACCCAGCGCATGACGAAGGGTAAGGTCTATCAGCTACTCTCTTCATGCTTAATGCCAACCCACACATTCCTACTTCATGCACCAGCCTCCCCAAAGGGCCAAACAGGAGAGGCCCCTCATCTTTTTTGCTCCCAAGACACAGCATGGTTTAGTTTTGTAGATGCAGTAACAGTTGCAGGCTGTGGGAAACCCACCTAACTGCAAACAGCAGCACTCTGGTGCTAGGTAGAATCATAGAATAGTTAGGATTGGAAAGGACCTTAAGATCATCCAGTTCCAACCCCCCTGCCATGGGGCAGTGATGCCTCACACTAAACCATGTCACCCAAGGCTCTGTCCAACCTGGCCTTGAACACTGCCAGGGATGGAGCATTCACAACTTCCCTGGGCAACCCATTCCAGCGCCTCACCACCCTCTCAGTAAAGAACTTCTTCCTTATATCCAATCTAAACTTCCCCTGTTTAAGTTTGAACCCGTTACCCCTTGTCCTATCACTACAGTCCCTGATGAAGAGTCCCCCTCCACCATCCTTGTAGGCCCCCTAAAGGGAGTAAAGAAACCTAAACTAGCGTTTTCCCCACAGGTACACAAGTGAGAGGCTCTATGACTAGGCCAGGGAATTAGGTTTCACAGAAATACAGGAGGGTTGTTTTCAAATGACTAAAAATCTTGTTAAGTTTTGTACAAAGAACCATGTTTCTAGAGGTTCACATCTCCCAATTTGCACTGCCACTTCAACTAAAAATGCAGAAAGGTGATGCAGGGCATAACTGCAAGAGGGAACACTCTTCTTCACATAATCTGCTGTGCTGCCTCCCACTGACTGTCTCAACTCTGTCAGTTTTAGAAACCAGAGCTGGCCAAGTGACAGAAGATGAAGCAATTGCTTCTTTCCAACGCAGTGTCTAGAACAGAGGAACCTGATGACCAGACATACTCCAGTGAGGAAGCACATAGGGATGAAAGGCTAAGGAAAGTAATTTCTGCCAGCCCTTGCCACCCATGTCTCAAATAAGCCATTAAACGCTTTTCAATGTGTCACCACCAGCTTTGCCCTACTCCATTTCTTTCCTCTCCTTTTCTTTTCCTGAGACAATGGAACAACTGGGATACCAATGGTCTCAAGATCAGCGCTCTTGTAACAGAAAGTGATGTTAACAGAGACTAGAGGTGGCAGCCCTGGCTCCTGCACTTCATGCTAAGTGCCAGAAACATTCATCAACAGGCACAAAGCTACAGAATATGCCTAATTTCTGTCCCAAATTCACTGAGGACAAGTAAAGGAGATGGCACAGGACAGCACAAAGAAACCAAATGAGCCAGATGCAGTTGCTGTGACACTTCTGCTCTGGTTTCTCCCTGTTTTTCTTCCTGGTTCCTTTTTTGGTGCTTTCTGTGAGAAGTTTAAGGATCAGGCCCTAGACCAGATGCAAGCACATCTCCAAAGAAACCCTGCTGTGTAGGAATAGCACACCAAGCCCTTTACCTCCAAATACTGGATGTTCAGAGGAAACAGTAGCCTTTTAGAAACCCATACAAGTCTCTGGGATCTTTCAAGACAGGATTTACTGGTCAGAGTCCTTGTCCTGTGAATTACAAAAACCTACAGCCTTCTGCCAAGGGAAAATACACAATTATGGTTCAAGTCCTGTAATGAATCACAAAGGTGCACTCAGCAGCACGTCAGCACCAGCAGAAGAGACCTTACATTCATATATGTATGGCAACATGACTGTGCTTAAGCATCACACAGCTGTGTGTCAACAGGACTGTGCTTTTGTGCGTGGGCCTAACAGGCTGTTGGTGAGCAAATGCATCTGATAGGAAGGGCTATCAGAGATACCTAACGCATGGATATAATTTGTGTTGTGACATGCAATACCCAGCGCCAGCAATCTGAATCTACCTCTGAAAGCTGGGCGTGCAACAGTGCATAAGGGTTCTCTGCTGAAATCAAAGTGAATAACTCACATAGTGGTGATGCTACCTCAGGTATCAAAAGCTGGCTGCAGATCTAAAGGAACAAGATCCTCCTAGTGCTGGAGCCCTACAGCACTACCACAGAACTAAGCCCCTTTAGGAAACACCACTGTTCCAATCCTTTCATAAGGAGTAACACATATTTTGTGACCCAATGTTCTTCCTGCATTGTCTCTGGTGCAACAGACAAAGTTATTTTCACAAACATCCTCAAGGAACTTGTACTACCTTGTAGCTGCCTCAGAGAAACAAAAGTGATTCCTAGCTCATGCTGGCTCATTCCTCTTCCTTACCTCTGCACCATCCCATTTCTCAAGAAAAGCTGGAGGAGCTCATAGGTCTGGAGGCATGGCAGAAGTACACATGGAACAGGTCTCAATTAGCAAAAAGCTGAAAGAGACACTTGTACCCTTCAAGCAGAAGAATCCCACGCTGCTCTGTCACTTTGAAAATCAAGTAGTACTTCATGTGAAACCTGTCAAAACTCATGAGGAAAAAACTTCAGACTGTCAATGGGAGGGACAAGCCAGGCAAACACAAGATGTGCAAAGCAGCGCGACAGGGGAGCCTAAAGGAGGATTTTGAACGGTATTTTTGAACAGCACCTACATTCCATTCCAATGAATAGAGAGAACAGCTCTGCTACACTCAGGAACAGAGACAAGTTCTGTGCCCCAGTGTAAATCCCTCTCTAGAGAGAACTGCAAGGACACAGTTTGAAACCACATTCTCCATTTTGATCTCTCAGAAGCCTAAAAACAACCGCAAACTGGAAGCAGTCTGCAAGCCACGGTCAGTCCCAAGCTGATAAAAAAAGCTCTAGCCTCCTGCTTGCTTTCATTTGCTGTGGAGCCAAGCTTCAGCTGACCACAAGCAGCTGCCCAAAAATGCAGCACTGGCCTGTGAGCCTTGCAAGTTGTTACCACCTCTGCCAACTATGCAAAAGAGTCCTACTCGTTAAACTGCACAGCCTGCTCCTTAGGAATGGGCAGCTGCCTTCTGGTCTCATGCCCCCAAATTAGGGGTCTTATTCCCATCTCTGCCTCCCTAGCTCTGAATTTCAGAGGCCCAGCCCTGCTTACTTTGGCTTTTACTCCTGCTGCTGACTGTCATGACCCAAAAGGAGTCATTTAGGATGACCTCCTTCCCCTTGGGACCAACGACCAAGTTCGTGATACCTTTGTACTTAATTACGGTGAAACAACACCAACCAGCCAGTTTTATGATTTATTAATACAAAATACAAGGCATTCTATAATCATAGAATGAAAGAATGGTTAGGGTTGGAAAGGACCTTAAGATCATCTAGTTCCAACCCCCTGACATGGACAGGGACTCCTCACACTAAACCATGTCACCCAAGACTCTGTCCAACTTGGCCTTGAACACTGCCAAGGATGGAGCATTTACCACTTTTTTGGGCAAGCTGCGTCAGGGCCTCACCACCCTCACAGTAAAGAACTTCTTCCTTATATCTAAACTGAACTTCCCCTGTTTAAGTTTGAACCCATCACCCCTTTGTCCTATTGCTACATCCTTGTAGGCCCCCTTCAGATACTGGAAGGCTGCTATGAGGTCTCCACGCAGCCTTCTCTTCTCCAGGATGAACAGCCCCAACTTTCTCAGCCTATCTTCATACAGGAGGTGCTCCAGCTCCTGATCATCGTGGCCTCCTCTGAACCTTCTCCAACAGCTCCCTGTCCTGCTTATGTTGAGGACACCAGAATAGCCATGCTGGATGTCACCAAGCACCTTGTTGTTTTTCATGTGCCTTAGCATGCCTTCCAGGAGAACCTGCTCCAAGATTTTGCCAGGCACAGAGGTGAGACTGACTGCTCTGTAATTCCCCGGGTCATCCATTTTCCCCTTCTTGAAAATGGGGGTTATATTTCCCTTTTTCCAGTCATCAGGAACTTCACCTGACTGCCATGATTTTTCAGTATGAAGGCCAGTGGCTTAGCAACTTCATTCGCCAGCTCCTTCAGGACCTGCGGATGGATTTCATCAGGTCCCAAGGACTTGTGCACATTCAGGTTCTTAAGATGATCTTGAACCTGATCCTCTCCTACAGTGGGCCTAAGGTCTTTATTCTCACAGCCCCACATCTAGCTTCCAAGACTTTGGTGGTGTGGTCAGAGCATTTGCCAATGAAGACTGAGGCAAAGAAGTCATTAAGAACCTCAGCCTTCTCCAAATCCAGGGTAGCCAGTTCTCCTGATAGCTTCCAGAGAGGGCCCACATTGTCCCTAGTCTCTTTTGTTTGTGACATAGCTGTAGAAGTCCTTCCTGTTATCTTTCACACCCCTGGCCAGACTCAATTCTAATTGGGCCTTACCTTTCCTGACCCCATCCCTAGCTTCCTGGACAATATCCCTGTACTCCTCCCAGGCCGCCTGCTCTTGCTTCCACCTTCTATAAGCTTCCTTTTTCCTTCTCAGCTTTCTCAGCAGCTCCTGATCCAACCATGGAGACCTCCTACCCTTATTGCCCCAAGTGGTCAGCTTCGAACAAAGGACTCAATCCTATCTACGCAGTACGAGAGCCAACATCCTTGTTACTTGCTTCATTTATGCTCAAGGCCTCCCATGGTAGAATGAAAATGGTGCTCAGACAAGCTCAGGTTCCTGGCTCTGAGTCACACTATGGAATATAAGCGGTGTTTGAGACAAGCTCAGTGTCTAGGCTCTCCCTCCTCTGCTGACATGACACTCTTTGATGAGACAGAAACCAAGAGGTGAAGACAAGGACAAAGCCAAAACCTTTGACTTTGCTGACTTCTGGCACAGCTTTTGCCCACACATTTCTCTCTTCCTTTGAAACGGCGCATCCCTGAGTGTGACTCAATTCTTGCTGCAGCACCCAGCTCTCACTGTGAAGACTTCCTTTGACTTTAGTGTGGTCCCAACAACACACCATGCAGGTATGGACGCCATGGCAGGGTTCAGAGAACAGCAGCAAAAGTGACTAACATCTGAACGGATTCATATAAACAAGTGTGTCACTTGGTTGAAAGAGTCCTGGGAAGAGAAGCAGGAAGATGTAATGATGGTGTACAGCAAGATGAAAGGCATCATTCTGGAAGACGCTATGCCTAAAATGCATAGAAGGAAACCAAGGAAGGGAAAGTCAGGCTAGAGAGAAAAACACCCTGAAGGTGAGCTCTGAGAGACTGAAGGGCAGTCTCCATAATTTTCCTTTTAAAATTAGACCTTGTATTACAACCGAGATGCAAAGAGGTCTGTAGACATTTCTAAACCTAATATGACTTAGATGCTTTTGACCCACACAATATGCTATTATAAACAATGCCAGCAAAGGAAATTCCAAGCCAGTTCCACCCTACCTCAGGAAAGGAGGAATATAGGACTGAAACAAAAAGACAAGACTATCTCCATTGAACAAACTGGTTAGTGAAGCGAATTAGGATTGTAAGGCACAAGTGTACTACCAAACAGTGTAATAATTCAGGGCAAAAATCAGCCCTACTATGGGGTACTACTTTCTATGTGCTCCAGGTACAAACAAAACAACCAACCAAACTCCTTCCTTGTCTATGATCTTCAGAGCATAAGGTTTCTTTCCTACACAGCCTGTGAACCCCACTACTCTGGGAACAGGGCTTCCCAAATTGTACATCAGGTGAAGACAGAATGCATTGACCCCAGTGCCACCCAAGAACCTACAAGCTCTGCAGAGGTACTCCACACCCCAACAGCAATTGTTCTGCAAGAAGTCAGCTCTCCTGCTCACATGCCTCAACCAGCAGGGGATGCTCCCTCCCCTCTCACCTGCCTCTCATTCTTTGCCTGTCAAAGGCTGAGGTTTTGGCTTTGCACTTGTCTTCACCTCTTGGTTTCTGCCTGATCAAAGAGTGTCATGTCAGCACAAGGAGCAAGAGGAAAAGAAGAGACACGTGTGGCTGCTATCAGGATGGGTAAGATCCTGAAATGGGCTGTGCTTTGCTGTTCCCTCCCTCCCTCTCTCCCGACTGCCAGATGCCCTTGGTCCTGCGGCTGAAAGGAGATGAGGTTACTGCAGTTCATTCACACGGCACACAGGGCTGCTCTGCCTCTCTTCCTGTTTGCATGGAATTATTGGTCCCTCTGGCAAATGGAGAAAGGAAGAAACAGAGAGGGGGAGAGAGAGGAGATGATGGTAAGAGAAGATAGACTTTTCCCTGGTTAATGAGCTGGAAATTAATAACAAGTGATATCAGAGTGATGTGGCTACCTTGCTGCTGACACAAGTTCCCTTGAACAGTGTGCGCCAATTCTGGGTAACAAAAGCTCCAGTCTCTTCTACTTATTGTAGGCTCTCTACCATCACCTCAGCTTTGAATCTTCCGGCTAATTTACAGTCATCTCAGAAATGGCAAAAAGCATGTACTAGCTTATAGCAGCAAAGATGTTACAGCAGCAGCATCCTTCCACCTTCCCCTCCCCTCCAAAACATCTTGTAAAATGTCAAGTCATCCTTTCTCGGCTCTGCCTGGCCTGATAAGCTGTGAAGCCAGTGTCCCAACATGGGGAGCACACAGAGCACAGCCACTTTGGAGCAACACCAACTTCTGCAGCACGAGCTGAGATCAACATGAGCAGAACTTGCCATCTGAAGCTGAACTGCAACAATCCCCTGTGTCTGGCTGTGAATCCGGCTCATCGACAGCTTGACACCGCTATCAGCACCGACCTTCGGACCTTCAGATGGCAGGAAGCACAACTAAGGCTTTGACAGGGCCTTCCAACAGGAAAAGTCCTATCTGTGCTCCTCCCAGGAAGATGAAATGCGCAAAGTAGAGCAGCTGCCCCCTCCTGCTAGCAGAGGAGCAAAGGGCAGCTCTATGCCACCGCTTGGGAAGAAGGGGAAGGGAGGAGGATCCAGCCTGGAGCCTTCTCTACAGAGTATGTTTATCAGCATCAGCTGTAATAGCCAACTCTCCCTATGGAAACTCACTTTAAAACAGCAGCTGCATTCTTTTGCCAGTACCACTCACCATTTCTCCAAGCAAATGAAGCTATCCTACCAGTATGTCCTTTTCTTCCCTTGCACGTCTAAATGTATCTATGCAAAGGCGGGCTTGGTTGGCATGTTTGTTTTTCTTCCCAGGGCCCTTGTATTGGCTAATGGCATCATTCTTCCACACTTCTAACCACACACACACACACAAAGAAAAGAACAAAATCCAATCTGAAGTGTTCAAGCAACCTACAAAACTTCCTACTACAGAATAACCTGCTGACCAGCAAGACCCTGCTTCGGAAGATTGAAGTTGGGATCTTGAAGCTCATTATTGCCGCTGTTCACTGGCTCCTACACAGCCTACATGCAGTGACAGCTCATCACGTCGTACTTGAAGGCTGAAAGTGAGACCTAACCCCACCACCTTAGCTTCCTTATAAATGCCACTGCATGGCAGCATGGAAAATATGCCCACAGACTCTATTTCTTTCTCGACTCCTTCTCTAGCTTTACTCAGCCATCAATACCTTGTTCTACAATTACACATAGTTCTCCAAAATGCAACAGCCAGACAGTTTTAAGACCCACAGCTTCCTTAGTCTTCCCCAAGAACAGGGTGTAAGAGACATGAACAACACAGTGTCATCCAGATGGGAGGTAATTTTTGAACCAGCTAGGTTCAAAAAGCTGGGCTTTTTAAATGGGGCCTGTGCAGAAGTGGGGAGAAGAAACAAAAGAGAAGAGTTAGAGAAGCCTCTTCCTTCAATCCTTGTGGACTTCACTGGGATGGCACATTACAGAACAAAAGCAAACTCTACCTTAGATCCTACATTCCCCCTGTATGACCCTCAGTCCCACAGACCTTACAGCCCAGCTTCAGGGAACACAAGTCTGACTCATGGTGGATTTGAGATGTCATCTCGATGCCATCTCCGAACTACTGAAGCGAGAGATCAGAACCTAAAAGGAAAAACAATCAAAAGACAAAAAAAGAGGAGCACGAATATCCAAAATAGTGGAGATGCCAGGGAAAAATGGGTAAAGCCTAGTCTGCAGCGATAAGAGAAGCAATTAGATTATGCCTAGAAAAGAGTCCTGCAGGCCTTTTTCTGCATGTAGAAAATGATACTGATAAATAATCCACACATACTGTTTACCTGTTTCCTTACAAATCATTTCATCTCCACTGAACTATGCTGAAAGGGAGTAACACTTTAGGAATGACCCACGCCTCTTGTAGCCAAGTGCCTATAGCAGCTGGCACCATTCTCACCTCCCCAGGTTGTCTCTTCAACATCAGCATCCTGCACTGCTGGTGACTCCTCTGAGCAGGAACACTGCCCAACCCACTGTCAGAACTATTACTAAACCAGATAAAAGCAGTAAGAAGCAGTTGCAATATTTTACCAAGAAGATGACAAAGGATGTGTAAAGCTGTGAAATGTATCACAGAAAAGCCAAAAAGAGAACTTAAAAGACCTCAACTGCTAGCCCTTGTGCAGGCCACCTTCTCTGTCAAACTGATCTTCTCCATCCTCTAGCAGCTATGAAATAGAAGAATGTGAAGAATAGAGGCAAAAGAGGAAAGAACAGAATAAGAGGGAGGGCTGCTTACAGCACAGATGTTCATTCTTGTGATTTCCTCCTTTCCTCCCACCCCAGGACTACTTTCATCAGCATGTGCTGCACATCACCAGAATTGATCATAACTGATACAGGATTGTTTCTGGGAAACAGCCTTTTTATAATGTATCTACGGAGCACTTTGTATCCAAGCACCATCCCACCTAAAAGCATCAATCAAAACAAATCAAATACTACTGCTCACAGGCGAAACAGAAATATAGTACTGGATTGCAAAACAGGCAGGAAACTCATTAAGATTCCCTTAAGGGCAGTAGGGGAAAAGTACCAATTCCCATTCATAGAAATATCATCCCTAGATGTAGCACAGAGGTCAGTAAGAAGTGACAGTACTACCGAAATACCCATATAAAGAACACATCAGAAAGATACTGGAACAGAGTTTTAAACTGCTTCAGAGTAAGCTTGATCATTAGTCTATTTCCCACTCACCCATTACCAGGGACATATTTTGGCAGGTTATGCTAACACTGCTCTTAGAAGAGCAGGAGAAGAGAGCCAGAGGTTCTCACTCTGTACCAGATGCACATATCCAAGCCTAGATCAGCCAGAAGACTGCAGTAGAGCAAGGAGAGATGAGAAAAGCTGCCAAGAAACACAGTGAAGACTGGCACAGGGGTGCAGGTCAGAATAAAGGACTATTAAGAGCTCTGTTGCAAAGCAAACTTGCCCTGATTTTGCCTTTACTCTTCTGGATCCTGCCCTGTATGGTCTTATTTCTGCTTTGGGGGTCAATGCAACCAAACACAAGGTACAAGAACAGCAAAATAAGGAGGGATTTTTTTCCTTTGCCTTTTTTAATAAACTCATAGGGTGGCAGTTAGGAGGGAAGGGTTAAAGGTCTGAAAATGAGAGAAAGAGGATCTGTGTGACAGGAAGGGAGCATGTGAGAGGGCGTGTGACAGGCTGTGTAGCAGGGTATGTGTGTGTAGATCTCATTCCCTCCAAGGCTGTTGGCCAAATGTGGAGCTGAACTTTCTGCAGACTTTGTCCTGCCAAGTCATGTTCCCTTCTCACACTGCCTGACATCACCACAAATACTCAGCTGGAAAACAGGCCAGAGCCAGGCAGAGTCCACTGCTCAAACACCAGCCAGTGAAATGGCTGCACCCACAGCACACCCACCAGATAGGAAACCAGAGCCATCCCTCTCCTCACAGGTCATCTCCAAACCCAGGAGGCCCTACTCTTATCCATCCAGAAAGAGCCCTAACAAGGCACAAATTGACCAGAGCTCTAACAGGCAAATGCTTTTCTATCACCCAAATAATGTAGCTGAGAATGGGTTGAGCACAGAGACTCTAATAGAGAAAAGCAAAAGGTACCCATCAGATTGTCAAGTTTGTCACAATGTGTTGTAAGGACCCAACTCCATTCCCACCTCCGGTGCAACCCTACCATGAGGAGAAGAGGAGAAGGAAGCCATCACACATGACCCAGGGACAAACCAGGAACCAGTGGTTCTGCAAAGGCCAATGCTCAGCAGGGTCTGTACAAAGCAAGCAAACACTTCACTGTCAGAGAGCTCCCATCACCTGACCTCTTAGAAACCACTGTGAACCCAAGATCAGTGCTGGAAACGGGAGCACGTGGATGAGCTTGTGGGAGCGGGCCATAGGGCTAAGCCAATAGGTGGCTGCATTTCTTATTTTGATCCCTGTATCGAGGGAGAAGGGTGGGGATGGCCTGACAATTCTGGGACACCGCTGAAGGCACCACCCAGAGCAAGTATCAGGGAGTAGCAGCTGGAGATGATACAACGGAGAATGAAGTCTTCAGTTTCTTGTTTTTATTTCAGCCTTCACCCCCAGAGCCTCTTTCTTAAAAGCAGCATGACAGAAAATGCCCTTAAAGTGCAGGTGACAGGGAGGAGAGTCATGTTTCCTTCAGGCAAAGGCTTCTGCTTTCTCCACTCCTATATCCAGAAAAACAACAGCAACTTGGGAGCTCTCTGCAGACCAAGAAAACCTTTTCCTTCAGTCCCATATAGCCCAGAAAGTCAAGTCCCCATCCCTGGCAGTGTTCAAGGCCAGGTTGGACACAGGGGCTTGGAGCAACCTGCTCTAGTGGAAGGTGTCCCTGCCCGTGGCAGGGGTTGGAACTGGATGAGCTTTAAGGTCCCTTCCAACACAAACCATTCTATGATCTATACTTACTAATATTTTACATTTTAACACTCCTCACTACAGATGTTCCCTCTTCCTTTGCTAAGGGTGTCTGACACCTTCTGTAAAGGTCTAGCAGGGCCACCTCTCCGCATGCTATATTGACCTTAAATCGTATCTCCAGAGCTTCCTGCCCAGACCTGCAGATGCCCAAGAATCGGCCCCCCTCAGCAGCTGTTCACACAAAACCATCTTTTGAACTTTTTCCTGGCTCCTTCAAAGAAACCAGGATATTATTCCTCTCCTACAGCCAACAGTTGCGGGTGGGAAGCCATCAGTCAGACCACCAGGATCACAGAGTTGGTATTTGAAGACAAGGTGACAGCTTTTCCTTCTACACCTGGAGTATGCAGTGGGTGAGGTGCCCTGCCCGGGTGGCAGCACTCATGCAAGCCAAAGCACGCTGGCGAGGAGGGCTGGCCACAGCGCTCTGGATGTGCATGGGTGCATGCGTGTCATGGCAAGCACCCTCTGAGCAAGTCTCAAAGGGCTGTTCCAGTGCAACCTCATGTCCCCACAAACATTTGCATGTGGGTTCCTGCTGGTAGGCGTGCAAGAAGCCACTACATGTGCATGTCTGACAGCATGACTGTGTCAAATCCTCCAGGGTAATGCACTGACACGGCATGTGCAGTCCGTTGGGGGCTGGCACATTGCAGCGTGTATGACCCTGGCAACCGAGATACACCATGGAGCTGTTGCAGAAGCCTATCTCTTTGCCCTTGTTTCATAATGGCCCCAGATAGACTATTTAAATTCCAAACACTTTCCTTTAAATGGATCTTACACACGTTTTCCAAAGTTTCATTCATTCAATTTATTTTCTAAGCTAATGACAATTTACAATAAAGCCTAAGACAACCATTTAAACAAACAAACACCCTATCCAAGCAGCACACGGTTGCTGGAGAAACCTTGAAGAGCATAGTTCCTAAACTCAAGAAAGTCACTAAGTCCACAGAATGGGACTCCACTCAAGTACCAAACAAATCCTTCTTTAAAAGGCAGAAAGATTAGTTTCTTCAATTCACTTATTACACTAGTTCAGTTCAAAGCTAGGGGAGGCAGCATAAACCAGAGGCGGGTGTTTCTCTCCTCCAATCTCTGACTAAAACCAAGACAAGGGAGGATGAGTTATGTTCATTCTAAGATCTGTAAGGACACAGTGACCAAAACCAACCAGTTCACTTTGTTAAATACAGATAACACTAGCCTGTTAGAATAAGTCAGTTTTAACACCACACTCTCCAGCAAGCACATGGCACGTTTTCTTGTATGTATCCAGTGCGTGATTAGTCTAATTACAACAAAACCTGCATATTTAATTTAACCTTTACATCGAAATGCAGTTTTGCACAAAATTATTCACCTAGTGAATACAAATGACCATTTTCTAATGTAAACATTGACTGTGATATAATACAGCATAAATGGGGGTACACACGGTATCACCCTGTTTAGCAAGAAGCAGTAACAGACCAGCCTAACCTATTAGAACAAACCTCTCTTTAAGACAGTACCAAATGCAAAACAACGCTTAAATGAATTATTTAAACCACCAACTTTAATCATGCTTTAAATAAGAAAGTGGGAAGCCTTGATTTAAACCCATTAACCTTGTTTGTCTTATAGCTGTGGTATGAGCAGTGGGCAGAACAGCCCCTCTCCCTGGAGGGCAAGAGGATACAACTTCCATGCCCAGTTCATTTCAAGGCATTTTACAAGCGTAGTTGCCAAATGCTTTTTCTAAACCATAAAACAAACTCCAAAGCCTCACACACCAGAGCCACCTACACTCTCTTGTCAGTCATCTGCTTTAGCAATCGGGCTGATACTCACCCAACATCTTTTATTTACATCTCAGCAAGGTTTCTATGCGTACACAATACAGCCTGACTCTGCAGCGTGGCTTTTGAATTGCTTCAGCCCTCGCAGCCCACGAGACCGTTCTCCTGCTTAATCCTACAGACACTGTTCAAAACAAGAATTGGATTCCTCATTCTCTAGCACTGTTCTCTCCAGTTCTTCCCCAACTTCCCACTAAACAAATATTTATCCCTTAAACACAGTGGAAGGTCTGCAATGCTCTGCTCTTCTGCGCACTACCCCAGTTAGCCTTTGCCCTCCCCAAATAAGAGACTTAAAAGATTGACAGTCTACAAAGTGGTTTATGAAGTTATCCCAAACTCGAGTGTATCACCTTAACATTTTCTTTCTGACCCTCAACAAAGTAATTCTGCTTTACAGGAAATCTGGTTTTGAGATCTCCAGATCTAAAAGTACAAGCTCCACTGGCTCCAGGGGTGTCTCCTTTTTAGTGAAGACACGAGAAAGGAATTTGTCTATGCTCCAAAAATGGAAAAAAGGTATTTTGTCCCGAGCAGGGAGTCACAGAACAACGACGACACCGCAGTGCTGAAGCAACCCATCCTACACTCCTAACAGAGACGTTTCTAGCATCTGCCACAAAAGATAGCCTCTAATCTAACAATATTATACACCTCTCAAACTCAGACAGACTCCAACACACCTTCTCTCTGCAGCAACCACGATGAAAACACCAAGTCAAATGTTGTACTTTTCTATTAGCAGAAGTATGATCCAACGACCAAGTCCAACCTACTTGCAGCTGAAATGCAGACCTGTATCTGTCAGCAGAAGCACTCCCCTGAATTCCCTCCTAAAACGACATTCCTTCCCAAGGCAAGTTTCCACAGCCAAGAGAACATGATTTTGCCGTCCTAAATTATTAGGTTGTGATGAAAACAAGGCAATGTATCCTACTGCAGAACAGAACAGTTTCCCCCCAGTGAAACAAGGTATCTCAATACAGAGTCACAGAATGGTTTGGGTTGGAAGGGACCTTACAGATTATCCAGTTCCAACCCCACTGCAACAGGCAGGGACACCTTCAACAAGGTTTCACCTCAGTTCTGAAACACTGATTTTTCTCCCAGACTGTCAGGTCTGTGAATCTTATTACTTGGTGGAAGGGAGGCAGTGACATACAATCTGATAAGCTTTCCTATTCACCATGCAAAGACCCACACATCCGCAACAATGAGACTTTCACAGCAGCTGCTTCCAGAGCAGAAAGCAGGATTCCCCTTCAATGCAGTCAAGACAAAGCACATTATATTCCATACTCTTCCTTGAGCAGATGGGAACACCAGTTCTGAAAAACAGCAACAGAGCTTACATTCAAAACTTAAGCTTTTGAAAACTGTGATCTTGAGAGTCATGCAACCACAGACCACATCTACTTCCAAGAGACATGACCTGAGGTCTGGGACCATCAAACGCTGAACAACAGCAAGAAAATCATCCTTCTGTTGACTACAGTACGAGCACACTGAGTTGTGAGGACTAACCCTAGAGAAAGCATCTTTGCAGGGGAGAAAAAGAAGTCAGAGCAATCAAACGCACTTTAACACACTGGAAACACAGCTCTTCCTGCAGGTGTGAGATCAGGGCAAGGCAGCAAACTCACGCTCTGTCCTCTGCTCTTCTGCACAGCCTCTGCCTGCTCCTCGCTGCACAGTGGCTGGTAAAGGAAACTTGCTGACAAGGTGCAGAGCACTGTGGCAGCAGCAACTGGAAACGACTGCCGACTGTAGCTCAAGGCGCAGAGCCAGCACGCACTAATTCTCTGATAAAGTTTCCTATTCCTTAGTTTTGTTTAGAGTAGGCAGTTTATATATATAGCCCCTGCTATGGTACTTCTCACATCTCTTCACAACACAAGTAGCTGCAGGTTTCCTCCGGCAGCTACAGAGCTCCCGAGCAGCTCCACAACGACTCATGTTCTGTCCTGCCTAAGACTGGTTTGGGTTTATTTCCCCCACCTTTCCCCTTGGTGGAGTGAGCTGGAGGAGGTCATCAGTTATTGCCACCCCTGCTCTTCTCATGCAAAAACTGGCCTTGTATGAAGAAGGATGCAGAGGTGCACTCACGGATGAGAAAGAAACATCACTGAGGTAACAACTCAGAGCTGGGTTTCAAAAGGAAGTCACACAGCCTTGTCTGCCCTCACCAGTCTCGTACCAGTGGTAACGTCCTGGTACATGTGCCACAGGTGGGACAGCAGAGAAGTGCAGCAAGGCCAAACTCCATCTGGTCCTGGCACAATGTGTCCTATGTCCAATGCCCTCCTTCCACAGCCCGAAGGAAAGAAGAGCCGAGCTCAGGAACACCTGGCTGAAATACTCAAACCACATTTGCCTCCTCAGTTAAAAGACACTTATTTTCCCTCCTGTTTCTACCTCAGCAGGGGGGTTATGTCTTGCTTGAGACTCACAAACCAAGCCCAGTACTCACTAAAGAAAGTAAAAACCAGCTTTCCTTTTTCCACTGTCTCAGGTGTAACCTTCTCTCTGACACCCAGGGAGCAGCAGATACTCCATGATCCTTGGAAGGAGCAGCAGAGCCAAGAGAGCTCTTCCCTACAGACAAACATAGCCTGCAGTCGCAGCCAGAAACCAGCTGACACAAGTGATCCAAGGGGTTAGTCAGAAACGTGACTCAGTGTGAGAGACTCCCTCACTGAAATCCTTGCAGAGAAGGGCCCGGTTGTGCTCCCAGGAAAAGGGGATAGGAAGTTTCAGGAGACAAAGTATTGCTGTTCCACCGGTGACCCAAGGTCCAGAGCAAAACATCGCTCCTGACACACCTGTGGCACGATGAGAGTCAGGGAGACGGCACAGTGTCACCACCAGTGTAAGCAACATTACCTTTGAACAGCACCCTGCAGCCTGACAGCTGCGCAGACACCTTTGCGTCCTACGAAGGATCTGGGCTGACAGGATGCAACGGGTGAAAGGAGCACAGAACAGAGTCGAGTGGAGGAGACAAAGGGAGACGACAGCTGACAAGTGTCCACCGAGCACACGTCCCCGTGCTGCACGCCCCAGCAGCATCCCAGGGGACAGCAAACGGTAACGCACGGTAACTGCCATCCCACCCCGAACCCCTGCTCTTACGTGCCAGGTCCCGCCACCTCCTGCGGCCGCCCGACCCGGCCCATTCCACTGAGGGACCGCGTCCCACTGCGCCGCGATGGGCACCCGAGGCGCCGGGCCAGGCCCCGGTGCCACCGGCAACACCGACCCCACACCGGCTCCCGGCTCCCGTCCACAGCGCGGAGGATCCCGGCCCGGCCCCGCCGAGCCCGGGGAGCTCAGCGGGATGGGACAGGCCGCTACCGCCACCACTCTCCCTACCAGCGCCTTCCAGCGCCGCCCGGCCCGGCAGCACCACACGGCGCTGCACCGCCGGCACCGGGTCCCAGGAAACGCCGCGCGGCTCGGGCCGGCGCAGGCCGCGGGGCGGGAGAGCGCGTCCCGATCCCCTACCGGGAGCCCCGGACACGCGGAGAGACCGCGCCGGGGCTGCGAGGAGGAGAACGAGGAAGAGAGGAAAGGAGAAGGGAAGGGGGAGACAGAGAACGGGGCACGGGCGCGCGCCCGAGAACAGAGCCTAGAGGAAAGTTACCGGCGCGGCCTGCGGCTCCTCGGCGGTGCGCGGCCGCCGCCCCCCGTGCGCAGGTGCTGCGGGAGGCGAGGGGCGGCCCGGCCTGGAGCGGGTCCCGGTGAGGATCCGGTCCCGGTGCGGGTCCCGGCGGAGCTGCGCTGATGTCACGCGCGGCCCGGCCCCGGGTCACGCGCAGCGCCGCCCGCCCCGCCTCGCCGCCGGCCGGCGCGCCAGGCCCCGCCCGCAGCCCCGCCCCCGGCTCCGCCTGCTTCGGTCTGTGGCGGCCGCAGGCCGCTTCCGGTGTGTGCGGGGCTGCCGCGTCCGTGCGGGCCTGCGGGCGGCTGCCGGTCGGTTCCGGCCCGGGTGAGGTGTGATGGCGGCGGGGCGCGGCTGGGCGGGCGCCGTCCTGCTCCTCGCAGCGCTCTGCCTGCAGCCGCCGCCCGCCCGGCCCCGCGGGCTCCGCTTCGTAACGCTGGTGAGAGGGACGGGGCGCGGCGGCGGGACGGGAGGGGACGGGGCTGCCCTGCCCCGGTGCGCGGTGTGACGCGGTGCCGCCCGCAGGTGTACCGGCACGGGGACCGCTCGCCCATCAAGGCCTACCCGCGGGACCCCTTCCAGGAGGATGTGTGGCCGCAGGGCTTCGGGCAGCTCACGCAGGTGTGTGCGGGGCCGGGGCTGGGACCGGGAGCGGGTCCCGGGCTGTCGGTGACGCGCGGTGCCGTTGCAGGTGGGGATGCGGCAGCAGTGGGAGCTGGGCCGGGCCCTGCGGCAGCGCTACCGCGGCTTCCTCAGCGGGATGTACCGGCGGCAGGAGGTACCGGGGCTCGGGGGGCTGCGGGGAGCGGCTTCCCTCGGCGGGGGAACGCTGGGGCCGGGTCTTGTCTCGGTGTTTGTGTTTCCCAGCCCGTCCCCACCGCAGGCGGGAGCAGAGGGACCGAGCAGCGGCTTCACCGTGCGCAGTGGGGCTGCCGGAGCCGCCGGCTCGGGACCCAAGGGGTACACCAGGCACGCTGTGCGGTGGCCGGTGCTCCCTTCTCACTCCAGGTTGTAAGGTTATTGTGTGTGTATGTGCGTGTCACGTCAGCTGAGAAGAATGCAACCTGTGTTGGCTCTGTGGGGCGCTTCAGGTACAATCTCATGGGTGCCTGTATGCACAAGCAGTAGTTACTAACCGGGAGTGACCCTCTCATTTGTTTCCACCTATAAAGGACCGATGGTTTCAGTCCCTCAAAGCTATTAATTTTCCTCTCTTTCTCCAGGGTGTTGCCACACTTTACAGTAGCTCTTGAGACATGGGTAGGTTTCTTGTGTAAAGAGTCATGGGGCCCTTGTGGAACCATGTACTGAGCACAGGGGAAAACGTGAAACATCCACAAATGGAAGGAGATGAAAAATCCTCCCCAGATACTCCTGACGGTTGTGAGTCAATGGGAACATGAGCAAGTGTCATGATGAGAGGCTTGCCATCACGGGGTTTGGGTGGGCAGCGGGCAGGCAGACCCTGTGCCCCACTGCTGGCTCTGCATTGGCTCAGTTGTTTTATCCGAGCTCACCTGGGGGGATTGACCACACCGAGAGCCCCTCTACAACTTTCTGTCGTTGTTTCCCCCCGTTTCAGGCTCCCCGGTGCATCCCCAGCCTGCCATAGTTCAGGCTGCACCCCTTCTTTGACATTTGCTTCATCAACAAAACTTCCTGAATCGGCTCAGCCAGGATCCTTTAACATTCCTCAGCCATTCCTTTCCAAACATACTTCGCTCTTGTAAAGCTTTTGCCTACGGAATGTTTTCCTTCCCGTGTTCGAGAAGGAAAAACAAACCCAGGTGTATGCGACCAAAAGCTGTTCTGCAAACCAAGCCCAAAGCCCTGCTCCAGTTGAGCAACCTCCCTTAGAAGAAGCGTTGCCTCTGGGGGACACCCTGTGCCTGTCTGTCACCTGACTCAGCGACAGGCTGGAGCCCTGGCTGAGGGGCTGGAGGAAGCACCCAGGGCTTGGTTGGCTTTTGCAACACTTCCACCATTAGATCCTTATCTGTTAAAATATTTCCCTTCTGTTTCTCCAGAGCTGACCATGGATGGAAGCAGTCCTGGGTAGGGAGCACAGGGGCAGTGGTTTTCAAGCCATAGTTAAAAGTGGGTAGAAACCATCAGAGAAAAGGCAACTTTTTGTTTTCCTAGTGACTGTTAAGTTTTGAGGCACCCTTCACTCGAGGAATGCTCTACACAGCAAGCATACATGGTTTTCTCTCCTCATTTAACATTAAAAGGATTCCCTATCTTGACATTATGTTCCATTCTTCTGGCTTTTTATTCAGGTTGTTGCAGGTTCAACATCCTGGATTCTAGGTCATTCCTTCATGATTTCCTGTGAGTTCCTCATGTTTTCTGACTGGTTGCTCTCCGGTCTCCTCCCAAGTGTTTTCAGCACACAGATATCACTATACCAAAGTTTTGCCATTTTGACCTGCTGAGCTTCCCTGTATTTTTCTCGTTTCTCTCTTTTCTCTGACTCAGATCTCTCCCTCTGAGCTCTGGAATGAGAAAATCTTGGTCCATTAATACCAAGAGTCCACAATGATCAAATAAAATCCCAGCTCCCCCTTTTCCTCCTCTCCCATTAATCAGATCACTCTTGTCTTCATTTCACAAATGGGAAAGTGTGGAGAAGCCTTTTCTGCATCTCTCTCTTGCTCTTATAGAATCCCAGACTGATTTGTGTTGGAAGGGACCTTAAAGTTCACACAGTTCCAGCCCCCTGCCACAGGCAGGGACACCTTCCACTAGAGCAGGTTGCTCCAAGCCTCGTCCAACCTGGCCTTGAGCACTGCCAGGGATGGGGCAGCCACAGCTTCTCTGGGCACCCTGTGCCAGCGCCTCAGCACCCTCATAGTAAAGAACTTCTCTCTAATGTCTAATCTCCATCTCCCCTCTGTCAGGTTAAAGCCGTTCCCCCTTGTCCTGTCGCTGCCTGCAAATAATATCCTTGTCCTATCACTACTACTTGTAAAAAGTCCCTCTCCAGATTTTTTGTAGCCCTTTTAGGCACTGGAGCTGCTCTGAGGTCTCCCGTGAGCCTTCTCTTCTCCAGGCTGAACAACTGCAGCTCTCTCAGCCTGGCTCCAGAGCAGAAGTGCTCCAACTCTTCTTTTACTCTTCCCCGTATTCAGACTCCTCTCTACCTGTGACCCCTGCACAGCACCTGCCCATCCCACTGATCCACAACAACCCACTCCAGTGTTACACAGAAGTTGTCTGTGTGTCTGTCCTTACAGTTTTGGCCATGCTGACGCCAGCAGGCTCAGTCCCTTCAGCTCCCATTATCCTGTGGTCTGTGAGCAGCTGCAGGGCAATTGGCAACATTCCTCAGCGAGTGCATCCAAGGAGCCTGACCACTTCCACCAGCGTTACTAATGGTGCACTGTCCTGTCCTGGCAGATCTTCGTCCGCAGCACAGACTATGACCGGACGCTGATGAGCGCGGAGGCCAACCTGGCAGGAATGTATCCCCCAGAGGGAGCACAGATCTTCAACCCCAACATCTCCTGGCAGCCTATCCCTGTGCACACTGTGGCCAGGTCTGATGAAAGGGTAAGTTAGGCTCAGGGATACACACTGACTGCTCAGTGTTGTTATGCTGACTTCTCCAGAAGTCTGCTTCAGTCTTGATTCAGGTTAAATTCCTCCTGGGACCTCTTTGCAAAGGTTCTTCTGTCCTCAGATGAGAATTCAGGGGTTGTGTTCACTCAGCATGTTAGATGCAACACCCCAACAGCCTGCAGATGACCTGAGTATGCTGAAGGCAGGACTTGAGGCTGTTTAGAGATGCCTCCTGCTCATCAGGGCTTCATTACAGTTGCACTTTTGACTGCAAGTTCTGTGCTTCCGTGTTCAAGCTGCTCTTGTTGTCTCTGCCCAGCTACTGAAGTTTCCTTTGACCCCTTGTCCACGGTATGAACAGCTACAGAACAAAACCCGGCACTCAGCAGTGTACATAAATAAGACCAAAGAGAATTGGGTAAGTGATTGTTTGCATGAGATAAGGTGGTCTTAGGCTTGTAGTTAAAGTATTATCACCTGTATATAATCAGAGCTCTGGGAAGAGGGTGGGAATACCTGTGCATATAATATAGCATAAGACTTGAAAACTGAAGGCCTTTCTCTTTTCTCATACCTACAGCAATTCCTGCAGATGGTGGCAAATGAGACTGGGATCCGGGATGTGTCTCTCGAGGGTGTTTGGAGCGTGTATGACACACTGTTCTGTGAAGTAAGTTTGGCCATCACCGTACAGCCACTGGAATTTGGTGTGTGGGACTCTGGATTTGGTAGAAAATTACTTTGCAAAATCCCGTAAAATCCCCAAAACCTCTCACCATTCCCACCCTGCAGTTACAAATAATGATTTTTTCTTTCTTTTAGATTTTAGTTCTCACTCACTAAAGGCATGTGCCAAGACTTACCTGCTTGGCACTCTGTAACCTCCCACTTTGTAGCTTAGGTTATCGTGCCAGAGAAAAAGTTCCTCCTGCATAATAAATACCTCTTTTGCAAGTCACTAGAAACGACCACAGCTGAAATCTTTAGATCTCTGTGAACAAGGCTGAGCTGAGACTCTGCATGCACGTGGAGTTTTGTTGAAAGCCTGTCTTATGAAGGCTTAAGCCAAATAAAAGATCAGGTTTAGCTGTGCTGTGATAAGTGCTGAAGTAGAGGTTATGTATCCAGAAGACTTACAGTGCTCACACACAAGTTTGTGTGTAACAATAGACTTCTTTCATGTCAAACTAACTGAATGTGAAGGAAGCCATAAACCTGAGCAGTCTGTCGTGCTAATCCTGTGGAGGTGCAAGACTCCTTGGCTTGCTGGCAGTGGTACACAGTGGTATGTACTATTTTGGGGATGTGAAAGATGAATCTGCATGGAATTGCACTTTGCTATGTAAAGCAGCAGCTTGAGATGCTGCAAGCTGAGAATATTCCAGTCCAGAGCTGTGTTGCACTGTGTAAATTTGCCCTGTGATACGCAAACCCCGTCGTCTCTCCTGGAACAGTGAAACAGCTTCTGTTAGTAACAAAAATCATTTGGTCAGAGAGATCAAGAACATCAAATCTTCTTCAAGACTCAGTGAGCTCACACACTGGGTCCCAAAGGCCAGCTGACAGCCCCTGTAATCCCCAAGAACCTGCAGAATAGCTTCCCAAAATGAAACCAGGACATTGTGAAGAAGGGGAGTTTTTACCCTCAAAACTATACCCTCAGGTCTCACCTGCTTTGGGCTTCCTCCTTTTTCTAGCTCATACAAACACTGCCCTGAAGAGGAGGATTGTTTTTCTCATCTGAGCCAGTAAATTCATTCTACCATAAGAAATAGCTCAGCTTCCCAGCCATTCTCATTGTAATTTACTGAAAAACTAACTAAATACCTGAGTTTGTGATGGGAGTTTCTCCACACCACTCAGAATGGGCCCTTAAGGATATTCAGCTTCACCTTCTGGCAGTTTAATGGGATGTGGCATAGAAAATTGCTCCGTGTAATGCCAGGAAACCACAACTGCTGTTTGCCTGCCAGGATAACTAATCCTTTCTTGTAATGGGTTGGCTACAAAGCAAATTCTTCCCTTGTTTCCCAGTTCTGTGTGTTCTGGGTTGGCGTGCGGGGCTTTGTAAGTGGTGCATCCCAGTGTTAGGTCTGTAAAGCACTTGCTAACCTTCTCCAGGATCCTTCAGTGGCCCTCGGAGCCACCAGGGAAGTGGTAGACCAGAAACCTCGAGTTCATGCTCGCTGCCTTATCTTTTCTGTTGGGTTTTGTGCTTGGTTTTCTTCTTGATTGAATGTTATCTGCAGGGCAGAATCAGCCACATGTAAAGTAAATGCCCTGAGATTATTGTTATCAGTGGTACAACACGATCTGGCACTCGAGTTGTGCTTTCACAGAAGTGTAGCTCCTACATTTTACTCTTCATGCTTGTCATTAGTAATTTCTGGAACAACATTAAACTCTGCATCTATTCTCTGTACATGGCACAGCAGTGTGAGGACAGAAGCACAAATAGGAAAGGGGCGTATTTAACACAATACAGGAACCCAGTAGCAGGATGGGCAGGACTCCAGACGCCCTGACTCCCATCCTCTGATCAACCTGTGCTCCATGCTACCCGCAGATGAGTGTTGTGTTTCTCTTTCTAGCAAGTACACAAAATGGACTTGCCTCAATGGGCGACACCAGAAGTCATGACTCGACTGAAGCAACTCAAAGACTTTGGGTTTGAATTTCTGTTTGGGATCCAAGATCGGGTAGAAAAAGCTCGTCTGCAAGGCGGTGAGTGCACCAGGAGGGACCTTCATGCTGCTCTGTCTAGTTTCAGCCTCTTAGTAGCTGTTCCGTTTCCTCAGGGGTCCTGCTGGGTCACATAAGGAAAAACCTAACCAAAGCAGCAGATGTTTCAGCCCACCAGGACCTGAAACTGTTTGTCTATTCAGCGGTAAGTCAGAGCTCAGGGGCTTTTATCCGTCTCCTCCTCCTCACAGGGAACTTGGGCTTGGTGATAGTTTTAACCCGTTCTGGCTTCTCTACAGCCTGCAGTGATCAGGACATGCACCTTTGCCTCTGGCTGGGTGGGGTGTGCAGAACCTGGCATCATTCCCAACCTGCACTTTGCTCCTATTAGCTCAGGCTTGTGGATAAGCCACTGCTGTGTTTATTTGGTAGATGGGTTGATGCTACTCAGATGTTTCCACAGTGAGGCAGAGTCATTCCCGTTCCCAGCAGCTGACTGACTGGAAAGTTGAGTGTCTCCCAAATTGCTCCCTAGAGATTAATTCTTAAAGAACCATTCAGGATACACAGCCATGTTTCACTTCCTCCCCTGGCACCATCACAGATCACCACTCTAGCGGTACAGTTCCTCTCCCATCTTCCAGATGGAAGTTGCAAAGGTGACACCCCCTCAGCACTTCCCTGTCCATTACTGGTACAGACTGAGCTGCCACATCCCTAAGGGTGACTGATTTGGTTTTTTTCCCTCTTCCTCAGCATGACACTACACTTGTGGCACTGCAGATGGCTCTAGATGTCTACAACAAGATTCAACCACCATACGCCTCATGTCATTTATTTGAGCTGTACCAAGAGGATGATGGGTGAGGGCTGCAGTAAAGATGTCTGCTGTGATTTCACCTCAAGGGTTAGGTACCTTAGACCAGGCTCCACCCTAAGGGGCTGCAATCTTGCTCCTAGTGGCAGACTTAGGAGGAAAACTACCACCAGAGTAAAGGAAAGCGTGTGCACACTGAGGTTATGGGAAGGGATGACTTCAGCTGGAGAAAGAAGAACAAACCTAAACGTGGCTGTTTCGTTTTCAGTAACTACTCTGTGGAGATGTTTTACCGGAATGAGAGTGGGAAGGAACCTTTTCCACTGACAATCCCTGGCTGTCAGCATAAATGCCCACTGCAAAGATTCTTGGAACTCACGGATCCTGTTATTCCCCGGGACTGGGAGCGAGAATGCCAGGTAGCAACCATCATGCACGACACAGGTGAGCCCAGACTGGATCCGAGCGTGGCAGAAGGGGGAAACTTGGCTGATCCCATGTTGACCACTTGTTTTCTCCCTTGCAGAACTGTTCGTGGGTCTGGCTGTCTGTGGATCCATTCTCCTTCTCCTCATAATCCTCCTCTTGACTGTACTCTTTCGCATACAGTCCCAACACCCTGGCTACAGGCATGTTTCCAATGAGGGAGAAGAACAGGCCTGACAGTTGCTTCAACTCCTTCCTAAGCAGTAGGAGGGAGCAGAGTTGCCCCTAAGGATGATTGGGCACCTTCAGTTACTGAGCATTCTTTTGCTTTGGCCTTTGCTTCCCAGAATGAAGCAGGACTTGATTTTTGGATTCTTGCTAATGGCAGCTTCCCAGAGAGGGAGAACTGAGCTGCTCTAACGGAAATGACACTTTAGTTCTGCAGCCAGTGTACTGTGTGGTGCCCGCAGTCCTCTGGAGTTTACCTAGCCTGGGATTCCCAACATGGCCGGTGGGAGCTGGGCGAGCCACTCACCATGACTGTGGCAGAGGGGCCTCCAGGAGGTGCTGCATGCAGTGCAGTCAGGAGCTGAGTGTCTTCTTCAGGGTCAACCTCCTCTGAGTGCTTTTCCCTCAAGCCACGGGCTGGTGACGATGGTGGGAAGGCAGGGCTCAGAGCGGAGCAGCAATGCACCAAGACTCATCTACTGGCCATGCAGAGGGAGCTGCTGCAGATGATGGCAGACGGTCAAAACTGTTTCTTGAAGTAGCTGCCAAGTAATTGCTACTGGCAACTGGTCTTTCTTTCCCTCCTCACATTGTAGCTCAAGAGAGGACTGGCCTGGAATCAGGACAAGACTGGCAGTAGTTTCTAGGATTCAGCTCAGAGTAGGTTACATATGATCCAAAGAAGCTCTAAGTGCTTCATCAAAGAGATGAATTCCTGTGGCCACAGCAAATTCACACCCAATTTCTTGTGCAACACTGACTCTAGAAAGGAAAATCCCCATAGATTAGAAACTTGGGCCCTGTGTAAAGATTCAAACTTTGAATTTCACTTACCACCTCTGAGCTTCAGGTACGTACTGCAGCAATAGCCAGTTCCACAGGCAGTCCAGATTTCAGCTATGAGCTGAAGGAATATACTTTACCAGCAGAATGGTTTTATGCTGGAATTAAAGAGATGTAGCAGAGCTGTACCTAAGACTAGATTAAATGCCAGGGTCTGTAGTTTTCCTTCCTACCTTTCCCACTGGATGGACAACAAACAGAAACCCCCCACCTTCACTTGCCCCAGGGTTTGGCACTTTGTCCAAAGCGTGGTTCTGTTTCTGGGCTGGCCTCTGTACGCAGTGCAGCTGCTGCAGGAGCTTCATGCCAAGAACTCACCACCTGCCCTGGAGCTCTTGGCAGGAAAGGAGAGACTGCGGCAGGCACCAGGAGCACAGGCTCTTCACTTGGTGATGCTGCACATTCGCTTCCCACTTTTACTTCCCTTTCTGGTGCACTTCCCTTCCCCTCTTGGCAGCTGAAGCCTGCTCATAGATTACAGATGTTTCCTTTCTTCCCCTATTGGAGTACCATGGGAGCTTCTCCCTCCACCATAACTAGGATCTCCTAGCATGGGAACACTAAATCAGCAGAAGCAGCTTGCCGTTCTCAGCATCTTCCTCACCTTTCTGTCCTCTGAAAATATAATCTAGGTCTTCTGCAGAGCAAGACAGTCATGAAGAAAAAGCTACTGCCCGTGAGAATACGCACAAGAAAGAGGTAATAGAAAGTGCATTGAAGAGGCCCAGACCTGTTTTTTAAAGTCAGCAAATTTTGCACACAGAGGAAAGGTTTCTATGATGATTTAAACACTTTGACTGTGAATGATTTTCTGTAATTGTTCCGATACATTTCATGATTAAAATCAAATTTGCACCTAACTACTACTCACCTCTAAGAGCTCACAGGGCACCAGCATGCTCAGTGTTGGAAAACAGGCAGCACTAACTGCAGTGCACCCCATCCCAAAGTCACTCCCTGAACTACAGTCACCCTTACAGCAGAGAATTCAGACAAACTACTTTTGACTGCAGCTAGATCTGATAACACAACCCATCCAACGTGGAATGGTCTGTTGCGGACACAGTACTATGATACTTCCACGACTGTTCTAGGTCTCTCTTTGCTCCTGCAGAAGGGTCCAGCTCCTGCCCCTATATACAGCAGTTCAGCAGGATGCTCAAAGCAGCCACTCTGTATTGAGGAACTTTAGTACAAAACTTTATTAATATCAATACTGCGAAACTATAAAAGTGAACACAGAGAATGTGAGCAGGCCTGGAGCCCATCCCAGCCCCAACCCCTGGGACAGCAGCAGGGCCCCAGGCAGCCTTGTAAACAAACTAGAAAAAGCAAAACCTTTCAGTTTAACAGCAGTCTTGAGATTTGGCTCTGAGCAGGGATGTTTCAAAGACGTTCCTCACATCTGCTTTACATCACCTTTAGCCACTGCTCTGAAGCACAGAGGCATGGCTGCAAAAATCTCCCATTAATGGCAAGGAAAAGCCTAGAGCTCTGAACAAGAACTACAGCATCATACTGCCCTTGCATCCCATGAAGTGGATAGAGAGCTCTGGCAGCATCATGTTCTTAATGGTCTAGTTTTAACAGCTGCAAGCACAGAATAGGCTAAGCCTGAGGTCTTGATACACATTCTCCAAGCTTGCATACAACAGAGTCTGATGTTCCCCGAGGTACCCATTGCCTCACCCCGTGAACATTCCACCTTTCAGGATGTTAATCTTGTTAGCAAAGGGTTTCTCAGCACAGTTTGACTAGAACAGGCTGGGGACCCTGTCAGGAGCTGCTCCGCAGCAGACTGCAGGAGGTGGTAACCTCTGACAAGTGATGACAAGCAGATGTGGCAGGCTGGAAGCAGTCACTTCATCAGGATGTGAGAACACCTCTGAAGTTTTCCTAATGCCTCAGAAAGTGGGTGGTAACTCCCCGTGGAGGAGGCCTGAGTACTGACACAACTGTCTAGAAAAGGAAGCAACGAGAATGAGGGAAGCAAGATCAGACCCAGGGAGGAAGGACAAAGTAGAAGTCTAATGCCCTGCACAGCTTATACTGCCCACTGCCAACACTGAACTTGTATCCTGTGATCCAGAAACGACCAAAATACTAAATCAGTTCTCCAGATCCTTCCCTTTTAACTTCCTTCCCTGGGATTTTGTGATTTAGAACCGTTGCTTTTTGTTGCCATCTCCTCCAGCTCCCAATACAAGGTTAGCTTTGAGTTTCTTTGTCCCGGGTTTTGCCTGCCTCTGCCCTCCACATCTGGACAAACTCCAGCTTCCAATCCCCTGTTCTGTCATGGCTTTCAAAAGATGTTCTTGCTTCTTGGCCACCATCTCCTCCCGGCTCCAGATCAGAATATTAAAGCCTGAGAGGAAAAATTAAACACTGTGCATCAGAAACTCTGCACTGAATAGAATACCTTAGGCTATTTAAATGCCATTTTAAATGCCAGAATCCAAAATGCTTTGTCTGTTCTAGTGCCCCAGGTTCTCTTTACTTACCCATGCCAGAAGCCAGCGTGTCTCCCATAGGATTAAATTTATTGAGCTGAAAATGGAAACACAGAGTCTGTAAGAGCATCACTGCTTATATAACACGGTCATAAGAGCACCACAGCTTATAGAACAGCAACAAACCACACGGAAAACCCAGTGTTCGCTAAAGAGTATCACAAAAACCCCACAGATGACCATGGACCAGCCCTGCTCGAGTCAGCAGCTTTAGCTGGCAGCCCCACGAGAGCATGAGTCTGTCACAAGTAAAGAGGATATTCCTGTTGTTCTAGACCCTAACCCGTGTCCCTCTGCTGTGGCTGAATACACAGCAACCCTTTTACCTGCAGTGCTCAACTCACCGAGATGATGCCAGAAGCGTTTGGGTCATAGAGCTGACAAACCATCTCCCCAGTGTTTCCATCAAATACATCAACAGTTCGTAGCTCATTCACTGTGTATCCCGGGAATTTGGGGTCTGGGTAGCGACCTGCCACGATGAGGTCGTAGCGAGGATGCCACGTTGCCTGGTCACAGAGCAGAGCAATGGGGGATTAGGAGAAAGGGACAGAGATTGTACTGAAACACACCAGATAACTGGGAGAAGGAACAACAGTTTCTACATCCCACCCACAGCTTGAGGAATGTGAGTATCCTCACAACAGCGCTCTGCTGGGAGTTGCAGAAGTGTGAACAGCCACCCACCAGTGCAGTATCCTGACCAGAAATCAGACCATTTCTGATTTATAGCCATCCATTAATACAAGTGTGATACTCTTCTCAGGCTGCAGTGGCTTAACTCACCTTAATAGGTGTGAGGTGCTGAAACTGCCGATGTGGATGTGGGATCAGATGCTGTGGCTTGGTCCAGTCTGAAGACGAGTAAACCCTGATTTCACTGTGCTGGTCTGTGCTTAAGAGCTTGGCACCATCTGTTGGGCTGAAGTAAGCTAGGGGAAGGGAACAGGAAGGCAAACACAAGATCACAGTGCTGTGACTGACAACAAACACAGAAGTCACATTTCTCTGGTTGGAGACCCATTGCTATTTCTTGAATAGGGATGTGAATATGGCCATGTGTCCCAACAGACTTTTTTTGTCTCAAACTCAAAGCTCTTACAAACAGTAAGCTGCAACTTACAACACAGGGTTACAGAGGAAGAACAATTATTCCCATTTTAGAATGGCAGAAAGAGACACTGCAAAGAAAGGAACTTACTCAAATGGAAATTTAGTGGGAAAACTGCAAACGGACACCTGCAGTTCAGACTTCACTGAACTGATAAAACTGCATGCAAGAAACAAGAAGTCTGAGTCCCAAGCTCTGCTTTTGTCAAAGGAACTGTCCCAGTAAATTGAGTTTTCTGATCTCAGCCACTGCTGATGCTTCCATACTGTCACCCAGGACACATACCTCTTAAAGCACAGTGCCACAGGTCTGTATGGCAAGTCTGACCGTGCTGCAGCTGCCTCACCCACCTCCCTGCCTCCAACCACACATTCCCAGTGCCTTCCTTGCTTCCAGCTACTGCACCACTGTGGATCTGAGTGAAAGCTACACTGCCACAACAATACATGCTGAGCTGAACGGACTCTGCACACATCCATGCAATGAAATTCTTCACTCACCTGCATTGACAGGTTTCTCATGAGGAAGCAGATGAAGAACACTCATTTTGTTTTTGATGTTTCTGAGGTCCCAGATTTTGACTGTCTGATCCACAGATGCTGTGGCCAGCAACCACTCACATCGGGAGTTAAACTCCACGTGAGTCACTTTCTTCTTGTGCAGTTTCAGCTTCCAAATCTGCAGCAAAGGAAACAAGAAGGTCACACAGAAAAAAAGTAACCACGGTCTGGAGTAAGGAAATGGAACAATTCTACTAGTGCAGAGTAAAGAGGTCTCACATTTAGAGAGTAACAAAACTCATAAAATACACCTAGAGTTTATCCACTGGGAAAAAGAAAGGAGAAGAATGACTTTGGGAACTATTTAATTCTAGGAGAACTCTGATCCACTGATTTATTACAGCTCCAAGAAAGGAAAACGCAATCCCTGGTTCATGGAGGGAAGTATTAGTGCCACTGTGTAAAGCAAGGTCACATCTGGCAGTTCTTTACACAGTGCCAGTCATCCACCTCCAGAAAGATTAAATCAAACTGGAGCAGGTACCGAAAATCCACTACCAAGGTAATAATAAGAGGCAAGGGCCTGCTTTGTGGGAGAAGACCAAAAGAGCTTGCTTTATCTCCGTAAGAACGGTAAAAGGAGATATAATTGCCTTCTAGAAATACAGCAGCAAAGAAACATGAGAGTAGGAAAACTATTTTAATTAACAAGAACAAATGGATATAAACTGGACATGATCAAACTTGTATCTGAAGCTGGAAGATTTATTTCTAATCAAAAGCCCACCTTCCCTACAATAACAGGTATCCCTCAAGTGCAGAAAAGACTGTCACATTCTTTGAGGAGAAAAAAGGAGAGGAAACAACTAAACTTGAATTAGCACAAATCATTTGGAGCACTCCTGACTCTGCCCACTAATGTACACAGCTGCCTCTGTACACAGCTGCCTCTAGCCACTGCTCAGTCGGTGGCAAACCCTTACAGATGTTACCTGCCCCCACAGGTAGGAGAAAGGGTAACACAGCCTTTGAAAGCCTCCAACACGTCTCTGTCCTAGTTCAGCCTTCAAATCTGCCTGTGCCTGCCCTCTCGTGTCTGATGGCAGCAGCGCACTTTCTGTCCCAACATTGGCTGAATTCCCGCTGCGTACCCGCTCCAAGGTCACAGAAGGGTATACACATCAAAGTAGTATCTCCTAAACGACTCCCATCAGTGCACCAAGTTTCTGGACGTGAAGGTTGTTGGCAGAGGGTGCTTGCATCATCAGGATACCCCTCAATTACTCTGGCCAGTGGCAGTTACTTTTAAGGAAGGTGCAGCACACAACACAGTCCCTGTTTGGGAGCTGTTACCATTACACTCAACAGTGTGAAAATGTCTAGCGAATGGCAGAAGTGGAGGACTTCTCACCACCTAGACAATGAGTGGACTCATTTCCTGAGCTGCAAGAGACTTGCTCCTCTTTCCAGGGTCCCTGTAGTGTAGGAAAGCACATGAGCCAGGAAGATTCCCATAGAGGAGATGCTGCATGGAGCCATACAAACCTCTTCACCAGAAGTGCTGAGCAGGACCACGTTGCCCACATTATCACCGGTCACCACCGCACGGCAGCTTGCAGAAACATCAACGCTGCAGTACCAGCAACTAGGGGGAAAGACACAACATCAGTGCTGCCTCCCACCGGCAAGGGAAGGCAGCGGAGCTCTGGTTCACATCTCGTCCCTGACAAGGTAGACTGCAACAGACCATAACTGCCATCTCCTGCCTGGTGGTGTGGGCCTGACTATCAGCAATGCTTTCTGTTGGTCACTGAATATGAAGTAACTGCGTTTGTGAAGTGTTCATCAGATGGAGTGTGACACATTTGGGCAGTGGAACATAACATGGAGGCTGATGAGCCACTTGGTGCCTGCACGTGGACACACCTTAGGAAAGATCAGAACACCCTTGTGACATTGACAAACACAGAAACAGCTTTAAAATGACATTTTCCACAAACACTGAAGCAGCAGTAAAGAAAAGACAAAAGCTTTGGACTGGCAAGTTGCACATCAAACTGTCTCCACTTCATGCTCCAGGACACAAAACTGAATAGAGCCTTATCTGATAAAGACAGAGGTCTTAAGCCCAGCTCTGCTGAGAGGGGAAGGGCAGCAAGAATAAAGCTGGGGTCCTTCAGGAACTTGTTGGGAAACCTTCACTTGCAAAGATAAATCATTCTAGAATACAAGGTCATGAAAAATAGCATGGTGAACCTGGAGCGTCCAGAAGGGCAGCAGGGTAAACTCAATAACCTGAAACTCCAACTGTGCAGGGAGGTTTTGTGGCTTTCCTACACTACCTGAGCTGCTATGGACAAAACAGAACACTGATGGCAATGAAAAGGAAGTTTCCTGCTCTTCTCACCTCGCACTTTATGAAGTGAAATGCTGTCAGCATCTGCAAGCCAGGAGATGGCGTCACCAGAAAGCAATACCAGAAGATGCAGGCAGCACGCTCAGCCCCTGTGAAAGCAGATCTGCCCTGTGGCTGCCTTGCTTCTCACCCACCCAGCAGTGTGGAGCCGGTCTCCAAGTCCTCTCACGGGGCCAATTCATATCAAAGAGTCTCCTACCACTGGCAAAGATGAAGATGTTACAGAGCACAAGCAGCAGCACAGCATTAACCCCAAGGAACAGAGAGTCAGCCTCGTGGTGCTCCCTTCTCACCAAACATTATGGTGCTCATGGCCACAGTCCGGGGCACGGGAGATCACCTGCACCGCTCTGCCCTCAAGGTCCTGCAGGCTTAGGGTGCCATCCCCTGATGCCACAAAAAGCTTCGCTGCCTCATAAGGACTGAACTTGATGTCTCCAAGAGAATCTCCTGGCCCCTTCTGGAATACACACAAAGCCAAGAGGCACCAAGGTTAGAGCGGAAGATGAAATCTTAATACAACACACCTCCTGGGACACGCTGCCGTTTCCCTGGGTATAATGCACAGATTTCTGATGGGGCACGGATATAAAAACTCCTTCTTTCTAAAGCTTCCAACCTAAGCACATACATTCCAAGCCTATAAATTCAACCCCACCACTTTGGGCTGCAAAGCTTATCATTTTTTCTGCTATGGGGTAGGACTAATCTGCAGTGAACCCACCTGGCTCAGACCACGCTTAGGAGATCATAAGCAAAACCAGCACCATTCCATTCAGAAACCACATAAAAACCTCATGACAGCTCTGCACTAAGCTTTTCTTGCAGAGACTTCATTCACCAGTTCCCTACAGGCTGCTTCCAGCGCTGTATCTGGTCTTTCTCAAGGTACCAGCAGGCAGGATGAGAGTGGTGCAGGGAGATATCCTACTGATAACCTTATGTTCTGTGATATGTTATATTGTTACTGTTATGTTGTTTTGTTATGTTGTTTTCCCCAAATCTGTCTACTGAGGAAACATGGAAACCATACACAAAGACAGAAAAGAAGGATGCTATCTGGGAGTCCCCAAATTCTTTGATACTCAAGAGCACTCCATCTGCTGCTCACAATAAAGTCTCATTGTTAATACTAGATTTAGTAAAGCCAATGAAGATACAAAAGAGGCTTGCCTGTCCTCACAGCAGCAGCAGGCCATGCCCTTCCAAATGCAGGCATCATTGCTGTGACAGGCATCCCGCTGGGATACAAGATCCTCGTGTCCCAGGACCCAGTCTATCCCTCCCTGCTCACCTGGCCAGTCATCCCAGCACTAGTTCTTCAGCCCTATTACAAGGCTCCATCTGGAAGAGCTAATTTGGAAACCAACCATGGAAGTTGCCACCCAGAGAGAATCAGGTGGGGAAAAGTAGACGAGGCTAACCCGAATTCCCTCACTTACCTTTAAGCACTGAACTGAAGTAACTAACTGAAGAGCTCAGGCTTCCTTACGAGTCCACAGAAAGAGCAACAGTCTGGCAGGGTGATTCTAAGCACAGGCAGACAGAGTTGCCTCTAGTGACTCATCTCCTGTTTCCATTCATTACTGAAGGAGCCCAGACTCTTAATTTTGGTATATTAGAAAAGCACCAAAAGTGAGGTGGCATGAATTGGAGTGATCCTGATGACACGCACTGCTTGAAGTCAGTGGCATTTGTGGAGAAGCACTGAGGGGACTATAAATTGTCTTGTAAAAGCCATCTGACAACAAGCAGCAGTGCTAACAGGTGAGGAAGTTAGAAGGTCCCCAGGGCCATGGGAGGCTTAAGAACAGACAGCTGAAGAAATCCATTGGCACCCCCTCACTCTCCCATTTACAACAGGAAGTAAGCAGCACCAGAGTCCCTCCCCTTCATGAAGTAAGGCTCTCTCCTGCCCACCACCCCATTTCAGGGAAAAATAAAAAGGGAGAGTGAGTCTCCTTGGAAGAGAGAGGATCCCTGGAATTCAGAGGATAAAGGACAGGTATGTGTAGAAAAGGAAGCCCACGTATTAGAGACAAACATCTCTCTCTTTCTCTCTGTCTCTGTAGCGCTCCTGCCAGCAGGACACAGAGGCCCAAAGCGTTCTGAATTTCTTACTCCCAGTCCTCGGTGCTGGTGAAGACCCGGACAGTATTGCCATTAAAATCCTGCAGGGCGGTAGTGCCGGCAACTGACGAAGTGTACAGCTGACTAGGGTTAAAAGGGTTAAACTTCATTCCTGTGATGGCCCCTCCAGCTCCCATCTACAAGGAAGGGGATGAACAAAAGAAAAATCCACTGAGTGATGGGCAAGCAGAACAGTGTGTTCTGTAAGTCTGCATTCACTGCTATGTCCTTAACAGCAACAGTGAAACACACCACAGCCCTTCAACGAGGCAGACACAACTATGCCTTCCCACACGATGGCTGTCACAGACAGCTGCCCTCTTGGGAGGACAAAACTGCAACTCCTTCAGTCCCCAGGCTATGCATTCCCTGGCTGGCACCACACTATTTACAAAAAGAGAAAGATGGCTCTGGAATTTCTGGAGGACAGACCTCCTCCCGGTGCATAGCCTTTAGAAAGGAGATAAAAGTTAGAGAGTCTTTGAGCCCCTGTCAGAACAGGAATGGCTGAATATAGCAATGAGGGGGCATGCCAGCTACATAAACCATTCATTCTACCTTCGTTTCTCACTTTACATAAAGGGGATTGGTTTCTCCCCACTCAAAGGTGTTTCCTCATATGACACAGAATAAAAGGTGAGCAGAGAAAGATCAAGACTAAACCAGACAGACCCTCTCTGCCTACTTGCTTCTGGCATCCCTTTAAGGTAACTGTTTTGCCAGTTGCTGTATTAGTTTTCCACTGCACACACACCAAGTACTGCTTCATTATCAACTTAATCAACATGCCTCAGTTCTCCCCAGTGCTAGAACAGCCTGGAACTTAGGAACAGACATGCTGTTGCCCCTCAGTCCTGCCCTACAGCTGGTTACTCAGCAACCCAAGACCCTCATGTGCTTCCCACAACAGACCTCAGTTTTGATATGCAGTATTTGGGGGTACTCCAGTTTTCCTCCCTCCCACCCATTCCATGCACTCAGAGGCTTACCCCTTTTATGAAGCAGGTTTTAGTAAGTACTTCATAGTCCCAAAGGATGATGTCTCCACCTTTGGAACCAACAGCTACAGTACTAGGGTGTGTTGGATGCCATTCCAGGCATGTCACTCTCCTGTCAAAGGGACTTGCTGTTCGAAAGAGGCGGTATGAGGCAAGAGAGCGCAGAAAGGGCAGCTGCAGACACTGGGAAAAGAGAAAGAGAATTATTACTTTTGCAGGGATCCCCAAGAGTCTCTGAAGGAGGAGTGCTAACAGTTTCTGCCATCAGTGTTAGTACACTAACACAAAACTCTAAGCCTCTCTGTAGAACAAAGAGAACATGCTGTCCCCAAAGAAACAGCCTGTGACCACGCAAGTCCACATCAGCCACGGCACTCACAGAGCAAGAGAGAACTGAGAGTTATCACACTTCAAATGAAGTCCTTGTGGGCTGACCTAAAAAAAGCAGGATAAATAACAAGGGAGAAGACCATGCCTCCATACCAGTAAAAGTCACTTAATGACTGTCTTCAATGAGCATCCCAGAACATGTCATCCAGAGATACAATATTATGGTCCTCCACCCAAAATGCCTGCAGCTCAACTGTACAGCATAACAGTGAACAGAACACTTGAAATAAGAAATGAGAAACCATGACACCACTATATTGTTATTCAGCTGCAGAAGAGGTTCTGCTTGGATGAGCTTGGTGATTTCTTTATCATTTGAATGCTTAAAAAAGATAAATCATCTGGACAATAGAGCTAGCCCAGGTGCTTCCCAGCTATGGATGTTACAGAAAAAAGCTGATTTTCAAATGAAAGAAGGAGTATGGCTCTGAGAAACAGTAAAACAATATGGACTTGATGGAATGTCTGTGAAGATCAAAAATCATACTGAACCCGATTAGCAAAGTAGAGTGAATACAAAACTAGTATGATGAAACAGTTGGATGAGTGTGCAAAAGTAGCACTGTGAAATAACTCAGATGGTAGAGTGGGTAAGTTTAAATATGTGTCATAGTTTAATCCCAGCTGGTAACTAAGCACCATACAGCAGCTCACTCGCTGCCCCCTTCAGCAGGATGGGGAGGAGAACTAGGAAACAGGTAAAACCCATGGGGTGAGATAAGAACAGTTCAATAATAAGGTACAATATAATATTAACAACAAAAAGAGAAATAACAAAAAGAGAGATCAGAAAACGAGCAGCGATGCACAATACAACTGCTGACCACCCGCCGACGAATACCCAGCCTGTCCCTGAGCAGCGATCAGTCTCTTCCAGCCAACTCCCCTGGGTTTATATCCTAAGCATGTTCTATGGTATGGAATATTTGTTAATTCAGACCAGCCATCCTGGCTGTGCTCCCTCCTGGTTTCTTGTGCCCCTCCCCACTGGCACAGCATGAGAGACTGAAAAGTCCTTGACTTAGGGTAAGCACTACTTAGCGACAACTAAACCATCGGTGTGTTATCAGCATTATTCTCAGACTAAAGCCAAAACACAGCACTGCACCAGCTACTAGGAAGAAAACTAACTCTATCCCAGACTAAACCAGGACAATATGATTCAAGGAAACACAGAATTAACAGAGGATAAAATGTAGAGTGACAGGGCTGGGTCAATCAAAAGGGAAAGCCATCTCAGCTCTTGCATTATACAGGATTAAGAAACATAAGGGTGTGCCAGATTTGGAGCCACAAACTGTATGTGAGGAACTTTAAAGTTTCCCTGCTTGTGTTGATCATGGTTTTATGTAGGGAGCTGAAATGTTGTATTGGGTTTGTGTGGCAAAGTTTTGGTAGCAGAGGGAGCTACGGGGTGGCTTCTGTAAGATGCTGCTAGAAACTTCCCTCACGTTTGACAGATGCCAGCCAGCTCCAAGATGGCTTCAGGCACTGGAGCAGAATGTTCCCTGTAGCCTGTGGTGAGGCAGGCTGTGCCCCTGCAGCCCATGAAGGTCCATGGTGGAACAGATTCCACCTGCAGCCCATGGAGGACCTCACACTGGAGCAGGGGGATGCCCAACGGAAGCTGTGACCCCATGGGAAGCCCATGCTGGAGCAGGCTGCTGGCAGGACCCTTGGCTCCATGGAGAAAGGAGACCACACTGGAGCAGTTCATGAAGAACCGCAGCCCATAGGAAGGACTCATGTTCATGGAAGACTGTCTCCTGTGTGAGGAACCCCATGATGGAGCAGGGGAAGAGTGTGAGGAGTTCTCCCCCTGACGAGGAAGGAGCAGTAGAGACAGTGAGTGATGAACTGACCACAGCCCCCATTCCCTGTACCCCTGCAGGGCAGGAGGTAGAGAATTCAGGAGTAAAGTTAAGCCTGGAAAGAAAGGAGAGGTTGGAGGAAGGTGTTTTCAAGATTTGGTTTTATTTCTCATAACCCTACTCTGATTTGATTGGTAATAAATTAAGCTGTTTTCCCCAAGTTGAGTCTGTTTTGCCCATGATGGTAACTGCTGAGTGATCTCCCCCAGTCCTTATCTCAACCCACACAAGCCTTTCATTGTATTTTCTCTCCCTTGTCCAGTTCAGGAGTGGCCACCTAGCCTCCGGCCAAAATCAACCCACTGCACATATCCAAGAGGTCATGAAGGAGAAGTTCCTCACCTGTCTGAGCTGTGCCCGAATGGAGCCTCCCAGCATGTTCTGGTACACATAATGAACAATGCTGCACTGCCGCTCCACCTGATGTAAAAGAACTCTGTTGTTTCTCATCAAGGATCCGCCTCTACTCCAACCTGCCAGAAAGGAAAAGAGTAAAAGTTACTGAGAGCAGCCCGTGATGCTCATTGACTAAATAACATGGGAAGACATCTGCATTTGCTGCTACATCCATCAAAAGTTTCAGTCACAGAAGTCTCTACATGATTCTTACAAGTACAAGATGCAGCAGCCTCTGCAGGTATAGAGTCCCACAGCCTGCCAGAGATTTGTGCGTGCTTCCTCTTGTTAAACCTTCCTTCAAAACACAGTGAAGTTATCCAAAGCCCTAACGACTTGGAAATGTGTCATGGGAGGTGGTTAAGTCCCTGGGTAGAGCAAAGGGAAGGTCAGACATGTGACCAGCAGAAAACCTGAAAATAACCCAAGCACAGCAACATGACTTCCCACACTGTTCCTGAAACCTCCTTGTCAATCAGAATGTTCGATCTGCTTGTGCTGTAGCCTGTCAGTGCAGAGTTTTGGGTTTGATAACAGACCTGCTGACTCCTCACTGCCTGAAAACCTTTCTGTTTGGAGTGATTTTTGCTGAGAGTACATCATGCTTCTGCATTTTGTTCATGCTCCAAGTTTTTTTATCTTCAGGGACTTTAACATAAACCCTGGATCTGTTTAGTCTCGTGTCTGTGATCTAATCACCCCCACGGCAATGATTCGTAACACCCCAGGGATCTGGCTGATAAATGCATTGCTTAAGAAATAAAACTGTTATTTTCATTTAGGGGTATTTATTTAAAACAAAACCATAGGGACCATTCTATATTAGAACCTAAATGAAACCTTTAACGCAACACTGGAGCCTAGAAATGAACAGGTATGAAGCTAAACTTCTCTGTTCACATGCCAACATAGCGCCAACACTTGTCGAAACAGATGCAGAAGTATTTATATTCTAATTCCTTTTTTTCTTTCCCACAGAAGAATTAGCATCCACAGAAATTGATGTATTTTTTTCCAAATTCCTTTATACAAGGCAGTACCTCCAGTAATCTCCTAAACAAACATTGGAATTAAAGGTTCTATCTGATAAAAACAAGGAGGCTCAGGGGGGACCTTATAATTCACTTACAACTACCTGAAAGGATGTTGAAGTGAGGTGGGGGTTGGTCTCTTCTCTCAAATAACAAGTGATAGGAGAAGAGGAAACAGCCGTAAGTTATGCCAGGGGAGGTTTAGGTTGGATATTAGGAAAAAACTCAGCACTGAAACAGCAGTCAAGCACTGGAACAGGCTGCCCAAGGCAGTGGTTGAGTCACCATCCGTGAAGGAATTAAAAGACATGCAGATGTGCAATTAGGGACATGGTTTAGTGGTAGACTTGGCCAGGTTAACGGACTCCATGCTAGGTTAACTGGACTCAATGAGCTTACATGTCTTTTCCAACCTAAACGATTCTATGATTCTACAAAAATAGTCCTTACTGAGCTGAAGCCTACATAATGTCTTCATAATGCAAAGCATTAACCCTTCCAGTACCTTAGAACTTAATCACCTCTCCTCCTAAAGGAATAAAACGCACATGAGAAGTGATTAGTGGAAACTGCGTCCAGCCTAATCTGAACATAGAGGTAGGAAATATTCCTACTTACTGCAGCACAAGTTAGAATATGCAAAGAAACACCAGTTTAGGCTGCATGCTGTAAGATACCAACCTTATGACTATGGAACCGCATGAACACAATGGGAGCAAAAGCAATGTATTACCAAGATTAGTCTGTCCTATGATAAAGCAGACATCTGGTAATTCAGGAATTACATAAAATCTAACGACCCTTAAATGAACTGTGACAGAATCTTCAGGCTTCTACCAAAGGGTAGAGAGTCTCAAAAATGAAACATGCATCCATGCACACGCATACATACCCACTAGATAGGTAACTGGAGGATGTACTACCCCAGTATATGTCTATGTATCACTTTGATATATAACCCCACCTGAACACTCATGCCTGAACATGCTTCTTGGCATTCTCCCTCTTCAACTAGTCAATGCCTGTCATTTAGGGTAAATCTGGTTGGGAGAAACAGGATCTGAGGAAATGTTACCAATTTTCTCTGGTGGTTTGGATGTTTTTCTCACAAACAACTTCTTTGCTTGTGGCTCATTCCCTAGTTCCTTGTAGTCCTGTTTCCTCTTCCCAGCTGATTTTGCCTCTTCCGGCCAACATTCATGTGCCTTCTCCTGCTTCTTGTCCTTTGCTTGGTTCACTGGAGCCATTCTGTCTGACCACTAAAAGCAAACAAAGCATGGAAGGTAGGACTGTGACATGCTTAAATAGAGAACAGAGAGGAAAACTGGAATGAAACTACCCCAGTGGTCTGAAAGTAGTGATTATACCTGCATCCTCTTTCCTCAGCATGACACTAGCTTTTTGTTGTGCTCTGCTGGAGAGGGGAACAGGTTCAATAAACTCTTCTTTGTTCACATATGAAAATGAACGCATCCTAAAGCATCAGAATGTGTTTTGACAGATGTGCTTCCACCGAACTTTTAAGCTTGAAACCCACAGATCTGCATAAAGTACATCTGTGAAACCACATAATACCCTAACTGTTTCTGTAGTAGCTCACACTGAGCTCTTTAGATTCAGCTAAGGAAAAGGTCAGAGCTTTTATGACGATGGCCAGGGCTGACTTGTCTTCCATCAAACACCCTCAGAAGGTACCTCCTATTTATCACCACCATTTCCTGACAGCCACCACCTTGGACTGGGCTCCTACACCGGCTGGCAACCACCCCTGAACTGCTCTTCTGACTCGTGTCCTGTTGTGACAACCAAAAACCCACCAAGCCCCTGAGGAGAGGTGCGGGGCTCCCACAGCCCTCTCGGAGCTGGGACCCCCAGAAGATCCTCCGCCAAGCCCGCCGGGCAGCCAAACTTCGTGATGATTCGTGAATGGCTGCCCCGGCTGTCCGCCCCTGTTAAATACAGCTCCAGCTTCCCCTCACAGCGCCCGCCCCGCGCCTCCGGCCTCCCCGGCCCCGCCGAGCCGCCCCTCAGGGCCCGGCTCCCCCGCGGCCTGTGCGGGAACGGCCACCCCCCTCTCACCTGCGCTGCGGCGGCCTCCGCTCCTCCGGCGAGGCCGAGCACGGCAGGCGACAGCCGGCCCCTCCCCCGCGGTTTCATAACCGGGGCGGGAAGGGAGGGCAGCGGCCCCGCGGGAAGGGTTCCCCCGCCCCTGGACAGCGGCGCCGAGCCCGCGGGCCCCGCCGGCGCGGGCCGCACACTCCGGTCATGGCGGCCCCGCACGGCACCCGCCGACCCTCCGCTGCTGAGGGGCAGCGGCCTCGGCAGGGGGAGGGCCACGGGAGCCGGGCCTGCGGTGCCTGCCCCAGCCCGTGCCTCCCCCCCACCACCGCCGTTACCCTTGCCGGCCTCTCCGCCGCGTTTGTGGCCTGGTCCAGAACACACTGGCAGAGGCCGGGGGCTGTGCTTTGCAGCTTGTCGTTTGTGTATACTTTATTAGCTTCCAGAGCACCAAACTGGCACATTAACCACAGTAATTAACATAACTGATACCGTATCCCGGGCTGCATCAAGAGGAGCGTGACCAGCAGGTCGAAGGAGGTGATCCTCCCCCTCTCCTCTGCTCTTGTGAGACCTCACTTGGAGCATTGTGTGCAGTTCTGGTGTCCTCAACATAAAAAGGACATGGAACTGTTGGAACAAGTCCAGAGGAGGCCACGAGGATGATCAGGGGACTGGAGCACCTCCTGTATGGAGACAGGCTGAGAAAGTTGGGGCTGTTCAGCCTGGAGAAGAGAAGGCTGCGTGGAGACCTCAGAGCAGCCTTCCAGTATCTGAAGGGGGCCTACAAGGATGCTGGGGATGGACTCTTTACTAGGGACTGTAGTGACAGGACAAGGGGTAATGGGTTCAGACTTAAACAGGAGAGATTTAGGTTAGATATAAGGAAAAAGTTCTTCCCTGTGAGGGTGCTGAGGCACTGGCACAGGGTGCCCAGAAAAGCTGTGGCTGCCCCATCCCTGGCAGTGTTCAAGGCCAGGTTGGACAGGGCTTAGAACAACCTGCTCTAGTGGATGATCTTTAAGGATGAACTAGATGATCTTTAAGGTCCTTTCCAACCCAAACCATTCTGTGATCAGAAGTGCATCAACCAAACAGCAACCAAAAACCGATCCTATTTCAAAACAAATTCCACAAGAAGATGCAGCTGGTGTTGGAACTCCACACACAATAAAAGTGCACTTTACAGACAGAGAAAAAAGTCACAGCACGATCAGCTCAGAACCTACCTGATCCTACATGATGAAGCAGACAAGAACGGGGAAGGAGGAGCCCTGCCAGTGCAGCTGGAGGTACTGGCACTTCCCCTTCACCTGTGAAGGAGGCTGCTGTCTGTTGGCCATGCTACCAGAGGAACTGTATCTGTGGAGCAGTGGGGTTCTGTGAGTCATGCACACAGCTGGCTATGAACACTGGTCTTAAAATATCTGTACATAACCACTCCTTGAATTGCGGGGCTTTAGAGTTTGGGTGTTGGGGTTTTTGCACTATAAATATAGTTCCCTATGCCTTTTCTCACATATTAGGAAATGCATAGGAAAACTATTGAGAAAAACAGAGACTAAGACTATGCTTTTATCCTGAACTGTAACAAGGTTGTATTAGTTGTTGCCACCCTAAGAATGAGCATCAGAATGACATACACGAAAATGATAACCACTGACAGGCAACACAGTCATTTTTGAACATATATGCCAACCCCATTATCAAATCTTATAGTCCTGTCAAGCACTTGCGTAATACACAACATTCTCCTTAGAACCGTACCCGTTAGCAAAAGGAATAAGTGGAAGTAGTACTTCCCTCCGTCCTCCGAAGCCTCAAAGGCTTGATTTCGGAACAATTTTCTCCAAGATAACCACCAACCATTGGAATAATTTCCCAAGGGAATGGGTGGATTCCCCAACATTGGACACCTATAAGATTCAGCCAGACAAGGTGCTGGACCATCCGATATAAGTCATGCTTTGCCTAGATAGGTTGGACCAAATGATCCTTGAGGTCCCTTCCTGCCCGATATTCTATGATTCTGTGATTTCCAAGAAAGGAAACTACTACAGAAAAAGATTGTTCTTATTTTGACAGTGATCAACAGTTTCATCTGCAGAACTCATCAACTTTGGAGACAGAACCTGTGGAATTCATCAAGAATCATCAATAAAATTGAATAAATCTGAGTATCTTTTGGGTTTCATATGCTTTAAAAGGTTACAAATTTCAAAATTCGGAACTGAAAAGAGCGAAGATTTAGATTAGACATTAGGAATAAATTCCTCCCTGTGAGGGTGCTGAGGCGCTGGCACAGGGTGCCCAGAGAAGCTGTGGCTGCCCCATCCCTGGCAGTGTTCAAGGCTAGGTTGGACACAGGGGCTGGGAGCACCCTGCTCTAGTGGAAGATGGTCCTGCTCATGGCAGGGGGGTTGGAACGGGATGAGCTTTAAGGTCCCTTCCTGCCCAAACCGTTCTATGTTTCTATGAGAAAAGGGGCTCAGATACCAACCTTCTTAAAGCTAGACTGAAAGACTTGTAATTGATTTCAATGTTCTATGTATGAATCCCAAAGAAAACTTTGATACTGTTAACCGACAAGTTATCTCCATGAAAGATGTGCACTTTCCTGCCCCTCCTCTGTTTGTCTCCAGCAGAAGTGTCCCCATGAAAAGCACACATACAGTAACCTACCTGTTTCCCTTTCCAAGCTATCATGGTTAGCTTTTTCTGGAATGGAATGGAATGGAATAGAATAGAGTCGAACACTAGAATATTTCAGTTGGAAAGGACTTACAATGATCATCTGACCAATTTAGGCCTGATCAAAAGCTAAAGCATGGCATCAATTCATTGTCTAAATGCCTCTTAAAACACTGACAGGCTTGGGGTATTGACCACCTCTCTAGGAAGCCTGTTCCAGTGTATGGCTAAACTCTCAACATATTCAAGAATCTTCATATCCTTCTTAAATAGTGGAGCTCGGAATAGCAGAGGGTTCTCCAGGTGAAGCCACACCAGCACTAAATACAAAGCTAACTACAGTAATTTTATCAATTACTAACACCAAGTTTGCTTTCTCTCTAGAGCTATTTCTGTAATGATTATTCACTAAGGACAAGAATAGCAGATAGCACTCAATTCACCCACAAAATGTGCCACCACCCGGGGTGCCACAGCTCAGAGTCACCACACTGAACAAGCCAGAGATAGACTATAAAGAAATATTCCTGTGTGTATGTAGAGTCTCACACTCTTCAAACTACAATGTGCATCAAAGTCAGAGTATAATTATGTGTGCGCAGGATATCGGGCTTATTTTTATGATGCCTTTTGTCTGATGTACAGTTACGGTGAGGCTCTGCCTCAGTTATGGGACGTGGTTCTCTACTGCAGGACAAAGCTGTCTTGTCACTGAGTCTGGTAAAGCTATATTGTGACTGAGAAGACGAACTTCATGGTATTTGTAATACCATTAGTTATTCCACCTCCTCGTTGCCAGGATCTTTGTCCAAAGCATGAGTATTTTGGCTACTTTAGTCTGACTACCGACGTAAAGAGTACCAATACAGCAACTAGAGTTTAGTGTGTGTATGAAAACAAGCCTATACTCCACTGAAAAGTAGGATAAATGACAGAATCCTAAAGAGATAAAAGAGTAAATATTATGCTGACCTCCTCTTATCTCATGATCATTAACAAACATTAATTTGATAATGGAATTAACATCTCAGAGTTTAACTGAATTAGGGAATATCTATGCCAAAGAGTTGGGTTTGGTTTTGCTTTATTAAAATACAAAGTTGAGGCTTATACTCTCAACTATGTTTAACTCTTGAGGATAAGATAAGCATCTTACATCACTTCTGGAAGGATGCTTATGGTCATACCACAACCAGTGACCTTTTATGGGTGCCAACCTTCCAGGGACCCCATACTGGTAAAAGTGAAGAGAGGACTGGCCTGAAATTAAGTGGAATAGTTTTTAATGTCCACTTTCTAGCCCAGCAGTTCATCCTATCTGAATGGCGTCAGTACAGGTATTTTTCTGGTTCCTATGAAACCTGAGACAGTTGTAAAGAGAGAGAAAACATCCCAGAACTGGTCCAGAGAAGGAGCAGCACAGATTTACGGCATGTTCTTTCCTCTCTTTCTCCTGCAAGGCTCTCAGTCTCTCCTTTCTCCACCAATGGAATAAACATCACTGCAAACACGCAGCTCGTCCTTAAGAGTTGTGTCCCAAGTCACTTGGAAGCAGTCAAGAAGAGACAGGCCAACGAGGCCTCCTAGCACTCCTCTTGCAAGCCCTGCCCCAGCATTATGGGGAATTGCACTGGGAGCTGGCGCTGGAAATGGAAACTCTGGCAGGAAAACTCCATGGCATTTAGAAAAAGCTGGGTTTAACTGAGAGACTCCGAGGGCTTAAAGATGAGGTCTGGATTATTTAGATGGAGGTTTTCAGAGGAAAGGCAGAGTGGCCGAACAGAGTTAGCAGGGAACTAGGTATCTTAAGGTCCTTTCCAACCCTAACTATTCTGTGATTGGGATGAAAGAGGAAGGATGCCAAACGCATCCGAGGTGAAGCTGCTCTAGCAACCCCCCCAGTGATCAACACTAGGCTCAGCAGCAACGGCACATCTCCCGCTTGGGTGTGAGCAGGGCTTGCTTCGGGAGCCCTCTGGGCCTCCTGGTCCAGCACACCCGGCAAACTCCGGGCCCTAAGTGTCAGCACACGAACTAACACACTAAAAACTAAAGCCCTGAATCACTGGGCTCGCAGCACAGGCAAGAGCACAACTCCTGCCCGGGCGGGCGGCTCATAGGGCCGCCTTCCTCCTCCTCCCGGTGCCCGCCATGCCGGGCAGAGCTCCCCAGCCGGGGGGCAAAGAGCAGCCCCCAGCCCGCTTCTCGCTGTTGAGAACCGGCGGCTCAGGGCCTCCCCCAGCCCTGCCCATAGCGGAGGAACCACACTGGGAGCCGGCGCTGCCCTCCCGGCCGCCCCCCCGGCCCCACCTGGCGGGCAGAGCCCGGCGGCCGCCCGTTAATTGGATCGGGAGCGCGGCGGAGGGGGGCGGGAGCCCTCGCCGGAGCTGCCCCGCCGCCACCGGAGCGCTGGGGACGGGCCCGCCCCGCCGGCAGCCGCTGAGAGGCGGGGCGGGAGCCCCCGTGTCCCGCGGTTGAAATAGGGGGAGGGCCCGGCCCGCTTTCAGCTCAGGTGGCCGCTGCCCGCCGGGCGTCCCTCCGCGTGGAGCCGCGCTGCCTGGGAGGTAAGCGGCGGGGTCACCTCTGCTGCTGCCGGGGCGCTTTAGGACCTGTTTCCCGTGGGGTGCCGGGGGTCCCGGCGGCACGGAACAGCGCGGCCCGGTGGAGGGCAGCGCGGCTCGGGAGGCGCTGGCAGCTGCGAGGGAAAAGTTTCCTCATGGAAAGGGGGCGGACGGGGGGAGGCGGTGCCCGGCCGGGCGCTGCCTGTGGGCACAAGGGGAGCGGGAGGCGGCTCGGAGTGACACGGAGCGGAGACCCGGGGTAGGCGCGGGGGAGCGGCGGGAGGGGCGGCGGGTGCGCGGTGCCGGGCAGGTTGTTGGCGGGGGGCTGCGGGAAGGTCCCCGCATAGCTCCGGTCCCTCCGCTCCCCTTGCAGCCCGGCCGCCAGCCTGACCTTCACCGGGTGCTGCTGCGGCTGGGGGCTGCGGAGGCTTCCCCGCTCCCTCCGGGGCCAGCGCCTCCGCTCCGCGGCGGGGACAGGGGCCCCTTTGTGCCGGAGCCGTGTTGAGTCGCTTCCCACTCTGAAACCGGAGCCGCGGGCGCTGGCAGCGCTGTGGCGGAGCGGGGTAAAGCGGCTTCGCAGGACCCCTGGGGGAAGGGGCCTCGCTGGGGCCCAGGCTCGGGGGCTGCACCCCCGTGCTCGGGGGTCCGTGTTGTCGGTCCGTGAGCCGGACTCAGCCCTGCCCTTGCTCATCTTCTTGCCCTTGTCTGGCTGCCGACAGCGGTCTCGGTGTGCGGGAGGGGAGAGCAGGGTGTGGGGTAGGCGAAGGGGTGCTGCTTGTGGTCGTGTCAGTCGGGCCCGGGCAGGCTGCTGGGGGTTACCGTGTCCTCTCCGGCCCAGGGCAGGAAAAAGCTGATAAACATGGAGGGTATTAGTGGGCCTGAACACTTCGTGCTTGAGGAGACAGTCTACGATTTGTCACTGTGTGCAGGAGGAGAGATCAGCAATCTCTGCGAAGCTATTGATAAATGAAGTTAATATGGCCCAAACATATTAACCAGTTTCACCACTTTCCGTGCCAACTATGTGTTCTTCATTTGCTTCAGTTCTTCAGGCTTGCAGGAGGCTCAGAGCATGGTGGTGAGGGGGAGGTTAGCTGACCATCTCTGCGCTTGCTCCTGGCCCTAGGATGTAGTCTGGCCTTTTTGTTCACTCTCCTTACCCAACTGGTGCTCGCTGTCTCCTGAAGAAGGAGATAAGCCCCTTTCCCCTTGGAGTCAACCACTGGTCTCACTCACACAGAGGAATTCCTGATACGGAGGTAATTGATTGCAGTGCAGAACGCTGGCAGAGCCTCTCACTCCACCCTGGAATTCACATGTCACCGAGAAGTCCCTAAGCGTGGCGATGACTCAAGTCGCTCTGGGTGCGTAATGGGAGCAGAACGCACAACTGCTGTGTGTGGGCTAAAATGACAGGGTCCAGATACTCCTTGCTTCAGGTGTGAGCTGGTCTCGGGGTGGAGCCTGAGTAGAGCTTCTCCCCGTGCATTGCATAACTGCACACATTCTTTCGGGCAAGGATTCACCTTTCTGCAGACTGTTCAATGTGCTCTGTGTGAGCCAGAGTCTGTTCTGCTTTGACAGGGTTTTGTGTTATTAATAGTGTTTCACTAGAAGTTCCCTAAAATATATCCTAGATCATTCTTTGATTTGCAGCTTGGAACAGAATGAATGTGTGAGCTGGATCAGCTGCTCGCTGCTCCCCTGTCCTGTGCTCGCTGTATTGTATTGCTTTATTGGCTTTCTTTTCTTTTTTTCCTTCTGACCCATGAGTTTGAGCTTCCCTGGCTTGCCTGCACTTGTCCAAGTGAAGGCTGTTTTCTCCTTCTCAGGCTGTATAAAGCAGTAAATTCAATGTGTCAGCGATGTATAGGCCTGAGAACAACTGTCCACCTGGAACTCCATTCTCAAATGTCAGTGAGTGAATAAGGATTGTGTGTAACTGAAGTGTGCCAAAATGCTGCAGGTCCTTGGCAGATTCTATGTGTAATCAAGTCATAAAAGCTTAAATCTTATGGACCCAAATTAATTTATTTGCAGGACAATGGTGCTTTTAGTCATTATAGGTTATTATGGATTATACAAGAGCTAGCCTGTATCTGCTGGGCTTTCTCTAAATGATCGTGAGTTTCAACATAAATACATATACAGAGAGAGAAAGAAAGATTGTGGTTTTAAATGCAACAGTTCTGTCGGGTATATTTGTAATGTGACTGCTTTTAAGGGATGATAAACTGAGAACATGTTAGTCCCTGCACTGGGGCAACGTGAGCTTCTGTTAGAACTCCTATCACCCAGCCTGGCAAACACTGTATATTCTTTATTCTGACCATCTTGAGGGCTGGAGATTGTTCAGTTGTTGTTTGAACTATTTGGTCTGTGTCATGGCTGACATCCAGGAATTGAACTGGGGACCTGGAAAGCTAAAAGTATCTGCCTGTGGCCTGAGTGGAAAAAGCTATGCTCTTGATCAGAGAGCATTAATAAACTGCCTCTATTTCTGTCATCAGCTGATCAGTGATGTGCGAATTTGGGCTGCTCTGGAGAGTTCGTGGGGAAATGCCTAAACAATAGGAGAGCTGTATAAGCCCTTTGAGGGACTCTTATCTTTTTAAAGCAGACTTTCTGATCAGGCAGGCTATTTTATCACTAGTTACTCAGTGTGATGGGTGTAGAGGGGACTGTGTGACAGGGAACCGTGTCAGAAAGATTAATAAAAAAGCCATAATTCATTAGTGTGAGGTCTTAGTGGGTGGGACAGAAAACAGTGGCCATTGTATCCGGAAGTTTTAATGAAAAATGTGGGATTTTGCCCTTTGAAGACTAATGAAAGGACTTTGCATCCTTGGAGCAGTTACAGAGCTGTTTAAGAGGTAGCTTTTTGCCGCTACGTTGTGGTATGGTGACCACTAATTTAACATCCAAATTCACTCTGATTGTCTGGCCACAAGTTTTTCCAGCAGCACAAAGTGTAAAGTCAATGCAATGCCAGTGGTGCATCCTCTGCTGTAATCGTCCAGCTTTGTTTCAGTGATGGGCACATTAATTTCATGTTCCTTCAAACTGAAATGTGGGCTGAAGCCGGGCACTGCCATAAGGCACTATGTGTGACTGGCATCTTAATCATACTTGAGTCTTCAGTGATTTCTCCTCACTGTGAATGGCACGATGGGAAAGAGCCTTTCAGACTTGTGATAGTCAGAATCTGTGCATTAAATCTAGTGGCTGTCACTGGGCATTGTAGTTTGTCGAAGAGGCATGTGAGAGATCTCCATGGTACCCAGGGCCTGGATGCAGTCATTAGGCTTGTGTGGGCTTTCATGTTCTTTGTAGGTGGCTGTGGTGGGGCTCTGTTTATTGCGACCTGTCAGTAAGTTTTTCCAGCTTAGAGCAGTTAGAATTGCTGCAGGCAACCCACAACTAAGTGTTAGCAAGTCTTCAGCCTCCTCAGTTCTTGTCCATGCCATCAGCTTGCCCAAGCTGTGTCTCTTCTATTTGCAGGAAGATGCAGTAGTTGCCTCCTGGGTTGTTGGGGACATGGTCAGTGTTCTCACTTGCCTGTAGGTGATTATCTGTTGGCAGTAACTTCCTCTTCTCCTCAGTATCCCTGCTGCTGAGCCAAACCTCTCCTGCTCCTGGGAGGGCTGAGCTGTATCAGCTACTGTTAAATAGAGCTCTGAAGTAGGCTTGTGCCTGTCTCTGACAAGGGCATGAAGCTTCACAGAGGATTGGGAGAATACACAGCATATTTCACTTCTTGAATGATTCTAGGTATTTATTTTTGTTTCTTGGTGTTTTCAGTCAGCTCTTTCTTGTACTGGAACTGCTGACTTGTGTGAAAGCCCGATGCTGACTCCAGCAGCAATGCAAGTCAAAACCTAGGGTTTTGAGCTGTGGGATAGGAGCTGCTTCAGGAAGCCACTGGGAAGAAATAAACCCCACTGGATTGCTCTTTGTGCTTTCTGGTTTAAAAACAACCCCTTAGTGTTCTTTTCTTACATGTCAGGTTGAGTCCTGAGGATCAGAAACTGAGATCATTGCTTTGGGCAATGGGCTGAGAAAGCAAATGACATTCCAGTGATGAAGAACAGTTAAAATCTATGCTGTGATGTGTGCCCTTTGGGCTGACTGTCCCATTTGCTTGTGTTCTCCTGGGGTCTTGTTGATATGAAGTAATTTATATTAAAAGTCCTGTTCTTCAAGCTGAGGTCCAAAAAGCTTACTTGAAGAGGCACTACTGATACCAAAGAGCAGATTCTGTGCAAATAGTATGAAAGCAGATAAAATTTGCTCCGTGACATTCAGGATAATGAACTTCAAGAAGAATGCACAAAATACGGTTCTGCACAGTGCAGGCCAGTTCCTAACGGCTGCCCTGCTTCACCCTTGTTATCTTCTGACATGGGAAGAATGTCAGAAAGGCACATGAGTATCTTTAGGAATGGAGTACCTGCAAAGCGAATCTACCAAACTTCTTGAACCAGGAGATGCTATGAAGGGAATTGAAGTTACTGAATGTTCTCTCCAGGCCACAGAGCAAACACTTTCTTTGTATGTGCCTCGTTCCATAAAAGACTGTGGAATGACTCTGTGTAAGCTGGTCTATAGTTCTGCCAGTTTGTGGTACTAAAGCCTGCCTTACAGTTGTTCTTTATGTTGTTTAGATATTCCTCTGAGGAAGCAATTGAGTAAACCTGGCTATGGTGGCAAAAGGTGAACAAAGAGCTTTGCCATTGGAGTGGAGGAACTGACCGCAACATGGGACAGAAGCACTGGGTGTGATGCTTTACCTCATTCTTCTCCTTTACCATAAGAGCTATTCTAGCAGTCAAGCTCATCTTCTTCAGCTCTCACTTTAAAAAGTTGGTTGTACTCCCTTCTAGAGCATGTTTGGGACTCAGAACTGTGAAGGGAACCGGATGAACTTCAGGAATGTTTTGATGATGATCTTTCAGGTCCTTGTCTTCATTATATGAATATTTGGAAGCAAAGTATTCACATAATAAACAGCTTTAGTAAATTAGCTTTTATAAATAAAAGCAGAAACTTGTTTGATGTAACCAGAGATAAAGGAGCGGAGTACTTCAAATTCATTTGCCATATGTTTGCCACACTTGGCCTGAATGACAAAATACTATCTGCCATTCCCCCTTCCTCAAAAGACAGCTAATGGAAAAAAAAACCATAGGTAAAGTGAAGCCAGAAGCTTCACAACAGCAGCTGGGTAGAAAAACCCACTGTGATTTCCAAATGGGAAGAAGGGGCAGAGAGGGCTGATTGGAGACATCTGACTACTGTGCAATCTAGTGAAACAAGAAACACCCAAAAGCTCAGTGTTAGGATGGAGCTAACCTGCTTGTGGTGCCTATAAAGGCTGTTTGATTGCACTGATGGCAGGCTGCTTCCTTAAGACTTCTTAATGCATTCAAGTAAACTCGATCTCTGCTCTTGGGGTTGCAAAGTGATTCAATCACAGGAGAATATTCCGTTGACAGGGACTTACAGGAGTTTGCTCCCTCCTGTTCCCAACCACAGGAAGCATCCCCAGTCACCACCTTCTGTTACTTTTTTCTTTGCTCAGAGCTGAATGAAGCTGGAGCATTTTGTTCTCTTTGGATCACTGCTGTTCACATAAAGACCTGAACAAAACTTCTTTACTCAAAGCCTGGTTGGAATTGGGTGGACTGGCTCAGCCTGCTGTTGTGATGAGTTACCTTTAACAAGTTACAGGCAACTGGGTTACAGGATGGACTGTTGATCTTGCCAGGCACATTACCAGGTGAAATGTACATAAAATCCTTGGGAAACTGTCTGCATTCAGTGCAGATTGAGACTGCCGAGGAGGGGTATAATAGCTTTGGCTGGAGCTTTAAATACCTGTTTATTAATGATTTAGGAAGAAACAGCTTCCAGTTCTTTGGAGTCCCTTCTGATTAAAAGGGAGGTGCTGATTGCATGTATTTGCTGGCAAGCCCGGTGTTTGTTTGCAGAGGCTGATGCAGCAGGGTAGGAAGTACCAGGCATGTGAAGCAAACAAGTGAAGAGGCTCAGGGAGTGGGACAGCAGAGATTACAGGTTCTCACCATCCACGTGGCTTATACCCTTGGCCTGGGAGAGAGGTAAGGCAGGGATTGTGAGAACTGGGAAGTGGACATGCAGACTGATGTGTGGAACAGGAACTATGCTATTCACAGCACTGAGAGAGTAGGCTGGTGTATTGCTGTTCCTGGTAGCTTGCATGTGCCTTTTATTAAACTACCCACTGCTATTTGTAGCTGGCTGTTAAATACATAGACACAGCATACATGTCAAGATTATTCTGGCAACTGTCTTAAACATACAAAATTAATATGGCCTGTTGCCCTGTTAGAGTATGGTACCCCATGGTCCAACACTGATTTCCTCCTTCTTTTAGCTCTGTGGATATTTGAGATTATAATCAATTTCTTCATAGGAAGAACAACTGGGGGGAAAAATAAACACAGACTTTGACAGCCCAATACATTCCTTCATTAACACTGCCTCATATTGTTGTGTTAAGCAGCAGTCTGTGTTCCTGTGATGCTAAAGATCTACATCATTGGAAAAGCAAACAGGATTTCTCCTTATCTGGTGAAACAATTTCTGCCTGGTGAAGTTATGTCAGTCAGGAATCTTAACCTTTAGAGCAGCAGCAATGTGCTGGTAGAGCCTGTCCTGTAGCCTTGGCCTCTCAGAACCTGACAGGGAATAGCTACTAAATGTGGAAAGTATTTAATTCTGAATGAACATTTTGAAAGCAACTTGGGGTTACAGACAGGGGGATGTCTGTCTGCAGTACATTAGCTTGGTCTGAATGTGAAGAAGACCAATATAAAGAAGCTGTGGTCTGAAATAAGAGAATAATAAAGGAGTACATAGGCTCAGGATGTCAGCCTGTAAGTTGAACAGGATCTTGTCTGCATTTTAGTACTTCAGTATAATCATGGAGAATTTTGCTAGCAGGCAAAAGCATGATCTCTAGAGAATCACTGTATGGGAGACAGGCTTGCACGTAGCTGAAGTGACCTTTGTGTGCAGTTGCTCTTCAGCCTGGTGTCCCTCCAGCCTCTCCCTGGCTGGAGAGATTTCAAGTCTTGCTTGAAACTGTGCTCGACAGCCCTGGCAGGCTTCAGTCCTTAGGGAGTGACTGGGAAGCACTGATTTCTAGTCCCTTTCCCAGTCAGGTGACTCTACCAAGGGTGTGACCACAGCAAGAAGATAAACATCTCTAAAGGAAGTTTAGGGGAATCATCACATTGTTTGGCATCCTATCTAGCTATAGAGAAGAACCAGCCCCTCTTCAGAAGGGTGAGTACACCTGTAGATATCAGACCTCTTCTGTAATGGCAGTGGAGAGCACATTACTGGGCATCGTCAGTAGTCACTGGTTCAGAGCTATTGGATGTGCGCCTCCAGAGATGGTGAGGCTGGAAAGGACATCCCATCTCATGCCCCATTTTTGTTCTCTCCGTCAGGGAGCTTCCTAGCTCTGCTATACCAGCAGCAGTCCAGTTCATTCCACTGCTGGAGTCGTGTGGAACCTCCTGGCTCCAGCTCTCTAGTTCCATTCTGACAGGTTAACAGGAAAAAAAAATCCCCAAGGGTTTTCATGCCTGTTGTTCTGTAAGGGGAGGGGGCTGTCATCCTTCTGGGTATTTGTATTGTTCAGATTGAAATGGTTGTCTGTAGCCTACACCAGAAGTGCCCTGGAGTGAAAACACCCTCACCACTGCCTGTTCTATAGAAAAGTGACTCTGGGAATCAAACAAATTGGCTGCAGAAATCTCACATTGGTTCCTTGTGTTAGTTGTTGTCTTGACGTGGAAATAATAGCAGCCCAGTCCTGATTTAAACTCTTGCTTAGCTTGGCTTTAACACCTACATAGAAATTGGTCCGTAATAAAAATATGCCTCTACCAAAACCTCAGCTACTGTTCCTGAATAAATATAACTCCACTTATTCCTGCATGTGTCTGCATCCAGCGTTTGCTGTTGCACTTGGGAAAGGGGACAGGATTTGGGCAGAAGGTTGTGTTGGGTGCAGTGCACAAGCTCTCATCCTGTGGATGAATTCCTGCAGGGCTGCATGCTCCAGCCCTTGGAGCATTTATAGAGTTCAGAGGCTTGTTCTTGGCAAACTTGGGAAAACAATTGCTTAAAAGGAGTCTCAGGAGGCAGTCAAGCAATGCACTGAAGTGATGCCTTGGGCATTTGGAGGCTGGAATTATTGGAGTGTGGTGTAGAGGGAAGAGGATCTCTCTGGTTTATGTGCCTTTAGGAAAAGGTTTCTGAAGTGAAGAGTGATTATTACTATTGGGTCTAGAAGTTTTATTTGTGGATGAGATGCTGTCTTATTCATGTTGTGCAAGCATATTACCTTGTAGTGTGTTGCCAGGTTCACACACACTTTGAATGGGAATGTTTGTTTTGAATGACACGTTGGTCTGAGGGCAGGGATATGTGCTCAGAGATATGTGACTGATTGGAGCAGGGGTGAGATTAACAACATGGTTAAAGGTGGAAACGGCTCTGCCATGACAAACCCTGTGGCATTTCTCTATGTGGAGCTCAGTACCAGTGAGGCAGTCCTGAGCCATTCTGCCTTTCTGCAGCTGAAGACCAAGAGCCATTCTTTGATAACTTAACAGGGAGTTGATAGCAGGTGTGGCCTAATAACTATGTTGGTCATAAGTGAGGGAAGGTATTTGGGGCAAGGAGGGAATACCTTTCTAGTACTGCTAGCAGGAAGGGTTGTAGCTCTGCAGGAGTCTCATTTGCATGGTTTGGTTTGTCTACCTGATGTTGCTGGTTGTAGTGGTGCCTGTGATGCCCTCGTCCATGATCCTGCAGATGTGTGAAGTTAATAAACGTGTAGTCACTCTTTCCTTCCTTCTTCAGAGAGCTTGTCTTGCAGGAGCTGCAGTGAGGTCTCAAGTAGCTCTTAACTGTGAGAGCTGAAAGAGGAAGGTGGGAAGGTAGGGATAAACATTCCTTTGCCCTGTAAATATGATTTGCTAGATAGCCTCTTATTAGCAGAGGTGGCAGCAGCATCAGAAGGAGTCTTGTACATGGTGCTGACTCACATATAATTCTAGTTTACCCAGTATAACTTCAGTTATATGCTTATACTGTCCAGGCTCTGCCAGCCATCCTGAGTCATGTGGTGGCTCTCGCTATCATAGAGCCATAGAATGGTTTGGGTTGGAAGAGATTACCTAGTTCCAACCCACTGCCATGGACAGGGACATCTTCCACTGGACCAGGCTGCTCAAAGCTCTGTCCAACCTGGCCTTGCTATATCCACAAGGTAACCCCATCATCTGTGCTGCAAAGCAACCTCCAGGCTCTGGCATCTATAACTCAAATATTTGCTTTTCTTGGCACACTCGTGTTTTCCTTGGTCTCAAGCTCTTGGTGGCTCACAGCACATACGGTGTTTTGGGAATAACTAGACATGAAGGGGTGGAATGACAATTTATCTGCTCTTTTAGGGCTCGGGGTGACAGCAGCAGCTGTTATTCAGCCCCTGTGTGCAGTACCAAGTCCTTCCCCATGGCTGCACGCGTTTCCAATTTGATCTGCTGATTGACACAGGCTCATGGAGTATGTGAAGTCCAGAAAAAGCCTGGCAGAAAAGGGTCCTCCTCCTTCTTTGACCTTTTTGCTTCCACCAGGCTAGATTTACCTGCACTTCTATAAAGTCTATACAACCGCTTTGGAACTATGGACTTGACTGGCTGCTACTCAGGTCATGGAGATTAGCCTGCAGAAATATTAGACTACCTTATTGTATTCTCTCACCTAACTCCTGTGCTGATGATTGCAGGATAGCCTTAAGCTGTGGGATACTTTGCCACACGATACTGTGGATGCTGAAACCTCATGTGGGTTCAAAAGCACATTGAAGAAATGAATGGAAGAGAAATCCATTGGGCGTTGCTAAATTCATAGGTGCCACATCCAGCTCGGGAAGTGGCTGTCGACAAATGGTTAGAGGCTTGGAGAGCATGCAGGGAGGCAGCATGTATGCTTGCTCTGTTCTCAAAGCAAGGGAAGGTATCTGCTTTTGGCTGCTGTCTACAGGGGCTATGAGAGCCCTTAGTCTGATCCAGCACAGCTACTAGTATTTTTCAGAGCCTGTTGATCTTGGTGATAGTAAATCCAGTTATTTGGGTCTGGAACTCCTGAGGAATATGGCTCAAATTTGAATATGGAAACTGCAGAAAGAACAGATTCAGAGGGGTTTCATTGGCTTTTTGCTTGACTGCCCCTCAGGTGAACAAGCACACTGTGATTCACAGCAGCTTTCCACATTTACCCCCAAATTGAGCACTGCGTAGTCAGCCTGAATTGGAAACCAGAGATGGAAGGCATGTTTGTGATTCATTGCTTCCTGATAAAGTGGGGATGGGGGTGTGGCATGGAAAAACTGATACAGCCTTCACATGTCCTACCCATTGATCTGTGTCTTCACTGGCAGAAGGAAAGAAGGGGTCTGGGGCAGTTTTAAGTCTACTTTTTACATCAGTGTTAATGGTTTTAATCCTGGCAATTCGAGGAATGTGCAGTCTGGTTTATTGGGGGCCACTGGGAAGACTTAGAAGGTTTGTGACGAGCTATAACCTTTTATCCAGTAACCCGGATCATCCTTAAGTGTCCCAACTCTTCCCCCCAACCCCTTCCTCACCAAAGTCTGCAGTACCCCAATTTGCTTTTCTTTACCTCTTCCACTTTCCCTACCTTCTTTCACTTCTCCTTCAAAATTGGCTTAATGTCTGGCTAAAAGTCCCCCTTCCAGGTTTTGCGGTTTCTGCTCTCAACTGTATTAGCTCTCAGCTGCCATCACCTTCCAGCCTCAGTCAAGCGGATGTTGCTGACTGAGAAGAAGGGGTTTTTGCTTGTCTGCTTTTTAAACAAGTAGACTTTCAACATTGAAGTAAATCTTCAGGGAAGTGAATGTGAGATAAATGAAAATGCCTCTTTCTGCCCTTGCTTCCCGTATCTTCTGCAGGCCTTTTACTTCCCTTTCCTCTGTGGAAAGTTACCTGTACCATAAGGGCAAAATAAAACATTTCTAAGAAGCTGATGGGGACAGCTTACAGAACCAAGGGACAAAGGAAGCTCTGCTGGTTGAGAGCTGCATCCTACCAGGGCAGTGCTAGGTGCTCTGATCTTAAAAGGACTCTAGACCAGAGTATGCGTTCTAGTGAGTTTTGGTTTTGTTTCTTAAATGTAGGGTTATCAAGTCCTTTGTCTTGAATACAAATCCTCTTCCTCTTTAGTAAAAAGAAACTGGAGAAGGTGCATGTGTCTGTCCTTCCCTTTTCCTTCCAAAGCCAGCTACGTGTAAAAGAGTGCACAGCAGTGAATGGAGGTGGTGGGGTTGCTAAGCTGGACACCGTGCAGTGAGAGGGGACCAAGCCCCATGTATGGTGCCTGGGGAGTGCTTATTTTCAGCCTTCCTGGCCCAAGCTGTCCCTTTGCTCAGCTGTTGTGATGGTACCTTTCCCGCACAGTGCTGTCATGCCGCCCCAGGGTTTCTATTTTCACTCTCTCTGGGGTTAGATCTTGTGACACAAGGATTTGGCATCTCTCCTACGTGCTGGAACGTGGCATCTTGGGAGGCACAGTGGCTGCAGCTGCTATATCAGAGGGTGCCCCTCCTAGTAGCTGGCAGAAGGGGGACACCCCTAGGGTTGCGATGCATCAGACCAGGTAGCATCCCTGCAGAGCAGCAGCAGGGTCTAATCATGCTCATCTTTGCATCTTCCAGCCTTTTTGAGGGAATTTGAAGTGTTTGGGACATCCTTGCTAGCTGCCCACCGCTTCCCTGCGGCATCTCACTTTCGGCTTTCAGGTATGTGCTTATTGGGGACAGGAGTAGAGTTGCATGCCCTGGAGGCATATATGATAGCTTTGCAGCCTGCTGACAAGTAGCGGTGGGGAGGGAGGACAGGGACAGCTGGTGGCATGGGTGGAGGTATTTTTCAGGTTTTGAGGTTCATGCTGTTGAATGTCACGTCCCATTTAACAACTTGCTTCAGTGACTGGGATTCAGCCTTCGGGAGGAACCCAGGCGAACAGCATTAATGTACTTCTGACACTCTCCATGAGATGAGACCAGTCAAACAGAGCCAAACTGTTTCCAGAAGACATGCAGGAAATCCCTGCATTCTGTTCTGGGATGCTTCATGGTGTGGCTCATGTCACTGAGAAGGGTCTGTGGGAGTGGACTCTCAACCTGATCTTCATCTCTGCTGTGTTCTCTTTGGGCTGGCAGAATGAGCAGATACCTCTCTGGGGTGTGAGGGAAGCTTTTTATAACTAGGAATGTGCAAGAGGAGAAGTGGCAGCAAAGGACATCTCTGTTGCATTAACCCAGCGTTGCCTAGAATGGCTTTGCATGCAAGTGACTGGGCTTGGGCCTTTTTCCAGTACTCCTTCTCTCATTCCTGTACAAAAGCAACCCTGAACCTCTCTCCAAGGAATCCATAGTGATGCACCAGTTCAGGAACAAACTGGCAGTGCAGCCTAGCACAGAGTTCTGAGACAACAGAGGGTGAGATGAACCTCTTATATTCTAGGCTAGGTTTTGAGCCTAATAGAATCTCAGAATCAGCCAGGTTGGAAAAGATCTTTAAGATCATCAAGTCCAACCATTACCCCAGGACTGCCAAAACCACCACTAAACCATGTCACTGAGAAGAGCTGAGTGTAAGGAAAACCCCAGCTCTCCAGGGCTGTTTCTGGGAAGCAATGCTGCTGGGGAACCACTATGTGTGCTGCAGGGCCCTTTGCCTGGGTATGCCCCAGCATGTTTCTGTAAGTCTGCTCAAGCCCAGCTCAGCTGGTGGGCAGCTTATAGGGCTCCTCCCCGTTCAAGACATGCCAGCCTGCTGACTGCTCAGCCTTGTTTGCTCCAGTCAGTGGTTGTAATCCTGTAATCCTGAGTCACACCGGGAAGCTGGAGTCCTCTCCATTGACAGAAGAATTACTTAAAGTCTTTCAAGGCAGATTTTAATAGCTTTAGCTACCTCACTTTCTGTAGCTTTTGCTACTTTCCTGAGGGCCTTGGTTAAGAAAAGAATCTCTGCAGAGATGTCTGGTGCTGCTGAAGGGTTCATCGCCACCTCCACTGCTGGATTCACCAGCATCTCCAGTGTCTGTACAGCTGAGGTTCAGCAAGATTGTCTTCTATGCCATCCTTTCCCAATATGCAGGGAGCGAGGGGGCAGGTCCAGTCCTGGGCATTGCTGCTGGATCAAGCAGTGTGCTGCTGGAGGTGCAGTGATGCCAGTACTTGCCTGCAGGGCAGTAAGTTGGGCTCCTCCAGCCCCAGGGGTCATGGAGAGCTGTGCTCTCTGCCAAGGCGCAGCCTGTGCCATGTTAGAAATCGCTTTTCTCTCTTCTCAGCTTAATTGAAATCTGCAAAGATTCTCTGCTGCAAGAAAACGGGGGTGATGTCATCAGAAGATGATGCTGGTGGGGAGGCTCCTGGGGGCAGCTTCTGGGAGGTAAGGAAAGATAATGGGAGTCTGAGGGAGGGAGGAATGTTTTCTGACCTCCCACCAGTTAGAGGGCTGAGATTCAAGTTCCTGGGTGACATGATGTTCCTGGGGAGTAGGAGGGAGGAACTGTGGGGAGGCTTAGGAACACAGTGTGTTACTGCAGGGAAGAGGTGACCCTTTCCTCCACAGATGCTGTGGAATGGGAGTTCCTTGGTCAGCTGACACTGATCTGAGTGGGGAGAGAGGCAAGCAAAGCATCTTGTTGTCTTCTCTCCACTGCTGTGCCTACCTGAGAGAGTGCCAGAGGAGGGTCTGAGTTCAGCTGCTGTGCTCCCTGCCCATGCAGTGACTGAAACTGCTGCTGTCTGCTCTGAAGGAACATGGAAGTCAGTACAGGATAAATGATGATGCTCTGTGGCATTTCAGGCTGGAAACTACAGGCGGACAGTGAAGCGTGTGGATGATGGGTACCGGCTCTGCAATGACTTAATCTCTTGCTTCCAAGAGCGAGCCAAGATCGAGAAGAACTATGCCCAGCAGCTAACAGAGTGGTCTCGAAAGTGGAGGACCACAGTGGAGAAAGGTAAAGCTGACAGGTTGGACTGGGAGCAGGATGCAGTCATTGCACTCTCTTCCTTGAATGTTACCTCTTACTGAGGTGATGCTGTTTCCTTTGGGGACAGGCTTCCCTTCTCCAGGAAGAGGGTGGCTTTCTTGGGTATCTGTGGTTTTGTAGCTAGTCCTCTGATTCTCCTGGAGAGCTGTTCTCTGTATTGCCAGGTATTTGGGCACAAAAAAACCCCATTAGTATCTATTTCTTTAGTTTGGCATTTCCTTGGGCAGCCCAAGTCTTAAATCAAGCTGCAGATTTCCCCTTTTAAGCATGGCTTGGCTGTCTTACTGCCTCCTCCTCCAGAGAGTGAGTAGCTATTAATGCTGGGATGTAGTGGCAGTGGGCTGAAACTGATAGCGTCTCCCAAAGAAATGGGAAACAGTGGGACAGATGCCTCAAAGGACATGCTGGTCTTGGAAGCAGAAGCTAGCCTCATAGTGCTGTTATCTATCCTGAAGCTCAGGCTGGAAACCTTCTCCTGGCCAGCACCATGTGGGAAAGCTAAGCCTGCCCAAAAGTAGGAGCAGTCGGCTGTAACAGCCAGTTTAGATGCTGCCTGTTGGGTCTGTGTGGAGAGTAGTCAATGCTGTCTTGTGTGATGGGGGAGAGTTAAGGAAGTGACTCTATACTGATACATGTGTGTAGGAGGAAAAGAATCTGCCTTCTCTTCTGTAGGCAGGAGGTGTAAGAGCCCCTCTGGTGCTTGTTCCTGCAGGTCCACAGTATGGAACTCTAGAGAAGGCCTGGCATGCCTTCCTGACAGCTGCAGACAAACTGAGTGAAATCCACTTGGCTGTCCGGAACCACCTGGCTGGGAAAGACTCAGATAAGATCAAGGCCTGGCAGAAGGAGGCCTACCACAAGCAGATGATTGGAGGCTTCAAGGAGACAAAGGAGGCAGAGGATGGATTCCGCAAGGCCCAGAAACCATGGGTGAAGAAGATGAAAGATGTGAGCAAAGTGTGAATGGAGAAGGAAGAATAAGGGCAGTTGAGGTGGCTGCCAACTGTGGGAGCCACTGGGAAAACTGGGCTTAGCCAGAGTTGCAGAGAATGCCAGAGGGAGGAATGTCTTCATAGAATGATTTGGGTTGGAAAGAACCTAAAGATCATCCAGTTCCAACCCCCTGCCATGGGCAGGGAAGCCTCACACTAGGCTGTGTCACCCAAGGCTCTGTCCAACCTGGCCTTGAACACTGCCAGGGCGGAGCATTTACCACTTCTTTGGGCACCGTGTGCCAGTGCCTCAGCACCTTCACAGTAAAGAACTTCTTTCTGATATCTAACCTGAACTTCCCCTGTTTAAGTTTAAACCCATTCCCCCTTGTCCTATCACTACAGTCCCTCTCCAGCATCCTTGATGGTCTCTTGTTCTTGGTGAGTTTGTAGCTTTCTTTTGTGGGAAGACTTCAGTAACAGGTTCTGTATTCAGTTAGCACTGAAAAAGAGCTCATTTGGAGATACCTCTTCCCTTTGGAGCGTGGTTTAGTAAATGCCAAGTAAGCATTCCTGTTACATTGTCCTGAAATGACTGCTGCCAACACTAACAAATGTTAACATGCCCTCTCTGAGTAATGGAGTATCAACGTGGTCAGTCTCATGGCTTTCTCTGCATCCTCCTCCTACCTATAGGTGGAGACGTCGAAGAAAAACTATCATGCAGCCCGGAAGGAGGAGAAAACGGCCCATACAAGGGAGAACCACGCCAAGGCAGACTCCTCTGTCTCACAGGAGCAGCTACGCAAGTTGCGGGACCGTGTGGAGAAGTGCACTCAGGAGGCTGAGAAGGTGAGTGAGTGGTGTTGTGTGGATGTGGGTCACAAGGATATTCCTCAAGGAAGAAGCACTGGTGGTAACATAACTCAGAGAAGTTATGTTGAAGTTATGCTGAAGCCTGTAAGAAGGGCTGAGATACTGTGTTGAGGCTTTAGTGAGTTAGACTGAGACTTAACTAAGGCCAAGCTCTCTCTGTCTTTGGTGTTGGGGAAGATCTAATTTATAAGTAAATAAAGCAGGGGATTTGGTGGGTGGGAGCTGCGGAGCTGAAGTTTGTGCTACCAGAATTGTCTGGTTTGTCTGCCCACAAGAGTGAAAGTGTGGAAAGTCCTCTAGGGAAGAGAGTGGCAAAGAACAAGGAACTTGCAAGAGCATTAGGAGAGCAATGGGCTGGGATAGCAGCTCTGAGATTTCCTTTTTCTGTGGTGTATTTATTCAGCAGTGCAGGGGGGAAAAACAACCTTGTCAGTTCTAAGGTAGAGCAGGGTGACATCAAGGCACATGTCTCACTACTGCTGTCCTCCTGGGTTAATACAGTGCAAGGATCAATATGAGAAGATGCTGGAAGAGCTGAACCGTTACAATCCCCGCTACATGGAGGACATGGAGCAAGTGTTTGAGGGCTGCCAGGAAGCGGAGCGCAAGCGGTTGTGCTTTTTTAAGGAGATGTTACTGAATCTGCACCAACATCTCAACCTCTCCACCAATGAAAGGTACCAGCCCTGCCACAGGAGGGAATTCTGCCAGCCTGGGGTGCCCTAGGCTCTGGTGAGGGGTGCCAATTCTCGTCTCGGGGAAGGGGAAGCTGCCTGCTTGCATTTGCCAGGTTGTGCTCCTTCCACTTCCAAGTGTGTCTTGGAACTGGCATTTGGTTCCTTTAGACTGACCAGTGCTGATCTCAGACAGTGCCAGGCTCGTCAGAGAGGATTCTTTCTGCTTCTGAACCCTTCCCCTTCCACTACGACTGCGGGTGTGCTTCTATGCTGTGAAATGCCTCCATGTTGCTATCTGTAATCCCAGCCTGAGGGATGCAGCTCTGTTGCCTTCTAGTATCTATAGTTGTTACACCCATTCTGCCCTGAGTAAAGAGACCTTTTGTGAGATGATGATAACCATAAACCCACGAGTTGCCCTTCAGTAGGGATTACACAGGGGAAATGAGTGCAGCCAAAAATCTTTTGTGCTTCTATACTTTTAAAGTGGAAGCAACAAATCTGAGCCACCTCCCTGTCTGTGTGCAAGAATGTGCCAGGCTCTTTCAGTGCTCACTTGATGATGTTAACTGCCACACGAAACAAGCCTGTCCTGCTTGCCAGGCCAACTCCCCTGTAAGGGTGGCTCAGAACAGGTGCTGCTCCAGCATCCTTAATTCTGTGGGATTTCAGATGCTCTGTAATTGTGCATGAGGTTATGCTCTTCCTTCCTATTTGGCTTTTGGGAAACAAAGGGATGTGGTTATTGGTGGTTCTGTCTGTTCCTGCTCATAGCTTTCATGCGTTGTATCGAGATCTTTACCAAGTCATCATGGCAGCGGACAACCAGGAGGACCTCAAGTGGTGGCGCAACACTCACGGGCCAGGCATGGCGATGAACTGGCCACAGTTTGAGGTGAGGCAGCATTCTAGAGTGTATTTTTACTATTTCTAAACATTCAGCTGCTTTACTGGAATTGGGGGATTGCTGATGTGTTGGAAAGAGCACGTCTTTGCTTGGCAGGCTCAGGATGCTGGGCTCTTTTTTGTTGTGTTGCAAGCTCTCTGGTGCCCCAAGTGACACATGGCAGCCCTGCCAAGGTGCAAATACTCCCCCCATCCAGCTGCAAGGTCAGGGAACAGGAACTGGTGTTTAGGGCCTTGGAACAAGACCTGTTGTAATTTTCTCATGGGCCTCTTGTTGCACACTGGGATTCAATGGGAGTGTGCCTGCAATGGCAGCAAGGCCATGGGGCTGACACAGCTGAAGTATGACCTGGTGTTCTGTCCTTCTCTATTGGTCAGAAAAGATGTACAGAGCTTTTGTATTAGAGTGGCTTGATGGAATTACTGCCTTTCCCTGAGCAGGAATGGTCCCTCGAAAGCCAGCGGCCCATCACCAAGAAGGAGAAGAGTGGAAAGATGGCTGATGATGTCACCCTGACCAGCATTCTGCCAACACGGGATGGGGTTGTCTCACAAACCCCTCTGCAGATAAGGCAAAGGTAAGGGCTAAAATCCAGGATATGTCAGGTTAAGAAGAGTACCTGCCTAGGATCATGGATGGGTTGGATTGATAAGAGTGATCTCCAACTTCCTGTCTCTTGCCAATCCCACTTTAGGAAAGACAGGGTAGAAAAGTGGCTTTAGGGTAGCTGCCTTCTTTTTGTCTAGTGTGTACTGCCTCCCAGTGCATATTTGTCCCCTGACATGGTGCTGAGCACTACCTGACAAGTCTGGTATAGCTGCTTCCCTTACCAGGAAGCAAGCTGGAGAATAGGGAGAGGCTGAAGAGACTCTGAATGTCCTACAGTTCCAGCAGCCATCCTGCTTTAAAACATGAACTCTGGCCAGAAAGGAGTGGAGATATAGAGATGTCTCAAGGCCCCTGCTCCATTTCACAGTCTGTTGGATTCAGGGGCCCTATTTGCCAATCTGCAGGTTTTCCTATGAAGAGGAACAGAACAGTCTCTTCTGTGACAGCCTGAGGGCACCTGCCCATGTGAAGTTAGTATGGACATAGCCTTTTCAGGGGTTTTTGGGTTCCAGGTGCCTGTCCTCTGCTGCTCTTCCCCTCTGCTCTTGTTCCTGACTTGGAAAACAGCATTTCAGGCATTTCTTTGGGATGGGAGACATGGTTTTTCCTGTCTTATTCTTGGCTGGAATAACTCTGGACATAGCTGGGCTCTCCAATTAGGACTGGACTTTCTTGTGTGAGAGGGTCTGCTAGAGGAGGATGAGGTTATAGTGTTGCATGTGTGAAAATACTTTGGGAATGGGTTACCCTCGTGCCCCTCAGGCCTCTAATGCTGCCATGCTTTCAACCAGATCTAGGATTTCTTGGGATCTTTCCTCCCTGTTCACCCTCATTTGGCTGCTGGGGCTCTCTTGCACCTTATTCTATAGCACAGCAGTCTCGGCAGGAGGAGTGAGGGTGGTGTGTGGTTCACAAGGAGGTGGGTGAGAGCTGATTCTACTCACAACCATCTTGTCCCCTCTCTCCTTCCACATGCAAAGCGGAGGGAAGGAAGACATTTCGGAGTGGTCAGATGAGGACACTCCCAAGAAGTGCCTGGATGCCAATGGGCACGAGGAGGACATAAAGGTACCAGGTGTACGGGTACGAGCGCTCTATGATTACACAGGACAGGAGTCTGATGAGCTGAGCTTTAAAGCAGGTACAGAAGCACTAACCTCTTACTAACATTATACTGTCCTCACTTGGGCTGACTGAATAATCTGAAACACTCTCTAAGAACCAGATGTCCCCTTGAAAACTGATATTCTTTCCCTGGCCTGACCCATTGCCAGCTCTTCCGAGGTGGATGATGCACTGGGAAGTCCTCTAGTCTTAGTTCTAAGACTAAGAGACAGGCCATCTAAAAAGAGACTGCCTAGGCCTTGGTCACAGTGTAGGGAGAGCAGACCCCAAATGGGTAAAATGGATCCTTCCTGCCTCCTCTTAAGGCATTTATTCTGCCTTGTATCTTGAGACATTATTAAATGCTTCTCCCTTGTGCCACTGATACAAAAATTCTGTAGGTGGTATATATTGTCCTTTGAAGTAACCAGAAGATGGATGTTGTGGGAGAAGGCTCAGATAACTGACATGCACTACTGAAGGCAGAATTTAATTGGCAAAAAACTCAGTGCAAACCACTGCTTAAAATGGGTATCTTGAGAGTGGACATCCTGCCTCTCAGCAGAGGATTGAGTGAGAGAGAATTTTAGTTTGTATGTGCCCTCTTTTCTAACTCCAAGAGGACATCTGGATCTTGAGAGTGTCTCTTGTCATCTTGCTTGGTTTGAGTCTTACATGGTACCTCTGTCCTATACCTCTCCAAAATACACCCATTTTGAAAAGGCACTGAAGCCCCTCAGTAGCAGGGGCTTGTGCCTGAGGCCAGTATCTATGATGCAGTGTTATACTAGTGAACTTCCTAACATGAACCTGTTGCTTTAAAGTATCTTGCAATATGGGTGTTCTACAACTACAACTTAACTTTCTCTCTTTCTACCCAGCAGATGTAATGAGGCATGACTGGATAGCTTTAGTCATCCCCTGTTTGAATCTGCTCTGAGCAGCATGTACCAGTAGGGCTTAAGCTTAACAGCCAACAACTTGTTTTCTGTGCCTCTGCCAGTGTGGGATGTGCCTACTGATGCAGTCAGATCTCCCTCTCTGGCAGAAGTATGACCTTCTACTGGTGGAGAAGGGGACCTTCCTGCCCCTTCCCAAAGTAGATGGGGAAAGGTTAAAAGCCTTTCCTGGTCATAATCTGGGAGACAAGTTGGTTCCATGCCTTGCTGGCCAAACCAGACACTTCATCATGGAATAGGCATTTTGGGTCCTAACAGCCAGAGCTTAGCAGCCTCTTACATTTCCTCCCCACCTGCTATGAAGAAGCCACTAAGAAATAAACCTCTGAGATCCTTCTGATCTCTCTGGCTTGTAAACACATCCCTCTGGAGGGAAGAAAGCAGAAATATAGGGCACAACAATATTTCTGATGTTGAACAACAAAAGTGAAGATCTGTCTCTTGTTCCTTGGCCTGGAGGGTGATACTGAGCATAGATCCTAAAGAAGTCAGTAACTCTGGCTTTGATTAAACTGAGCAGAATGATAGAGTGTGATAAGGAGAGAAAAGTGTGGTGATTCAGACCAATAGGTGTTGCTTTTTATCACCTCTTCTGAGGTGAGGAAAATGCCATGCTGTCTTTCTCAAAACTGCTTCCTAATGACTGTTTCTGCTTTTAGGTGAAGAATTAATGAAGATCAGTGAGGAAGATGAGCAGGGCTGGTGCAAAGGCCGACTTCTCACTGGCCAAGTTGGACTTTATCCTGCTAACTATGTTGAGAAAGTTGGATCATGATTGCTACTGCCCTGCTAGTGTCTCACAGCCATACCAGCGTCTCCTGCAGAGGTCACTGGGTCACTGTTGGCCCCAGTCCACCTTTGCAGTATATCCAGCAACTTCTGGACTTTGAGGGCATGTATTCCGTGTAACTAATGCTTTATTTTAAATGCCTAGACCTGTAGGGATTTTCTAATAAATAAACAAGGATGAGTAAAGATTTCTTTGGCTGTAAGCACTATAGGAGTGCAGAAGGGAACAGATCCTCTTGCCTTGCTCTCAGTGAAAAAAGATAAGTAACACAGGCAACTCCTCAAAAGGGAGCAAGCAGACTTCCTTGGCTTCAGTGCACATGTATCCATAGCCCTGCCCCCCAAGCTTCCTGTTCAAGGAACTTTGGATGTGCAGTGTAATAGGGAACTCATGGTATTGCTTCCCCTTTTTGGCTCAATCAAGCTGACTGGCACAAATCTATTTATTCTCCCACATCTTTCAGAAGTCTTCAGTATCCTTCACCTGCAGCTTTAGTTCCCCTGGTAAAGCAGCTGATATAACTGATACAGCTTCAACATCCTTTATGTCTCGTCCCAGAGCCCTCATATTTATTGGGATAGCCCCAGGAATGAATGGTAGCATAGCTTGGGGCCAGGAAAAAGGCTTTTCTTGCATGATGTGGCTGTTCAGGCTAAAAAGTTGTGAACAGAACTATCTGGCAGCAGGTCAGAGTTGACTGAATGTTCCCTGGGCTAGAATGGACACACACTGACAGCTGGCATCAACAGAAAAGCAGCACATTCCAGTGCTGTTCTGCTTAGGGTCCCTACATGCATGAGTATGTGTTAGGGTTTCTAAAGTGTCTAGATAGTTTTGACTATACTCCTCTTCATGAACACTTGGTGCACAGCAGAGACTCTGTTTTTCCTTCTCCTACGTATTCTTGACCGATACATGCTAGAAGTGCATTCCCTGCTTTGCCAAAACTGTGATGAAGGGTAGCAGAGTCTGGAAGCTTCCTGTTGGCTGGCACAATATTAGCTATAGAGGAGTGACTCTTCTAGTTCTGAGCTGCTGCGGGAGCACTTAATGCATAGTTGTTAAGTGCCATTCAGCAGGGAGCACCTATCAAACCTCTTGTGTCTGGCCTGTCTTTCTGTCCTTGAAAGCCTCTGAAACTGCTGAGAGAAAGTGGGGCTCTGATCCTAGTGCTCTGCATATTCAAACATGAGGACTGATGGGCATGTTCTGTATAGGATAAACCTAAGAGCTTGAGGGAACAAAAGAAGGAAAAACTAGGATTTTTAGGAAAAACAGTAGTATAAAAACTGTTTACTTACTACATTCACTTGAACCTGTTGATGCACTGTGAGTTTGTAGTAGCCTTTTGCAATGAAATTCTTCTTCTGGGTTAGCACATGTGAGGAACTTGGTTAAGTCAGACATGCAAACCTCAAGTCAAGCCTCCACCAGCCAGCCCAAGATGAACTGCTTCAGAGCTGTTTGGAAAAGGGATGATACAGATAAGGAAGGCTGAAGTCATAGGTGAGCATTAGGTGAGCATGACCACAAAACGTTAACGGCAGCTGGTGAACCAAAATGGATGTTTAACAAGTGTAGACTGAAAGCAGGGTGGGGATGGACAGGTTCCAACACTGCTAACTTGTTCGTGATAACTTTTAACTTCTCATATCTTGCTGCCTGCCAGACAGAGCAGAAATTAACCTTTCACAACACACTGGATGTCTTGAAATGCAGCCTGCTGTGGACAAGGAGATCTGAAACTGATGCTGTTTAGTGTGTTTGTGAGACCACAGAAATGCATCAGCTGCTGAAAGGTCTTGCCCAAAGAATGCCTTGGACTGTACTTCATGAATGGGGGCAGAAGGGTGCAAACCAAAAGAACAAGGCTGAAGCATTTTGTTTGGAGTCAATAATGTAATTTCTCAAGCAAAGAGAAGTATTCCCAGAAGGCAATTAAAGATCTAAGCAACAGACATCAAAACCGCCTGGATTTAGCTATGAATTTACCTATTATTCAAGGTCCAATGTTTGAAGAAACCTCCAAGCTTACACTGTATGATTAGATGTTGGATTTATTTAAAGATGTGGTCTCTGCTTTCACTGCTCTGTGCCAGGTAAAGTGTTATTAAGTGTTGTACAGTAACTGCAAGCGTTCCACTTGCTGACCCATAACTGAATGATTTGTTGCTGCTTTGTCCTAACAGACATGAATGTGAAGAGAGCAGCGCATGGCTGCAGGCTTGGAAGAGGACAGAGCCAAAACAGGGATAAAAATACCTGGGATGTGCTAAAATGACTACTGGAATTTACCTTTTAAACCAATAATGCTAGCCTTTCATACAAGGTCAGAACACCTAGAAGGCAGTTGTGATGGATGACATGGAGGCTTGACTTCAGTTTCTCCTCAGAGTTGCACTCAAGTTATACAGATGGAGTCTGGTGCGGCCAGAACCTGCTGTGAGGACAGAAATGTCCAGCAGCCTGGTTACAGTACAAACCACCTGAAATTCCACAGGACAAAGTCTGCACAGACTTGTTTGTCCTGGGAAAACACAACCCCCTGATCATGCTGGGCTGCTTGAATGGCTCCAGAAAGTGACATATTGCAGCTTCTGTGAGCAGGCCCCTAAAGGAATGCACATCAGCAATCCCTGCTCATACCTGAAGTACTGGCCAGGTGACAACACACTGAGAATGAAGAATTGCTTGGCTGGACTGTGCACCAAAAATCCTGGTGTGGCACTTCAGCCTGGCTACCCAAAGGGACTAGTAAAAGAGAGCCTGTGTAGTAAGGAACCAGATGGAGGGGGGAAAGAAAACCAACCCAACACACACATCTGAGGATCTATTAAACTAATGGCTCTGCCTGGAGACTTCAGTTGTCCACAGCAGCAAATGAGGTTTTGTTAACCACAAGGGCTCTAGTTGGAACTTGTCATCCATGCCATGGCAAGAGTTCTGTGTGTAACTGCTTGCTGTGCCTGAATTCCAGGTGGCCAGCAAAGCCTGTTTTTCCTCCAGGGGTTCTCTAGAACCATACACTGCATCTCTGCCCCTGAGGGGCAGCACACTGAACACGTTACCTAGTCACTTCTAATAAAACCACTGCTTGTGGAAAGCTTGTGCAGATGTGGTTGGCACATAATGAATGTGGTTCTGACATCTTCCTGGAAAAGCATTTCTGAAGCATCACAAAACTTTTGGATTTCCTATAGCTCATGAATTTTCTAGCAAAAGGAAGTTAAAAGATTCTCTATGATGGATCACACCCATTTCCCCAAAGCAGCAGCTGAGCTTGCTCAACCCATTAGTGATGTTTCTGCCCTGTAGGCAGAATCTGGGTTGCAGAGCCCACAGGACAGCTGTGCTCTGTGATGGCAGCTGGGTTGTGGTTAGTGGCTAACACTTGGTGACACTCCCATAGGCCTGGATGGGGCTTGGAGCTGCTGGTGCTTCAGTTTACTTCTCCATCTCCTGTGTCCCTGTGGCTGTGTCACTTGGCACAAAGCACTGGGCAGGTGCTATATGTGGCAGTCCTGCAGGGAGACCCCTCAGAGCTCTTGCCAACTGTCCTGTGCTCCCTTTGCTCCTCATTACAGATCCAGTCCAAGGCTGCAGCCCTGTGGAGCTCAGGTTCTGCCTGTCTTCAGTGCAGGCTGTGAACTGGGGCTGCCTCAGTTGCATTTCTAGACCTGCTCACATCGTGCTCATGGGCTGCAACTTTCCCTTCTGCTTGTGAAGCAAACTGAAGTTAAAATGGGCTTCAACACTCAGATCAGTAGGTGATGGTTTCTGTATAGAGACTGGCTGTAGACTGGTCATGGGGCTAAACCTGAGCCAAAGCCAGTGCCACAAACTCCATCTTGACTCACGGAAAGGTGGTTGGAAAATACCCACTGCTGGCTGGTGGGAAAGGTGCAAAATAAGGTTGCCTGATACAAGGCAAAGCATCTTCATAGCCACCTTGCACAAAAAGCCAAGGAGGAACAGAAGACGACTTGGCAACCCAGTGGAGCACCACTGCCCAGGTCAGGCTACAAGGAGCTGGAAAACTCAGGGCCTGTTTACCAAGCTACCTGTGTTCTTAGCAGATCAAAGAGGATGAAGATGAGATGTTTCTGGAGAAGATAAACAAATCCTTGCTGGAAGTGGAGGAGAGACACAACAACAGCATAGGCTCTGTAACTAGAAGCAATAAGCTGGTTTTCCGTTGGAACATTCTGAGTAAACAGCATGGCTCCAGTGAACTTTTCCAAACCAAATTTCAGGCCAAATCACCTTAGCTGCTCTCAGCACATCCATTTTATTGACTGCGTCCTCCTGGTTTTTGTCATTCATCAACCCTGCTTGCACAGGTTCCTGCTTTGTCAACCTCTCAGCTTAACGCAATTCCAGATGCAGTCTGAGACTTCCTTTCTCCACAAGCAGCGTCGCGGTGCTCAGCACTTCTTCCCCTTTAGTGTGGGGGCCCATAATCTCTTGTGCTTCCACTGGGTCCAGCTATTTACAGATCCTGTGGTCCCTTCTTCCTGTATTTCCTTTATCCTACCATTTGGAAGTCTTTTTCCAGGTCCTGCACTCCCCCCTTTGACTTCAATACCTCTTTCCTTCCTGAGTCTGTTGTTCCTACTTTCAGCAGGAGGCTGACACCAAAACAGTCACTGCCCCCAGCTGTGAGCACATGAGGCCTTTCTCTCAGATTCTCCTGAGGGCTTCCCCACAGTTCCTAAGGAATGTTGCATCCACTATCCTATGGATGTTTGTCGGACCAGTGGCCCTGGATCCCTTCCACCCATTGTGGCCACCCGTGGAGCTGAAGCACTGCTACCTACACCCTCTCCACCAAATCCCTCATAATAACCTGCTTGACAGCAGTGCTTACACTCTCAGAATTGTATGTTTTCAAAGGAGCACCACAGTAAACCAGCTTTCCCTTGTCTTTTCATTAGCCCTGCCTGCCCTTCTTTCCAGGGCTATTGTCTTCTGCTTTAGACATGCTCTCTACGCTTGTAGGAGCTGCAGGCAACTAGTCCCTGTACTAGAGGGTGATCTGCAGGAAAGAGATTATGTGCCCATTGGAACATCTGGAAGGGTCTGATAGGAGCACAGCCCTGCCAGCTCTGACATTAAGTCAGTTAGTGCCTGTGCTGTGCACTGCCCTGGAAGAAGGGTGAGGTAGCTCAGGGCCAGCTCACTGCCCAGTCTCTCCACCTTGCTTCCATATGGTGTGATGAGCATGACATGAACATATACATCACTTGAGTACGTATAGCTGTTCCCAGCAGGGACACCTCTAACATCTCCAAACTGGCCATTGCAGCAAGGTCTAAAAGTTGTCCTCAGAGCCAGGAAACCCCAGGGCACATGTGTGAGTTCACCTCGCTTTGGGGTGCCCCAAACCTGCCAGGCCAGTCAGAACTGATGGTACCAGACACTGAAAATAAACATTTGATGGCAGTATTGGGAACAGAGTTCCAAAATAAAAGCCTGAACACATACATGTATGCACACACTCAACGACTCCTCAGGAGCAATGGGAGCAGCATGCTCCTGCCCTGGCCACACATCCCAGTCACCCTTTCCATCAAACCCCAGCAGTTTTGCCTGCCAGCCCAGCAACATCGGCTGGCACAACTGCAAGGGATACTCCTCTCTTTTCCCTCTCAGACCTTCCCAGGTCTTCCCTTACTTGCTTCAGAAATTGCACGAGCAGGAGAAATCAGCTCAGCAACACAATGGCAATCAGCGTTTCAGCAGGGCTAGTGACACAACTCAGCCCATGGTTGCCTCTTGCCAGTGTGGGTGCAAGGGACAGCACATGCAGCAGCACAGACCTTTTGGCTGCAACACAACCCCAAAATGGATCAAACCAACCATGACTGTGCTCCTCAGTGTCTCCTGAGTTCACAGAATCACGGAATGGTTTGTGTTGGAAGGGACTTTAAAGCTCATCCAGTTCCAACCCCCTGCCACAGGCAGGGACACCTTCCACTAGAGCAGGTTGCTCCAAGCCCCGTCCAACCTGGCCTTGAACACTGCCAGGGATGGGGCAGCCACAACTTCTCTGGGCACTCTGTGCCAGTTTCTCACCACCCTAAGTAGTGGAATATGATCACTGAAACCATGGGAAATTGGGAGTATCTTCTTACACACTCCAGCAAGGGACATACCTGCTGAGAATGTGTCCCTTGCTCTAGTGAGGGGGAGAATGCTTTCTATGTGATTCTCCTTTCCTCCTCTCCTCCTGTGGCTATGCTTGCACTTTCCAGTACTGAGGAGGAAAGGGCAGCCAGGCTGCCCTGCAATACTGAGCAGAGCTCTCTCCCAGGGTTACTGACTATCCCCAGGGGAAATCATGTGGATTAGTGTCTGTACACTGCTTGGTAAGAAAGGGAAAAAAATTAAGCTAGGAATTACTTCTCTCCCTGAGGTATCATTGTAGATTCCTGGTATCCCATCACACTGTAATCCATGGGAAACTATCTCCCAGGTTTTGTGGGTTGTTTACTAAATTTGCTGGCCCCCTTCCCAATCTTCTCATTCAGGAAAAGCATGAGAGGCCAACAGGGCTGAGTAAGCAGAGCAGGACTCAGCCACCTTCTGTCTCTCCTGCACAGTCCTTTCACCTACATTCTTTGCTGGGTAGTGAGAAGAGAGCAGGGTCCCTCTTCCACTCTACCACCTGCTTCTGGACACTCTCCCAGAGAAGCACTTTCTCTTCCCTTTGGCTCACACTTGCAAGTGCAGGGCAGGTTCTATCCCCATTACTTCACTCCCCAGCCTCACCACCTCTCTTTCACAGCAGCCTCATGTCCTCAGACAAGAGGTCTGGACTGAAATTGTGTCCCTAGTGGTATGGCAGACTCCAAGAACAAGCCTGGTCACCATCTTTTGCTTTCCTGGATGATGCTGGGGACTCTCTATTACTGACAGAGGTGGGAAATAGCAAGGTGATCTCTGATCAGGAGGTTATATTGGGATCAGGGGCTGGTTTCACAGCAGTCAGGAGGAAAGAGACAGATGTAGATGGACAAGGAAGCTGAGGGGCAAAGAGCAGGCTGCCAGCTTGGAGCCCAGAAATGCAGCACCAAAGCACACGAGGTGCAAAACAAACAGATGCAGGAAATAGCAAGAGCAGTGTGGTGGCAGCATGCGCTCGCAGGAACAGCCAGCAGCAGGTGGTCTTTCCTGTCCTGACAAAGGCAACAAAACGAAGCTGACTGTTTCTCTGCCCAGCAGCATGCTCTTCCTGCTGCTTTTATGTGGAACTGATGGACAGGATCAGCAGCTTTGCCAGGATTTGGAGCAACCAGCATGGACTGGAAGGCCTGCAAGGGCCTCAACTGAGGTAGAGAAGCTTGAGTTACTGCTGTAGCAAGTTTTCCTAAGACACAGTGATCAAACACTGTGCACCCTCCACCGACGAGAGGAGCCTGCACTGTATCTCCCCATGTCTCCTAGCACAGACAGGCACAGACAAAGCCTGGCACTGACCTACTGGCCCCTGAGGCTGCCTTCGCTCCTGCTGGGCACATGCTGCTTCTCTCTCACAAGCCCCATCTGGATTAGCACCATCAAGAACAGACTCTGTCCCTCCTAACCCCTGCACCAGTTCTCCATCACATAGCCAAGCACAGACATAGTGAGAACAAAGTCAGGAGAGGAGGGGAGCAACACTGCACAACACACGGTCACTAGGCAGGATTGTGGCTGCTTGAGCCCGCATGAACAGCACCATTCCCAATGTACGCTCATCGCCTGAATGTGCTCCTCTAGACAAGATGTACTTTACACAGCCTCCACCCTGGCACCATTCATTCCCTCTCCTGTCCGTCTGTCTAGCTTCACCTCTCAGGCCCTCCAGTGCACCAACAGGCCTTAACTGTCTTGAGCACCTCACCTGGAGCCTCTACCCCTGCCCATGGGTGTATTTTCATTTGAGCTCAGCCCAGAGGTACCACTTCTGTTGGAGGAGCAGAGGTCTCTGGCTGTGCTTTGCGATCCAGACCTCACACTTGTTTTGCCACTGCAGATTGGGCCTGATCCTGACCTGTGCATTGACTTCCTAACTTGACTGAAGACTCATGAGCTTGCCTGGCTGTATCTCAGTTCTTGGCCTGCTCAGTTCTTGCTCAGGTGCTGTGGGGATGGGCCATGGCTGATGAGGGCCAAGGCCTGCTGCTGCCCTTGAGAATGCCACCCTCAGAGCTCTCCTCCTAGGGTGCAGCCAGCTCCTGCTGCACCCTGACACTGGCTCTCCTGGTATGACTGCCTGGACAGCTGCACCATGAACAGCATCAGGGAACTCAACTGGTTTAAAAATAGAGTGAGGAAAAAGCTACCAGTTACTGGTACCTGAACTGATTCCCCCAATACTGTTTGTGTGATCCTAGAAATGGGTATATAGGCACAATTAAATACCAGCATAAGAGCAATGGGCACCAGGGGCTACTTAAGACAAGACTGGTGCCAAGGGTGAGCCTGGCAGGCAAGATCAGGCTTCATTACCCAGTCCAAATGCTCATCCAAGTAGCTCGAATCAGATGTGGCAGCCAGAAGCCTCTCATCTTACTGTAAGACAACATGCCTCCTGTATCAGGTCTCACTGATCACGCTGTTAGAGCTTTGCTCATGTGAACACAAGGCTTCATGTCCCTGTTAAACCTGCAGGGGTTTTACTGCTGGGTTATTTTGCCCAGCAACTCAGATGTTCCTCATTTCATCTGCATGTCCCAAGACTTCATGGGTCTTTGCTAAGATCATGGGCCTCAAGTTCCCACTGAACTCTACAGACTGCTTTACAGACCTGTGAAAATTGTGGAAATGAGTGACAGAAAAGCCTTTAAATTTAAACTGAAAGTTGTCTTGCCCAGCTTTAGTGCATTTAACTGTTCCTTTTAGTGCCAAGCTGGTGCTACAAAGCAATCTCCCTTTGGAGGTAAGGAAATCCCCATCTATTCCACCTCAGTAACACCATGCTGCCATTAGCTGCTGTTGCCCTTCTGAATCTCTCATTGATGGGCTGTATGCTAGTGACTTTTAGTTCAAAACACGACCATATGTTTTCCTATTTTTCTTGCATTATAACTGTATACCTTTCTAGTCCATTCCCTCCTGCTTCTAGGCAGGTAATACATCACCTTAAGGCTTGGTAATACATCACCTTAAGGCCCTGACACTGTATTTAGTGTTAAGTAACAACTTCCCTACCTTAATTACTGCCACCCGCTGCCTTGATTACTGCACAGGATTAGGCAGTGGGGCTTGAGAAGTCTCCAGCTGACTAAATTACTTCCAAGTCCTTGTGCTACTGTACCAGGCCTGAGGTCCAGCTGCTGGAGGTGACATCTGTAAGCACACACCTGAGCTTTTCCCTTTGCCCAAGGCAGGAATTGCCTCTCCGCTGCTCTAAACAGCTTCTCCCTACAGGGGCACTGCCTCCTCCCGCGCCATGAGGGCCTGAGGGAACACCGCGAGCAGTCAGGGCTGACGGGGCCCATTCACGCTTAGACTCGGGACGCGGTTCTCAGAGGACAACGCCGTGGAAGCCGAAAAGCGGCGGGGCCGGAGCAGCGGACGGGACTACCGCAGGGCGCTGACCCGAAAGAGCCGAGCCCGGGGACGGCGGGAACTGCCCGCTGAGGCGGCTTCAGTGGTTAATGGCGGACAGCGCCGTGCGCCGCTGCCATGGCGATGGGGTGGTGTGTGCTCAGGCGGCACCCGTAGGGCGGCCCGGCCCCTCCGCCATTGGGCCCGGCCGGCACCCGTCGCCGCGGTGGCGTCTGGGAAGGAGAAATCATGGCGGCGGAGCCGAGCAAGACGGAGATCCAGACTCTCTTCAAGCGGCTCCGGGCAGCGCCGGCCAACAAGGTAGCAGAGCGACGCTGGGCGGCTGCCGCCCTTCCGAGCTGGACTGCTGCCCTGCGGCCGCGGCCTGGGCTCGGAGCGAGCCCCGTTGGGTTCCGGGCCGCTCTGCGGCGGCGGGGCAGCCGGGTCGGGGGCTCCTGGAGCCGTGGGGAGAGCCTGGGGAGAGCGGTCGGGCCGCTGCGGGACGGGGTCGCCGGGTTGTAGGAGCGGCGCTGGCGCCTCAGCCCCTTCGTCCCTTTGCCTCCGCTCTAGTCGTGCTTCGACTGCGGCGCCAAGAACCCGAGCTGGGCCAGCATCACCTACGGGGTCTTTCTGTGCATCGACTGCTCCGGCGTCCACCGGTCCTTGGGCGTGCACCTCAGCTTCATCAGGTGCGTGCGGCCCGGCAGTGGCTAGAGCCGACCCGGGGTTACGTGGTGTGGGAGCAGGGGGGGTCTCGGTTAGAGAGCAGCGTTACCGCGGAGGGATCGCCTCGGGTTTAGGGTTGTGGGCGAGTGGCTTCCTCAGTGGAGGTTTTATGTCAGCCCTTCCAAGATGGAGTTTCCAAAGCAGTTCAGCTGCACATCAACGCGTTACTTTTGGTAACCTTGCAGAAGCGCTGTCTGGTCTCTGGATTGTAGAAGCTGAGAGGAGTGTGGTATGTGAATTTTGTCAGTAAAACGGCGATATAAAAGGTTCTTGTGTTGCTGAGCAGGGCAAAAAGAGGAATATTATTTAATCTTTTCCGTATCAACCCAGTGGGGAAGATGGTGTTGAATTTTCAGCACGTTGTTCTTATCTGTGTTACTTATAAAACTTAGTATTTTAAGTAATAGAGCTGTGATCTTTACTTAGTCAGAGCTAAGTTGAGTAACTGGTATGACACATGCTCTGCCACCTAGCTTTACGTGGTTGTTTTCTCAGTTGCTTTGTCATGTGTTCTTGCCTAATCTGTGGGACAGGCTGAATATGAGCCTCTCATGTTGTGGTGAGATCACATGTAGAACGAAAACTGTTGGCTCTGCTTTCCTAGCTCAAGCTCTGCCCCCTCGACAAGCAATACAAGTGAGAAGTCTAAATTTGGGGACTGTTACTTGGTGTGAAACTGAAACTGAGGAATTTTTCCTCATTTTAAGAATTCAGATTATGGGGAGCAAAGAAGTTACTAAGGTGTTCTTTTCCCTTTTGCCCCTTGTATTCTGGGGTAGTAGTGGGATATCTGACTGTTCTAGCTCAGAGCTTGCTTTTGCATTTGGTGTGTTAATAGAAATAATTGGCTCTCACACAGGTCCACAGAGTTGGATTCCAACTGGAGCTGGTTCCAGCTGAGGTGTATGCAAGTAGGCAGCAATGCCAACGCGGTGAGGAGCCTCTGTAGGCATTTTGCTTGCTTTCCCTCTTGCTAATCCACATCCTCTGGTTTTTTGTCCCTTTCCTCTGTGTGGCTTTCTCGGTACCAACCTCATCTGTTTGGTTGTTTTTCTTCTGGCTACCAATCTCATCTGAAATGTGTGATGAAGGGAGATGTTTGTCAAGTGTGCTTTGGAAGTCAGGCTGTGTGATCTTGGAATGCACTGTTTTCTGATGTGCAGATCTGTAATTTCCTTAACTCTCATTTAAGTGAGAGGCATAGCCCCCTTAAATGAAAGGTGTTAGTAACACTGATCACTTTGAAAGCTGATGCTCAGTGTTGTGACTCACAAGTAGCCTCCTGTGGAGGACAGGGATTGATTTTTCCCATGGAGCCTGGACTGAGACTTCTTGGAGGGAGCTGGTCGATGAGTGGCTGGTTCATGCCGTGTGCTCAGTGTATCTGCTCCTATCTCTGGGAAGCTTCTTTTCTCTGTTGAGTTTGTCTACCACTTGCTTGAGTATGATATAGCAGTCAGGAGACCGAGTGATCTTCCCTTTCCAGACGTCTTTCTTCCGCCAGCACGGCTGTACGACCACAGATGCCAATGCAAAGTACAATAGTCGAGCTGCACAGATGTACAGGGAGAAGATCCGGCAGCTGGCAAGCGCTGCCATGGCCAAGTACGGCACGGATGTAAGTCTGAGCAGCTCTCTGCTGTTAGGTGTGTAGTGCTGGGTGTTAACTCTTGTGGGATACGTTCATTTTATTTTTTCCCCTCTCCTCTCTTCAGCTGCTTATAGATGGACTGAGTGGAGCCCCTGGGCACTCCCCTGACAAGAGTGATGCTGATTTCTTCATGGAGCACACACAGGTGAGAAGAACTGTCTAAACCAGAGAGTCAAGTAGTCAGCTGTTCAGCCAGGAGCAGTCCCACTTCATGTAGAGGGACTCTAAATTGTATATTCCTTCAGTAGTAACATGGAAGAACTAGGACTCAGTCATCAGTGTGGGACATAAGTCACCGATCTAAACAGTCCCTCATGTGGCCTGTAATACCCATGTCCTTTGGGTATAGGCATATTTTGGAGTTTAGAACACATTTCCTTTGTCTAAAAACTGAATACAGGTCACTAAACCTGAAGTAGGTTCAGGATTGTTTGGCTCATTCTGCAAACGAGTGGAATGAACATCTCCTTGCAGTCTTCCAGTACCTGGGATGTAGCAGATGTCAGCCAGAATCCTGCACAGTCTTCACCGGAGGTGGAAAAAGCAGCAAAATCATCAGAAGGCAGCGAAGTGTCAAGTGAGTTCCTTGCTGAATAATTATTTCAAGACCCTGACTTCATTTCCAGAGTACATTTTTGTGCCACAGTTGGAAGGGCCGAGCTTTTCCTTTGGCTCAGGCTTGAAGGAGTGGAAGCTTTGTGCACTCTTACGATGTTTAGTGAAGACTTCTAAACTCACTGGTTTGCTTTGCCACTGTCCTCAAGCTTTTCTTGAAATGCACAGAAAGCTGTTTTGGGAATTAGTTCTGTTTCCCTGCTCCCAGGCATGATTATTTGTCCAAACACTCTTTTCTATCCCTTGAATTTGGTGCATCTGGAAATGATGTATGAATATAGAGCAGAAAACTGTTTCTAGGATGAATGATGAGGAGACTGAGTATGTGGGGGCATGGCTGTGATTTGAAACAGCTTTGTATGTTCCCTGCTAAGTGTTTGCTTGCTTTTCATGTGTTAAGAACACTACAGAATGAATAACTTGCTCAGTGGAGATTAAGTTGTTGTGCTTGAGAAATTGCACATATCACACTGTAACTTGGCTTCTTTGGGGTGGTGGGGAAGGGCAGAGGAAGTAAAACTCTCTTTTATGTAAGTGGAAATGTGGGCACCTAAAAAAGAATGGGGTTGAGAATCAATCTGCTGAATGTTCTCTCTGGTTTTGTGCCCACAGATTCCAGCCAAGGCCCATCTACTGACTTGCTGAGCACATCTCCTAAAGCTCCTCTAGGTGAGTGAGACTTTTCACTATCTCTCAGGTCAGTCTTGCTCTTATTCCACTGTCCAGTAGTAAGCTCAGTGGAGCTGGAACTGATGAGCCAATTTTTAGAACATCTAAAGGAGCTTATCTTCCTGTGGAGCCAGTACTGAGGATCTCCCTGAACCCCCAAACCAAGCCATATCTTACTGCAGGTTTCCTCCTCAATTGGATGATAGAATTCAAAGCTGTCACCTTCCCAAAAGCTTGGTTTCAGTTTTTGAGCTTTGGACAAAGCTTGGCATTTGTGTATCTAGAACTTGGCTGGTCAAGGCCACATGGCTGTGGTGTTTTGTTTGTGTGGGGTGTTCTCCCACCCAAACCTTTAGAGGCAAATGAGTTTTTGGCTACCAAAAATCAGGTTTTGGCTGATTCTCCACTGCCCTTACTGTCCTGGCTGCACCCACAGCATCTAGCTAGACCTTCTTTCCTTATTGAGAGTGTGCTCCTAGCCCACAGTGCATTCATCCTGGGTGGAAAGCCTGTGTCCTCAAGTGTCTATTTATTCCCCATGTTTTGTGTCTCTTCCTCAGACATGTCCATGTGTCTATCAACACAAGAGCCTGCTCCTGCCAGAGGTAACTGGCTTACAGCTGGCCTGTGCTGGCTGCTTGTGACAACTCTGCTGCCCCTTCTGTGATTCTGCCTTCAACTCTTAACGTTAGCTTCCTGTGCTTGGAGGGAGGGAATGAGCCAAGCTTACATGTATCATGTTGGGATCTAAACCATTCCATATCTGGAAAGGGATCTTGCTGACGTTTGTGTTAAATGCTTCCTGACAGTAACATAAAAGCCCCAAACAACCCCAAATCAAATGTTAGGAATAGCGAGCTGAAAAGAGTCTTGGGTAGTGTGGATGTTCTGCTCTCTCCTATTTCAAAAACCTCTGGTGAGATTAGAAAACATAGGAAAGGCTGTCAAGAATGATCTAAAGTATGAGTTGACAAAGGTCATGTGGGTGTAGAAAGTAAGAAGACACTTCTATGGAAGAAAAGCCCAACAAGGGTGATAAGATTTTGGAGCTACAGGTTGGAAGCTGAGAAAATGTCCTGGGCAGTCCCTCTGTGTTTGCTTTGTTCTGACACTTTTCTCAGGCATCTGCTGCTTGGCTCGACCTTGGCTGGTTTTACAAGTGTGGCACGCTCCATGCCCTTGGAGTGACAGGTTCCTGGTGCCAGGTGTTGGGGAACCTGTTGCTTTTACAGCTCGCTGCACTTCAGGTCCATTTTGTCATTTGTCTGTTCATGTAGACATGACCTTGGAGTTCTTGCTTCTTTTTCCCCAAGGCATTGGTGAGGCACTGGCCTTCATATGGTCTGAAACTGCAATGGACATGCTTCTGTAGGCCACCAGCCTGCAATTGTGGAGCTTCTAAGTGCATCTTTCTTGGCTGGGTGAAGTCACCCAGGCTTCTGATGTGAAGCTGCATGGTGTGCCCTGGACTCTCTAGCAGCTGCATTGTGGTGGATGTTTGTGTGGATTGCTGACTAATTTTGGCTTCTTAAATTAATTCACTTCTGCTTATTGCTGCTTCCCTCCTCTCACAGAACTTAAATCCTCCCTCATTGGAAAGAAGAAGCCAGGAGCTGCCAAGAAAGGGGTATGTCTGAGCTCTTGTTTTATGGAGATGTAGAGCGTGTCCTTTCTCTGGCCCTTGCTTTCTGCCCTTAACAAAGCTGCTTACTGAGAGATCCATTTGGGAAAGGGAGAGACCTTTGATTATATCACTGCTTATTTTGAAACATAGCTTGTATATTAATGGACAAAAGCAATTAGGTTTAGATCATGATTCCTTATGGTCTGAAGTGTATGTGGCTGATCTCTTAGCACTGGCTAAGGGTGGGTTAACTTGTGAGTGTTCTTCCATACTCCTGTTGCAAGCTCTATTTGGGTCTGTAGGTTGTGTCTGCACAGGGAGACTGAAGGCCTGATGAATACAGCAAAGAGTAGGATTCTGGTGTTCTGAACAATTTAGGGTGAAGAAATCACAATCTTTTGGTTTTGTTTTTCAAGCTGGGGGCAAAAAAAGGGCTTGGAGCCCAGAAGGTGAGCAGCCAGAGCTTCAGTGAGATCGAGCGGCAAGCCCAGGTGGCAGAGCAGCTGAGGGAGCAGCAGGCAGTGGAGTCCAGGAAGCAAGCTGAGGAGTCCATGTAAGTGCCCTGTTTGGGCTGAATACCTTGCACACGTAAGGCAGAAGTAGTATGAGGTTAATGCTGTTCAACGTAGGACCACCTAATGTGAGTACAGAACATGCTGCCTGGTAGGATGAGTGGTAGCTGTAAGCCAATATGGTCCTTATGGCAGGGCTCAAGTTATATTGCCATATTTTATTCAAATTAGCATCTTTAGAGGAGTTCAGGGAGCAGATACGGAAGAATTTTGTGTTTGTTGACCTTTAGATGTGACTGAAAAAGGCAAAGTTGAACTGGATGGGGCATTCTGTCAGGAGCGCTGGGGGAGTCAGTGCTTACACTAAGCCTAGTAAGACTTGAATCCCAGCAGAGGTGAGATGGGAAGACAAGAAGTAGCTTCTCTGCAAGGATTTATGGCAAAGCTGTTACAGGAGTGGGTGTTTTGATGGGTTGTCAAGGTTACTATCCCCCTTGAACAGCATGAGCTGAGGGGGAGGGTGATGAGCTGATCCCCACCTTAGCTCTTTCCTTTAGAGTCACCTCAATGCGACTGGCTTATCAGGAACTGCAGCTTGATCGGAAGAAGGAAGAGAAGAAACTTCAGAATCTTGAAGGGAAGAAGCGTGAACAAGCAGAGAGGCTGGGCATGGGCTTGCCATCAAGGAGGTATTTAACTGTGTGGCATAGAACAGACAGGTGCCTTGGAAGCATCCTGCTCTGGAAGAGTTTTCTGAAGGCAACAGCTTGCTGCTCTTACCACATAAGGAGCTGGTTTAAAGTCCTCATGTGCTGGACTGTGTCTCAAAATGCTTCAGGCCCCCAGAAGGAATGGGCACTCTGAGGTTCTAGTTCTCATTTGAGCTTTTCCAAAGACACCTGTGGTCTGTCAGTGTCTAGCTCTAGAGCCCTGTCCCCCTGCAGAATACTTCCCTTAAGAAGGTATCTCAAGACTTCTGAGGGAGTGGGATTAAGCTAGAAAAGTGGTGAAGGGGGCTGGCATCCCACAGCTCTTCCTTGAGACCTGGGGCACCTGCCCTGCCTGTGAAAGCCAGATTGAGTTTTAGGCCTGTAGGGTGACTGTAGGGGTTGGATGCTGTTGGAGCCAGGGTCCTGACTGCCTGTCTGTTGTGCTAGTTCTGTGTCACACTCAGTGATGTCTGAGATGCAAGTAATTGAGCAGGAGACGCCGCTGGTTGCAAAATCTTCCCGCTCCCAGCTGGACTTGTTTGAAGATGCTGGAAGCTTCACCTCTGGACCCCCCAAGTAAGACTTGGCTTCAGTGTAGTATTTGGTTTATTCCTGAATTTAATGTCTGGCCTAAATTACATTTATCTTTTGCTGCTTAGGTACAAATATAGTCCCTTCTCATTCGAAGATGCATTCGGCTCACGATGGGAAACGGACTCTTCATGGGGTATGGACAAAGAGGAAGAATCCGAGGTGACCATTTCTAGTATTCGGCCTATTTCAGAGAGGTAAAGTGCCTGCCACTGCTCCTGTACTTTACTTGTGCATGGGACAAAGGGATGGGACTAGGACCTGTGGGGAGAGATGCTGCTGTGTGATGACAGGAGGCTTGTGCTGCAAAAGACAACTTTCATGGACAAGCCCAAGAAAAAGGGCTTTGAGTGAAAGGGGCACTTACTTGCCTGTCATGAGACAGCCTTTATGGTCATCAAGTGCTGGCTGTCCTGAGGTGGCGTGTGGAGAACCCTGATGGTAGCTAGCACCTGAGGATTTGTTGCTTTCTCTTGGTCAGCTGGGGTCTGAGAGAGAAGTCTGTTTCTTTACTGTGTTGGTGAGCTGAAGCTGAATGTCTCCTGTCTTGTTTCCTCAGACCCACCAGTAGGCGGGAGCCAGAGAACAGGACATTCGTTGTGGAATCCAATGAAGCTCGGCAGAAGTTTGCAGGGGCTAAAGCCATTTCTTCAGATATGTTCTTCGGACGGGAGGCAGATGCTGAGGTAGATGCATTCTGCCGTGCTTAAGCTGGTACAGCTCTGGCTTCATCTCCTCCTGTTTGCTCAGGTCCTACTTCATTCCCTTCCTTTATAACCATTTAGTTTTGTTTTCTGCTGCAGTATGAAGCCAGATCCCGACTGCAGCAGCTCTCAGGCAGCAGCGCCATCAGCTCTGCAGACCTCTTTGGAGAGGCTGAGAATGTGCACTCAGGTTTGTTAGCACTCGGTGGGCTGAGGAAGGGAGCAGGTTTCGAGGACCTAGACTGGAAGGGGTCAGGGTGCTCTTTGGAGCTGGGGGACTCTGGGCTAACTGCTGCTGGTTCTCGTAGGTGGTGTGTCCATTGGAAATGTCCTGCCTGCAGCTGACATTGCACAGTTCAAGCAAGGAGTGAAATCTGTTGCTGGCAAGATGGCTGTCCTAGCCAATGGGGTGATGAACTCTCTCCAGGTGAGCTTTTAACACCCTGGCACCCTCAGACAGGCTGTAGTCATGCTCAGGGGCTCTCACAGTATCTCACAGTATGGCTTCTGGAATTATCTTCTCAAATCATGTTCAAAGCCCTGATCACTACACTACAACAGCTGAGCAGTTCCACTTGGCCAGCCTTAACACTCCTGCTGGACAGGACACCTTGTCGTGTCAGATATGCTTTTTCCCCCCCAAATCTCAGGCTGAACTTAAAAAGTTGGGGGTTGGAACTACATGATCTTAAGGTTCTTTCCAACCCTAACTATTCTGTGATTTTACTTCCTGCCTTTGCATGGCAACTTGTCTAGACCTTGTGTTAACTGTCTCTGGAGTCTGCATGAAGTTTGGAGCATGGTGTCTTGGTGTGTTTCCTCCCCAGGATCGTTACGGCTCATATTGATGACCCAGGGACTGCAACTCAAAGAGAAGCCAGCACGAGGCCCTGATGCCACCTTCGCCTGGAGTAAACTCTGCAGGATTGTCTTAGTTTGTCTGGTTGGGTGGGGAGGGGGCCAGGACATGGCTGTGCCCAGGGTGCTTTCCAAATATCTCTGGATTCCACTCTATTAAAATTCAGTGTGCCCTCACACCCACTGCTATCTACTAGCCAGTGGAGACAGGCCTTCTTACAGGGTTAACCTCGCTGCTGTAAAAGACAGGACAGGAGCTCCTGGGCTGCCCCCATCGGTGCTCTTGTCTGTCTTGGCCTATACCTTAGCTCACTAAGTGGCAGAGAGAAGGGGAATGCTGTTTCTCTAAACATCATGTTACCTGGGTGCTGTGGACATGACTGTTTTTGTTCTGCTCAGTGCTCCCGCTCCATGGTGCTGTGGAGTCCTCTCTGTTTGCAGGGTCTCACTCTGACCATGGGATAATCCTTTTTACTGTCTTCTAAACCAGCGTATATTGATGCATGAGAAAAAAAATCAAAGCAAAGGTTATTTTTTTAGCTTCTAATTACATCATCAGCGAAAAAGGCCCAGGTAAAGAAGTTCTGTAACCATACTTGCTGGATCCCTGGTTATTTTGTTGCCCAGAGTTTGAGCAGAGGTCAAAGTCCGGAGCCCTGATTTCACCATGAGGTGAACTGCGGGGTAGCAGTGAGGGAGGGCTCATTCTAGGCCTGTTAACTTGGCTCCCTGCTTTTACTAAGAGTGTGTTATTTCTCTTCCTCGGATTGTGGTGGTGAGGAGGGGCTGTGGTACCGCGGAGCCAGCACAGGGAGGGGTTGAAGGCTTTCTCGCCGTTTGGGCGGGTGTTTGGCCGGAGCAGGGAAGGGTCCGACCCTTCCACTGCCTGCCTCCTTGCCCCGTTACGGTCGCGGAGGAAAGAGCGCCTGCGCGGTAGTGCGAGAGGGGTGTGTGGAGTATGCGCATGCGCGGTGCGCCGCCTCTCGCTGCCGAAGCGGGGTACCGGTAGCGCCGCTCTGGGCCCCAAGTCCGCAGCGCCCCGCGGGGGTCCGGGCCGTTATAGGACCCGAGAGGCGGCAGCGGCCTCGCACTGTGCTTTATTGCCCGGCCGGCGCAGCCACGGAGGGTGCGAGAGGAAGCACAGAGAGCAGGGCAATAAATAACTTACAATAAATAAATCTCCCGTCCCGCGCCCTCCACAGCGCGGCTGTGGTACAGATCCGCAATAGCCTTAAAATAGCCGCAGTGCGTGTTGAATCCACCCAGCTGATGGCTGCCAGCTTTGGGGTACAGCTCCTGGTGGCCCATGCTGCAGTGTTCCAGAACAGGAGGTGTGAGGAGGCTCCCACAGAACCAAGAGGAACCAAAGATCCCCCAGGGAAGAGTGAGTCTGCACGCTGAGACACAGCAGCCATGCTAGAGCAAGTGTTAGGGCTGTGGAGGCCAACCTGCTGCACTGGTTGTCATTAACATCCTGAGACAGAGGCTGCTGCTCTCTGTAGTTGCAAAGGGTTACATGCCAGTTACGTATGATCTACAAGGCCAATATTGACAAAAAATACCCAGGGCTCCTTTGAGAACTCTTTCCAGCTCCCCTCCTGCTTCTGCCCACCCAGCGCCAGCAGATGCTCTGTGTATTTGCACACCACACAACCTGGGGGCAAGGAATTGGAAGACTTTTCTGCCTCTCTGTCTCCTCCACCCCCTCTGAAGCTTGCTTTTCCAAATGACCTAAATATGCTGTCAGAGGCCTCACAGAAGGGAACTCAGTGCAGCAGAGGACACGGACAGCACCATGCAGTACTTACTGCAGCCTAGCTTATTTGCTGTATTTGCTTTGGCAAGTCTTGGATGCATGGAGAAGGAAGCAGAGAGAGGTGGCATGGCAATACCTAAGCCCTTTTCTAGGAGTTTCCCTACCTTTGATCACATGCAGGTGCAGCTTTAGTGGGAATAATTATAATGAAGCAGGAATGCAGAGCTGCCACCGGTGATTTAACCCCTCTGTTGTCTAGGCCAAGCCTTAGCACAGCAACACAACACTGGCAAGCAGCCTGCACCGGCACTCCCACTGCTCCAGCAACTGCTGAACCGTGAGGGAGAGCCCCGGTGCTGCAAGCAGAGGCAGAGCTATCGGGTGCTGGTTTGTGTTGCCTGCCAGCAGAGGGGAGCAGAACCCTGCAGCTGGAAACAGCTCCTGCATGACTTTGGAGCTAGGAAAAAGGCGGAGTTCCTCCTGGGATGAGATGGGTGGACCTGGGAAAGGGGACTGGCACAGCCAAACACACACTGGTGGATGTGAACAGAACCCACCGTCAGAGCAGATGCTCTGGGAGGAGGTGCTGCTGCTCCAGTGGGTTCTGGAGAAGCCAAGATAGGAACATTGCCCACCCTCACAACCTTCAATTCTCAGAGGAGTCTGTCTCTTCGTTGGAGCCTTCGCTCTCAGCATCCATTTTTCGCCGATGGTGGAGAGGTTTCCAGGGACAGTTCATCCGGGGTGAGTTACGCACAGGCAAATTGGCTGCGTCCCCGCTGGAGCTGGTGGGACCAGAGACGGAGAGCCCTGAAACCTGAGCTACCCTGAAAGAGAAAAGACAAATGCCGGGCAGCATACCTTGTCATCCCCAACCCTCACCGCAGCAGGAGGCCTCATTCACAGCTCGCACAGGGACGGAAAGATGCTCAAGGCACTGAGGGGGAACACCTTGCACCAGTACCTACAAGATTTGCTGTAGGATTCTTTCTTCCTGATTAAACAGATCTTTCTTCTGGGCTGAGCCTGTGTCCTCCAACACTCCTGGTTTTCACCATCCAAACAAAACTTCCCTTTTCATTAGAGACTGCTGCTTCCTCTAGATCACTCTTTGAGGCACACTTTCCCCCTCTGTTTCTGAAGCCTTTGTTAGCTGCACCAAAACACCCCAAAGAAGGAGTCCCTCTCTACTCAGGCTGTTGTGTTAGCTCCTCAATTGTTTTATAGTAGAGCAAGGGAATAGGGACAGTACCTTACTAAAGTCTCCCTTAGCATGCTAACTAACTTTAATCTGTTGCTTTACCTCCTACTTTAGGCAACTTCACTTACAATTTGTCAAGTTCACGATCCATGGCAGGGTCCACAAACAAGTCTCCTTTATCTGGCAAAGCCCCTGGACGAAAAAAACAAGGGAAGTATCAGAGCAGAGTTCGGCTATAAAGAAAAGTGTTCAAGCCGTAGCAGCATCCAAAATCTGCCCTGCAAGACAGAGAAGACTCTTCCTTATGCCTATTAGAGAAATGGACACTGAATGTTGAGGATCATGGACAGATAAGGAATGATGATCTATATTCTGTGTCCTTCACACAGGCTGTGGCTGAGCTCATACTAAATGGGAGGCACTCTCAGTAGTCTCACCTCAGAGAACTTTAAGAGCCCTCAGGATTGGCAGTTTCCATTCACTGCACAAAACTACTGAGTACTGACTGTCGGGGAGATGACAGAATGTCAGTTCAGGCCTCTGCTAATTGCCCTGTATAGTCACCAGCCCCAGATCCTATCAGAGCAATAGATCTGTTGTTGTCTGTGCCACAGCCTGAAGCATGCACTGTACCACCCAGGGAGATGCATACTTCTGTGCCACCTGCCTTTCTTGTGGTGCACTAAACTTGGGGATCAAAACACTCCACAGATGTAAGACTATTGCCTTCCTTGCAATTCAGGAAAGTCAGGCCTGACTCTGGTGTACATTGAGCCTACGGGAGTAAGTGTGATGGACTGTGCTCTAGCGTTGCTTGCTGTCTGGGTGATAGCCTGAAAGGCTGGGCCAGTAATCATGTACCCTTTCTTAGCATAAGGTCAGCATGCTCCTTTGCACATTGAAAACCCTACTCAGGATGAAGGACGAGGTGTAGGGTTGGAACAGCTGGTTGACTGTCCTTGCCGTTCTCCGAAAAGAGACTGACACCTCAGGAAGAGCCCAGAAAGGAAGATGGGGCTCTTAGGAAAGCCCTTCTTCCTAACTCTGTAACAACCTACACCTTGTACAGGGGTCGTAGGAGGGTGTGATGACAGCAATTGCCTACCATAGCCTGGATAGTGTCACTGCACACCAAGAGAGAAAACCCACTTGGTAATCTGTACCAACAGTGCAGTGAGGAATGCTCTTGTTTGTCAGAAGGCCTGGGTGCCACACTCAGTACCTTTGGCAAGGGGATTTGTACTCCCTGTGGGGACACAAACCTGGTTTCTGGCCCTGGCATGTTGCTCTTGAAGGATAGGCTGGAGAGCTGCTGCCTCACACAGACAAGCTGGCAGCAGTCACCAAAAACATAACAATGAAGGGCCTAAAAATCAGAACCAGTTTAGGTCAGAACTGATTCCCCCAGGTCTTCCCCTCCTGCAGATGAACAGGGGGGCCTGGCACTGCAACACAGAGTGTCAGGAGGTCCAGTGAAGTGCTCCAGCCTGCTCTCTTTCATGGGATCTATTAAAAGAATAAGCAGCTAAAGCCTGTTTCTGTGTTTGCAGAATGCACAGTGAGGTCTCCAGGGCACAAGAATTACACAAGTCAGTAAATAACCCTCAAAGGATTCACAAATCAACAGTACCACTGGAGTTTGGCTGTGGATTCCAGTCTGCCTGACAAACACGTAAGTGCTACTCCAGCCTGAATGAGCTGCTCTAATCCCTACCCCTGTTCCTTAAGGGGAACTAGTGGCTTTGTGAGACCAGAGAGACAGCAGGCATCCTGACTGAAAGCTCCTTCACCTGGAACTGCCCTTGCTGAAGGGCTCTGGGGAGCTTGTGATCCCCTACAGCCCCAGAACTATTGAAATCACCCTTCAGGAGAGATTAAAAGACACCAGGAAAAGAATTCTCCTCTCCATGCCAAGACGCTAGCACCTGTCAGACTTGTGGCTGCTGCTCCTCCTCTGAGAGAGGCCTCAGCAGGAGATGGCAGAGGGCCAGGGGACGGCCCCACATTAATAGGAATGAAAACCCACACACTTTGTAGATGGCACAATGGAAGCTGTGGGCAGGATGTGTTTTTTTCTGCTCATCTGTTTTCTTTGCACTCGATTAGAAGTGGATTTCATAGGGCAAAGGGAAAAAAAACCAAAAAGATTTTGCTAGCTGCAATCCAGGCATCACCTTCCCCAGTGAATACACTGCTTCCTAAGCCTGTTTGCAGAGGAGATTGCAGGGCTGTGTTCACGCACCTTTGATATATAATCTCCATGTTGCTGGGTAAGCAGCCCTGCCCCAGAGGAGCATTAGCAGCTTAAATGGTTTGCTGTAAGAAGGGGCTCAGCCAGGGAGGGGACACTTTTGCTCTATTATGACACACACACCTGTGCAAAAGAACAACCCTCAGGCAAGGTACACCTTTTCACTGAGGCTTGTTTTGTAATATAGGGACTGGCAGGAACTCAAGCCTACAAGCACAGGGAGAGGATTCCTACCCAAAGACAGAGACACCCTACCCTTACTGGCTAGATTATTTGCTGAATGGAGATGAGTGAAGATGAGTGTTTGGGCCTCCATACATTTAAACTTACCTCCTGGATACAGACTTGTCAAACACAAAAAGCCATTTCTGTTCCCCTTTGCAAGAGGAGGAAGAGCACAAGCAAGGCATATGGGACAATATGGAATTGTGAGTCTGAATTGTGCATGGATTACATATTGTCTCTTGTCAATGCAACACCTTGCTTCCATGCTCTAGAACAACTTTGACCAGCACAACATGGAAACAAGCAGTGAGATGCTGCTTGGGAATCCATCTGGTTCCCCCAGCAGTCTGATACAGAACTGTGTAGCAGTTTGTGTCTTATGATACCACCAGGTTTTCAGCAGGCCATAGATGAATATCCTAGTTAGATCACTCTGCCTTGAGGGAAGATGGGGAAGAGCTGGGCAAGATTGGGCTTTCAGTCTTTGAACCAAGGAGGCAGCAGAGGTTTTCCCATTAGGTGTGCCTTCTATTCTCGTAGATGAGAGCAGTTACTTACTTAAAATCTGTGGGAGGATAAAGGACCAAAACATAGGATGGGACTTCAGTACTGTCAACAGCAGCCACCACCTTACTCATCTCCTGACCCTCTCTGCCTGATCTTTATAGCCAAATGTTAAAACATTCTGCTAAAATGATCAGCTACTGAGGAGGTAAACCACTGCTATCTTAGGGCAGCATTTCCTATCTACTTTTGTCCTTGAAGAAGCTCCGCGGCTTCAAGCAGACAGTAAAGGCACAGTGTTATGTGTTAAAGTTTAATCCATCAACAAAAAGATGAAAAACTTCCCCTCCCTCTTCCTGCCAGTGTAAAATCTGGGGCACAATTACAGAGGAAATTCCCCAGCAATACAGCATGACTGAAAATCAGGAGCTGTACCACTCACAGGAGTCTTACCTAGAGCTCTATTGATCCCCTGATCCTTCGCAAGTGCCATAAGGAATCCATAGAAGGTCAGTCTCTGTGCACTACTCAACATTTCCTTCACAAGACCAGAAGGTGGACAGCTAGGAAAAGAGAGACAAAGAGGTCATCTTGTCTATTATCATCTTTTTTTGACGCAAGACCCAGCTCAAACCACAGAAATAAACCCTGTTACCTGTTCTAACACTGTCAAGTTGCCCTGACTCAATTTAAACCAAATAGCCACCAGCTTGCTTATTTAGCATTGCAGCTGCTCCCTGTTTTCTAAGCAAGATGTTTGAGCTGGGGTACATCTCTAGGAGCTGTCTTACCTGTCTCCATTCCAAGAACAGGCAGAAAAGCCTAAATTCACTCAGAGGCATACACAGCCCAACTCTTAGCATGTTCTTTCAAAAACCAACTGGGAAATCCTTTCTTTTAGAAGCCAATAAGCTTTCATGAGGGTTGTTATGTTGTTATTACCCTTTTACCTGTCATCCAAGGGGCAGGAAAACCTCTGATGATAGCCTAAATATGTAAGAGAACAGTATTTAGGTAGGGACTAAATGGACATGTCCCCTTCTTCTACACTCACCTTAACCTCTGGCCCTGATTTCTAAGCAGTATCATCATAGTGATTCTTGCTCTTGCCTAATACTTCTTAAAGGAATTCATGCAAAATCACTCTACCTCATGAAGAGGAAGTGTTGAACAGTCCATGTGGGCTGTGTTATTCATCAGGCAAAGGTGGTTCTCAAAGCCTGGCTGAGTATTGAGCTATTGGATGAAAGGCTGGGAATGGCTCCCCTCATACTGCTGTGCAGAGCCTGACCTACCAGATGGACTCACAGTGTCCTTCCCATCTGAAGCTATCAGGATATACAGGGAATATAGAGCTTTTGTTATTTAAGAGAAGAAAACAACCTGGCATCTCCACGCTTAGTTATCTGTAATACTGGGCAGCAGTTCAGCAGTAATTTTGTGCATGACAAATTTGGACTCAGGCACCTGAAGCAGGATTCAGGAGGAACTTGTGTCCTGAGCCTTTTTGTGGATCTAACCCATGACTTTCTAGCAAGACATGTGCTTGCTACCTGCAAGAAACTATGAAGAAAGAGTCAAAGCTATACAATAAGGCCTAGTATTGCTCCATCCCCTGCTGAACTAAGGCTAGCCTTGTGCCTGGGATCTGTAAGTGGAGACCAGCTCCATCACAGGCTTGGGTACAGACCAGCACCAGCAGTGTGATCTTGTCTAGGTATTAAGGCTTCGAACTCCATCCACCCCAGTGGGCCTTTCCTGTGCTTCAATACCCAAGAATGCAACTGTATTTGTTTATCTCCTCTAGTTAACTTATGGTAGATGGACCTCTTCTTGACAAAAGTGTCAATGCTGAAGTGATAAGGAAAGCAGAGGCCTAACTCAATCCATTACCTCAAGAATCAGCTCAAATCCCATGTTTTTTAGGTCCAGGAAATTGTTCCTCTCCTTTAGTTAAAGTGGTTCAGTGTGATCTCTCCCTTTATACTTCTCCACTGAGATCTATTTGGGAGTTACAGCTTGTTCAAAGTCCTGTATTTCATCACAGCTCCAGCCTTACAAAGGGTCTCCAGAGACAGAGACTTCAAATCTGTGTTTTGGACTCCATTCATACCTGTATTTTGATCTGTCACACAAGGACTCTAGGGACTGGTAGAACAGAGATGCCTCTACCCCATCCAGTGGGCTGCAGTCACTGGGGGGTTGGCGCTGCCGATGCTGCCCAGAGGATGAAGTTGGCACAATCACAGTATTTGGATTCTTACCAGCCAATAGATCTTGATAAATAGCAGCCACACTTTCCAGGAACTCTGAAACAAACAGAAGGTTACTTAAAACTCAAGGCTATAACCAGCAAAGTATCCTCCTGACCTACCGGACCTGGAATTAAACTGTCAGTCCCAGCTCTGTGTTTTAGTGTTTTACATAGCACCAGCAGGAAATAAGCACAACATTACAGCATCCTGCATATCCAGATCAGATAATTATACAGGCATGAACAGCTCTTTCCATATAAGTTGCTGGCTTCTTGTCACAATGATTATGGAAGGCCACTTACTCTGTTGAACAAGATTCTCCTCAAGGAAACAGAGGCTAGGTGGCACATGGATAAAACAGTGGAGTGAGAAAGCCAACCTTGAACACAAAACTGGTTTGCAAAGCCTAAAAAGTTCTCCTTCTCCATCTCTTGGCACTGATTAAGAACTCATCCAAGTTAGGAACAAACTATAATGGAACCACAACAGGAGGACAGGCAGCAAGTTAGGGCTCCAGGCTGTATCCCAGCTTGTCTCTGTGCTGCTCCAAAGTAAATATAACATGGGATGTAGAGGAAGGGCCAGGGCAGGTCAGGGCTAGAGTTGGCAGCAAGCCTCTCCCCAGGCTCCTCATACTACCCACTGTTTACTGCAAGAGTCTAATTTTAAACAAGTTTGTTTATGGATGTGGTCAGCAGTTTACAAATCTAGATTCCATTTGGAGTGGTTTGCATGTGTGTGGGTTGGTGGGAGAGCGTATGGCAGGCTGCGTGTGTGCGTTGTGCCTGGCCGAGCAGGACACGGATGGGATGGTTGAGTGTGTGTGTACACAAGGGAGGGCTTGTGAGGATTTCGGTGCCGAGTGAATGGAAGTGTAAGGCTGTGTGTGAGGCGGCTGGGGAGGCAAGGCAGGATGTCAGCGGGCCCTCGGGCTGTGCCGAGGCTCTGCAGCACAGTGGAAATATTTGTTTTAGCAGGGAACAACTTTCCAAACACATTTGCTGGCTCAAGGTATTGCAAGCCTGGTTCTGCCCAACCCAAAATCACTGGTTTTTGAACTCTTTTTCTTTGACAAATTGTCATGGATAATGTTGCGATATGCACAGGGGACTTACAGGGAAGTCTATTACAGACAAGTACTGAGAAAAAGAGAGTTTTGTCTTAGCTGACTCTGAACTGCTAGAAAGATGGGAACTGACAGCTTGGATCAGATCATCAGGCCACCCAAGTGTACTCTCTGACCACAGACTATGCTCCACCACAGCTTCTAGCCAGTGCCTCCCAGTATCCAAACCTGGCCCCTTTTGCCTGTTCGAGGCCAACTGTGAGCTACATCCATCAGAGGGAGCTATTTAAGTGCGAGTGAGCAGGAATCCATGAGCTAATGTTGCTCTGTAGGGGAGAGAAGTGGCACCCCAGCAGTCCCCAGCGCTTGGTAGCATGCTTAACTTTGACGGAGAAAATGCTTCCCTCTTTTTTTCCCCACTTACGCAGTTCCCTCTATGAGATTCCCCTTCCCCAACCACATTTTAGGGGGCCTGGGACAAAAAGGCCAACGTGTTTCAGTATCTGAAGGGGGCCTATAAAGATGATGGGGAGGGACTCTTCTTTAGGGATTGTAGTGATAGGACAAGGGGTAAAGGGCTAAAACTTAAACAGGGGAAGTTTAGATTGGATCTAAGGAAGAAATTCTTTACTGTGAGGGTGGTGAGGCACTGGAATGGGTTGTCCAGGGAAGCTGTGAATGCTCCATCCCCGGCAGTGTTCAAGGCCAGGTTGGACAGAGCCTTGGGTGTCATGGTTTAGTGTGAGGTGTCCCTGCCCACGGCAGGGGGGTTGGAACTAGATGATCTTAAGGTCCTTTCCAACCCTAACTATTCTATGATTCTGTGATTCTATTTTAAAGCAGTCTCTCTGTATAGAACATGCACCTGAATGCTCATCCAAGTTCCTCCCTCTTGTCTTATGAACTTTAGTTTAGGGGATTTTAGATGCATATGTGTGGGTGAGCATATGTAAAACACACACACAGAAACTAATATAGTTTGATTTGTACTTTTCCTGTCAAGAATTTTAAAAGAAGTACCCCATCTAGTTAGCATTCAAACAGGGGGACAGCGGTAGAATATGATGAATGACCAACAATATGAGGAAGGTAGATGGGGATTATCTGTTCTCTTCCCTTCCAACTAGGGGCTCTCAAACCAAACCAGAGGGACTAAGGGCAGACCTGCAGCTCCTTGCCAAAAGGTGTGGAGGTTACAAGTTTATGTGATTTCAAGGGGAGGCTGGAGAAGTTCTTGGGAGAGGAGTCCACTGGGGGTTCCTAACCCTATGGAAACCATACCCAGGTCAGAAACACTGTGAGCCAAAACCAGCTCATAGATGGGTGAGCATTAGGGGAAAGAATTGTTCGGTTCCTTTTCCTTTCAAGGCACCAGCTGGTGGGGCTTTTCTTACCTATCTCCAGCAGAGACCAATACTCCAGAGGCAGAAATGTTGTATTAAGGAAAGGAAAAAACAAATGTTCCTAGTAAAATAGTTAGGTGCTAACGTACTCTAGACAAAGCTGGGAATTCATGTCTCAAGGCTAAGACAAATACATGCATAAGTCATAACAGTTACACGTATCTTGTTCGTCACAAAAATTGGAACCTCCTTATGAAGCTTTCCAATCTCTTGGCATCAGTGATGCCTTTCGTCTGTAGATTCCATTCTCTCTATATTTTCTGTGAAAAACCATATCTTTACAAGTTTCAAAAAAGCACAGGGCTTGGGAAGCTGTAAAGATGTAATGCTATACTGGTGGGTGAATTCAGGAGCTTCCCAGCATTTACCTGAGTAGTAGAACTGGATTTGGAAAGCAAAGAGGAAATCAGAGAAAGACATCAGGCAATCCATAGCATCATCCATCAGCACAATCCTATGACAAGATGAGAGAAACAGTTTAGCATCTACAAAAGAACTGATGTCTGTAACCAGGAACCCCACATCCTGAGAAAGTGCATGTGGGGAACCATGTGCAACTAAGGATTGCTACTGGCTTGGCCCAGAATAGGAGGTTAGGAGAGAGGAATGGAAACACCCACTGCTGCATGGATGTAGACACCCTAATACCAAATGAAGGCAGTTTAAGAACTTCAGTGAGAAGATCCTGAATGTCAATGCTACCATACACTTCAGCTACATTGTGAATAGAGCAGTGACATGGATGTCAAGCATTCAAAGCCTGGTGGACATGATGGAAGCAGCACGGGCATAAAAACTGCAAGGCTGGTTCACAAGGCTATACAGAGAGTAACTGTGCTGCAGACAAGACAGTTCCACAGGTATTAGATTGGTGTGAGCAGAATGAGACTTATCTTATTCCTCTGTATACCAGAGTTCATCAAACTGGGAGAGTTTCAGATTCATAAGGATAAAAATTAATTCCCAAGCTATCGTCAAACAAACTCCATTTGACTGCAGAGGAAATAACATTGCCCCAACCATCAGCTTTCTAATTACACACTGTGAACATCCTATCCTCCCTTCCCGATGCATGAATCAGTCTCTTTTCCTATCTATCAGGTCTATAATTTGTCTATCAGATCAAATTTCATGGAAACTGAAGACTTCTTGGGCCAAGGTCAATGCCTTCTTTCTTTCTGCTATGTCGCAGGTTCATGCAGGGAGCCACATGCATCCTGATGTTGAAGCATACTTCATGATATGAAAAGTATCAGCCACAGGCTATAAAGATGACATATAATTGATAGCCAAGTCCAACTCCTCATTTCATGAAAAAACTCTGGATTGCAGAAGTAAGTTAGGGCAAAAACATTCATAAACATGAAAACAAACCCAACGCTCTGGTCATACAGATGAAAAGGTCAGTCTCTGCAGAGGGAAAGAGAAGGCTTTGGCAAGACTGTATTAAGTCTTCCAATACCTAAAGGGCCTACAAGAAATCTGGAGAGGCACTTTTTACAAGAGCACGTATTGGAAGGACAAGGGGGAATGGCTCTAACCTGACATAGGGGAAACTTAGATTAGACATTAGGAAGAAATACTTCATTATGAGACACTGGCACAGGGTGCCCAGAGAAGCTGTGACTGCCCCATCCCTGGCAGTGTTCAAGGCCAGGTTGGATGGGGCTTGGAGCAACCTGCTCTAGTGGAAGGTGTCCCTGCCCATGGCAGGGGGTTGGAACTGGATGAGCTTTAAGGTCCCTTCTAACCCAAACCACTCTGTAATTCCACAAAAATCAAACTTGGGCTTACTAGTGAGAGAGTGGAAAACAGAAGGAAAAACTCCACTTTGATGGGAAAAACCATAATATTCAGACAATGCTAATTCAGACAATGCACAGTTTTTTCAACTGTGTGCAGGTCTATTGACCCTGTACAGTCAGCATTTGGCATATCATGTCATACAAGGACTACCAGTTCATTATAGCCAAAGAACAGGTCATCTAGTAAGATCCTTCTGAACGCAAGCCCAAACACAATCCATGGTCCAACTCCTGCAGCATCGATGTTCTAAACACATTGCTGGGGAAACGCTGTTCTGTCTCATAGAAAAGACTCCAGGGAGCTGTGTGGGAGGCTGACCTAGAAGAGTCACAGGATCTTGCAAGACTTCCCTGCCACTCAGACCAGTTCTGTTCACAGTGGCAAAATCAAACATGTAGAGCAGCTTGAATTAATTATCTCAAAGAAGAAAGACTGGGGCTAAGAGGGTCCCCAGGAGAAAAGCCAGTATTTAAAACAAAACCCTTTGAAGATGTCAAAGTGCTTCTGATTTATTTATTATGTTCCAGAAGCCTCCTCTCCTCCTGTCTAAAGAAGCAATAGCTTCAGTTCTTAATTCTCACTAATAAGCATGTTACTGAGATTGTCAGTGGCCACATCAAGGCAATGGCTTTGAAGCTGGCAGGCAGAGCATCTTCATCGCTCAGGCAATACTGCTCAGCCACTGGTGTTTCCAACCACTGTTTAAGCACTGGAAATGCGATTGGCCACGTTGCTGATGAGCTGCACTCCCTCCTTTGAAGCGACAGTCTGCCTCCCAGATACCCTGAAAGCACAAGTTCTGAAGCATCTGCCAGTGTATTTCTCCATCTTGGAGATGCAGGAGAACAAGAGTGGAGAGGTTTTTGTACCTATTTGTTACGCAGAGAGACAATATTATATCACCTTCATGTCAATCGACTCATTTTGCTTGTTAAATCTAAAGCTATGGTCAATGGCTGTGCTCTTCAGCATCAAGTCCTAGTGTTTTACTTAGAAGAGAGCAGGACGAAACAGGCAGAGGTCTGAGAATGTGCTGGACATTCCTTGCCGTTAAAGACAGCGAGGAGCCTCTAAGGAAGGCTGTACAGCACATATGTGACGGAGCAGTGTCTAAATAGAAGCAGGTGCACTCTGGTGCTGGGTTACTGACTCCACTTGGCCCAGGAGCCTGCGCTCCGGAAATGTTGAGAAGTCTTTAAATCGAATACAATCACTTATGAGGAGATTGACTGCAGCTGGCTATTTCCCTACATAGCCAGCTGAGTGAGCAGTCAGGGAAGCTGGGAGAGCATCCTATCTGCACCTCTTCCCTGAAACAGCTGGCAAGGAGAGAATCCTTACAGCCACGGACTGTAACCCAAACAGCAGGACCTGAAAAGCTGAAGTGCAACTCAAAAGAGTTCATCAGTTAGCTGATATTTCAGGGGATTCTTTTTTCATTCCCTCTTGTCCAAATTAGACTTTAAGCCCTTAGGGGCACAGATGTATTTACAAAGTTAGTAGTCAGCATTCAATGGATAATGAAAATCAAGCAGAAGCTTTGGAAAGGCCTGAGGAAAGATGCCTACACTTGAAGGACTCTGGTAACATGTACAGTGGTCTTCCAGGGTTGAAGTGGGTTTGGCTGGCAGGAAAGCCTTGCTGCAGTGCCAATGAGGAAACTTTATGATCTACTGCTTGCAGTTAAAATCTCAGACTAGACAGGATGTCCCCAGGACAAACTCTAGACCAGGCAAGTTGAAAGGACTTTTACTATTCTCTGCTACCATTAAAGGCTAACTGACACAATCTGTCTTAAGGCCAGACTGGCTCAAATGAGCCTTCAGGGACTTGGTTTGTTTACTGATACATGGAGGCAAAAATAGGCAAGATCATACAAAAAGGGCAAGATCTGCACCTCAGGCAGGGTACTCACCCTTAGTAACAGGGGTACAGACTTGCAAGCCCTACTTCCATTAGCACTGATCAGTGCAACATGAGCTCCCATACCACATAACACAGCACAGGAGCTGTGAACTACTCAGCTCTCACTACTCCAATGTGGGCAGCGAGTTCCTTGTGTTTCTATTACAAGGGAAAAGTCAGTGCTCAGGTACAGATCTTGAAATCATGGCATGAAACCAGAAAAATCCCTTCATGTTCTGTCCTTCTGCAATTTCACGATTCAGAAGCCAAAAGGTGTCTCTGAAGATCAAAGGTATCTCTGTAGATTAAGATCTTCAATCTGCTAATGGCTATAACCCTTTGAAGAGAAAAAAAACCATCCAAGAAATCGCACAGACACAGAAAACCTGGGGTTTTTTTTGTGTGTGGGGGAATGACTTCTGCATTTGTGTAGCACCAGGAAGAGAAAAACAGAGCGCGCTGGTGTCATGCAAACAAAACCTGTATTGTTGTATTCTCTGTTCTTCTGCTCTGACATTCCTAATCTTACTCCCAGTGTTTGTTATCAGTGCATAGCAACAGCTCCTGGATGAGAGAGGAGTGCACTGTGCTGTGAGATCATGTCAGTTATGCCGCATTGAGACTACAACTACTACTGCTCTCTTCCCAGACACAGTCCTGGCTGTATCAGTCAATGCTGTGGCTACTCCTGCTGCTACTTTATTTAACTCCTTTTCCAAGCAACTGAACCACTGGGAGCCTGCAGGCTGGAGAAGAACAATGTCAGTGGGTTTGTATGTGCCATTCATGCTTAGCAAGGACTCAGTCAACTGGTGCTAGAAGACAGGCTGCAGAGTTCACCTTTCTAACTGGCAAAGACCAAGGAGGACAATGGGAAATGTAGAGCAGAAAAGGGACAAGACAGTGAGAAACAGTTGGAAGGGAAGAGAAAGATAGTTTAGAAACATGACAAGTTTTATTATAATTGTTCAGCTAGATTAGCTTGTAACAGAATAATAGCAATGTGTGAGTAAATCTCCAGCCAGCCAAAAGCAGGAGTGAGGTCATCCCCACCTGAGCCTGGGTGCCTCTGACAGAGATCTCATTTCCCTCCAACACCTGCTCCCAAAGCCAGCTTGTCTGTCTCTACAGCACACACACAACAGTGCAGCAGGCCCCTGAATGGGGCCTCTAGTTTACAACAGCCCTGTGGATTAAATTCCTTGACACAAACATCAGAACATGTGTAGATAGGCTGAAGTCTCATGCACCATCACAAATTCCTGCTCAGCTCAGCTGGAAGCCTATGAAATACACACCAGTGCACGGGATTGGTGCTTGTGTACCTCCATGAAAGGAAGCAGCGGATATATCCCTACTACAGGGTTAGCATTCTTTCTTAGTCTGGCACTAGAGGCCAAGCAACTGTACTCTGTGGAGCCCCAAAGGCTCACTGATGAGCTAGAAGGAACAGCAGTGCTCAACTTTTAGTTTTAATTGAACCAACACAGCTTTAACTGCAGTTCAATTTGGACAGCAGCACATAGGAGCCAGGGAAGAATTCAGAGAGTCAGCCAAGTGAAGTACTAGCAGATGGATAACACTTTCCTTTTTCACTTGCCTTTCTTACTATAAATTTCATGGGACTCTGATGCTAAAGAAAGATAACAGTGTGACAAATAGAAAACGAGAACCTTTTCATTATTTAGGCTCTGAACAGCAGTTATATCCTGACCATGTGTCTGGATCCTGTTTCCAAATGTCTTATGTGGGTCCCTGAAATAAGTTACATTTCCATGACCCCTCTGCTGAGGTGGCTGTGAATGATAGCATGTATTCAGTAACCTTGCTGTGATTATATGTGTGTGTGTGTGCATATGCACGCCTACTGAGATCTGAACTGACCCCCTACCCCTACACATGCATATACCTTATTACATTTTCACTATCAGATAGTTAATAATCAACTGCCTGGGCTGGACTGGAACCAGCAAGCACTATCAGTAAAAACTTCCATATCACCTTATCAGTGCCCTGAGCCATCTATTTGCTTTAGGCCTTGTCTAGATTAAACTAGAATTTCAAACAGATTAGCTACAATGTTCTTAACTAATGCACTTGAAAACACTGGCAATCCTTCAGAGGGTCCTACCTTTTCAACGTGATCAACCAGAGGAAGCTGGGGTGAAGGGAAACATATTTTAAAGCTGGTAAACAGTATTTGAGATAGAGTTTAAAATCATGGCAGTTAAGAACACATTGGCTAACATTCTTTTATATGCAACTCATCTTCTGAATGCACAGCCAGCAGCAGCATTCTGCATTGCTATCTCAGTCCCTGTATACCTTTAAGTACATACACTCTTTCTCATTGCTAGAAAAACACCCTGTTCTTAACCTCAAAACATGGTATCTCTTTCCCCCAAAATCTTGAAAGCTGAAGGCTCCTGTCCATACCTTTACCCACAGATTTAGTTCTTAGACTTAAGTCAGATCTTGCCTGAAAGAAAGGATGAAGACCCACCTTGCTGCTTTCTGTGTGAGTTCCATTGGGAAGTCAGGGCAGAGCAGCTGCAGCAGGCAGTGGTATTCCTGTGCTGTCAGCAAATCTGCAGGAAAAGAGAGGTGAGAACATCGTAATTCTTTTATAGGCTGTTCCCTCCCCTTACTTCCTCTCTAGGAAAAAAAGTCCCACGCATTCCCTTCTACTCTCAATTCAGGTATACTAGGTACTAATGACAATATAACTGCTCTGAGGGGCTAGGGAGCAGTTATGTGGGCTCTTCACATGGAGTTTCCAGCAAAGAATATCAGAAAGAGGCCTGATAAAGGGGAAATCCTATGGAAGAGACGCCAGCAGAGAAACTGCGAACAGGTAGGGATTTGGTGTGAAAAAGGAGTGACCAAACCAGGGCAGTTTCAAGTGAGAACACGCTTTGGTTTGACTTGAATATGACCATGTGGAAAAAGGAATCATTTCAAAGTTGCTTAAATTTGCTGAAATTCACTGGCATGGTGTCATTCACCACAATCCGCCTGAAAACCATCCGCAGAACATCTGGCAGCAGTAACAAAGACAAACAAGGGGTTTGGGTTGTGTATGGAAGGCTGCAGTGTATAAACCACAGACGTTATTACTTTGGCATTCGGTAAGGCAGCTGGATGGTCTCTTTTGGAATAATGTGTACAAATCTGGTCACTGTATTATAGGAAGCACAGAAGGAAGATCCAAAAAACACAAGAAAACCAATCAAATGATTCATGCTTTAGAGAGCAACTTTGTGAAAGACTAGTACAGAAAGGCCTCTGTGGTTCAGCAGAAGTATAAAAGAGGTGACTCTTAGCGAAGCTCATAGGATCCCAAGAGAATGGAAACATGCTGATGTCAAAAAGCCCTGCATGATTGTATGTTCACAGTCCAAAAGGCTGTGGACTGGAGTTCAGAAGACCAGCAGAACAGCAGCAATTTTGCACTACTTCTATATACAGAAGAATGCAGAGTATGGAAGAAAGAGCCAAGGGTTGAAGTAGAGCCAAGCAGTAGTCAGGAAGGGGATCCAAAGGGCACAAGCATTAGGACTGAGGCACAGAGTGCAAATTTTTTTGCCACACACACATCTTGGCCTTCCTTAGGCTCCCATCCAAACAATCAACCTTATCCCAGATAGAATCATAGAATCATAGAATAGTTAGGGTTGGAAAGGACCTTAAGATCATCCAGTTCCAACCCCCCCTGCCATGTCATCCAAGGCTCTGCCCAACCTGGCCTTGAACACCACCAGAGATGGAGCATTCACAACTTCCCTGGGCAACCCATTCCAATGCCTCATGACCCTCACAGTAAAGAACTTACTTATATCTAACCTGAACTTTCAGTTTAAACCCATTGCCCCTTGTCCTATCGCTACAGTCTCTGACGAAGAGTCCCTCCCCAGCATCCTTACCTCCACAACTCGTCACAGCCTGGCAGACCAACAAAACCAAGGGAAAGGGAAAATGGTATCCCTTTGTCTGATGTTCCAAGAGGCAGGTATGCAATATCAAAAGCATATTTTACTGCAACACCCAACCCAGCCACGTTAGTATTTTCAGTGCTGGCTAAAGAAATAGTGCAGGAGGACTGTCAACAAAATCAAGTTACAAACTTTTCCTTTGCCTACATTATTGGCCAGGGAAGCAGAGGAAAGAAAGGCGAGAATGACTATTTTTAGTTCAGGAAACCCTATAGCTGAATAACACTGCTGTCAGGCTCTCTGGCATCCATTAGAGACACTCTCTAGACTACTATACTCTGAACTGCTTTTGGGTGGACTTTCTATTCTAATGAAGCACCTTAGGTTTAGGGTCATGCTATGAAAAGGTGATTTTGCTCTGTCTGGAAAAGCTAACTCTGCTCTAATCCGAGGAAGTCCCAGCCTGTGCAGAACTACACCAGGGATTTGTGCAACCTATTCTACTGCAGGGATAAATACATCAGAATCAATCTTCTTCCCATATTTGAATGCTGAGCTGAGTTAAATTTCTGCAACTGCACTGAAATTACAGATGTCTGGGAAAATATGGAGGGCACTGTAACTTTGTATTGTCATTTCTGACTAAAACACACATCAGAGGCTGCTATTGCAGACAGGACTTTGATCCTTCAGTCAGTGTGTATCTGGGCTCAGAGATGGTATCCAGTGGAACGGTGGGGTTTCCTCCTGCAATGTAAGCTAATCAGTTCCTTGAATGTCATCAAGGAAAGTATCACCAAATGTTATGTAAAACTGCAACAGGTTATTATTAAAAAAGTCCCAGTTATGAGGAGCAGGAAGAGGCACATTTTTAACTGAATTTTCAGCTCATTGTTTCTCTTTCATGGCACTACAGAGGAAAGGAATTTTTCTTCTGTGTTATTTTGTTAGATCAGCAGTCATTTATAGCAATAGAGATTTTGGCCATCAGTTAAGAAAACTCTTTCTATGTAAGATACATGCAAGTTTCATAAAACCATCTTCAATGGGCTCAGCATAGGAAATAGGTTACAGGAAAACAGAGAAGTTGGGCATAAAAAGGCCCTTTTGAAATAGGCACTTTCTCATAATTGAAGAAGACAACAGCATGGATCTCTTACCACTACTCTTCGAGGATTTCTAAACGTACCTATGAATAATGCTGGGAATTAAAGCTCTGATCTTTGCCTAAGGAATCTACATGTTGGTCTGAAGGAGTCACAGCATTTGGAGGCTTTATGCAAAACTCAATTTAGATTTCTTGTTTAAGTTCAAATTCCTGTTTATGCATCCCTAAACCTCTTGTTTTCCATTATTTTTTCCTTTCATTTGCCAGCAGAGATGATTATAACTCTTCATACTGCATCTTATCCAATGTATAACTGATAACTATAGTGAAACCATAGTAACTATAGTGAAACCTTTTTAAGTGTATCGCATCCTCCACATCCCTCCTTCCCTATGCCATTCATATCTGTTGCTCTGCTTTGATCCCCTTCAGATTTTCAGTGTGGTGTCCAGCAGCATACAAAGCATCCCCCGTGCATTCAGAACAGACAGGCTCTAGGAGGATAATCTGCCCACTGGCAGCAGCAAAGCCAATTTTCAGTAATTCTGAATCTTGGTCTCCTCTTTGGTCCCCCTGAAGGTGGAAGACTTTAGGGTATTTTTGAGGATGAGGTTTCCTGAGAAGGTTGCACTTTGTTCATGGCCCTACAAGCATTACTTTTGAGGCACGGAGATCTCTCCCTTGCTAGAAATGACATACTTTTAAAACTTACAATAATTTACATTGTCTTTTTCTTCTCCCTCTTCATACCCAGTCAAAGCATCATCCCTATTCCTCCATCACAAAACAACGTAGAGCAAAAGCAGGAGTCTGCTCAAAAAGGTCAGCAAAGGGTGGCAGAGACCCTCTCCAGCCAGCACATAGAATCATACAATCAACCAGGTTGGAAAAGATCTTTAAGATCATCAAGTCCAACCATTACTCCAGCACTGCCAAGACCACCACTAAACCATGTCACTGAGGGATCAGAGGGTGAAGTTAAAACCAAGCGGAATTAATTGCAGCTTCACTCTTCGAGCAAATGGTTTGTTTAGACGGGGACTGCACACAAAGCTGAATGGTGCAGAGAAGTCTTTTCTCTAAAGGAAGAAGCCCTTTGCATCTTTTGCCTGGAGAAACAGCACCAAGTTAGTCCTTGAAGACTCTTTTAGGCCATAACACAGCTCAGCCCCAGGCGCCTGACCGATAAATCGTATCAGTTCCTCAGACTACAGACCGGTACCTATTACACAGGAAGGGGGGGTTCACCACAGACCTTAGGAGGTGTCCACAGTTTGCCGTGATGTCTGTTTTCCTATTCCCCACTCCAAGGTCAATGAAGACCATGCAAAAAATTTGCATTTGCCCATGCACCCTATTGCCTGCCAAGAGCTGCTTGGAATAAACAAGGGCACTTTTGGTGCACGACCACATTGCTCCTTCCTGTCTCCAGGCCACAGCTGAGTAAATAGTGTTCGATGCTGCCTGATCAAGAAAGAAAGAGAAGGAGGAAGGTACCAGTCAGAATGAGTGAAAACTGCAATCCACAACTGCTACTTTGGTTGCTACCACAAATTACTGTATCTCAAGTTCCAGTAACAAATGAAGCAAATCACGGAGAGTTTAAATCTGACCCCACAGCACAGGGCAGGGAGCTGTATGCACTCCACCATGCTCTCGCAGTGGAACAAACTTGGTCATACCACACGCTTGGGGACGGAGAGAGACTGCAGTCTGCATGTTAACCGTGTTCATTTACAGTTGAACATAACACTTTCCTCTTCTACTGCAAAGCAACTAATAACAAACTCCAAAGTGACTTTAAAACAGCAGTTCACTAAGAAGAAGAAGAAAAGTGGTATGGTTAGAGGTGCACAGGAAGTACTTTAACTGTTCATTCATGATAGTTGCTATACAGCTCTTCAAACTCCTGCCCATCCTGTTCTGCTGCTGCTACTGTGCCACTAGCAAAATCCTGACTCTTCCCTACAAATCTTACCGTCTGTTGAGTAGCTTATAGTCTTTTAGTGCCTGAGGCAAACTCATCCTCATGTTTCAGGCATAGTGGAGAAGGAAGCTTGTCCATAGGAAACAAACACCACTTTCTGGATAAAATGGCTTATCTTTGAGGAACATGAAGGCAACTGCTTGTATTTTCCTGACTTTTAATAAAACACATTCTGTTTTTACCAGCTTCATTTCTGGTTTATATGTGGCTGACAGATGGCACCTGACCCAAAGTGATGCAAACTCAAGGAATGTTAAATGATGCGTTTATGCTGCTGTCAGTGTTGTGAGTGAAGCACAGACACACCTGAGCTTTCTTTACACTAGTTCCCTTTCATCCTGACAGCAGCCTAGCCACAGGAGCCTGGAGCTCAGTGAAGGCTGTAAAATCTACCCAGGAAGTCAATAAATATTTAGGACTTAGCCTGAATTGCAGTCATTGCTGCTGTAGCTAGGCTGCTTTTGACACAAGAAGTAGCTATCTACAATGCTGTCACAACACTGTGACAGCTTTAAGTACGCCCAAAGCAGTAGGAGAATATTCACTGCATTTGGTGTATGAAATCTGCCCCAAAAAGTCACATTAGTCACTTCCCAGAAACTCAAAGATTGCCTGATGAATATACATTAAAGTTCCCTATTCCCATCATCTTGTACGCACAACCGCTATCCAAACAGGCTGGAGCCCTGGGCAATGCAGCCTTTCCCTTTGGGTTATGGTAGGACACAGAGTTTCCACAGGTTGCTTTTCTACCACAGTCATGAAGTCATTCAAGAGCCATAAAGCCATTGAGCTGTAAATCAGTCTCCTGGAAATATAACAGAGAACAGACCAATAAATAACAACTATTTCTTCTAAGTGTTGGGAGAGTCTTTCCTGGCCTTTAGGTTTTAATGTTTCTGGTATAAGTAAGTATCACATCCTTAGGATTCTCTCTGTATCCATGCAAGCTTGTAGAAAAGAAGAAAATCAAACAAAAGCCCTAAAAATTAGTCTGGATGTTCTTGTGCTATCTATAGCAGCTGTGATTTTATCAACTAACCCAAATACAAACAGGAGGTTTGATACTATCGCAGCTTCACAACTCACATCTGGCTAAGAGCCTGTGCTCTGCACATGGCTTGTTCCCCAGATACCTATAGCCTAATTTCCTCCATATACCTAGTGCTAATAACAACCAGAAAGCCAGGACTTCTAGGAAAATTAATCCATGTGTAGGACCTGCCTAGCGACATACAGCTGCGTAAACCCCCCATTTCTTCCTCAGAACACTTTCTAGTCTGAAAAAATAAAAAGCTTTCTTCCTTTTCGATTAATAATTCATAACATTTTGCATTTTATGAGCTATTATGAACAGATCTGTTGCTGTTAGTTGCGAGAATGGTTGTTTAGATATGAATTTCCAACCAAATAAAAGCATTTAAGGGCTTATTCTTTGACTAATCCGCTTTCTCCACTGAGAAGAAGAGACATAAAGAGGAACCAGATCCAGAATGTGCATCTGTCTCATTTTAACAACTGATTTTCCTTATTTTCCAAGCAAACCAACAGCTCACGTGATTATCCCCACAATGGTTGTTGTGATGGAAGGTTACATAAAGCTAAACTAAACAATACACAATAAGCACTGACACACTTTTCCTTAGGTTGTGTAAGTGTGTTCACGGAAGATGTGTGCAGCAGGGTTCATTCTGCTCTTGAAGCTCCCACAGTCATTAGAAAATAATCCTCAGAGCATAGGAAAATCAGAAGGAAACTGGGAGAGACCCACCTGTTACTTCTAAGCAACAGAGAAATGCACTAGAAGGCAAAGGTTCCTGCCAGGTCAGCTAAAAAGCAACTTCATGTTTTAAAAGAAGGTTTTCTAGTGAATAGTTTAAAGAGGGTAGTGGTCAAATCAGGGACCAGCATAGGAATCTGTGCTTTACACAGAGTCTCGGGCATAGGTAGCTTTAAAAGATTATGTGGCTTTGTACCAACATCTGGCTTAATCTCATTAGATACAAAAAACCCCATCTCTTAGTTTAAATAAGTGGATGCATTACCTCTGCCTTCCTGATGGTGAAGCTCAACAAGCAGCGAGGCCAATCTAAAACCTTACTTGGCTGGTCTCACCCTTCTCTCTTCTTTCCTTCCCCCTTCACTTGCTGCTGGCCATGTGCTTCTATTACCCCTTGCACTCAGCAGGCCTCTTGCTGAGAAAATTCAGCTTTTTCCCTAGGCTAGTGAATGGGGCTGGCTCTCAGGAATACCTGATGAAAGCTCATGCAAAGCCAGCTGTGGCAGAGCATGGCCAGGTGGAGCAGAGGAGCAGCAGAGAGAAACTATTAGGCAGGCTCAGGTAATTCCCCACTTAAAATGTTTTAATCCTTAAAGTCCAGGCTGTATGCAAGGCATTGCCACAGGATTAATGATCCTCCTAATGAAAAGCAGGTTCAGCTTTACTGGCTGTACTTGCACCACGCCAGCTAAGGCGGTTTGTGAGCACCCTGTTATCAGACACACTCTTAAGACAGAACTTTTGGCATCCTTACTATCCCAAGCACGCAGGTAAGATCAGGTTATTCACAAACCCCATTTACTCTTCCCACTGATACCATTTAGGTCCTCCCAGAAGGGATCCCAGGGCATCCTCAGGGAAGGAATCCATAAGACTTTGTGCATAACACAACAGCAAAAGCAGAGAGGTAACTGAAGAATGCAGGGTTGCTGGAGTTTGGTTCTGTGTGGGGTTGTCTTCCAGGAGGGTACCTGCACCCTGGATTGCCTCTCGTGTCCTACAGGAGCACTAGCAAAATCCTGCCAGACATAAGGTTGCTGCTGCAGGTAAGAAATCTTCACAAACAAGATGTTTTGCACCCTACAAAAGGAGCATGGCTGCAAACAGTAGGCTTAGATAGGTGACTCTTGTTCACAACAGGTAAAAAGACCCAGCTTATGATGTGAAAAAGCAAAGAGTGACAGAGATTTAGGAGATTTGCCTGGTTCAACCTGTGTCAGACTCAGGACAAATATAGTGGAGAGCTAAGTAGACTGACCTAAAAAGATCTGTTGGGGGAGTGCTGCAAGAGAGAACAGTTAAAGGGGATTAGCACTGTGGCTGAGCAGAAAGCCAGTTTTGAGGCATTCAGGTAAAAAGGAAAAGATTCTGCTGATGTGAAGAATGAACTCACTTGTTGGAGGGAATCTGGACAGCTTGTATGAATGGTAAATTCACTGAAAACTGGGGTTGTTGTGGGCAAAGCTCCAGCAGCATTGTATTTTAAGTGAGCTGAAGGGTTTCTACAGAGCAAAATCACAGAATGGTTGGAGGTGGAAGAGACCACCAGAGGTCATCTACTCTAACCTCCCTACTCAAGCAGGATCACCTAGAGCACATCATAGAATCATAGAATAGTTAGGGTTGGAAAGGACCTTAAGATCATCCAGTTCCAACCCCTCTGCCATGGGCAGGGACACCTCACTCTAAACCATGCTACCCAGGCTTCATCCAACCTGGCCTTGAACACCGCCAGGGACGGAGCATTCACAACCTTACTCAGGTTTGTGTCCTATTCCAATGCTCAGTCACTCTCACAGTAAAGAAGTTCTTCCTCATGTTGAGGTGGAGCTTCCATGGTTTAGTCTATGTCTGTTGCCTCTTGTCTAATTGCCTGGCACCACCAAGAAGACTGGCCTCATCCTCTTGACACCCTCCCTTCAGGTACTTATATACATTGATCAGATCCCTCCTGAGCCTTCTCCAGGCTGAGCAGACCCAGAGAAAACCCTCTAGTTGATGTGAATGTTTTTCTGCCCTTTGATCTTGAGCCCTTTTATCAATGAACCACTCACTTAGATTAACAAAAACAACAAAAAAAGAATTTATACAGAACTGCTCCAATTCTATCTCCAAAATCCAGAATCTTGCTGTTTATATAAACTTTAATCATTCTCTAGTCCCTTTCAAAATCCCCATAATTATCCTTTCAGTATCTAACGTTTCATGTGGCAGCATTACTTCAGCTTTGAGTGAATGTTACTCAGGGCAGAATGAGCTGTGCCAAAGGCACAGTCCAAGGCTATCATCTGGCATGCTTATGTGGCTAGCATGGCACATCCACAAACTGAACAACTTAAACTTTCATTAGCAACATAAAAAGAAATGCTCAGCTCTCATGGTTGTAAAGAAAACATTCCAATAGTGGAAGAGTTTAACCGATGCAGTGTGGGATTCCTAAATCCACACACAGCCTGAAACACAACTCAAGTCTGAACTTTCCACCTACTTTGGGAACCTTAATGCTATACCTAATGCAACACTAAAGACAATGTTAACTCTTTAAGTTCTTGTTCTAACTATAGAATGGGACTTTGAATGAAGTCAGAGCTTAAAGAATTCAGAGATCCTGAAGTGCAAGAACAATAAGAAAGGAGAAGCAGCCACAACCTCTGTCAGTATTTCCAGAAGTACAAAAAGAAGCTAGAATACGACAAACAAAAGAGCCTGGTTTAAATTTTCCAGTATATTATTGACTACAGCAACCAAATAGTGGATTAAACTTTATTTCCTACACAGACAACCAGTTTTCCTCATGCAGTTTTCTTTAACGTTCGCAACAATAACCTTGTGCATATTCTGAAGCACATATAATCCCAAAGATATGCTCAGCTCATTGAGTATGATCCAAAAGGACATTTAGCCTTCTTCAAAGCACACAGGCCTGAAGCAAACAAAGTGCCTAGTTTTGTAGACTACAGTATGAAAATGTATGACTTCCCCTTATGTTTCAGGGGCATTAAAAAGCCATGCAAGAAATGTTAAGAATGTCCTAGCATCTGAAGTGTGATATAAACATGCTGTATGTTCTTGGGTAACTATAAGCCTGCAGAACAGCAGAGATCACCCCTGGTAAAACTCGGTCTGTAGGCAGTTACAAGGAAATGACATTAGATAGTAAGAGGTACTTTAATCTACCAAATACAGGCATAGCAAACCCAAACCAACACCAGACTGGCTCTTAAGATAGACTAGAATACTAGAGTGAGAGTAATTTATAACTGAAGTGCTGTGACATTTGACGTCCTTTGTGTGTCAATTGTGAAATGGTTTTTTCCTTTCACTGTAATGTCCCTAAAGATGTAACTAGCAGATCTTCCAAGCAATAGGTGAACTAATGAATTTAGACTGCTTCTCTCTTGTTCGATGCTTGATTTTTCCTCACTGTGAGTTTTCAGTCACTCATTGAGAAAATAATAAATCCAGTGCCAGAACTAATTGGTGTTGTAAACAATAAGCAGCAAACATTCCTGTTGGAGTTCTGGCCATCTGGGGGGCAGACTGCTCAACCACTTGAAACGGGACCCACAGCAATTTCAGAGTGAAGTACAGGAATGCCGGCAACACTTCACTGGAGGGGACCATCAGCGTTTCCCCAAGCTCTCAAACAGCAGCAATAATCTTTAGACAAGATGTGGCTCAGCCTCTAGTCAAGAAAACAAGTTGTCATTAAGCTTAAGATCTTCAAAACAACTAAAGAATTCATAGCTACACATCACAAGATGGGCAGAGTAAATGGGCAGGTGGTATGCAGCTGCATCTCATGCAATACAGGACCTTGCATATGACTCTTCCTCCCTCAGATACATACTAGGTCTAGTGACAGTAACAGGACTGTGGCCAGGGAGACGCACACAGTCTTCAGTTACTGTATGGTATTTCCTTTCTGCTTTGGGAGCCCCAGGAAACACAGTTGGCTGGCAGACAGCTCATCTCTGTCATGCTCACAGGGTCAGGGAGCAGAAGCAGTGACACTGGCCTAAGAAGAAAACGAGGTTAAGGAGGACATACACTGAACTATGGAAACGCTGTAGGTTGCTGTAGCAATCTCAGATCTCCTTTACTTTCAGTTTCTCTCTAGCCTGACCTTTCCAGGGAACACCAATGAAAGTTTGCAGTGAACCAGTTCCAGTACGACCAGGTATTTTCAAATAATTTGTATCTCCCAAGTGTTCCAGACTTCAACGTGGCTTGGAAAAGCATGAAGCGAACTTTTTCAGTCAACCATTTTCTCAGAACAATGAAGGAAATGGAAACGTTCTGGACTTTTGGCTTTTAACCACTGGTTAGGAAGAGGCTTTCAAGTGACTGTGCAGTTGCTACAAACACCCCACGGAAGAGAGACAAAACATTTCAGCATCATTTCGATCATAATCAAGCGTAGCCTTGTGTGTCTCCCCCTGTCCCTGCTCCACATTGGCTCTTAAATAATCCACTGCAAAGTTAACGTTACCACCTTCACCAACTGCTGTCATCACAACAGGCACTGAGGCACTTCTCTGAAACATGTCCATCAGGAGCCCAGCCATGAAAGAGACAAGCTCAGACTTGTGAGGAAGGCAGAATCCCACATGCCACCAAGAGTGACACCAGAATGCAATGACGCAAAGCAGCCAACTCACCGGGTTTGAAACCCAAGAAACTGGTTGTGATCCACAAAGAACACCTTTCCCTGTGCACTTGTGTCACTCGGAACAACATGACCACCTGACTAAACATGAATCTTCTAAGAACTGAAACCCATTCATAGTGCTGGCCGTTCTTTGACTTTACTACACAGTGTATCTCTATATGGGTTTATATACAGGCTCTGCAGTACAATCCCAAGCACCCAGGCTGTTGGCCGGTTTTCTCCAGTTTTCTTTCACAAAGTATAATGCCGAAGAAACAACCCAGTCTGAAAGGAAAGGACATTGTTTTCAGGAGCCTCTGAGTCAACACGTAAAGCCTCTATTCATAAAAATAAGCACTGCAGCATCTGGACCTCTGCTTGGGCAGTGTTGTTCACTCCTGTAAAATGCTCTCAAACACACCGATATTGAGTCTCTTTTCTAAGTGTAAAAACTTCAGAAGCAAATGAACCTCAAACCAAACAAAATCAATGGGAGAACAGGCTGGAGGAAGGTAATCTGGTTAATGACAAGACTGAAGAAGTCATCATTAGTTATTTAGAAGGAAATGCAGTGGAGCATGTAAGCTCCACAGAGAATGTTTGGAGCCCATTATAATATCAATGAGCTAGATTAATGATTATAAATGACCACCACTACAGAACTGGTTTGAATGCAGAACAGAATGAATGCACTCAGAGAAACCTGAAACAAGGCATCCAACTACCCCTTTTAAGGGTATGCTTTTGGCTAAGGTTCTATAACTCTTGATTTTAACTCTTGCAATAACCCAGTGAGCTGTGTGCTCTAAAAAAGAAGTCTTCAAAAGACTGAGAGAGAAGGAAATAAGTTCATTTTCTCTGTATTTCACATGGAGAAATAGATGTTTAATACAAACTTCATACAGATGTTAATTTCTAAATAATGAAACTATTCTTTTTGGTTTACATTCTTTGAGCTTCCACCCAGCAAGTTCTAAACAGTCCAAATGTCCCTTAATCCTTGAAGTTTCTCATGAACATCATGCATCTCTGTCAAACTTTAACTGAAAATGCACCTGTTTCACAGCTAACTACACTTCCATGGGCCATCTACCATGAACCACAAGTTAAGCATATTTTGCTGGAGGAAAGATCAGGCAAATGCTCTAAATCCTGCAGCATTATGCCCTAACACCGATGGTATGCATACATTATGGTAATCAGGGAAATGTAAGAAACAAGACAAAAGAGCGACTCTTGTTGCGGAAAGAAAAAGAACACTTTCTTGTTGCTACACAGGGCTTTCTAGAGGGGAAAAAAAGGCTATCTACTGAAGGACAAATGTAGAGATGAATCCATACTGTAATCCTGGCTTGTGGAAAGTGGAAATAGATAGAGTTCAGTTGTTTAATCTTTTTCAGCATTATAATGAGGTCACGCTCTGCAGGACCTTTTTAACGATCTTTATGGCAGAGCAATAAAAGGAAATATCACTTACCTGGTTAGTGGTGGGTGGTAGCGTGGTGAGCAAATGATTTTGACCAGATATGATATGCAAGTGATTTTTCATCAAGGAAGCATGATCAGTGTTCTGTGGAAGGATTGCTGCTGTGATGTAGGCTACTGAGAAGATGATGCAAAGAAGAAACAAAACATAACCTCTAAAAGATGTAGGACTGCCCTTACTTGGAATAAAGAATGGCAGGAATCCTAAAACCCCAAACAGAGTTACTGCTGCCTAACCCAGTCAATGACAACAGTAAGATGGGCCATCCATAGTAACACTGCATTAACCTCTATCAGCAGCTGGGGCCTCAGTGACATTGTTCTAACACAACTGTACTCTTTGTGGTTTCACTTACATTTCTTCATCTCCTATGCAACAATATCCTGACTGTTCAGCAAAAAAATCCATCATGGAAATGTAAGTATGATAAATCCTCAGAGTGGGAGTCAAGATGAAAGCTGCTCTTTAAGCATCTCCAGCCATTGAAGGCTTACAAAACACATGTTCCTTTTATTTGCTGCAACATTTGCCCTTCTTTCCCCATTCGATATTGAGACTTATGGAGCAAGTCTGAAACTCAGATGGTGCAAATCATGCAGCAATATAGCTTGAAGAAGTACTTAAGTGTAATGGATTTCAGCATATGCTCTTGACTCAAAGGAAATGTGCTGGATCTTTCAAAGCAGAGCTTAAAAGCTGGGGTCCTATTTGCTCCATGCAATTATAAATGTTTCTTAATGCTGCCCTGTTGGGAAAAAAATTGCTTCCTGGTGTTTCTGGGGGAAGAACTGTACCTAAATTCACTATATCAGATGTAGCTGCGTTTTACTAGTACTCTATGTGAAATGGATGCTAAAAGGAGGGATAATATATAAATGTGTTCATTCATATTCCTCCCACTTCCACACCATGTTTAAAGGTAACATCCATCCTTGCATTTGTCTTTCACATGAATTATCTCCTGTCTGGATCTGTTTCAGGCTTTGCTGTTCCAAGCCCCCACCCACATGCAGTATGAAGGGCTCTGAAACTAGTAGTTCTAGCTCTTGAGAGTCAAAATTAAATTATTAACATACAGGGGATCCCAAAGGAAAGCAGAAAACATCCCACCTCCAAAAAAAGTTTGAATACTTCACTTGGAGCACTATGTACAGTTCTGGTGTCCTCAACATAAGGACATGGAGCTGTTGGAGCAAGCCCAGAAGAGGCCACAAGGATGACCAGGGGCTGGAGCACCTCCAGTATGAAGATAGGCTGAGAAAGTTGGGGCTGTTCAGCCTGGAGAAGAGAAGGCTGCGTGGAGACCTCAGAGCAGCTTCCAGTATCTGAAGGGGGCCTACAAGGATGCTGGAGAGGTACTCTTCACCAGGAACTGCAGCAATAGGACAAGGGGTGATGGGTTCAAAGTTAAACAGGGGAAGTTCAGGTTAGATATAAGGGAGAAGTTCTTTACTGACGGGGTGGTGAGGCACTGAAATGGGTTGCCCAAAGAAGCTGTGGCTGCCCCATCCCTGGCAGTGTTCAAGGCCAGGTTGGAAGGGGCTTTGAGCAACCTGCTCTAATGGAAGGTGTCCCTGCCTGTGGCAGGGGTTGGAACTGGATGATCTAAAGGTCCTTTTCAACCCAAACCATTCTATGGTTCTATGTTCACCAGAAAAATACAAATTATAAGAAATAGCTCCTCACTTATCAGAGAAACACAGAAGTGACTCTCCGGACTTGAAAACCTGGGTCTACGTGCCAAAACAAGACTTCACTTACCAGCTCCTGGAATTGGAAACTCTGACAGGTAGAACAGGGGCCTTGAGGATCCATGCTGGTGGGCAACAAACAATGCTCAAGTTCAAGGTTTCCAAATTATCTCCAATAATGGGATGTGTTTGGAAAGTCACTTTGCATGACATGTTTATTAAGGGAGAAAACAGATCTCACTATTTACTTTTGCTCTTTCCTTCTAGGAGGATGTTTTCTGGGGTTTGGTAAAGAGCAAACAGATGAGTGCTGCAAAGGGAAATAGACTGAGAGCCTTTATGTGTATATCTCATTTTCACTTGCAGCTTTGTATACACAGCTGTGACCAGAACAGACTTTTGCTGAATGAAGGACACAGAGTTCTGCACCCACTGCCACAGCTCAAGGAAGAGCATCATTACTTGCTTTGCAGTTCATGTTTGAAGTAACAAATCAGTGAATTATCTGGGGATTTAATGAGCTTTTCTTCAGATTTCCTTTGCTTTTTGAACTGCTGTCTCTATGACTAAAGTCTTTCCCTGAAAACAGTGTACATTTGAAAGCTTTTCAGTGCTAGACAGATTAGGTTCTAATTTCAATGTCTGAGTAAGAATGTTAACTATTCTAGACGTTAAAAGGAAGCAATGAAAATACTTTCTATTATACCTATTAGGAAACCAAAAGAAAACCATACAACTGCTACAAGTCTCTGGTTAGCAGGACTATGTGGAGATGCAGGAGTGAAGTTTGTGGCTGCAATAACGTGCTTTCAGATGCTAAACAGGAATAAGGGCAGAGTAGTTTTGATGAGATAAAACTTGTGCTCTATGAAAGAAGTATAATTTATTACTCATCTTTCCAGTATTTCAATTCTTCTAAGTGTGAATACAGCAGTTAAACAAGCTGAGCAGAATAAACATTAGTATTTAGTGATAGTGATAGATCAGCAAATGGCCATATTTGACTCAAAATGCCCAAAAAATAGAAGGAAAACAATTGTTGAATGCAGAGGTGAAATTAAAGCAGGTGAAATAATATCTAGAATTATTAAGCAGAAAGATAAAAGCACACAGGAAGTCAGGGATTCAGGCACTTTATAACAGGTTAAAGTTGACATGTAACATTATAAATGGAGATCTGTAATCCTTTTTTGAACCTGGCTATCATGGCCTGCAAGCATTAATGGGAATAGAAAACATGGCATGAATGAACAATCTGGAGAACTGAACAGTTACAAACAGACCTAACAAAGATGGTACTATCCCACAAATCTGGGACAGCAGTTACAAGACTTGCATGTTTTGGGTGGAAAAGATACCACTACTTCCCTATGCAGAGATTGAAAACAAACAAACAAAATCCTAAACCCCAAAGGACTGGCACTCTCATTTCCCTGAAAGAGGTTAGGATCGCTTAGAGAAAGAGGATGGTTTCTTCTCAGGGAAAGCACACAGAGGCAAACTAAGACAGAGAAGTGAAATATGGAAGTGGCTGGACGAACTCTGCATAATTCCCCGGTGGAAGATGACAGTGGACCTTGTAAACAATTATTCCATCCTGCATCAGGTCTGAGACTGAAGAATAACAACTATCACACAAAGGAAGTTCAATGGTTTGTCCAGCCTGGTAACTGTGACACTGCTAATTCCCACTGTGCATCCAGTGCTCCTGGTATGTGACACACAATAGAGGTTTTCCAATTTCTTATGAGGAATTGCAGTGCTGAATGTGCAGCTTTGCCTTTCTTGCTCTTAACGTTAGCTAGAGCTGAAGTAGAACCTAAAAGGCAAAGCAACTTACTTCCTCTTATTTACATAAGACAGGTACAATCTCGTCCTGTTCTCTTAAATTACATCCCTCAGACTTTTCACTTTCAAAGCAGAAGGCCTTGGGTCAAGAGAGAGACTCTTCTGTCACAGAATGCCAAGGGAATTAAGGTACCTAATTAATCAGAGACCCTGAGATATGCTATTGCCCCTTCAGTACAGCATATCCATGGGACAGAGCCATGCGTTGAGTCAGCAACGCAGCACTAGCGAGATCCTGCAGTTATGGGTCTGGTTGCAAAATCATGTTGAACGTTTTCCTCCTTAATTTGGGCAGATTATCACTGAAAGCCTAATTGTGCATTATTGCTAACTGAGCGAATGAGAAACAAATGAACAGAATCCCCAGTGAAGAGATCTGAGAGCACTGCAAAGCAGTCTCCAGTGTTCTAAACAAAACCTCTCTTCATTAAACTGGTTAATATTTAAATTCTTAAACTGTAAGGGCTTATGTGTTTCTATTTCTAGGGTTTTCCTTGTCTGTTCCAAGACAGATCATCCTGTGAAATTGGAGCCCAACATCAGCTGTACAGAAGGAAGGTCTTTAAGTGATAGTACATGATACCACATTTAACAGCGTTCCTGTGCCAGTCTGCATAATGAGTGGGGGATGAAAAGCAATCGTTTTTCTTCATGTACAGCTCAGTGAGGACAGTTCCAAGCCTGCCCCACAAAACTCCTTTAATAATGCAATCCAGAGCCTTTGATTTGAGGAACACGCAGAAGAATAAACAACCTATTAATCTAAATTTTCTCGTTTGCCTGAAAGTACAAAGCGGCAATGAACAAACCTCTTGGCTACATTAAGTGTACTGAAATGCAAAACTGCTTCTTTTCTCACCCTACAGTTACTCAGGAAAAAGGAGGGGGGAGAAGAGGGAAGGGAGAGAACAGGCAAGGGAAGCAGAAATGGTTTTAATATAAATTGCTCAGTCAAAACATCAGGCACAGTGAATTCTGAAGAAGGCTTTCAAGTATTGCCACACGAAGGCACTTTAATACAAGTGGATACACTCAGAAGATGAATGCAAGAGATAGCATTACTTAGGAAAGAGTAAGAATCCTCAGGCTAACCAAGCCTCAATTGAGCTGGTACTGTCAAGATGAAGGAACCACTGGTAGTAGCTTGATTGATGTTTGCAGTGGTTTTGTTTGTTTTGGGAAGCTTCAATACAAAATACAGGTGAACACCTTGATTAATGTTAGTCTCCTGCCTGTCTGCAGTGGTGTGCTTTGCTCTGTTATTCTAATGTACTTGCAGTCAGCAGAGGTGTTTTCATTATCCATCCACAGATTTTAACATCTGAAACAGAATTGTTCTAGAAGCACTGTCAGTCTGACTCAGACACAGCCTGCTGTGCCCCAGCACCACCAGTGTGGTTGGAGGATATGTTTAAGCATTTGGCTAAACAGCTTTGGCAAAGGTTCTTGGTTCCCCTACAGCCTTTTTCACAGCTTGAGAAGGGCAGAGAAATATTCAAGTTGCTTGTCAAAGCAGCTTCGCTACGTCTATGGTTTGGGTAAAACATGCACAGATTCAGTCAAGCTCTTCTCTGTATGTATAGCAAATTATAATGTACCTCAGAAAGTTATCAAAAAGAAAAAAGCTTCTTCTGGCTGTAACTAAAGCAGAACCACCATAAACTGAGAAAAGGGTAGGACCTCTACCACACAGGAATTAGTATCTGTGGGTCAAGCACCCATAATACTTTTTGTATTGAAAGTTCAGGAAGCAGCTCAAAATACCTGCAATGAAGGGTATTTTCAATGTTCTTTGAGCCAATATACTCATCATCTTTCTGCTTTGGCTCCCACTCTTCGGCACACAGTTAAAGCCAGACAAGACAAATTTAGCAAGCTGCTGATAGCTTATTCTGCATTTGTAAACAAGAGACCTGAAGTTATATATAAATTGTTTTCAGAGGAAGAGAAGTTTTATGGTGCTAAGAGCGACTCTGGCCTTTATATCGCCACCAAGCAAAGCTGTAATACAAACATAGGTATTATACTGGCTTATCTACTGAAAAGGGCAGTCCTACTCTCCTCCCTACCTCTCATTCCCACCTTCTCCATTATGTCAGAAGAGCTGCATGTGCAGCCCCAATGTGAATGGGACACGAGACTGATTTAACTGAAAAGTAGCTTCTTTTTCTCCAGGTTATTTTTTGGTTGGATCAGCTCTGTGCTGTCTTCACTACCCAGCCAACTGCACCCCCACAAAGAAAGGGAAGAAAATTAGGAGCAAAGAGGAAGCCAAAGACTACTCCTTCCCTCACCAGTGCCAACCTAGAAGTCTTTATCTAACCACAGGCTCCATTGTCTTCCTTGGGAAGAAGCAGTTCCCTTGCAAACCACCTTGTTAAATAACTGGCCACAAGACTTCCTTTTCTCTTCTCTCTTCTTCTTTTTCCAGTGTCTCAAAGCATTGCATCACCTTCCTCAGAATGCAATCCACAAAATGCCCCTACCTCCACAGCAAACAGGACAGAACAACAGGCAATATTTTACAGCTGATAGTACCTATGACTAGAAAAGGCAAATGAAATTCATAATATTCCTGGTTTAAAAACCCCAAAAGTCAACACTAGGGAAAAAGCAGGAAATAAATCTCTTGGAGAGTTCAGTTTAACTATCTCCTGCATCACGCAATTTTAAATCATTAAGGAAATAGCTTATGGTTATTAAAGCTAGAGAATTAAAGGGATAAATCATTCCGAATTTATCTACTGAAGAATCTCTTACAAGAGTAAAATCTTGAACTGAATTTAGTGAACAAGCGTCAGGCGCCTCCAATTATATCCTCCAGTAGCCACCATCTGAAGAAATTTAGGGTCATCTTAATTAAGGACAAATGAATCTTTAATCAGTCACCTTTATAGTCAGCAATGGCGTAGAAGCCTCTGTTTTGTAGCATTCAGAGGCTGCCTTTTAAACAGTTCTATTAAACAAGATAGGAACATCACTTGCTCTGGGCAAAAAAGTCATTAGATGCAGCTAGTTCCACCCTGTCTCTCTTATGTGTTTGTATTTGACTTGGAAAGGCGCATCTCCTTCAAGTGCCATGTCTGCCTTAAGGTTTTCCATCCAAGTCAATTTTCTTTCCTAGTAATGGGAGTATCTACCCTTTTGAAGTTGGTTGGTTGGGGTTTTTTTTTAAGACTTACTCATGATTATCAGGTGCTTGAAAGTGTAATAACTAATTTTAAAATTACCAGATTAGATTTCTGTGGAGAGAGCAGGTTATTAATAGCTGAAGAGTTCAAAATTCCAAAAATCCACCCACACGTGGCCTGAAATGCCAACATCAGGCATATGTTGCCTTTGCTGTCAGTTTCTATCACTATTTAGATTTACTTTTCAACTTTATGAACAGCAAACAGCATTACAACAAACCACTCTAACACTGGAATAAACTGAAGCGTGGACAGAAGGTGGAAGAAGGTGATCTTGCCCCTCTGCTCTGCTCTCGTGAGACCTCACTTGGAGTATTGTGTGCAGTTCTGGTGTCCTCAACATAAAAAGGACATGGAACTGTTGGAACAAGTCCAGAGGAGGCCACGAGGATGATCAGGGACTGGAGCACCTCCCGTATGAAGACAGGCTGAGAAAGTTGGGGCTGTTCAGCCTGGAGAAGAGAAGGATCAGGGGAGACCTCATAGCAGCCTTCCAGTATCTGAAGGGGGGCTACAAGGATGCTGTGAAGGGACTCTTCGCTAGGGACTGTAGTAATATGACAAGGGGTAATGGGTTCAAACTTAAACAGGGGAAGTTTAGATTGGATGTAAGGAAGAAATTCTTTACTGTGAGGGTGCTGAGGTGCTGGCCCAGAGAAGCTGTGGCTGGCCCATCCCTGGCAGAGTTCAAGGCTAGGCTGGATGGGGCTTGGCACAACCTGCTCTAGTGGAAGGTGTCGCTGCCCATGGCAGGGTGTTGGAACAAGATGGTCTTAAGGTCCTTTCCAACCCAAACCATGCTATGATTCTATGAAAGAGCTGCTTTTGGATCTTCATAGTTTACAAATCTATTTTTCCACTCAATAGAATAAAGATGAGCAGGCATCAATCCATTTAGAGACAAAAACTTATAGAAACTGTACAGCATTGCCTAAGCACTGAAATTTTCATCTTACGACACAATTTCCTGCTTCAAACTCAAATTTTACCTGTTTACACCTTGAGATGTTTTGGAAGTCATGCAAAGAATAGAACAAGGCTTTGCCCAAGCTGTGACCTAATTTCATGCTCAGGTAATAAAATGAAGGGAATTTGCTCAGCACACGGCATAGGAAAGCTGTTAGTATTAATCACTTATTCCAGTAGTGGAGGATCTTGTTTATCTCAAAAGAAAACCCCAAGGAAAAGCCATTTAAAAACATGACATTATATTTCTATGGGTAAGCATTGTAAATGTCATAAAATGTTAAAATTAGGAACATCCAGAAAACTTTATTGACCTCAAGCCTGGATAAATTATACCACCATTTCCTCCATTATGCAAATACTATTCTTAAGCTTTATATTACTATGGCATTTTTCCTAGTTTCTTCATAACATCTCTAATTCTTGCATACAAATCTCTTTGTCACAGTGGTGCCAAACATCTTTATTGACTGATTTCTGTATTATGCTTTATTTGGATGGAATGTCACATATTTTCCCTTCCAAAAGGCACACAGCCTACCCAAAATGAAATTCAAATAAGAGAAGAGATTAAGTTCTCCGCCAAACAGTGACAACATTTTAACTACCTTTCTAATATATCTCAACTGGAAGATTCAAGTAAAACTCGTCTAGTATTAGCATAGATATCTTTCATAAACTCCCAAGCAGTAACAAAAATGAATAATGCCATGTAAAATGGAGCCTGCTGATAACAGTGAATAATGGTGAGAAGCCAGGAATTTGCAGAGAGCTGGAAAGAGAAACCAAACGAAAGAGGTAAAAAGAAACATGGGACAAAACCCCATAGTTAATGATATGCATATCAGGAGTAAAACGTAGTAATGATAGTGCTCTTGACATTTTCCTCCATGGGGAGAAAAATAAAGTGGTGCTCAGAAGAAGTGTATGCTGTATTTAATGTGAGATATTTAATGTAAGATTTGTCATCCTCCTTTCTCTGCATAATCCAAACCGTTTTCCATTGCAGTGATAATTCGGGGAGATGTCAGCAGTGGAGTGGTACTTAACATATTCAAATATTAAAAGCAGATGTTCATCATTTCTGTCAGGGTTTTGAAGAGGGTTGGCTGAGAAGCTCTCAGCACTGCTGAGAATTGATTTTCAAAGTCTGAAACACCTGGGAAATTTTACAGCACTAGGAAAAAAGCTGGAATCGCATTAGCACTTAAAAACTGTAAGAGCAGGGGCTTACTCTGGCTGAAGTGGCTACCAGCAAGAGCATGCACTACACCAGTGAGTGCAAGGATGAGGTCAAAATGAAGCCTAAAGTGCTGCCATCAGTTGAGATACTTGAAGCATCTGTACACGGCCAGCTACATCGTATTCCCAAATAAAATATTCAGACAGGAAATATTGGACTTCATTGGTTAACATTGGTTTATTTGGGCTGTTCAGGCTGGAGAAGAGAAGGCTCTGGGGAGATCTTAGAGCAGCTCCCAGTGCTTAAAGGGGCAGAAAGAAATCTCGAGATGAGCTTTTTATAAAGGCCTGTAGGGACAGGACAAGGGGGAATGGCTTTAAACTAAAAGAGGAGAGTTTTAGATTAGACATTAGGAAGAAGTTCTTCCCTGTGAGGATGCTGAGGCACTGGCACAGGTTGTCCCACGAAGCTGTGGCTGCCCCATCCCTGGCAGTGCTCAAGGCCAGGTTGGACACAGGGGCTTGGAGTAACCTGCTCTAGTGGAAGGTGTCCCTGCCCATGGCAGAGGGTTGGAACTGGATGAGCTTTAAGGTCCCTTCCAACACAAACCATGCTGTCATTCCACGATTCTAATATTTATCAGCCAGGAAAAAAAATTTCTTGGAGAATTAAGTAATCTTTTCAATTGGGAACACAGTATCAAGAAACAGTTGGACTTTGAGAGATACTACACATCATAATGAACAGTGCTATTAGTAAAAACCTGAATTATTCAAAATAACCACCAAACACATCAACAGGATAACTGTTACAGCTCAAAACAAGGATGAGGACTCACAATTAGAATGTGTGTTTCTCCTGGAATCCCCAAGAACACCCCCATAGTTCTACATTCTGAAGCAATTTTTCAATTACTGGCCTAGGAAAGAACAGGAACTCGTGATAACATTTGTGAGCCATATGGAAACTGAGGCAACACTAGAAAGTTAAAAGGAATGAGTAGTAATATAAAGAATCCTCACTGACACATTGTCTCACATCTAGATTAGAGTATCCCCATACATGAAATACTACATCTAGAAACAAAGAATGCAGAGGGCTCCACCTGGATTAAGTAGTTTCTATGAAGACAAGTGGAAAGGAATGGGACCACAAATGCTCAGAATAAGGTAATCAGGAGAATAATATGGTCCTCAGAGGAGTAATTACAGCAATGGGAAGCAGAGATGCTGAGTTACTAGCATTTGACCAATCTGAAATAGCCACAACTCAGGAATGATAGTGAGAATTGAAATGGGATCAGAAGTGGGGCAAGAACCATCATGTTCTTACAAAACCTACCTCACAGACCTCCAAAAACCTATCAAATAAACAATCTTCCTCCCATGTCAGGACAGTTTCTTCCTCACCTGGCCCTTTTATCATCTCAGGCAGTCTTTTTACAATTGACTGTTTTCATATAGCAGTGTGGAGCATGCTCAAGGGCCACCTTACCTACCACATGTCTGCAGAACTTCACATCAGGCTCCCTGCCTCTTCCTGTGCTAAAGCACATGCGAGCACATGGGGACAGTGTCCGAGAGCAGGCTATTTCCAGCAGCCCCCCTTGCCATGAAACCTCAGTGCTTCATGGGGACCGGGCTGTGGGCCAGCCTAATTGCTCTGGCAGCACCAGCCGACTGCTTCCTCCTGCTCTTATTCCCAGGGGCCCTTCGGCCCCTTCAGGATCACATGAATTAATCAAACCTGAATGCCCTTCTGGAAGATATGCAAATTCAGTTGGACAAAAGCGTTTTGGCTCGATACTGGTGTAACTAAGTGAAGTTTAATGATGTGCTATACAGGTCACGCTCTATGACCTAATGGTTCTTTCTGGCTATAAACTCAGCAAGAGTATTACCCTCTAAAGGAGGTTTTAACACAAAATATTAGTCTACTCATTATATTACCTAATTAAACTGGGCCAAGTATCAGTGCAAAGCAATATGACCTGTATTTTAAGGCTAGGTTTGTCAACAATGGATTTTTGCTCTTATAAACTGCTAGATGGTTTGACTTTGGCCATGCTTGCAGAGCACGACACTCTGCATCCCACCTCTCGTGTGCCCTGGCACTGGTGCAGTTCAAAGTGCTATTGTGCCAGAAAACTAACTCCAGCAGCAGAAGGACTGAACTGTTTTCTGTCAGTTTAGCATGCTGAGACAGATCAGCACGAGATCAGACAAGTGCTAGAGCTGCCCTCAGAAGGATGGGAGAAGGCAGTATCTCATTAGCCAGCAATTAGATCAGGTTATGCTGACATGGTACTGCAGCTTTAATGAAGGCATTAGTAAAGACTCAAGTGCATTCAATTCAGAGAAGACAACAGCTTCAGTTTCTGATTTATCTTAGGCACATGACCAGAATAGGCCTCTTTTTCCTGCTCTTACCACAACAAACTGTATCACTAGGATATCCTTCTCTTAAAACACTAAGCTGAAGCTTTTTCCACTGTGAAGTGGGATAAATCAACTATGAATGTTTCATAGCCACATGAAGCACGGTAGTCTGGTTTTAAAGCCATTTTAAAACTGAATGTGAAGAAAGACAAATTATGTTGCTTTCAAGGTAGTGAAAGTACAATCTCTAAAAGAACAGGTTTCAACTTGTGCAGTTCCATCTTGCCCTGAGCAACCCATTTACACTGCGTGGTGGAACATACAGTCATGTATATTCCCTTTATTTATATTAAAGGTACAATGTGGGATCATAAAATGCATTACAGGCCAGAGGGATTAACTGAATATTGAACAACTCTACAGGACACGCACATGTACTTTCATGGTTCTCTTTCATCTGTTGAGATCAACTAAAAGAACCAAGGAGACTATTGGAAATGCTACGATAAAGATAGCACCAGTTGTTCTAGGTACAATAAGGCTACTGGGACAAGGTGGCAAGCATTTCACTGGGTACAGGGATCAGTTCTTTCTAAACAATAATAGTATTTCTACCTTATCCAGCCAGCTGCATGTCCTTGCCTACGTTACTAGAATTAATACTACACAGAACTCAATTTGTTGTTTATTTACAACTGCTCTTCTCACATGCTAATGAGTGACACCAGCTCTTCAGAGGGAGAATTTGCTCTTCTTGCCAATCCACCCTTGGCAGACTCTGCCCTTGAAACAGAAGATTTCAGGGAAGGACTGAAGCCAACGAGAGGGAATGCAAGGGAGGATAGTATGATATGAGAAGAATGCCTGCAATTTTACAGGGAGAAGACCCAGCTGCCAGTTATTCAGACGTCTGAACTCACAGATACTAAGCTGTTTCACCAACAAAAGGTACACATTTAGATACTCAACTGCCAGAAAATGCCAGGGAACAAGTGCTCCTCTGGGCTCTATCCTGCTTTATGTGCGCTTAGAATTGAAGGTGGATGCATTAAGCAATAATACAATATACCATGCTTCCTCCCAACCCTAAAACAAGAGAAACATCTTTAGTAGAACACCACCATCTCCATGCTAGACACAGCCTATGCAGATAATGCAGTTACAGGACAGCTTCTTCAACCTCCCCTGTGACTCAGATAAAACATTCTGGGATTGGGACTTTGTTTTTCAACAAGGAAAAACTTAAAATCACAAAGAACTTTGATCCTTCAAAACCAGTGAAGCCATTTGCCTCCCTTGCATTGTCTTCCAAGCTCCTATCAATCATAAGAGTGCTGCTGGGCTTTCCCAAATCACTTGACACCACTTGGAAAGCAAGGGGATCGCATGCTGTAGTTTTATCAGAATACATCTATTCAGTGCATCCAAAGCTTGCAATGAAGTGTGTACACAAATGCTTTAAGAAGCAATTGAACTGTGATGGTTTAGTGATCCCCAGACTTCTTTTGGCACTCAAACATGGAAGTTACATGCTAAAGCTGTAAAAGAAGAGCACCAAAGGATACCTTGACAATGATCATGTTTATAGTTCTAACAAGAATGAGCTGAAACACACATAGCATTCAGTACAACAACAGTGTACGTGTTTCATCAGGTATGTTTCAGTTTGTACACTAAAGGTGCCATACCAGTGTCTATTTCTTCAGTAGCAAAGCTGATGGTTTTCCACTTCCACTTTGTCTGTCACAGTTCACTGCTCTTTGTTTGCCAAACCAATTGCTCGAGTAGCTGTGTTAGAAATCTGATAACAAAGGAGATCCAAGTTAAAAATAAGCTTAAAAAAATCAGTACAGAAGTCGTGAAAAGATAGAACATCACTGAGTAGATCTGGACATCACTCAGCAAAGGGAAAATAAATCTGTGCAGAAAAAGCAGCAGCCTACGTGGCACTCTGGTGGCATTCAAGTCCCAAGAAGTTCCAGTTGCAGCAAGTGGAAGCCAATATCAGAGACTGAATCTAAGGTACTTTCTGTAAGATGTTTTCACTTACTACTACTTCTCAGTGTAGTTGCCTTGCTTATTTGTTTTTGTTTCTCCCCCAGATCATCACAGAAGGCAACTAGAATGCTAATATTTCTTTAAGGCTCAAGGATAATAATATCTGTCATATCTGCATTTACCTTGAAACACTTTCAAATTGAAAGTTATCTGAACAAGGCTCCTGAAGAGCAGAAAAGTCCCTCCTGGATACCACAATAACTCAAAACCTCAGTATTTTGAAGAGAACCCTCTTGATATTTTCTTTAAATCAGCTCTTGTGCATAAATACAAGTTATTTCATCCTGGATTTATTTAGTTTTGCTTGTCTTTCCTCAAAAAGCTATTACAGTCTGAAAGAAAAGGTTTTAGAATAACTTCTGGCTATAACCACACTTGGAGCATTGCCTACAGTTCTGGTGTCCTCAACATAAAAAGGACATGGAACTGTTGGAACAAGTCCAGAGGAGGCCACGAGGATGATCAGGGACTGGAGCACCTCCCGTATGAAGATAGGCTGAGAAAGTTGGGGCTGTTCAGCCTGGAGAAGAGAAGGATCAGGGGAGACCTCATAGCAGCCTTCCAGTATCTGAAGGGGGCCTACAAGGATGCTGGGGAGGGACTCTTCATTAGGGACTGTAGTGACAGGACAAGGGGTAACGGGTTCAAACTTAAACAGGGGAAGTTTAGATTGGATCTAAGGAAGAAATTCTTTACTGAGAGGGTGGTGAGGCACTGGAATGGGTTGCCCAGGGAAGTTGTGAATGCTCCATCCCTGGCGGTGTTCAAGGCCAGGTTGGATGAGGCCTTGGTTGTCATGGTTTAGCGTGAGGTGTCCCTGCCCATGGCAGGGGGTTGGAACTTGATGATCTTAAGGTCCTTTCCAACCCTAACTATTCTATGATTCTATGTTCCACACAGACTTGGTTGTAAGGAATATGTCTGAGGATACAGTTAACTTCCTGATGATTTAGGCTTCTCTACAGTCAACTACTACTACATTCCAGTTCCAAATTGATTACTGTTGTGTAACTTTAGGAGTCATGTAAATTCCTTTTGCTACATTGCCTGCATATTGTCTTACAAGTAAAATAAACGTTTTTCTAGGAGTTAACTTAGTAGTAAGCAAATATCCAGTGTTTTGAGGCTGCTTGAAGTACTAGATTAACTTGATGCTTACCTAAGCCTCTTCTCAAAATACCTTAGAGCCATTCCTTAGCAATTGAGTGCTGAGGTCTGTGCCCTGCAGAGTGGTCATAAGGAAAAAGTAAAATGCTTCTCTACCTATATCCATGTTACAGAAGAAGTGCTCAGAAAAGAAAAAGCAATTAGGATTAATTTGCTTGTACAATGCCACACTCAAACTAAGTTTTTACATTTTTAGTATGCTCAATTTGTACCAATCAGAAACAGAATCATCCAAATATCCACTAGTTAAATATGAGATGTATTTGAACAACACCTGATTTATCACATATTTGCAAATGCTCAAATACAAAAAGAGGAAGCAAAGCGTTAAGGCAAAGCAACAGATTTTAACTATCTGGCTAAAATCAGTGGTCCACCTCACCCCCTGCTGAACCTATGCTGGGTCTGAGACAGCTCAAGAGGGTTGTGTACAATCTCCCGCATGTGTGTGATAATCTTCTGCAACCAAACCACAACAAAAAGAGCCACCACTTTCATATTTCCTCCCTGCAGGTCTGGTTAGTTTTCACATGAATAGATATAGCTCTTGAAATCCAGTTCTACCTATCATAAAGTTGTTCCTTCCTTCCTTCCTTCCTCCAGAACTGATTTTAATACCATCTGAAGAACTGTTAAAAGGCAGAAAAATTCCCATAGGAAAAATCTTCTGAGTCTGAATTGGGAAATGAGGAGGAGAAGAGGGGGATGGGGAAGAAAAGGAAGACTGACATTAAAGGGGTTTGATATTAAAGGTTTTAAATTTCAAGTACTTATACTGGTTTACTTGCTCTTTTTTGTGTATTTAAAAAAGAGTTATTTTAATGGAAAGAAGCTGCAAGGAAGTTTACATGCATCTGTCTAAAATTAACTGCTTACCACTAACAAAAATGTGAGAGCTCCTTAAGGACTTGATTCCATCAAGTTTGATCTATGCAAATGTCTAAGTAGTCTCAGTTTTACCTAGCCAGTCAAAACTTATATGTAGAATGACTGCTTAATTTAATCCAACAGGTGGAACTCCAGGTTATAAATAGAGAAATGAAGGTACATTGAGATTAAGTGATTTGCACAAGACACGGATTAACAGGATTAGGATCCAGGTGTTGCCACTTCGAATTTCTTTGCTTGTCCCACATGTGCTGCAGCAAAGTACAACAAGGAGAGCAGAGAAGGGAAGAAAATGCTTACATCTTGTACAACAGAATCAACAATAAAATGCCAAAATCCTACTCAGCATCAGCTATTTGCTACAGATTCACTTTACACAAACCTAGAGCATGCCTATCATCAGACACAGTATTTTGAGTACACAAGAACTAATCTTATCTTAAATCAGCAGGCCACCTTATAAAACAAAGCTCCAGGCTGTGTGTGCATGTAAGGGTGTACAGACAGATGTTGCAGATCCATTCTTGTAGCAGAGAAAGCCAAAAGAAGCAATGAACAAAGACCTCAATTGCTGTATTACTTCTTTAAAAACCTGCTTTCCTCAGAAAGGGAAAATGCTTGATTGCTGCATCTGTGCAATGCATTTGCATGGCAAGGTTTTGGTAGGAGGAGGGTTACAGCGTGGGTGGTTTTATATGAGAAGCTGTTAGATGATTTTCCCCCATGTGTGATAGAGCAAAGAGCAGTCAGCTCCAAGACAGACCTGCTGCTGGCCAAGGCAGAGCCCATCAGCAACAGTGGTAGCACCTCTAGGATAATGTATTTAAGAAGAGGGAAAAAACCTGGTCAACAGCAGCTGGAAGAAAAGAGTGAGAATGTGTGAAACTAACAGCTCTGCAGGTGCCAAGGCCAGTGAAGGAGAAGAGGGAGGAGGTGCTCCAGGTGGTCCATGGCAGCTAATAGTGGAGCAAATACCACCTGCAGCCCATGAAGGACCCCACACTGGAGCAGGGGGATGCCAAAGGAGGCTATGACCCCATGGGAAGCCTGCACTGGAGCAGGCTCCTGGCAGGACCTGTGGACCCATGGAGGGAGGAGCCCACAGTGGAGCAGTTCATGAAGAACTGCAGCCCATGGGAAGGATCGACGCTGGAGAAGTCCATGGAAGACTGTCTTGCATGGGAGGGAGACCATGCTGGAGCAGGTGAAGAGTGTGAGGAATCCTCCCTTCAGGAGGAAGGGGCAGCAGAGACATAATGTGATGAACTGACCACAACCCCATTCCCTGTCCCTCTGTGCTGGTCGGGAGGTAGAGAAATCAGGAGTGAGGTTGAGCCCTGGAAGAAGGGAGGAGGAGGTGATTTAAGATTTAGGTTTATTTCTCATTACCCTATTCTAATTTGATTGGCAATAAATGAAATTAATCTTCCCCGAGTCAAGTCACAGAATCATAGAATCACAGAATAGTTAGGGTTAGAAAGGACCTTAAGATCATCCAGTTCCAACCTCCTGCCATGGGCAGGGACACCTCACACTAAACCATGGCACCCAAGGCTCTGTCCAACCTGGCCTTGAACACTGCCAGGGATGGAGCATTCACAACTTCCCTGGGCAACCCATTCCAGTGCCTCAGCACCCTCTCAGTAAAGAATTTCTTCCTTATGAAGGAGGTCTGGTTTGCCCACGACAGTAACTGCTGAGTGATCTCCCCCAGTCCTTATCTCAGTGCATGAGCCTTTCATTGTATTTTCTCTCTCCTGTCCAGGTGAGGAGGGGGAGTGACAGAGCAGATTTGGTGGGCACTTAGTGTCTGCCTGCTACCGGTGGCAGTGCTCACTTTCTGAGAAACATATAAATAACATTAACTAGGGTTTTTTTTGTCTTTTACTATTAGTTCTGCAATATGTCTTAGCTAGGATTCAAAGGAAATACTTCAGTAGATTACAAAACTGATTTCAGTGACTATTGATTTGTTTAACTCCTCTTGTTTAATAAGATTTAATACATCATTCATTTTGCCCTGCTTTGCTTAGGGGATACTTAAGACACAAAAGTTGTAGAAGATCTATAAGGAAAGAAAAGAGTCATGGAATCAGAAACTTTCCTAAAAGTTTATTCATGAACATTACCTCCCGTATGGAGACAGGCTGAGAAAGTTGGGGCTGTTCAGCCTGGACAAGAAAAGCTGCATGGAGACCTCAGAGCAGCCTTCCAGTATCTGAAGGGGGCCTACAAGGATGCTGGGGATGGACTCTTCATCAGGGACTGTAGTGACAGGACAAGGGGTAACGGGTTCAAACTTAAACAGGGGAAGTTTAGATTGGATATAAGGAAGAAATTCTTTACTGTGAGGGTGGTGAGGCACTGGAATGGGTTGCCCAGGGAGGTTGTGAATGCTCCATCCCTGGTGGTGTTCAAGGCCAGGTTGGATGAGGCCTTGGGTGGCATGGTTTAGTGTGAGGTGTCCCTGCCCATGGCAGGGGGTTGGAACTGGATGATCTTAAGGTCCTTTCCAACCCTAACTATTCTATGATTCTATGATTACAGAATACTGAGTATCAAACTAAAATGCAGTAACACAGCATCATTAGAAAGACACATTCTGCTAACGGTTTAATGTATTATTCTGTAAAACAGCACACATTTGAAATGCACAATGGAAGGGTAATTTTTATGCTGCCTAACTTCAGGCACCAAACTTAGGTCCTCAATGAAAACGCTGCTCTACCTAAACTCCTAATATAATGAATAGAGAGAAAGAGAATGAATCTTTCTTTGTATAGAAAGAGGACTAGACCCCGTGTTACTGTTCAAAACTGTTCTATCATTAGTCACTCTATGTTGGCTATCAAAGATGACAATGAAAACTAGATTTCTAGTCTGGGCATCAAACTCATAGGACAAGACATGACATACACGAGGTGCCACAGAGGACAAGCTCCAGCCACTATTCTTTAGCTACGGCTTTAGCTTCACCAGTTCACATACTCAACTTTCCCATAGCAGCCTCTTTGGAGCAAAGGCCAAGATCCCCCTTTGCTAGGTTTGAGATCCAAAGCTCAGCTTTTAAGGCTGTATTTCCAAATAAACAGCACGGTGTAACATAACCAGATCAGGTTCTAGGCTGCTGTGATTCATCACTGAAATAAAAGGACTCAGAAGATGGCCCTTCATGGAACAGATGTGTTCAGGAAATCCTCTACAACTCGCCTAGCAGGCTGGACCTAAGGGGAAAGAACAGTATGCTATTTTATAAGGTGGTCCCTTGAAGAACAACATGCTTGAACAAGACTCTACTAGTTAGTACTTCGAAGCTATGGAAAACCAACAAAAGACTGCAATCTCTATATAAAAGGGAAATATTCTGACTTTACAATGAGGGAAGATGAATGAAGAAGATACTCCAACATATAAAGTAGTTGCTATTTTGAGCTCCTTCAAAAGGGAAAATCACATGTCAATTTTACTTTAAAAGCTAGCAACTTCTGTACAGAGATTGGCTTTCTAAGTGATACAGTTACCAGCTAAATGCCAGAATGCTTATATGAGCCAAGGAACTGTGAAAGAGGATATACGTTACTAATGCACACACATAAAAATACCTTCCCCTCCTAAAGAGGGAAGGGTTGGTGTGAAAGTGATACTGAGCATGTGGTTGTACAATGGAGACGATGAACCTGATGACATAAGTCACCTCTGTGCCTGGCAAAATCTTGGAGCAGATTCTCCTGGAAGGCATGCTAAGGCACATGAAAAACAAGGAGGTGGTTGGTGACAGCCAGCATGGCTTCACTAAGGGGAAATCCTGCCTGACCAATTTGGTGGCCTTCTATGATGGGGCTACGAAACTGATGGACAGGGGCAGAGCAGTTGACGTCATCTACCTGGACTTGTGCAAAGCGTTCGACACTGTCCCACACGACATCCTTGTCTCTAAATTGGAGAGACATCAATTTGATGGGTGGACCACTCGGTGGATAAAGAACTGGCTGGATGGCCGCACGCAAAGAGTTGTGGTCAATGGCTCAGTGTCCTGCTGGAGACCGGTAACGAGTGGTGTCCCTCAGGGATCGGTGTTGGGACCAGTCTTGTTCAACATCTTTGTCAGTGACATGGACAGTGGGATTGAGTGTGCCCTCAGCAAGTTTGCTGATGACACCAAGCTGTGTGGTTCAGTTGATACGCCGGAGGGAAGGGATGCCATTCAGAGGGACCTTGACACGCTTGTGAGGTGGGCTGATGCCAACCTTATGAAGTTTAACCATGCCAAGTGCAAGGTTAAACAAGGAACTGCTGGGCAAACTCATGTGGGAAAAGAGAATCTATGGATTATGGAAGGAGGGGCTGGCCACTTGGGAGGAATATAGGACAGTTGTTAGAGGATGTAGGGAGGCAATTAGGAGAGCTAAGGCCTCCTTGGAACTTAATCTTGCTAGTCGGGTTAAGGACAATAGAAATGGCTTCTTCAAATACATAGCGGATAAAACTAACACAAGAGGCAATATAGGCCCACTGCTGAATGAGGTGGGTGCCCTGGAGACAGAGGATATAAAGAAGGCAGAGGTGCTGATTGCCTTCTTTGCCTCTGTCTTTACTCCTGCAGACTCTCCCTGGGGCCCCCAGATTCCTATAGCCCCAGAAGGAGTCAGGATAAAGGAGGAGTTTGCTTTGGTAGATGAGGATTGGGTTAGGGATCAGTTAAGCAATCTGGACATCTATAAATCGATGGGTCTGGATGGAATACACCCACGGGTGCTGAGGGAGCTGGCGGAGGTCATTGCTAGGCCACTCTCCATCATCTTTGGTAAGTCGTGGGAAACAGGAGAGGTGCCTGAGGACTGGAGGATGGCAAATGTCACGCCAGTCTATAAGAAGGGCAAGAAGGAGCACCCGGGTAATTATAGACCGGTCAGCCTTACCTCCATCCCTGGAAAGGTGATGGAACAACTTATTCTTGACACCATCTCTAGACATATCAAGGATGAGGGGGTCATTAAGAGTAGCCAACATGGTTTTACCAAGGGGAAGTCATGTTTGACCAACCTTATAGCCTTCTATGAGAAAGTAACTAGGTGGATGGATGATGGTAGAGCGGTAGATGTGGTTTTTCTTGATTTCAGTAAGGCATTTGATACTGTCTCCCACAGCATCCTCATAGATAAGCTAAGGAAGTGTGGGCTTGATGATCAGGTAGTGAGGTGGATCAAGAACTGGTTCAAAGGAAGAAGGCAGAGAGTTGTGGTCAATGGGGCAGAATCCAGCTGGAGATCTGTGACTAGTGGAGTCCCTCAGGGGTCGGTGCTGGGACCAGTGCTGTTTAATATTTTCATCAACGACCTGGATGAGGGAACTGAATGTACCCTCAGGAAGTTCACTGATGACACTAAACTGGGAGGGGTGGCTGACACACCAGAAGGCTGTGCTGCCATTCAGTGAGACGTGGACAGGCTGCAGAGTTGGGCGGGGAGAAACTTGATGAAATTCAACAAGGGCAAGTGTAGAGTCTTGCATCTGGGGAGGAACAACGCCATGTACCAGTACAGGTTGGGGGTTGACCTGCTGGAAAGTAGTGAAGGGGAAAGGGACCTGGGGGTCCTGGTGGATAGGAGGATGACCATGAGCCAGCACTGTGCCCTTGTGGCCAAGAAGGCCAATGGCATCCTAGGGTACACTAGAAAGGGTATGGTTAGTAGGTCAAAAGAGGTTCTCCTCCCCCTCTACTCTGCCTTGGTGAGGCCGCATCTGGAATACTGTGTCCAGTTCTGGGCCCCTCAGTTCAAGAAGGACAGGGACCTGCTGGAGAGAGTCCAGCGCAGGGCGACTAAGATAATTAAGGGAGTGGAGCATCTCCCTTATGAGGAGAGGCTGAGGGAGCTGGGTCTCTTTAGCTTGGAGGAGACTGAGGGGTGACCTCATCAATGTTTACAAATATGTGAAGGGTGAGTGTCACGATGATGGAGCTAGGCTTTTCTCAGTGATGTCCAGTGATAGGACAAGGGGTAATGGGTGTAAACTGGAGCATAAGAGGTTCCATGTGAACATCAGGAAAAACTTCTTTACTGTGAGTGACAGAGCACTGGAACAGGTTGCCCAGGGGGGTTGTGGAGTCTCCTACATTGGAGATATTCAAGGCCCGGCTGGACAAGTTCCTGTGTGATGTACTCTAGGTTACCCTGTTCTTGCAGGGGGGTTGGACTAGATGATCTTTTGAGGTCCCTTCGAACCCTCGGGATTCTCTGATTCTACACCTGGGTCGGAGCAATCCCAGGCACAGCTACTGGTTGGGCAGAGAAGAGATTCAGAGCAGCCCTGCAGAGAAGGACTGGGGGGTGTTGGTAGATGAGAAAATGAACATGAGCCGGCTTCAGTGTGCGCTCGCAGCCCAGAAAGCCAACCATGTCCTGGGCTGCATCAAGAGGAGCGTGACCAGCAGGTTGAAGGAGGTGATCCTGCCCCTCGACTCTGCTCTCGTGAGACCTCACTTGGAGCATTGTGTGCAGTTCTGGTGTCCTCAACATAAAAAGGACATGGAACTGTTGGAACAAGTCCAGAGGAGGCCACGAGGATGATCAGGGACTGGAGCACCTCCTGTATGAAGATAGGCTGAGAAAGTTGGGGCTGTTCAGCCTGGAGAAGAGAAGGCTGTGTGGAGACCTCAGAGCAGCCTTCCAGTATCTGAAGGGGGCCCACAAGGGTGCTGGGGAGGGACTCTTCATCAGGGACTGTAGTGACAGGACAAGGGGTAATGGGTTAAAACTTAAACAGGGGAAGTTTAGATTGGATGTAAGGAAGAAATTCTTTACTGTGAGGGTGGTGAGGCACTGGAATGGGTTGTCCAGGGAGGTTGTGAATGCTCCATCCTTGGCAGTGTTCAAGGCCAGGTTGGATGAGGCCTTGAGTGGCATGGTTTAGTGTGAGGTGTCCCTGCCCATGGCAGGGGGGTTGGAACTGGATGATCTTAAGGTCCTTTCCAACCCTAACTATTCTATGATTCTAAGTGAACTAATCTGTTATCTTCCTATAAGACTTTGTCTAGAAAAGCAAGTAGCAAAAGGGATTATAATGTTGAACTTGAAAACAACCAAAAATACATCCTACATCATCCCATGTAGGGCAGGCAGTGATCTACTATTCTAAGGCAATGATTACTGTCAAAACTTTTAAAAAGACAAAAAAAATCAGATTCTTACAATTTATCTAAACAATATTGCTTTATACTAACATACGTGTGTTTTCCTACTTGTCTCGTGGTAAAATAAGCCTGTGTCTGTAAGAAAAATACAAATTTAGCATATAAAATTGAATTCATAATATCAAAAGGCCAGATATCCTGATTTTACCTCTGACAATGTAAGCTTCAGCTAGTCACTTCATTGCCCCATTTCACTTTCTAGAACTGTAAAGTGAAACTGGTATTGTCAAGGTTTTTGGGAAGCTTCATTCCTTAGCATCTGTAAAATACCTGGAGATCCTCAGAAAGGAGAAAAGTGTCGTGACTGATCATCATTCTGAAATGAAGACATCACATTTGAGGTTCAGTCCATTACAGAAGGCAGACATGAAACACTCCTCAGTGCCTTTAGGACAATTACAATTGCTCAGTCATTTCAAGGGTTTGAGAAAAGAAGTTTCCAATCAGAGTAGACAGAAAACATAAAGTTCTTTCACGAAAAAGCTGCAGTGGTAACTGTTTAGTATCCTAATCAGGTTGACCAGTATCTGCTTTGCACCCTAACTTTGCACAGCACAGCAATCCCTTTGCCACTGCTGGCAGAAATGAAGAACTATCTATTAGCAGCATGGAAAGTGGGCATGAGAAAGAGGAAATAAAAAGCTTTGTTTCTTTCCAAATGTTTGGTTTGCTTTAGGTTCATTATGTACTCCATGTACTCTCTAGGCCCCCTTGATACTATTGTTTATTCTAACACCAGGTTACAAATAATACACAAATTCTACAGGGGAATCTATACCAGCTTATTAAATCAGCTGATATAAATTCTGATCACTTCTGGGACTAGACTTTAATGCATGAAAAGCTCAGAGAAGACAAGATTTGACAAGTAACTCTGTGAGCACTAGAACTGGCAAAGCTTTTATCCTACAGATTTGTGGTTCTTGGCTAACTGACATTGAAGTCTAGGAAGGTGTGAACTTCTATGGAAGCTTTTCCTGTGCCTGAAGCATTTCTAAAGTCTTTGTCTTTATAACTGAAAAATCATTGCAAGAAGCTTTAAGGAATTTATCTACCTGGCAAAAAGCAGGACCAGAGCCCTGGATTTGAGGAGAGCAGGCTTCAATGTCTTCAGAGATCTGCTTGGAAGAATGCCATGGGATATAGCTCTAGGAAGAAAAAAGGGTCAAGAAGACCTCATTGATATTCAAGTATCTCTTCCTCCAAGCTCGAGAAAGGTCCATTGTGCCAATGGAGGTTATGAGATTCATGCTTACTAAGAGCATGGAAGGCAAATCACTCTCAGATCATCTTATGAAGGAAGGCATCAGACTGTACATTATCACATCATGTTCCTGCAACAAATTCAAAATGGATCAAGCTTAACTTATAAATATTACTGACTAGATTTCATAACTCATTTGCAGATTACAGGTAAAGTACTGCCTTATCCCCATTCCACAAAGTAGTAGTAGTATATCAAAGTACTAATCATGCATGCAGATCACTTCTAATGATACTCATCTAGGATTCTCAAAAGGTGCATAACAGAACATAAACCAACAATCCTTTTAACCATACACAACACATTTATTCTTGATCATACTGATTTAAACCAGACTTACAGACGGTTATTGAGGCAAGGCGACTTTAAAGTGATGAACAAACTTCTACACTTAAGCACAGCTGTACTGTTTAACTAAACTAATTCAACATCACACCTTTATTCAAACATGGACATACTGAATGGCACCAACTACAGAACAGGGACTTCCTGAGAGACAAGGAATTTGCAAGCAACTTGCCTAAAGGTTTGCTGGAAGAGCTTGGCAACATAGCTACAGAATAGAAATTCAGCTCATGTCAGTCCTTTTAACACCACAGGGAAAAAAACAGTTCCTCCAAACAAATAAATGGCATTCCCAAGCTTATTTTACTGGAATAACTGAATTTAAAATTGGTTTTAAGTATAACTTAATAAATGAAGGGGAAATGAGATGGTGTGGTTGTTCAAATTCACAATCAACAAACAGGGAAAAAACTTCTAGATATAGGTCAGGTCTGCTTAACTCCATAGATGGAGACACAGCCTCTAGAGTTAGAAGCACACTATATAAATCAATCAGGTTAACTTAGGAAACTAGGGATTGAATTTGCAGTGATGGAAACTATACATAACAAGACCACCAGAGAGGAAAGCTGTAAGAAGCAGCTGGGACAACAAAGGCATAAAGAAAACTGGTTCAGAGATTTATCTGCAGCTGGACAACAGTACTTTAAAAAGAGCAATTTTAAAAGGTAGATAATACTTCACTTATCACCTAGGTTACTTTCAAGAGTTAATTGCAAGTGTAAAGGAGGGTCCTTACTCTTCTATTCACACTGATCTGGAACACACATTCTCTCTTCATAGTGCTCTTCCTTAGGTTGCATCTACACTGCTCACAGTAGCTCAACACAGAGATGCCAGAGTTTATTTTGCAGCAATGACCTACATGGATGCACTGTAACAACACTTCCCATATGTCAGCTGATCTGCTGAGATAGATCAACTCATCTCAGGCTGCTGTCAAAGAAATAGAACTCTGCACTTTCCAGGTCCCGAGCTAGTATCTTGAGATAGTGCTGAATTGTATCATGTGGAAATCCAAGCCAACACTGAGCTTAGATTGTCTAAATAAATGCTGCATTTCACAACACAAACACTTCAAGCCAACAGCATGAGGAGAAATAAGGTTTATGGTTCACTGAAAAGGGATGAAGGTAATTCTTTCCTCAGTTCAGGGACTTTCACAGCTCAGGGCAGGTTTAAGAGCAACAGGGGTTTGAAAGCAGACGAGAGCTTCACAGTATAAGGAATCAAAAGAAAACAAGATTTAATCTTGTGATTTTTAAGCCTTTTTAAAGGAGATTTTTAATCTCCTTTCTCTACCTCCCTTTCAACATCTCTGGTGCTGAACAGTAGACCAGAAAGGTCATAAATCAACTTAGTTAATGAAGCTAACGCTTCATAGATCTTCTACTGGATGATCACCTATGCATACACAGTGTGTAGATCATCTCTCAAGACTTGCCATAAGTGAAAGAAGAGATAGGCCAACTTCATTTAATATAAGAAACATAGAGCATTCAGAGTCCCAGCCCAGATCACACAGCTTAGAACTAATTTTATTCGAGGGAACTTCCCCACAATTTGGAATGCGAACTCTTCAGGGCCATACTGGAACCGAAAACAGTCTTAATTGAAAAAATCCATTTCAGTTGGTTTGCATAAGAATGCTGTCATAGGGATGGGAAACTGGCCAAAAGACTGCAAAGCAAATGGTAATAATAATTACCAGTTGAATTTTGGATAATTGCTTAGCAAAATGCAATAGTGATCACTGTACATAAGCTCATTTATATGTTTCAGTCAACTGAGAAAAAAAGAACACGTAATTTAACTTGCCAATGACACAATCAGTGAAGAACTCTCAAAACACACAATATAGCCAGAAAACATTAGAAAACAAACAGAAAAGCTTATTGGTTTTCCAAAAAAAAAAGGACATTTAGGGAGATACACATCTAGAATATGAAAAAACATTTGGAAATTAAGAGGAGCTGGTGCATGTTCAGAGATATAACTGAAAATTAATTGTAATATGGGGTAGGGTGTGGGGAAGGACTCAACCAAACTAAACCAGGTTGAATACGGAGGACTTCCCGTGTACTGCATTTAATTTCACAAACTGCATTGACAAAATAGTATGGACTGAATTTAGGGAGAGGCTAGCTGAACACTGCCCCACGTGCTACTACTTCTACAAATGATTACTGCAATGCATTTTAGATCTATGTAACACAGATGTTTTAACTTACAGTGCTTGCAGATAGACCTCACCATCTCTAAAACCCTCCACTTATTTCTCCTCATCTTCAGAAATCCTTTGTCCTGACATTCCAGTCATCAGCGGTTCCAGGCAGAGCTATGTTGATAAATCATAAATAGCAACAGCTAGAGTTTTAGGGCAAAGGAACTGCGAAGTGAGTAAAGAGTGGAGAGCAATCATTTCAGCCAAGGCTATTTCCCTGCAGAGAGAGCTTCCAGAGAACACTGCATTAAAAAACACAGCTTAATTGTCTTTAGGATATACTATGAGACCTTACTGATTCGTAACAACTTTCTAACAATAATATGGTATAAAGATCTGATTTGGTTTTAGTAACAAAAGTGAAAGAGCAGAAGATTCTGACATTTGTGGCAATTATCACTGTATTGTTCTATGCATCTCACTAAACAGAGACTGGCTAAGCTACAAATGGAGATAGTGTAACAGCTTACAAGGGAGGGAGTAAAGAAATAGGGAGGAATTTAATATATAGAGTTACATGTGGAAATATTAGAATTACACTAGTGAGCGAAGGGGGTTTGGAACCTCAACTAATTTTAACATGCATTAAAACAGCATCTTCCAAAAAAAAAAGCTGGCAGAACAGTGGTCCTTCTTGCTCTTCTCAATCTCCACGTTTCAATCTCCACGTTACAAGAATCATGCAGACAGGACATTTCTTTAATCTTTTTGTAAGGACTCTACCCCTCCTGGTGAACTCAAGAACTACTCAGAGAGACACCACTTCTGTGACAGAGATTGTGTGCCTGGTTGTGGTAAGCTTCTCTTCCACAAGCTCCAAAGGTAGTTAGGCTTCCAGTTCCCTAATCCAAGTGTGCAGAAGCAAAGAGGCAGCCATTACCCCACGTGATGAATGCAGAAACCAAGATATCTTTACGGAGAAGATTTTATTTCAATATGAGCACTACTTGCTCAGTACTTTTTGTCTGAAGCGGGGGGAAGAGTCTGCAAAAAGAATCCTCAGCCCATATAATCCAACATACTTTCTCCAGCAGTTCTATGCTTCAGTGCTGTGTGCATCTAAATAAAGTAACAGTCACCCTGGAGTGGAAGCAAAAGATCCTGTATCTGGTGTTGAACCATTCCAGGGCTGTATCAACAGTATCAAACAGCAGCTATTTTTGCTTGAAGCAATGGAGGGGGGGGGTGAAAGGGTGGAAGCTGTTAAAAAGCACTAAAGAAAGCTTGGGCTCTAGAAAAAAGTGCCAATGGTCCTGACTGAGCTTTCTGTTCACTTCTCAATGCATCAGGACTGGAACAAGTTTCTCAGCGCAAAATTTCTCTAATTGGCTGGAAAGCATTTAAGGAAAAAATCTTTTTAATTAAAAACAGAGAAGCAACAAGACATGAAAGCCATGGGGGTTGGGAGAGGCATATGTTGACCTCATGAAGCTTCACAGCCGAACTCTACAGGGGCTGTTTAAACTGAGAAAGCACAGTTTTAATTAAAGAGTCCTGAGGAACAGACAATTCAAAAGAGCAGGTCAGCTAGATTCCAAGAGGTCAATTTAAGCAAAAGCAGAGGGAAAACAAGACTTCTGGTCATTTTGCCTTCCTCTGGGAGAAATCTGTTGCTAACCGACCATTATGCTCTGTGCTTCTCAACAGAAAAGCTAAGCTGTCCTCTAACCACCTCTATGGGTGTTGGGTACCACTGGTAAATGTTTACAGGAGAGAAGAAATCTTGTGAAGTCCATCCCAGACACTGAATGACATTCTAAAATAAACCTACTTTTGTTCCCAGTGCGTGGAATCCCAGATATGCTTATACATACTTGAAAACAGAAGGAAGGATCTTGCTAATCTTCTAAAACAAGTGGAAAATCCTGTAAAAACAACATCCAGCACATCACTGAAGAGAAACCCTCCTCTTAAAAGAGAAAACCAACAAACTTGCTCTTTACTTTTTGAAGTGTGTTACGTTACTATCGCATTTAGTGCAGCTAGTTGTTTTTCCTTGCTATTCGGAGACAAAAGGAGAAATCAATCTAGCTTACAAACATAGCAGTTAACAAAGGGCAAGGTAACTAGAACCCATTAAGTATCAGGCTAACATAGGAAAATTGAACATAAAACCTGTGAAGAACTCTCTGTGGAGAACAACTTGCCAGTAATTCAAAAGGATAAGGAATTAAGAAGAAAAGTAGTATCTAGAGTAGTTTCCCAGGAGAAACAGTAATGCTAGAGCATGGTTCTGCATGTACAGGGGTTGTCACATTTAAATATTGCTTCTGTTCAGATAGATTTTTCTCTTATTAGCCCTTTGAGAACTCCAGGCTAGATGCCTCTGCTTGGGTGATCAAGGTGTATATTCCAAGTCAAGGCATGGTTACTTCAGCACTGACAGAGAAAGCAGCAAATTTCCCTGCATCAAGGAGGAGCAACTGGCAGCCAAATGAAGCCATCAGTTCACTCACTGGCGAGACATCGTCTACTCTTCTAAGACTCCAAAGAAACACTCAGAAGTGGAAACTAGGGGTTTAGTTTGTCTGGGGGGCTGAGAGTTTGTGTAAGCTTGGATATTGCATCGTCTTACATCTCTAATTTTATTCTCCCTTGCTTCCCTCCAGCCAGAGTGCAAGCTTTGATGCAAGATCTCATTTATTATGCTGACCTATATCTGCACAGAGCTGGCATTTATGCAGTTTATCAGGAACACATCCTCCACAGATAGGAAAAAACCCACTTAAACTGAGCTTCAAATCTGGAATGAAACATAAAGTAAATGAGAGGGGGAAATGGCAGTAAACACTTCGCTAGCAAAGGAATAAATAAAAACAAGAGCATCCTGAGAAACATGGAAGTTAGTGAATGTAATGCTTTAGACAAGAGAAGACAAATATGCCTTCATAGTTCTTCACAAACATAAATCCATGACAATACTGAAGCATGGAGCAATCCCTGCCCAGAAACAGGAGGGAAAACTGGGAAAGAGCAGAACCTTGCTAAAGAGGGCAAAGAGCGTATTTTCATTCTTTTCTGCACATAGAAATTGCATTGAAATAAAATGGACATTCAAGGAATAACTCTCCATATACCTGACACAGGGCACCAAGTACAGAAAGATCCTAGTTTAGGTCTCAAAAGCCATATATCAATGTTAAACCAAACTATACTGCTAATTCAGAACCAGCCAGGTTGTTTGTCCCATGCTCGGTTGCATAGTAGAAGATAACCATAAACAGAACTTCTTAGCAGGACTCCATAACTCACTTACCTCCTTGTAGTGGGTTGGCCCTGGCTGGATGCCAGGTATCCACCAAAGCTGCTCTACCACTTCCCTCCTCGGGGAAGAGAAAATACAATGGAAGGCTTGTGGTTTGAGATGAGAACAGGGAAAGATCACTCAGCAATTACTGTCATGGGCAATTGGGGTTGTGGTCAGTTCATCACATGTTGGCTCTGCTGCTTCTTCTACCTCACATGGAGGACTCCTCACACTCTTCCCCTGCTCCAGTGTAACCAGCGTAACCCTGCTCATGGAGGAGACAGTCCTCCATGAACTTATCCAACATGAGACCTCCCCATGGGCTGCAGTTCTTCATGAACTGCTCCACTCTGGGTCCCCCACAGGGGTCACAAGTCCTGCAGCAAACCTGCTCCAGCACGGGCTCCTCTCTCCACAGGGCCACAGGTCCTGCCAGGAGCCTGCTCCAGTGTGGGCTGCCCAGGGGGTCACAGCCTCCTTCAGGCATCCTTCTGCTCAGGTGTGGGGTCCTCTGTGGGTGGATATCTGCTCACCATGGACCTCCATGGGCTGCAGGGCACAGCCTGCCTCACCATGGGTTGCACTACGGGCTGCAGAGGGATCTCTGCTCCATTGCCAGAAGCACCTCCTGCCCTCCTTCTGCACTGACCTTGGCGTTTGCACAGCTGTTACTCTCACGTATTCTCACTCCTGTCTTCCAGCTGCTGTTGCACAGCATTTTCCCCCCCCCTTCTTAAATACATTGTCACTGTCAAAATTGGCTCAGCCTTGGCCAGCAGCAGGTCTGTCTTGGAGCTGTCTGTCACTGGCTCTATCAGACATGGACGAAGCTTCTAGCAGCTTCTCACACAAGCCACCCCATAACTCCCTCATTACCAAAACCTTGCCACACAAAGCCAATACACTCCTGCATATTATATAATGTTTAGATTGTCAAAATTGTGTGATCATAAAATGAGATGCTGTAGCAACAAACTATCCATAGACCCATGACTCCATGCAAGCTTGTATAAGTGGTTTTGATTGATTTGCATGTATGGTCTTGTGTTCTACTGCAGTGATCGTAAAGAAACAACTTAAAACTAACTTCTAGAATAATCCAACTGGAATACGTACCACCAGCCACGCTTCCAAAGAAAGCTCCACAGTGAAAATCTTACTTACTTTGGGCACCACTAAGTCTGACATTTTCCTATCGTTAAGAAACTCATTCTATAGTTCAGATCATCAATGATTTCACTTCTGGATGCTGCTGTTTGCTGTATAACATGATTTCCTTCCCACATTCATTCAAAAGCAATGTATTTCAAGGAAAGAAATCCACGTCTAGTCTATGCCTGAGTGTGGTAATAACCTTAATTCACCCACCACATTGCACAGGTTCAGTTTCTTAGTAAATGAGTTTAGCTCTTAACAGACCATGGGTGTTCTGAGTTCCCCTACACATGAGCATAGCAGAAAAAAATCCCATAGCAAATAAAACCAAAATGACTAAAATGAAGGTTCTAGTCTGTAATTAATTGCTAGAGAATCAGAGAAATTGGACTGAGCAGATGAAAATATAGACAGGAAGTTCTCTGAAGTGATGCATTTCCGTCTCTAGTTAATGTAAAAAGAAAATGTATATAAATGTATAAACATACAGGTAAGCATGCCGTATTTGCTCAAACTAAAAAGCACAGCTTTAAAGTCAGAAAAAGATATGTTGAACCTTGTAAGGCCACAACCAGAGCATAGTAACATTCCCCTGAGCTTCTGTTCCTGTGCTCTCTCTTCCCCTTCAAAGTACTTTGGTGTTTACATTTTCTTCCACAACCTTTTCCATATTCACATAAAACTGCTAAAAGTAAAAGCCAGTGAGATACTGTGTAGCTAAAACTTTTCAGCTCTTTCCAACAAAGCCAGGTGCCCACCATTTGGCTAAGATCAGATGCTAGATAGATGAAGCCTGATGAAAACCTGCATTGAAAGTACAGCAGTGGGTACTTTCCATCAGATAGCTTCTTCTCAATTTGTCAACAAGATTTACCACTGACACCTGCAGTTCTGGTGGATGACTTCTTTATTATCATCTAATTCTCCTACAGGAATGTTCTAGGAGTCTACAATTTATCTTTCCTGACCACGACCTGACCTCATCTCAAGTATGTCCTCACTACGTACCAGTCAGCTTAGTACCATACAGAAGCATAGTTGGTCATTTCAGTAGCTAACTACAGATTTTGTCATGTTCAACTACAATTGTCTTCTTTCCAAGGATCTAACGGCATATGTCAAAAAGTCCATAGCTATTCAGAGTCTTGCAAACTCTGTTCATCATGAGCAGTGTTGCAAAGCTGAACCAGGAGACAAGGTTTCATCCACACTTAAGAAATGGTCCTGGTCCTCTCTAAAACAAGAAGTGAGGCTGAATAGCCTGAAACAAGTGAGGCTTATAGAAAAACAAACCACCAAAATTCACATTTGTACAGCAACATTCAGTATATTTGCCTAAAATACTAAATTAAAAAGTTAAAACCCCGTAATTTTAGTTGCATGTAGTTACATGAGTTTATTTTGAACTCTGGCCAGTTCTGTAATACCTAATATACCGAGTGCAGTATAAGAATAGTTAGACAAGACAGCACAGTGCTGAATAGCTATTTTGGCATTGGAACTTTTTCCTTGTGGGTAGGTGTTGTGGTTTAACCCCAGCAGCAACCGCTCATTCACTCCCCCCTTACCCAGCCCTGGTGGGATAAGAAGGAGAATCGGAAAAAGGTAAAACCCATGGGATAAGGACAGTTTAATAATTGAAATAAAGTAAAATATAGTAATAATGGGGTGGGGGTAGGTGTGAAGAGACAGAGGAATAAAACCCAAGAAACACAAGTGATGCACAAGAGCATGAGAGACTGAAAAGTCCTTGACCAAGGTAAGCACTACTGAGCAACAATTCACCATCCTAGAGCCCAACACCACTCCACCTCCTGCAGGGCTCTCAGTCAAAGCTCTTGGTACCCCAACTGCCCAATAATCTCAGCACCTACAGCCCTCATGCACCATACCCTATATTCTAACCATCTCTGGGTCTGCTGACCTGCTGCCATCCACCAACCTCCAGCACTTTATTTTTGTCTATACATCCTCACACACAGGCCCACAACATCCTCCCTCTGATGGAGTGTTGCTTGAGATGCTGTTCTGTAATGGAAGCAGCACTGGCAGCAAGGTGCTCCTACACTACTTCACGTAATGTGAGCATTTTTTAACTATTCCTCAGGCAACTGTGCTGGTGTCTCCCTGTTATCAACATTAGAACACATTGTGAAGTGTCAGTATTTGTACTGCATCAATAGCCTCGCTGATGATTTTAATGTCAAGGGAATGGGACAGCAGCAGACATTAGAATACTTGCCTCCATTCTTCCCCACTGTTCGGAAACACCTCCAGAAGGTCCGAAGGAAAGATGCCCTGTTATGAGGAGTAGCTTGAACAAAGCTGAACTCACGGAACAAGATGTGTGTTCCTTGACGCACACTGTTAAAGCTGTGGAGATAAAAGTCAAACCAAAAGAACGTTAGAAAGCTGAACCAATGTCAATGTTCTGGGGCCAGCTAGAGCAGTGGCAACAAAACCACTGGCAGTTACGTTTTGTGAAACCCAATCTCCAAAGCTTAGACCCATCTGTTCTCTAGAGAGAAAACCATCTGCAAAAACCACACACTGAAATTTAATTATAGGAATTAGAGGTTTGTGAAAGTAAAATTCATTCTAAAGAATCCCAGCAAGGGGTGTCCAAGAGCCACTGATTTGAAATCAATCCATTGGAAAATGGCTGGCCAAGAGTAACTTTTGTTTATCTGACCAGAAGATGCCCTTTCTTTTAATACCATTGGTACTTCACTGCTATTCTCACCACAGTTTTCTGTGAAGCCACTGGAAATATATAAAGAAATAAATAAAAATCCTCTTTACAAGACTTAAGATTTAATTTTGAGGTTACTGAAACTTGTACATATTGCATGTATATGCATCATTAAAATCTGCTGCAGTTGCCATGAAGAGCAGATGGACACTGCACTAAACAACACTTTGCACTAGTGTATTTTGAAGAGAGTAGCTGGTCATTATGATGGATTGTCAATTTGATATTCACATTCTTGCATTTTAGTACAAATCTCACCTATTTGACTTGTAAGCACTTTATGGTAACTTTATATAGCAAGCATATAGAAAACAACCTTTTCTAAGGTTTCTCTGAAGTGTGAGCAGCTCTCCTTTGGGCATGGTAAAGCTCAACATGCAAGAACAATAGGAATGCAAATACAAACATTATCTACCAAAAGGTACAATGACAGGGCTGTCTCAAAGATAGATTTTCTGCATTTCGCTCTGCATCATGCAAGTGGGACTAAGCCTTCAAACACTCCAGAGAGATCATTAAAAACATTCACTTGGGACAGCAGCTTAACTCCCCCGCACAGGAGAGAATTAATGAAAAGATGGAAGTTCACTTTCATCACAGCAGAACCTCTCCATAGGCAGCATCTCCACAACAGACAAAATCCAGTGGTCACTGTGAACCCTCTCAGTCTGCAACTTTAAATCATCTCTTTAAATATAAATAGCTTAAATCACTTGATCCTTCATCGTATAGAAGAGGGTCTTACATGGGAAAAAGAATTATACCAGAGAGAGCTGAGTGAAATGAAAAAGTCATGTAAGAACTGGGAGGGGGCTGTGGAGAGAAGCCAATGTAATTTCACTGAAAAGAATTACAGTTCCTGGGTTTTAGTGTCCTGGGTCTCAAAGACATAAGAGTAAATGGAGTTTTTTGTCATGTGTTGACAGCTAGGTGCAGAACATTGCTTTTAACCCTCCTACCCAGGAGGAAATGCAACTCAAATAAGTACAATCACCTTATGATTAAGAAATACTCATGCCTTGTGAATTCTGGAATTAGAAATACTCTTTCTGTACATATCATGGACAAATATATTATTTTGTATTTATGAAACCTTTTTCGGGCATCAGTTCTGTATAAACCAGAGGAAAACTCAACCATTGTCCCAAGAGATTAAATAAATAAATCATATGCCTGATCAAAATATGCCAGGATTACAGGAAAGGGCTCCCCTGACTATCGGATAAGTAAAGAGCATTCATTACGATGTGCTGTAGCTCACTGCCTTAGAGTGACTGAGTTCAGAATAAGGGAAAGCAACTTGCATGAAGTCCCACAAGATGCCTGTGACAAAGCTGGAAACGGGATTTCGTATCTTCTCATCCCAACCAAACAGCCTGTAAGACTTTCCATTTCCAATTTGCATTGTTTGGCTGATGATTTGACAGGCTGATGGAGAAAAGAGGGATATGAATGAAAAAAGAAGAAACGTGGTGTAATAGGAGAAGGCAGCTTTTAGAAAGATGAGATATGTAAGGGAGACGTTCAGGAAGAGAAAGAAGATGAAGGCTCAATCATACAATTAAATGCATCAAATTACGTTGCTCAGAACTTCAGCACATGCAGCTTCTGGAAGCAGATCCTGGCACAACTGTAATGTAAAGGTCCAGACATGAAGCTAACATACTATTAATTCACAGCAGACAGCTCTACTATATTACTCCTTAGTTCTAATAAGTGAAAACTCCAGTCACTTGCATTTTCAGCATGGGATGGCTCTAAAGCTAGCAGGCAGAAGGGTATGATATCATTTGTTGTTGCTTACTCAGTTGAAAGAGTGGGTGGATATGTTGGAACATCAGCACACCTGGATGTGCTGACAGCCAAGTGCCGCCAGCTAGTTGAGTAAAAGAGGTACTATATTGCTTTCATTCCTCATTTCTCACAATAAGATCTTGTTTAACTATACAATGGAAGGACTTTTTCTCCCAAAAGGTCAAGTCTGCAAGTAGAGGAGGCAGAATTTTATCTCAGTTGAGATGCTGCATTTCAGAAACCCTACTGCACAAATGTCTTCTTATAAGCTGGAAAAGTTCAGCTTAAAGGAGCCAGCCTTTGACGGAGCTATCCAGCAAGCAGACCAAGGACAAATCAACAGGTCTATTTTCAGGCAGGGTCAAGATTGCTGCAAGAGACAGGAACAGTATACACGTTGAACAAACTGTGTATTTTGAAATGCCTTTTATCATGGGTAGATGATAATGGTACAAAAATAACTTGGCCACATTTTCCTTAACTTTCTGGAGGTAAAGCTACCAGTAATGTGGCCAGTGGTAACAGACTGCAGGTAAACCTTCTGGAAGTTACAGAAGCAGTGACGACCCAAAGCTGTTGCAGGTATTCCAACAGCATGTAGGGATTATGACCAATACTTTATGTATGATTTTTAGATATGTGCCAACAGACATCCTTTTCCAGTTTCTCTTGAGCGCAAAAAGGAAATAGGCTGCAGACTCAGAGGAATGGCTTAAGTAAACAAGATATCAACAGCAAAGCAACACACTTAGCGCTCAGCATTCCCAGCAAGTTCAACAGCTGCTGAGATTCTTCCCTTAGGGTTGCTCAGTCTTCCTTCTGTCTGCCCTCCTCTCACTGGTGGCCAGAGCTTATCAGCACGTCTGCAGGAGAAAGACTTCTGTCTGAAGCAGGGTATCTCAACAAGGCATTAGCTTGTTCTCAGTCATTTAGAAATGGGTTTGTGAACCCAGAAGAAGGGAAAAATAAGTTTTCACTTCTCTGGTTAACTTCTCCTTTCCCAGTTTTGGGCATTTAGAGCAGTCATCTGCACGAGATTCCTTCAAGAAAGCTTTCAACAGCTCTGTAAGCCTCCAAACGTCCTATTGCATTGTCCTGGCCCTCTACATTACCAGTGAATAGAGCAGGCAAATTACAGCATTAACAAAAGTTACTAAGGACGTGATTTTATTTGTCTTGCTGAAACTGAGACTAGAAACTGAACTGAACGTTCATTAGTTATTTCACACAAGGATTGTTATGCAACTGGATATTCCGTTAACAAACGAACTTCTCCCTTTCACTCATGAGAATATTCTGGAGAAAGATGAGCAAAGTAAACCAAGGTTCTCACTCGCTGGGAAGATCCAAAGCAGCTTTTGCAGTAAGGACTTCAAGATGCTTACTTTTTCACTCCTTTCCTTTCCATGCCCCAAAGCAGCTAAAAGATAGAGCTCTTTCAATGCCACTGCTGAGAAAGCTGCCTCTTGCAGCACACCCAGTCCATGCTTGTGGGATGGCACGTGCACGTGAGAGGAACTAAAAAAGGTTTGGGAGGAGACTGTGCTAGAACAGCTCCAGCTCTCAGAAACGGCTGTGCTGGGAACTCCAGCATTCAGGTGCTGCTTCCCTGAATAGAGCTGCTTTCAGTAAGGCTTTGTCTTTTGTGTAATTACGTTTCAGCAGCTTGCCAGAGTTCAGAAACTTTCAAGCACTCTTTTCAAACCTTTGGACTTCTAAATAGACTGTACAAGTCCCAGGATGCTATGGTAACATCCCAATTGAAACCCACTACAGTCGCTAGCCTCTGCTTGCTGAACTCAGGCAAAGCCAAACATGCACAATGCAGAAAAAGCCCCGAGTCCCCAAGAAGGACAGAAGTGCTTGCCAGGACCCTGCTGTCGCTCTAGCAGGTGCCACCTTTGGTTACCATGCAAAGAGCTGAATGAGTTTACAGGACCCCTCCTCTACTAAATAGAAAACAAGAAGCCGGGACTGTTATTCCTTAACTTCCAGCATTACTGCTTGCATTTTCCATCAAAAGCATGATGAAGGAAGCAAATCACTTTGAAGGCTTATCCTGCTTTTCCAGTGTGAACAACTTCCCCCCCCCCACCCCACACTACTTTTCTTCTCAGTTACACAAGTGTCTAAGTCATTAAAAGAGAATCAAGCATCTTAATGGTAGTCTCAAATGCAAAGTTGCTATTGGACACTACATCTAAACTGACTGAAACATCTGTAGAGAGAAACAGCACAGAGGACCAGATGTCAACATTATGGGTATCTCAGGGTTCATTTCCTCTTGAAATACACTCTGGATCAACTCTAGTCTGGTCCCATGGGCTGAATGCTCATTTGCAGTTGGAACACATCTTCCAGTTCAGTTCCATCTGAAAGGAACTCAGGTCACAAGCTCCAAGACTGCTTCATGGTGTGAACCAAAGCACAGTAAGTAGGGATAATCAGGAGTATTAGGATTAGAGACTGTGGTACAATAGGTAACAAAGAATTAGCTCCAGCAATGGAAAATACTGACATTCAAAAGGCTTTAAAACCCAGGCAGTTACTGTTGTTAAATAACTCATCCACACACAAAGCATCCCCAAGTGACCAATCCCACTTACCCCAAGGCTATGATCTGAAACAGCAAAGTGAGGCTTACCTTCCCTGGAATGAGGCCCAAGAGGGAACACTTATAACTGTACATACACCATCAGGAAAAACAAATCCCAGTTTCACTGCTGGGATGAATAAATTACTACTGCAGGAGTGCAGTTTAATTTTAGATGATTCTATTCTTCACCTCCTGGTTTAAGTGTACTACATTACTTACAATATTCACACCAATCATGGGACTGTTTCCCTCTTTGAAGGTAGCAGAGAAGCATCAGCATTCCTCAGTTCAAAGCTGTTTTATCAAGTGCTTTGACAAATTCCACAGACATTAAAATTTGGGACAACGAAGTCAGCCTCAAGGAACTCACCATCTTCCTCTAATGAAATTAGCCGTGCTTTTTAGGCACTTCCTCTGAAATGCATTAGTAGTGTTAAGATGAAACAGATGCTGAGAGTTATTCCTGATGACTGGCTTTAAGGAAAAAATCTTTTTTAACAACTAGGCAGATAGGAAATCATTAACACTCAACATTTTGGCGAGACTGGGTGATGTAACACCACAAACAGACTGGATTTTCTGAGATCCTTTCTGTCTCACCCACTCAAGTTTATTTCAGCTGAAGGGTGTGGAAAGAGGGAAAGGAGTGACACAGATTTTAATGATTTGTTTTCAGGCTTCTTGGTATGGGCTCAGCAATCTCTGTATTCATGGCAGAGTTAGTACAGGTGGTACAGAGATTATCCCAAGCGCTGTTTGAAAGGAAATGAACCACAGCACCTGTGACACAGCTCAGGGTAGGCAGCGAACAAGCTTTCTTATGTTGCTTTGCAGCAAATCAAACCCTCTGGGACCAGTCTACAGTGGGGAGAAGGAAAGGATTAAAGGAGTTGCTGTGCTTGCTGTTTATTACCCAGAATCTCTTTATCTTTTTTAGAGCGTGTGTCCCCCCCCTTAATTTTTCCTATGCTAGGTCAGTAATTTAACACCTTGAAGCTTTCAAATCAAAAGCTAAAATGACTTTACTGCATTGAATTATTAGCCCAGGATTAAAACCAAAAAAGGCAAATGGGGGCGGGGGGGGGGAATCTCTAAAAACAGAGGCCTTTTGATCAGAGCAGCATCCTGCAGTTTGCTGTAACTCAAGCTGGCCATTCTTACATAGTAGGAATTAAGGACTCCCCCTGCCAGGCAGGGCCCTATTAAAACACAATAGCTGTTTGAAAAGGGTAAGCAAGCTGATATGGATATAATAGACCACATATTGGGGCCCCTTTCTACTCTGAAATAAAGCTGCTTCTTAGAGTTATGAGCTGGGAAACCTAGTATTCAGGAAGATGGGAAAGGGCATACAATGGACGATGGTAAATAGCCCTGCAGAAGCCCTCCAAGGTGCTTAAGGGAAAAGTAAAGAAGCCTTCAGAGATAAGCATCAATCACCCACGACTAGCTCTTTCAGGCTGCTCAGGTGGTATTTCAGACCACATGGGGTTTCAGTGAGGCTGGAAAGGTCTTGCTGGTATAACCAGAGATTTACTTTTTATAGTAGAAAACACAGGGAGTTGTGCACCACAGAGACAGCTGCATGAATACCATTATAACTGGTTTTATGGAGATCATTGCAAGTTGCTACCCAGCTTCCCACAAAAACCCCTTGCCCTTTCCCCCCCCCAAACCTAAAATAAATAAAACAATCTAGAATGATACCTACCCAAAAAAAGCTGCAAACTCTCCAGCTAATATATTTAGTATTTGTTCAAACTGCTCCAACTTGACATTTTGGGGCAAGAAGAAAATTCCCTACTGAATTGCTGTATAACCTTCTATATGCTGAGGGTATGGGAGATTCGAGTCCTCAATAAGCTTTATTATCATAGAGCCATGATCTCCATTCTTTGGCTTCCTTTATTAACCTACAGATGTGTTTTTGCCCTCCCTGACACACTGTGGAATTAGCTCACTAGCTGCTGCAGATGTTGCAGAAAGCATGCAGTGAGCCTGTGGCAAGTGTGAGAAGATAGCACAAACAGCAACACTATTAAAAACACAAGCAACGCAAGGTACTGTTCAGATTTCCTCTAGTAACAACAACTCTGGAAGTAGCTATGGAGTTGACACGGGTTGGACATTGGTTTTGATACCAAAATGTCAATGTCCACTGAAGGAGGAGTATGAATTTGAAAGTTATTGAATAATTGCACCCATCTTGTGCTGCTGAGATCAAAGCATAATGCCAATGAAGGCAAACTGGCTGATTCAAGGCCTGCTCACTCCATTCTGCATGTAGTCTCCTGTATTTCTTATTCTAAGACAGTTCTCTATTTTATAAGTTAGACTTTTAATTATTTCTGAAGGAAGCAGCCCAATCACCTTATTACTGTGATGATCCAAGAACTACTGAAAGATAACTTACTGACCGTTCCTAATGGATTCAGTACTGATGCCCTGCATGGAGCTCCCGTACTTGCTCTTGTCAGTCTTGGTTAGACTGAAGGATTCCAGAAGAAGAAAGCAATACTTACAACTAATACCCTCACCTATTCGGTTGCTTTGGCAAGATTAAAGCACAAAGACTGAGCAGCTTCCAATATTTCCATCATCGCAACAAATGAACCTTGCCGAGGTTCCTTTGTATGGATGAAGCTTCAAACTTTGACATTAATGGTAGCTGTATTTAAGATGTTGCTTAGCTAAACCACACCGTCATGCTCACTACAACTGCTTGGCTACAGTGTTGATCAGCTACAGTTTGTCTAATGAATTTGAAGATAGGCAATAGGATTAATTTTGTAGGACATGAGGTTACTGCAAATCTCCAAGGCTAATCTAGTGTGGAATTTGTATGGTTGCAACTCTATACAGCATAGAAAGCCTCAGGTTCTCCAAAGACACCCAGATTTTTGGAAACCTGACTGCTTTTCTTTTTTAAGAAAAGGAAAATAAACCAAGTTTTTAAAAAATGCATTTTTAAGGCAAGATACAAGACCTTCAGCAGTTTGCTGTTCATGGTGAAGGGATTTTCTCCTCTAAAGGATAAGGAATCCTATTACGGGATCTTATCACATCCCATTGCTGCAGGCATTTGCCGATTTTTACAGCTTGGCACATGCAATTTAGGAGAAATTCTGCATTCATTGGCCTTGTCCACGTTGGAGCACGCACATTCTTAGCAAGGCAATTAGAAACACTCCTCAAGATTTGGTGGGGCACCACAACACTTTACAGATGAAGAATGAATACACAAGTCCTTCCAACACCACAAAACCAAAAAAGCCCCAACTCCTATTCTGATCCATCTTTTCTTAGAGATCTCTCTGGGGAAAACCCAGTGTTCCTCAAACCTACACTGCTTTATTCCAATTGAATACAAAGTCTTAGAAGTTTAGATAGATGGAAGCCAAGAAGGCCTCTGAACCTGATTTCCTATATACATATAGTAGCTTAGACTCTCACTAAAATGCTTCATTAAAACCAGAACTATACAAGTTAGCTTCATCAATAACCACACCTTTCTGTTACTATCATGTAGACAACAGTGTTTCTTAGCTTGAGACATTGAAAACTTTATCGTAAGAAATAGTATGTTAAAAAAAAAATCCATACAGCAAATGATAAAAGTAAGCCTTGTAATTCTTAAAAATAAAAACCCTCCCATTTAATAAGGGAAAAAATACCAGCGTGTGCCAAACTTCCTATGTTTTTCCAAAGCTGCTATTCTCCAGTGCATTTTTACTGATTTTTGGTGCCAATTTCACATGACTAAACCTGTTTTCTTCAAGACATTTACACAGAAGCTGCAGGAAATCCAATCCTTAAAATATGTGATCAAGCATGTAAAGAGATTACAGCTTTATATACATACTGCAGATTGTATGCAAAAGGCTGTAAATAGTCCCAACTACATCTGCTGTGGATATGTCACCATTTAACTTTCTCATTTTTCATATATATTCCAACAATGACTCAGCAAGAACAGCTGAGCTGTTTTCCAGGATGATGGAGAAGGATGCTTGTCAAACAGGGATCTCAGTGTTGAATATCCATTGTGCTTCCTCAGTGGAAGATGGACAATAGAAGATTGCCATAGTTCACCAACTCTGGCTTGAGAGCCCATTCCGTTCTGCAAGAACACAGACTAAAACAGAGCAGAGATCTGTGATCAGAAACGCAAGAACAGTGGTAAGGCAGGAACGACCCAACACCAGAGATATTAAAACCAAGTAGACTGACGGAGAAAATACAATGAAACAAAGGACCCTGTGGCATCCCAAAAAGGATATGATGAGCGCTGTGAAATAACCAACTGATGAAATGACTTATGGCAAAATAACCACAAAGAGCATGTATGCAGGAGGCTCCTTAAAGATCTTCTGAGGAACAGCAATGACTTGCATATCTGTTTTGTTGTAGTGCCAAATGCAGAGAGTGGGATGGACTGGGGAGTAGAAAAACTGTATCACAAATGTCCATAACCAAGAAACATTACTTCTCTGTTACCTTCTGAGATCAGAGAGATCAATATTCATCAATTCCTCAGATTTTTTCCTTTTCCCACTCTCACTAAATTATCCAAACTTGTTTCAAGAATAAATTTTAACATTTGAAGTGTCACAAAAGACTGATTTTAACTCCCACGTGGGACCATGTCTACACAGAATCATAGAATATTTAGGGTTGGAAAGGACCTTAAGATCATCCAGTTCCAACCCCCTGCCATGGGCAGGGACACCTCACGCTAAACCATGACAACCAAGGCTCTGTCCAACCTGGCCTTGAATACCGCCAAGGATGGAGCATTCACAACTTCCCTGGGCAACCCATTCCAGTGCCTCACCACCCTCACAGTAAAGAATTTCTTCCTTACATCCAATCTAAACTTCCCCTGTGTAAGTTTGAACCCGTTACCCCTTGTCCTGTCACTACAGTCCCTAATGAAGAGTCCATCCCCAGCATCCTTATAGGCCCCGTTCAGATACTGGAAGGCTGCTCTGAGGTCTCCACGCAGCCTTCTCTTCTCCAGGCTGAACAGCCCCAACTTTCTCAGCCTATCTTCATACAGGAGGTGCTTCAGTCCCTGATCATCCTCGTGGCCTCCTCTGGACTTGTTCCAACAGTTCCATGTCCTTCTGATGTTGAGGACACCAGAACTGCACACAATGCTCCAAGTCAGGTCTCACAAGAGCAGAGTAGAGGGGCAGGATCACCTCCTTTCACCTGCTGGTCACGCTCCTCTTGATGCAGCCCAGGATACGGTTGCTTTCTGGGCTGTGAGCGCACACTGAAGCCGGCTCATGTTCATTTTCTCATCGACCAACACCCCCAAGTCCTTCTCCACAGGGCTGCTCTGAATCTCTTCTCTGTCCAAATCTCCATCTCCAAATATGTACTAGTAATATTATCAACTATGATGAAAAGCAATAAAAATACTGGAAACAGATTTATGCTAAAGTTACGATCTAAAACTAGGCAGAAGATAGTACATTCAACTTTAGCCCAGAGAAAAAAGCACAAACACAGTTATCTCAGTTATATATAATCCTAATGCTTATACCATTTGCCAGGTTCTTGGACTTTGGCTTTGGGAAAACTTTAAACATCTGTTTTTCAGTTTTATTAGCTATCAACACTGCCAACATGCAATTGGCTTTAATCATCTTTTAAGGCAGCTCAACTTCACAGCAAATGTGTTGCTTTTCAATATTCAAGGCTGTGAGAATGAATGCAAATGTACTCAACTACATAAGGTCTCCGTAACATAGTCAGTCCATTTCTGATGCAACTATTCTGATAGACCACCAATAAATACGGAATTTCCATGATGTAAAGGTGTAGGAAAGAAATGGGCAAAGACTGCACCACTACACCAGTGAATACATACTAGAAGCATCATAACCTGACCACACTGCATATAAAAGTTGTGATTGCTTTTCTTCATATATCAAGCTGCATACTGCAGCTCAACTCAGTGTATGAGTAAGTGAAGGGCTATCTACAGATAACTACCCTGTGCTGACAAGATGCTGATATCAAGTGCTAACAGCCATATGTTATGGCAAGTTCTCTTGATGTTTCTGACACCAAAACAGTATTACAAGTTTCCTGAGTGGAGCATATTATCACATGCAGCATCAATATTCATATTCAATTCTATGTTACTCCTTCAGCTACAAGCCTTACAAGATTGTTCTGCTTACCCAGAAAGCTTCTTGATCTTTTTATCCTCCCTATATTTTCTTGTGAGGATTTGGACTCGTCCAAGCTCACCTGTAAGATTCTCAAGTATGTGGGAAGAAAACACTGCATTTTCCAATATACTGGCAACATGCACAAACTACAGTGGGAATCAGTGTGTTATTCCTATTAACATACGCATTTTTCCCAGCTGTTTACTCAACAGCAGTCATCCCAATCAGCATATTTGTCAGGCTTGGACTTGTTGCAATGTTTGTTGCAAAGAAACAACTCTGGGAAAATCAGGAATTCATAGATCCTGGCTGTCAGATGAAGATACCAACACTGTTTCTGCTGTCAAGCAGTTCTGTGATAAAAACATCACACTTCAGGTGGCAGAACTACAAGTTCTGGACAAAATTCACATCATTTGAATCACAAATAAACTGAGTAATCCACAACTCCCAAATCTTCTATAGCACTCACGCAAGATGTCTACCCCATGCACAGTAGACAGGGGGTATTGAAATCACATTTCTAATATGGGTTGGAGAAACTTAGATTAGAGGAAAAGACTTTGCCGTTCTTACAACTCTTCTCTGTAGACGTAAGACTGGTAGGCAATAAATGGACTTTAAGAAAGAGAGTTGCTAATGGACACAAAACCTAAGTGGAGAAATACACAACTATTACAGGTTTCCAGACAGGTTTATCAACAAATTCAGTCCTGCAAATCCATGTACTCTGTGGAGAGAGACTTTGAAAATGTCTTTCTTAAAGCAACTTATTCACATCAGCTGCAAAATCTACTCCTCAGAGCTTCTGGCACGAGTGCTGTGTCTGAGTGCATATATTCATTCTCTCTCCGCTGAGAACTGAAGAGCAATGAGAGGCTGACAGCACTCTTATGCAGTGCCCTAGGGATCAAGGAATCCCGAGCAAGAGCCTGTCAGGAATCATCAAGCACGTTATCCCAGCTGAGATTTTCAGCCCAAAGGGTTGTTCACAGCTAGGTCACTGACAGCAGCAGCTTCATACCAACACCACAGCTCAGGCTTGCATTGAGTGGGATAACTTTGTCTTTTCCTCTCCAGAGCAGAAGACATGTAGGAATCCTAAGAGTATTTGAGGAACACATGAAATATTACTTTTGCAATTGCTCATAAGATTATATCTGAGAGAATACCAACAATTTATGTAAGAACCTGAAAGTAGCCTCTGGGAGGTAACAACACAGATTTGCTCAAAACATGCAGACCTAAGACTAAAAACCTCAATAACCAACACTCCTGCCACAAAGAGTTTGATTGAGAAATGCTAATGAATGGCTCCATCTCTCAGAAGGGGAATCTGGCACAACCTGACAAAGCCCTAAGGACCTTCTCACTACTGTTTCTGCTGTTTATACTACAATTGTGCAAAGCAAGGAGACAACATTCTACAATGCTAGATGCTGTAAAGTACATGCAGTACAATGTCAATTCTGTCTTGAAAAGCTCACCCTAACCTTGCAAACAAGATAGAACAAGTTACTGTGAAAAGGGGAAAGATGCAGAGCAGATGACAGCAAGATGATGACAATGATAAGGCCTACATACACTGAGATGAAAACCAAATTGATGGCTCTAAGGTAGCTCTAAGAATCTCTCCTCTTTCCAAGCAGATAATTCAGCTTATTTCCAGTTGCCAATTAAGGCTGTCTTCAGTGAATGGCCTAATTCTCATGGGCATCCCATCTGTCCTATTCCTGGCCCTTCCCCCCTGCATTCCCTCCTCCCCCAAGGGTACTGAGACTATTTTAAAGAGGACAATATTGTTTAACCTACAGATTTATTCAGGTGATGTTCTATAGCAGTACAGGACTGAATAAGCCAAAAGTTTTTCTGCTACCAAAGCCTGTGTCACTGCTATTGCCACAGAAAGCCAAGAAAGCAGTATCATATTTGTCCCTAAGGAATGAATTGAACAAATTGTTCCAGCCAATCCAGACAGCAAAAGAAAATGAGGTACTTTCATTGCTAGAAGTTGATACTTCCCACCATGATAACATCTTCCTATCCAAGGATCAAACTCTATAGCACTAGCAGTCCTGTTACTGTGAACAAAGCAATTGTTTCTTTGTGTAGAACAAGGCTCTACACAGTGCAGAGCTGGTATTTTCAGGCTCACAACAGATCTAAAAGCAGCATCTGACCCCCAGCCCCCACAAATACACCCATCACAGACACCTTCTCAGATAAGCATTATCAAACTGTCACACAAGATCCAGGCAGGGGCACTTTGAGCCAACAGAAACATCTTTTACACGAAAAAGGAATCTCAGACATCAGTTTGCAGAGCCCAGTGGAGGTAGTGCTGCATCTGCAAGCTAAAAGCAAGACATCTTTCCCAGTCATGTTCCAGCTGGCAGGTGGTCAGGGAGACATTTCACCAGAAACAAAAGACAAGAAGTGTTTTCAGAGACACAGAACAGCCTTTTCCTGTGTCTTCCATTCGCTTGCGTTTGGTTATCAAACAAGCTATAAAAGTGATGGGAAGACGAGTTTCCTGCCTGAGGTAAGCTATCACTGATTAATACTTCTGAGCTTTCCAAAGAGGCTTAAACAAAGTATTGTATCTACCTGCAGGCTGGAAGAGAAAGCTTCAGGCAAAGGGTTAGCCCAGAAGTGAAGCAAAAATTACTGGTAGAAAGTGTCTTGGTCAAGAATTCTTTTTGCTGCTTTTTCATAGAATCATAGAATAGTTAGGGCTGAAAAGGACCTTAAGATCATCCAGTTCCAACCCCCTTGCCATGGGCAGGGACACCTCCCACTAAACCATGGCACCCAAGGCTCTGTCCAACCTGGAACAGACAGCAAAACCAAAACAACAACAACAACCACCAACTAAACAAAGCCCCCTAGAAAACCCACACACAGGCTCCCTTTAAGATCCCAGAAAGTATAAAGCGGGATGCTCTGCACATTCCCTCTGTGTGATCAAATGCATTAGCACAGGGGCCCTGTTTTATTTCAGTACAGGAAAGATCAAGAAAACAGGATGATAAATAATGTATAGGAGGAACATGTTCCTTTAAGATATGTTGGCAAAGAAGTTAGGCTGGAAGAAGTAAAGCAGCATTAGTGCGTAATTACACAGAGGGCTTTCAAGAGTCTGCATTTCATGGAGATTCAAAAGCAGAGCAGAGATTTCTTGGGTTTGTAATGAACAAATACCAGTAGCATTTTAACATAGCTATAAAGTTAGACTAGTCCTAAGAGAGGAATAATTTTACTAGTTTAGCTAAAAGATGTGGGTTAACTGGAGAAGGGTGATTGATCCCTATTCCAGTAAGAGTCAGGAGTCAGTCAGATGAGGGGAGTCTCAAGGTACTCCCAGGATTGAAAGCAGATGTCCACATGACTGGGACAAATGAACAATAGAATTAAGTGGGAGAAAAACCAATACCCTTGAAAACTGAAAATATTCTGGAAGAAGAACTGAAGAGATGAAGGTCAGGCCCCTGCAATCAGCAATCTCAGTGCTAGGCTGTGGATAGTGGTGGAATACAAACCCAATTTCATTTCCTAGGAACAACTAAAAGCATTCATTGCCTGCAAAACACTTACTGCTTGATCCATACAGAGCTACGTGACCACACTTTTCAGCTCTGAAATTTCACTCAGGTTAAGCTAAACCCCAATAAAACGTTCTGAATTGCCCATAAAAACAGTCGTTGTAACTGGCACAAGGATTTGAAGTGACTCATGGTGAGGTGGGGCATTGCAATGCATGATGGAAAGGCCATGGTTGCTCTTCAGTGGTGAATCCAGCAAGGGAATCCACTCTTGAGAAGTGTGCCCTCTGAGAAGAGTTTGGAGAACATCCAATACCTGTCCTTGGCACACTAACTTCATTATTTCTGAAAAGTTACTGGACAACCTAATACCACGTCACTTCATCACAAACATTTGCAGCATACTTTAAAAATCTGCACAAGTCAATCCTCTCACTTAGAATAACCTGGAATAAGGGAAACATTGGGGGAGCGCACACAAACCTTCTGCAATCTCTCAAGGATACTGAGACTAAAGATAAAAATCATGATCAAGCTTATTTGCTTGGCAGAGCAGTGCAGCCTTCAAAGCACAGCCTGGACAAATGTTGACAGTTCTGTGGATGAACAGAATTGGGCAGTGAGGAGCCCTGGCAGCCAGAATATACGACACTTTCATAGTAGGAAACTTTCTATTCTGAGTCTACGTACACCCTTGTTGCCCTAATTGGATAATTTATTCTCCGCTTCAAGATTTGAAATGTGGAATTCTTTCATAGAACTATAGAATGGTTTGGGTTGGAAAGGACCTTAAGATCAAGCAGTTCCAGCCCCCCTGCCATGGGCAGGGACACCCCACACAAGACCATGTCGCGCAGGGCTTTGTCCAACCTGCCCTTGAACACTGCCAGGGGTGGAGCATTTACCACTTCTTTGGGAAACCTGTGCCAGTGCTTCAGCATCCTCACGGTAAAGAGCTTCTTCCTTACATCTAACCTGAACTTCCCCTGTTCAAGTTTAAACCCATCACCCCTTGTCCTATCCCTACAGTCCCTAATGAATAGTCCCTCCCCAGCATCCTTATAGGCCCCCTTCAGATACTTGAAGGCTGCTCTGAGGTCTCCACGCAGCCTTCTCTTCTCCAGGCTGAGCAGCCCCGACTTTCTCAGCCTGTCTTTAAGAGCTTCACAGCTCTCAAAATGACTAAGCCTGTTTGTGCAGGTACAGGGACACATTTGATCTGCTGAACTCCAGACATACTATAAAAAAAGAAAAAGAAAAGGGGGAAGGGGAAGACAGTGACTAGTTCTATATTACAGAAAAAACAAACATGCAACTTTTTCCTGTCTTTCAAATCACCTTCACAGAACACTCGGAGTGAGCAAAAAGCCATTTTAGAAATTCACATCTTACTTCAAAAATAAATAAACGGGAAAAACATGATCTGCAGCACCTAAGTGGATCAGAGGGTTGTGCTCTGTGGTGACAGCTTTGCTCATTATAGAATCATAGAATAGTTAGGGTTGGAAAGGACCTTAATTATAATGATCTTAAATTACTATTTATTTTTCAAAGGTGGAAGAGGAATAGGAAGTGAAAACGGTTATCATGACATTGTGCAGAAATACTACAGAGAAGCAATGTGAGCAGGTTCAGAAGTGTGGAAGACCTCTTGCTCACTGTCTGATACGGTCAGAAGTTTAGAAAAGGCCCTGAGGTGTCAGCTTGAAAGCAGGTGCAAATCAAACCTGATCTGGAGAGATGCCTGAATGATGATTTCAACAGGGTATTTCAGAGCTACCTTGCTTTTAACTCTGGCAAAGAAATCCTGTTGGTGGGTGGAGGTCACTGTAGTCATGCTCTTTATCTTTCTTAAGCTCTTGTTTACTGACTATTTCCTCAGCTGACTAATGTCAGTATTATTTTCTGTGGAAACTCACCTATACCAGATGGAGTATCATGATTCCCAATCACATCAAATGCACAGGTTATACCTTCATTTGTCCCAAATACCTACCATCAGTCATTAACTATCTGCGACCATCACTTAACAGTGACCACTGCAACTTGCTCAGAACTGTTTTATAGTAAGAGTTTAACTCCTGATACTATGCATTATTTTAACTTTGGTAATCTACAAAGAGGAAATGCATTTTGGTAGCTTAAGCTATTTTATAAACAACAAAAAATAGCAATCTCCTTATAAAATCCATGGAATATGAAGTATTTCTGAGGTCTTTCAAAGTCAGTATTCATTCTAGTTACTAAACTATAGAGAAAAATTAACAGTAAAACTAAACTGCATTGACTAGCTGTTTGATTCTTGTAGTAAAATTGCCTTTACACTGTTTCGCATGAGCCTTCCAGATTTTGCCACATAGATGACTCACACCAAGTGCAAATTGGAAGTACCTTATTGAGAGAAAAAGAGATAACACACTACCAAAAAATCCTCTTGTTACGCCATCTACCCAAAAGATCTCTTCGTGTAGCAACATGGCCTGTATCTTACCGTTTCTGCCAAGATGGTCAAACCACACTACTCCTTGACCTGCTTGTTACCCTAACTCAGAAGAAGAGTAAAATAGCTTTAAGCATTTCCCCTCAGACTCGCTGCAGCATTTATCTTAGTTACTCATTCACCAGTGAGAACCTCAGTTGTTTAAGTTGCGAATGTGCACAGGGCAAAAAATATAATGCAAGTTGTCCAATCAGTCACGGTAGCAAGTTAGGCCCCATCTGGAGATTAGAAGGACACTGATGTAAGAAAAAAGTAAACAGAATCCACAAAAAACTCTTAAAACTGTGGTCAACTGAGAAAGAAAGCTACTCCTATGCTTTGAAATCCTTTGTGGTACCGCTGTACTACAGCAGTAGTACTACTATCTACTACTCTGTAGTATAAAGACTATTGTGAAATACTCTGCATGTTGATTTGCCTCAGAAAAAGATAGCAGGAAAGGAAGCAAACAAGGAAAGATTTGCAAACAGGCATCAAAAGACAGAAGCATACAACCACTGCAAGCACACGCATTACCAACAGACTTTTAATGAAGCTGTCTGGAAGAGTTTTAGACATTGTGCAAGACATCATCAAGTTGGCAAAACATACAGCAATTGGCTATGTCAACATCAACAATACGGAAGACCAGCACGTAGCTTTTTCCTAAGAGTCTTTCACCATCTTGTTCAACAGGACAAAAAACACACAAGGAGACAAAACAGTTCAAATTCATACTCAGAAAAAGGAAGAATGAGTGCTGCTGAAACCAGAAGCAGTCTCTGCTTTTGATACTAACAGCCCTGATTATGGCAAGCAGAATTTAGGCAGTTTATATGCTTTTAAAAGCTCTGTTGCCTAAAGTGACTGCTTCACATGAATGTTTGTAACAGAAGAGGTACTGAACTGTATGAACTGTTTCCGAAACATGCCCAGAGAGCCCTTGGCTAACCCAGTGAAATCCACCATTCACAACATAATCAGCAAGTGTCCAGCTCCATTCTCCATGTACCCTGACTGTTTCCAAAAGTCCCCTCAGGCTGGACCTATTGGCAGCGTCCTGATGTACTTACTATTCAGTGAAGAACCTGGCAATGCCATACTGGCTAATATCTTCTCTGTTCTCCAGCAGCTGGCTCACTGCATCCTCCATGTACGTGAGGACATGTCTTTGAGCTGCAAATAAAAGACAATAAGAGACAGAAGTTAGAATATAAGGAGCCTGCAAAACCCAGAGCCAGACCAGCCTAGTTGTGTGCCTTACACAGCAAGCCAACAAGCATTTATTCCCTCAATTAGAGCAGAGGTCTCATTCTCCTAGATACTGATAGTCAAATTCCTGACCTAAATCCTGCTTTCTTTCCTGGCCACACAGAGTTAGGCATTAACAATGCTGACCCTCTTTTAAAATCCCCTGAGATTCTGGAAGAGAAGGAAAAGCAGAAGGAGTTGTGAGGTTGCCTCACTGGAAAATGCTTACTCAAGAGGAGTTCTTGATCTCTGTTCTGAGTCACTGCCATCTTTCCTATACAGATTGCCAATGCCGTATCGATGGGGCTGTTGCAGACCTGTGGGTGTTCCCTGCCCTTCCCTCCTTACTAAAGCCAAGTAGCTCTAAGGTTGTTTTGCAAAGTTTCTTTTTCCTAAAGGTGAAAATATAAGCACAACTGGTTTCATACAAGCACCAGTGAATGTTCTTGGAATGGCAGGTGGGGAACATGTCTTAATGTCAAGAGAGATTTATATTGCCCAACAGTCTCAAATAACTGCATAAACCAAACATCAGGAAATTTCAGAAGCGGTGGATCTGCCAGTACCCAACCACAGAATGCCACTCACTTGTAAGACTCCTGAGTAAAGATAGTTTGGTACAACACAAACAATTTTGCTGCTTCTACAGGAGGCAAACTCTCTACAAATCAAGCACTTGCCAGGGAGGAAGCAGCAGAGTTTTGCCATTCAGCCCCTTTGATGTTTTTGGCTAGAAACCAAGTTGAAGCAACAAAGAGCTGAGTCTGGGGTGACGCGCCAGCTACCAAGCAGAACAGCTTCCAACTCTACAAGTTCAACAATCAGAAGACAAGTCACAACGAACCCAGGAAAATCATTCCTAACCTGGAAAGCACACAAACCCTGTTCCCAAAGCACACACCTCCATCCTAAACACGTATGCTACTGCACCTCTGCAAGTAGTGTCGTGTCCTAAAAAGAGCAGGAGAAAACCCTTAGGGGGTATAGGAAAAGCAAGGGCTGATCTTGCTCCTTGCCAATCTGTTCCAGACTTGGCAGCATCATCCCCTCACCAGCAACTGGCCAACCTCAGACCCACATCAATATTCTTCAAACCAGTTTAATTTGTGCTTAATATCCTGGTAAGCATCAAGCCTGTGTCACTTCATTCACAGCATGGAAGTCCCTTTCATCTTAGTGTGGGGCAGGTGGACTTCAAGAGAGACCTGGAAATGATTATTCCCAGTGGATACAGTGATTAAAAGTATGTATGAATATTGATTGCTATCAGGGGATTTCTCTGCCTAGAACACATTTTAGGACAATGGTAAAATTGGTTAAGCACACCCTGGAAAATACCTTGCAGCTGATAGCAAAATGGTGAGCCAAAGGTTCAAAGATATTATCTGGCACTAAAAGATGCAGGGCGTAGCTTTATTTAATTATTTTAATGCAAAGGAATAAATTTAATTTATGTGAGCGATTAAAGAAAAATAGCTCTGCGCACCTGTGTCCCCTGAGGGAGGAATGAGCCGCGCAGCTCAAGCTCAGGCTCCAGATAACAGCAACTGGGGAACTTGATTTCAGCCCATCCTTTCCCCCTCTTCATCCTGCAGCCCCTCATGCCCTCAGAAACTGTCTCACCAGGCCCCTGTTGAGCTGTCAGTGGTACCAGATCAAGCCAAGAATGGTACTAGAAGACAGGCTTCCACTCCTCTCAGCCTGCAAAACCATTCTCAAACCCTTGTGGGGAAGTATAGACTCCTTTCATAGCATAGCCCCTTCTTTACAGTCATTAAGCACTCTCCTAAAAGCCTATGGGAATAGACAGGCACGGTCCCACAGTGCTATACAGCATGATGTGGCTGACCTCTGTAACAAACACCTTTGAGTATGCTCCTGGAGAACGAATTAACTTTCAACATAGAAGTTCAGATGTTTCTGTCACACTTCAAAATGGACACAGATATATATGGTCACTGTTGAATACAGTCACTGGTAAAAGAGTGTTTCTGTTAAGCTTTTTGTTGCGTGGCCTAAGGATGCTGGCAAAGAACCACTCTCCCTATTTCCAAGAAGGTAGGTAGGGGTGAGGGAGAGAGAAATTGGTGAGCAGAGAAGCTGAAGGAAATAGCACTTACAATCTCTTTGAGAAGTGTCTCTCTTCAGCTCTTTAACTGCTGTTTTCCAGGTAGCACAGTTCATGCTGCCAAACCAAACTCCAGCTCTGGCTTTCTGTTCACTGGCTGCCCAGTTCCATGGGATGGTACAAGTAGTATGTTGTATAACCCAACCAACTCTATCCTATACAGAAAAGCCATGGAATCAAGTCTAATTTGCAGGCAGGTTCTAGCAGGCCAGAGAGGCAAAATAAAGTGCCAGGAGTCTGGTTATAGCAAAAATAGGAGCTCCATAATTTACACAAATGGGCTTTCCATAACAAACACTGGAATATTAACTATTTACGCAAGCAGAGTTAAAAATATGTGGGGTCCTGTGCAAAATAAAGCAGCTGATTCTGATGGTTTAATAGGTTTTGAAAATTCAGGGAGATCCTGGTGCAATGGGACACATGCTGTTCGTATTTTTAAGGCTTACTTTGCAATAATAAGGCAGCAAGTCCAAAACAGAATGTAAAGTCCAAATATTGTGCTATTACAGCTTGCTGTCTCTATTTTCTTCCTAATTCCAGTATACTGCAGCTTCCACTCAGGAGGTATTACAGTATGTTATCATCCTCAGCATTTATTTGTTTATGGCTTATTGCAACAAAGGCTCTCCTCCCTACTTGTACAACACTTTCCAAAGCAACCCATATTTGCTAAACTCTTCCGTGAAAACCCATGCAACTATGCCAACCAGTAAGTGTTCCTGCCATGCTCATTTGACAAGTGCTACTCTTTGCTGTCAGATTTAAGAACTACTAGGCAGCTTGCAAGGAGGATCTGCCAAAGCTGAGCGGAGTCTTGGGGCAGCCCATGACCTGATGTTAAGCAGATACCTTTGCACAGAATACCTTACTTCTTATCATTAAACCACTAGCAGTGATGTTACTTAGAGCCTCTGTTCAATGAGCAGCAACATGGACAGTACAGCTCCTCCAAAGCTGTGACTGCAGCACTCAGGAGAATGGCCTCTGATGGTATTACCACCACATTCACATGCTCACACACCACCACCATCCACATGCCCAACGTTTGAAGCAAATTTTGGAATGAATGCACTTTTGGCTTAGAACCAAATCAAGGAATAACAATGGCTGATCAACTTAGGCATGGCCAGACTAAGTCATATAAATCTCCAGCTTACAAGGAAAAGGCAAAACAAGGATTACACCTACAGTCAAACCACAATCTCTATGGACTTCACTACAACAGATTAGACAATCAGAATTAACTCGATTTAGCCATAACTGCACCAAATAATTTTGTATGTGTATTTAAAATAGTAAAAATAGTCCTTTTATAAGCCACAGAATGACATGTTTCAATCTTCTTATGAGAGCAAATAATCTGCTGATTCATAGGTTTGATTACAACAAGCATTGATACTTGAAAAATCTTGAAGGAAAAGGAAAATGTAATGCGAATAACATCAGTGCATGACAGACAATATATGCGCTGAAATACTCAAAGAAAGAAATTCAGGAGGAAGGAAGGGAATACCTGTCAGTAATAATAGTGCATATATACCATAGAATCATAGGTTAGGGTTGGAAAGGACCTTAAGATCATCCAGTTCCAACCCCCCTGCCATGGCCAGGGACACCTCACACTAAACCATGACAACCAAGGCTCTGTCCAACCTGGCCTTGAACACTGCCAGGGATGGAGCATTCACAACTTCCCTGGGCAACCCATTCCAGTGCCTCACCACCCTTACAGTAAAGAATTTCTTCCTTACATCCAATCTAAACTTTCCCTGTTTAAGTTTGAACCCGTTACCCCTTGTCCTGTCACTACAGTCCCTGATGAAGAGTCCATCCCCAGCATCCTTATAGGCCCCCTTCAGATACTGGAAGGCTGCTCTGAGGTCTCCACGCAGCCTTCTCTTCTCCAGGCTCAACAGCCCCAACTTTCTCAGCCTATCTTCATACGGGAGTGCTCCAGTCCCTGATCATCCTCGTGGCCTCCTCTGGACTTGTTCCAACAGTTCCATGTCCTTTTGATGTTGAGGACACCAGAACTGCACACAATGCTCCAAGTGAGGTCTCACAAGAGCAGAGTAGAGGGGCAGGATCACCTCCTTCGACCTGCTGGTCACGTTCCTCTTAATGCAGCCCAGGATAAGGTTGGCTTTCTGGGCTGCGAGCGCACACTGAAACCGGCTCATGTTCATTTTCTCATTGACTATATTTTTATTATCAGCAGTGCTCAGGAACAGAGAGGATTAAGACTTTAGAAGTAACTGACACAAATAGTACCATGGCATGTGATACCTACTTCAGCATGTATTAGCAACACAATCCCATTAACCATATTAGTTTTGTATATTAGTTTCCCAGTTTTACAACTGAGATATATCTCCCGAATGCTACATTGATAAGAAGTTTCCCTTCTCAATAAGTTTGCATTTTCTAAAGGCAGAGGGGAAAAACTGAAGATCAGTACACCAGCACACTTACCAAGAAGTGATAATGCTTGAAATACTTGAAAGGAACAGCAAACATGGGATGACCAGAAGATACAATAAAAATAGCAGCAAATGCTGCAAAAGGAAAAGAAAGTGTGCCAAACAACCTGAAGAAAGAATATGATTGGAATAAATTGGTATCAGATAGTAAAACACACATCACATACCTTGTTTAAAAAAGCAGCAGAAGAGTCCTACAGCAGAGGTAAGTCCTCTACTTATCAAATCAGCCAGCTACATTATTGCTCAACTCTACCCAAGAGATGACTTCTTCTGGAACAAGAGCCGTCTACCAAAACAATTTGTACTGTATGCACACAAGAGGGCTTTTGATTTTATGGCTGGTTCATTCCCAGCATAACTGAGTATGTTAAAAAATCATGAGTGGGAATTCCTGGATAAAACAACCAGCTTTTATTACTTCTTTGCCTTCTCAACTGAAGTGCCAGAGAGATACACTATTTGATGCAATCTACATCAATTCATTTCAGCTATCAGAAGTTCAAAAGCATAACAAACTATAATATATATGGAGTATTTCTGGCATTTTTTAATCTCTGACAGCATATAAAGTAAAAACTAAACACCCTTTCAGGATTTATTCTAAAATGGAGCTTAACTAAGGACACTACTGTATGACCCACACTGGAAGGACACTTCTATGGTAACACAAAATTGATTTCATGCAAATATTACCAAAACAATAAAGATGCAAGAAGGAATTAGTAAGGAGACAGTGTGTAAAAACTGGAAGTTTTTCCAGCATTAATGGTCTTTCAGGATGCTTTTTAATCTTTTCAGATATCATAAGGGATTTTGTCTCTTCAGATATCACTGAGGAATGGCCTGAGCAAGAGAAATATATAAACAAAACAAGCGACCTCAAAGCTAAAGCACTGCAGAGCTGTAGTTCCTTCCAGCTTTGCACAGTTTCAAAGTGTAAGTTCTGTTAACCCTCAGAATTATTTTGTTTTTGAAATACAGCACATGTAATGAAGTACAAGTAGACCTTGTGATACCAGAGATAACACTATGATGTGAGACATATGTCCTCAACATAAAAAGGACATGGAACTGGTGGAACAAGTCCAGAGGAGGCCATGAGGATGATCAGGGGACTGGAGCACCTCCTGTATGAAGACAAGCTGAGAAAGTTGGGGCTGTTCAGCCTGGAGAAGAGAAGGCTGCGTGGAGACCTCAGAGCAGCCTTCCAGTATTTGAAGGGGGCTACAAGGATGTCGGAGAGGGACTCTTCATCATGGACTGTAGTGACAGGACAAGGGAGAACGGGTTTAAACTTAAACAGGGAAAGTTTAGATTGGATATAAGGAAGAAGTTCTTTACTGTGAGGGTGGTGAGGCACTGGAACAGGTTGTCCAAAGAAGTGGTAAATGCTCCATCCCTGACAGTGTTCAAGGCCAGGTTGTATGGGGTTTGGAGTGACCTTGTCTAGTGTGAGGTGTCCCTGCCCATGGCAGAGGGGTTGGAACTGGATGATCTTAAGGTCCTTTCCAACCCAAACCATTTTATGATTCTATGAAATGTCCTGATCCTCAGGAACACACTGCCAAGTGGACACACAGCATAACTATACTGTATTTTGTATGTTCACTTTTTCATATTCAAATGAGAACTCTGTATTCTCAAGATTTCTCTTGGATTTCACCTATTACTTTTGCAGTTAAGGTAGAAGTCTTGTAGTGCTACAGCAGGTTTAGGGATAAAACCTCCATCTTCTGGAGAAAGTACAAGACTGAATCTAAGAAGATTCAAACTTAACTGACATTTTGACAAGCAAACTCTTACACATCAGTGGGGAAGTCATTCATCTTTCACATTATAGTTCTCCTATCTAAACAACAGAGCAAGGAATAATTAAAAATACATAAATAAAAGTCTTTGTCTTCTCTTTGTAAGACCAGACTATTTCAGCCAGAGTGCCTCACTGATACTCATAAAGCATCTGACTAACAGGACACTGTCAGCTGAGATGTCTGGATAACAACGCAACCTATACACCGATTACGCTGTTAAAGAAAACGATTGCACTTGGATTCTCCAATTCAGTATTTCTTAAAGTTGCTCAGAAGAAGAGTAAAGCCTCAGTATCTGCAAAGTCTGTACATAACTTATCATAAAATCATAGAATGGTATGGGTTGGAAAGGAGCTTAAAGTGCATCCAGTTCCAACCCCCTGCCACAGGGGCAGGGACACCTTCCACTACAGCACATTGCTCCAAGCCCCTGTGTTCAACCTGGCCTTGAACACTGCCAGGGATGGGGCAGCCACAGCTTCTCTGGGCACCCTGTGCCAGCGCCTCAGCACCCTCACAGGGAAGAACTTCTTACTAATATCTAATCTAAATTGGTTTAAAGCCATACCCCTTTGTCCTATCACTACATGCCCTCGTAAAAAGATCACCTCCAGATTTCTTGTGGACCTCCTTTAGGTAGTGGAAGCTGTTCTAAGATCTTTCCAGACCCTTCTCTTCTCCAGGCTGACCAAGCCCAACTGAAGTTCTCTGCTGGGAGCTACTCAGTTTTGTAAAAGCACCAATACCACGAACATTCCTTCTAATCATGAAGCCTGAGACCTCTTATGAGAGGGACGAGGAAACATGACCATGTTTCTGGTACTTAATAGCCCCATGCTTTACTGATAAGGCACTTCCCTAACAGAGCATTTACGTTCTTACATGTCTCATATTGGCAAAGGAAGAAAAGAAAGCACATCCTGGAGTTGAGGAGTAGAAGGGAGGAGAATCCAGAGAACAATAAAGTTCAGAAATTCATAAAAATCTACTGCTTTTTCTCCAGAAGAGGGGGAGGGCACACAAGGGGGAGCTTCACAAGACAGCTGCATGAGCAGAACAATACACTAAATGCTCCACTGCCTGCTATAAATAACTGAGCAATCACCAGTTATTAAACCATAATGAGGAAGGCATGGAAAAGTGTCTCAAATAGACCTCATTTGCCTACTGCAGTTCCAGTCTCATCCATCAAATGAGAAGCACATTTTCATCACTATCCCCAAACGCTAAATGTTGTTTATTCAGTGCAAATACTGTTTAAAATGTCCTGCTAGTTACAACATCTTCATTGTAGCCTTTCTGCCAGCTCCACAGACCTCATCTCCTTTCCTATTCACTGAGCATCAATCATCTCTTTTCTCCTACTTACAGCTTCACAATCATTGTGGCATGAGATGTGCTGCCCTGATTTTTATTTTCCAAGAACTCTGCTGTACCAAAGCTTTGCAATTATTTTTCATCTTAAGGAAATACTTAATTTTCCCCCTGTTCACTTCTATTTTAACTCACAACTGGGATGTTGAAGAGTTGGATGTGGATGAATCATCTCAAATAGAAAAAAAACCCCAGTAATGTGGCAAGTAACATGGAATATTATTTTGGTCACTTATTTTCTTTATTGGCCTGGCTTTGATATTGAAAAAGGAAAAGGGGAAAAAGAGGTTAGGTGAAGCTTGCACACTTCGAGTCAGGAAAGACAGTGCCATCTGATCTGGGAGACTCAGAGAATACCTTACGTGGCAGCCTTGGGCAGCACAACTTCAGAATGAAATTGCAGACAGTGAAACTCGTTACAGTTGCTTACAACCCCACATCACATAACTACATTGACAAGCCTTGGAGGCACACAATAGAAGAAATCCAAAGAACGGTGATTTCAGAATGCCAAGTTAATGTAGAAAACATAAAAGCATCTTATTCCCTCAGTGACACGGTTTAGTGGTGGTCTTGGCAGTCCTGGGGTAATGGTTGGACTTGATGATCTTAAAGGTCTTTTCAAACCTGGTTGATGCTATGATTCTATGATTACAAGAATGTGTGGAGAGGCAGATTTATTGGAGGGGAGGAGAGTTGTTTTTTTGGTGGGAAGGTTGTTTGATTGGTTGGTTTTCAATCACTTTCCTACTGCTAATACACGATCCAGTAGGACATTTGGACGGGTTTGGTCAGCTACAAAATCTCATTAAGACAAAACCATTGTTATTGGTAACATTTAGAGCTAATAAGGATACCATCATGTACCAGACACCTTTTCCCCTCTAATGGACCACAGATATTGCAACCTAAAGAGAAGGACACATTAAGTGATCAATAGAAATGGCTCTTGTACAAGTTATGGCTCAATCTGACATACTCACACGTGTCTTTTTCTGATTCCAGTGTTAGAATCATTTAAAACGTTTTACAAAATGAAAAGGGAATGGTAGATCAGAATGGCCTACTTTAAGCAGGCCAATAAAGCTGCTTGCACCCAACAGTCTCACACATCTCTTAGAAGTCTCAGTTCTCAACTTCAAATGTGAAACAGAAAACCTGCTTATTTTTACACTTCAACAATTTTTAGTGTGCTTCCTAAGTTGTTTTGGGAGATTCAATCCTTACCAACAAGTTTCACATAAGTAAAAGAGCCTATTTCATTAAAAACAATAAAATGAACCTAAACTTAAATTGGCTCATTTTGCAAGTTTCAGCCTAGAGCAACTCTGGAAAAGTTACGAGTCTCTCTGTTAATGTGTAGGTTGAAAATGCTGATGCAGTGTGATAGATTAGCACAAAACCAAAGGGTGTATCTACATGGCACACTGTGATACTGTTCTCAAATACCTGAACCAGCTCCAGAATTGAAATCAGCAATAAGAACTTCAGCAAAGCGAGTCTTCTGAGAGTCACCCCAAACAGACTCCTAAACACTTATTTCTGTCCTGAGTTTCTTTAACACAAACTAGCATTGCAGTTATGTAGGTAGGCACAGAGTACCCTAACAGAAGCCTAGCAGCAAGAACATAAAGAGATTCTACTCTAAGACAAATTAGATCACTCCTTTGCTAATAAGTCATCTTTCTTTAGCACTATGATGTGCTTTGAACTAAGTCAGATGCCTCCTCATTAACACTATTGCTAGGCAAAACAAACAAGGCTCTTTTAGCCTCCTCCCTGCAAGACGAGTTTTCCATTTACTGGAAGCCAGCAATGTTTCTCTAGTCTTATGCCAATTTTGACTTATAAGAGATGGCAAAATCACGGTGGAACAAGTAGCACAAAACAATCCATGCCATTTCTGACCTATCCTTGTACACGAAAACCTTGGTAAACTATATATATATCTTTGAAACAGTTATTACCAAATAGCCTCTTGGGCCTAAAAAGTAATGGCTGAAGACTTTCACTTCAAAAATACTGTCTTGAACACATTCCAAATGCTTACTACTTGTAATTCATCGCTTCTTTAGCAATTAAATGAAGTCATATTGACTTTATTCCATACTAATTATTTCTATTTGACATATTAACACTGAATCACTTTGTTCCTTAGTTTCCTGGAACATCAAGCAGTAACACAGACTGTTAGAGACAACTTAAAAGGATGCAGGCTGTAAAAGAGTGGCTGCTTCATAAACTAGAAGATTTCCATTTTATGTGGGAAACATTATCAATATTGCCTTATTTCTGAGGAAAAGGTGACATTCAAACCATCTCTCAACGTAAGAAGCGCACTCTTTCCGATGCTGGGAAATGAGCCTAAAATAAGGTTTCTCACACAGATCTGTCATCAAAGCAGATGGATAATCGGTTAAATGAGGTCACAATCTGCCAAAGAGCCGCTGGACATTGCTTGCTAACACTGTGCAGATGAGCCAGAGGAGGAGACCGCAGCTCACCACCCTCACACCGGCACTGCCTTGGCGGTCACCCTGTACCCGAGAGGGCCCCGCAGCCCTCAGGGGATCACCCGGAGAAGCAGCGCTCTGTAACACCGACCTGTACCCCCCGGTGCTGCCCCCTCCCCAGCCGAGAACGCAGACACGGAGTCAGCCCGACCCGGCCCGCCGCAGCCCAGCTGAGGGGCACCCCACGGGCCTGCAGCCAGGCCGCAGGCACCCCCGGCACCACCACATACCCTCCCCATGCTGGGCCGCAGCACACCCAGGGGACGGGGCCCTCGGGGGCTGCCCTGCCGCGCCTCCCCGCTCCTCACCCAGGTACTCAGGCCCCGGCAGCGAGAGCCGCTCGGGGCTCAGCATCCTCCTGCCGCCACTGCCTCTCCCTCCCAGCTTCCGTCCGTTTCCAAGGCGCCCGACGCTCCCGGCGCTGCTCGGCCGCTCGCCCCGGCTGGGAACACGACCCCTCGGCGACAGAGTTCCGCGCCCAAAACCGCCCGGGCAGGCGTCATAGCCCGGCCTTAGCTCTCTCCGTGCCTCATCACCTTTGAGCGAGGGCCAGCGGCCTCACCCCGCTAGCCTGGGCAGTCTGCACAGGTCAGGGGTTGCGGACAAGGGTGGGAGGCCGTAAGGTACCTTGTGGGAAGGGTCTCCGGGGGTGCATGGCAGCTTGGCCTTGAGGATGGGGCCATGGGCAATATGGCGGCCTGGCCTTGGGGAAGGGGCTAAGGGCAATATGGTGGTCTTACTGTGAGGAGAGGCAATGGACAGCATGCTCCAGGCCTAAGGGACACCTTAGGGAGAGGAGCTAGTGAAGCTGAACAGGCAAAATGGCACAAAGAGATGCATGTGTAAAGTCATTCTCGTTAGATCTAGGTTGGAAATCAAAAGGTGCCTAAAGCCAGGGATGGTTGGGACTGCAGCTGTGGGGGAAAGACTGTAATCTGAAGGGGAATGGTAGTAAGTTAATGAAGGGCACTTGTGTAGCACTCTTATTCCAGAGAGCAGGGCCTGAACAGTAAGACCAGGAAGGTCCTTTACAGCTGTGTCCTGTCCACGCCACTCCTGCTTTTTTGCAACCCTTGTCCTCGGGAGAGGGAGATGAGGAGCATCAGGAATCTTCCCTCACATGAAAGTAGGAACTAGCAGAAAAGTCCTGAGCCACAGGCTCTTTCTTATCTTGTCTGGGAATGGTCCTTATCCCAGGGATGCAGGAGAGGCAGAGCTCTTCACATGGCTGGAGGCAGCCCTGCAGGCTCCTGTTCCCCAGAAGCTGATGGGGCTAGAATTTCCAGATTGCTTCACAGTTTCTTGTATCACTGTTAGAAAAATTCCAGCCCAGGATGTAATCCCAGGAGTTAAAGAAAGGACTGGAAGTGTTGTCTGTGCTTTTACTGACAAATGCAAAAGAAGGGAAATTAAATAAACCACTTGTGCATACATATAACCTGCCCTTATGCCACTGTAGGAAAGACCTGAGTATGACTATTATCAACTCAACTTAATCTATTCTTAAAGGGCAGCCACAGTTGAAAATGGCAAAGAGGATGTTGTAACTTACCAGTACACAACCCCCTGGTTATGTACTGTAAATAGCCTGGACTACTCCACTGTCTTTGGCTTGCTTTATCTTTAAAAAGATATGGCTTAGATATAAATATTTCAAAGATGGGCAGAGCGAATTATTTAGGGAGCAGACAATGAAATACTCCAGTGTGAAGAACGATTGGAAAAATTAAGATTGGCTTAAAGAGGATGGGCATCAGATGTAAAATGATGTTATCTAAAATCATTTGTCTTATTACAAATAAAGCTCATTTAAACATCCTATTTATTCAGTTTTGCTGTTCGCACATTTGGGTATAGGCTATAAATTTAAAGATGGGGATTTTTTATAGCGGATACAATTGGATTGTAGAATACATGGACACAACATACTTTTGGGGCCAGGAATTTAGCCGAATTTAGAAAGGAAGTAGATACTTTCAAGGAGAATGAGAAAACACAGGATTATGTTGTTACATATGAAAGCATATTGGAAAGAGAGCACAGCATCTGTAGGAATATGAACTGTCCCAGTTCACAGTGAAGCCACTCATCTGACTAATGCGGTTTTGGAAAACATTTTTCCTAGCATGATGTCTATTCCATAACTGCTCGTTTCAGGGTTTCTGGCACTTCTCAGTGAGGTATCTGGTTCTAGGCCACTGTTGGAGAGGAGAAGGGGAATTTGATTGACCCCCCTGTGATCATTAGGTTCAGGAGCACAGTTCCTGCACTTTTAAAACTAGGCTCAAGGTCTTTGTTTTCACAAGAAGTCCTTTATCCTCAGCCAGGCTGTTTCACTAATGTTCAAAAGCCAAATCTAAAAGCCTTCCCCTCTCATACTGTTGGTCAGCTGAGCTGGTAGGAGCCTTCCACAGGTTGGGCACAGTTTCTTTTTTGTTGTGTAAACCACAGTTTATCCTTGGTCAGTATCTGGAGCACTCATTTGCAAGGGGCCTTTAAAGACCAATTTTAACTCTTACATTCTAATATCTCTCTGTGTGGGCAATTATTTATTTTATTCTTGTTCCTGTTTGTTCTCTATGGGTTGGACTTTGTTATTTCCTTTAAGCCAGCTAAGGGAATCCTTTTGGACACTGAGCCCATTTGTGGTTTTAATAACGATAAGTTTCAGTAGTAGTGGCGCCTGACTGTTAACAGCTCAAAGAAAACTATATAAAAACAAGATGTTGTTTCTGGAGCCATTTATAGACTTCCCTGTTTACTATTATTTCTCTTCTGAGTTTGGCAGAGCCAGGATTAGGTGATGTATCAGCTGCAGCACTCACCTGTTGTCTCATGCCCGTGACTTGAAAAGGGAGAAATACTGCCAGCCTGACCATAGGCATTGAATTTTCTTTTCCATATTTATTTTAGATCCTTAGACTAGAACATTTTAACAAATTGAGAAGCCTTTCCTGGGTCACTGGAAAACATCTGCTGCCTCAAGGGGGGCAAATCTAACAGGGACTTAATGTTCTTTTGCACCCAGCTGAAACAATGATAGTGGAAAAAAGCGGTTTTCTCTGTAACAACCCCTTGGTAAATTATCAGAGGTACAGGTCTTACTTTAGGGCAGACCTATGGAGGACACTTTAGGGTCATCATTTACCCTGGGAATCGTGGTGATGCTTACATCTCTTAACTAAAATTGGTGAGTTTTGACCACCAGAGACATTTGGGTATCTAAATCAGTATCTCAAGCAGGATCAGTTGTACTGCATGGGTACATCTTGTGCACACTCTCTTTCAGATTTTAAGTGACCTTAATTTGATTTAGGTTAATTCACTTCAAAGTGTGGTTTAAGTAGTCTTTCAGAAATCATACCTTTGGGTAAATTGAGCTAATTTACTTATATGAAAGTCCATGTGAGCGCAAGTTTGAAAATAGTCAGTGGTATGACTTAAACTATGCCATGAAAGAAAATGTCCTTATTGTGTTACCATGCATGGACTGCAAAATTCCTTTCTATGACAGTTTTATAGGTGTTTCTCAGTAATTTGGCTTAAATTAGATTTCTGTTTTCCTCCATTCCCACATACTTTGCCCTCACTACGTTAATTGCTTAGCTTACTCTTTGCTGGTTTTATATTCACCTTCCTAAATGATACTATCATTGTTGAGCTGAAATATTTTGCTTTTATTAGCCAAAGTTCTCCTGACAAACAGCTCCTCTTTCAGAGAGAGTATTATATAGAATAATAAACAGGACCAAATATCAAGCAACAAATTCCAGAGGAAATGCGTTGTTTTAAGCAGACTGAGTCATTTTGTCTGGCTTCTATTACTTTGTCTTGGAATGAAATATTTTATTTCCTTAGAATTTTAACAGTTATTGTTAAAGTAGTTATAATAAAGCCTTGACATACTGGAAGAAAGTTAACTTTTCTATTTTTTGTTGTTCAGGTGACAGCTGGAAATACTCTTGCTTTATGCATTACGACTACAACATACAAAGAACTGGGCCATGGGCAGTCTTCAGTCCTGTTCCATCTGACTTCTGTGAAATTAATGTAAGCCAGTTTCACACAAACACGAGGAAACTGTCTCTAGCCCTTGTTCATCCTTTAGTGTCCAAAGCCCTGTCCTGTTCTGAAACAGTTAGCTAAGAGCCTGTCTTGTGGCAAGACTTTGCTTTTACTGGTTTGATGTTACTTTGTATTGTTTGAGGCTTCCCACACATTGGCCAACTGAGCTTTACCTAGTCCGTAATACTACAATTGCAAGTTCAATAACAAAATGTGTTTTATTGTAACACATGCGAAAACCAAATTGTACTGAGAGGAGAAAAACATTGACTTAAACAACTGTCAGCCTTTACTGATAATCTGTTATTTTGGGCACCATAGCAGAGATAAGTTTTTGAGAAGGGATCAGAAAAAAATGGAGAATAAGAGCTTCATGTGCTATTATTTATGTAAAGTATTAGAAATCTTATAAGTGCAATTAGGATTCTATTATGCAAGATGTTATAAAAATCAATGGCACTGAAGCTGGATGATTCATTTATGAGTCAGTTGCAAACCCATAAAAACCTCCCATTAAGTTCCTGATTTAATAATTATTTTTATGAATTGTGACCAAACTCTCTAAACACATGCACTAAAAATAAGATTATCTTAAATAAAGAGGTCAGCCAAAATCACAATGGAATTATGTGATGGAATGTGTGTTTTCATGTTGTTGATTTCTCAGGAGACATTTACAGAGAAAGATCCAGTACTTTTAGTGTTTGTCCTAATCAGAGCCTTCTCAAGCTGAATGAACTATTTATGTGGTCCACATGCAGTGCAGTGGTTTTGCACAAGTAAATGAGTCATTTTTCTCTAATAATGCAGTATTAATACTAGTTTAGCTCTTCAGGTCAAACCTAGAAAAACAGGTAGGACTAACATCGTTCTTTAAGATCAAGGGACTCTAGAGAAATAAGATTCACAAAGTTTTTATGATTCCTAACATCTACCACAAGTTGAAATCTGTAAATAACTCTTTGTTTTCCAGCTAGTGATAGAACGTGATAACAGCAGCAGCTCTCTTAAATAGCCAGCATTTGTAGCATTAAAGGGCTTAAATTTAGCATATGGAATTGTACCTGTAAGTAAGTCTTAAGAATACACTTAACTGTTAAGATGTCATAAGCATGCAGGAAGTTGTGCTGTGAACATTGTGCCTTTGTAGTTTCTTTTTTATTTACTAGTTTAGCTGCATTTCAATCTGGATTGCTGGGATTTTCTTTTTCTCCTTGAAATCTTGGACAGCAAGAAAGTAGAGATCTGATCTAATTTCCAGATCTCTCTATATTGATGAACTTTATGTTCACCTGAGGATTTAGGTCTAATCAAGCTCCCAGATCCTTGTATTTTAAATATAAAACATTCATTTACTCTTTAGAAGAATCTACTCTTTAGAATTTAGACGGCACACTTCTAAATTCAGGGTGATTTGCTTATCAGATGAGGGAATATCATTATGACAGGTCCTGTGGTTTATGGAGGCCACATCTTCATTTTAAAATCAAGGGTAGCTCTACGTTGTATGATAGATTCCTGGCGTGTATTAAATGTACTGACCAAATTCTGGTTGGTTTGGAGCTCAATGTTAGCAAGCGAAGTTGGCTTTCTAGGTAACAGCAAACTGTTGAAAGACTCTCCTTCAGGTTTTGTTCCCATTATCTTGTCAGAAAGGAAAGGACAACATCTTTAAAAGTACTTAAATACCAAGCAAGTGACCCTTCTCTGCTGGAATGCTGCCCCACTAATGATGCAGAGAAGAAAAACAGCCATTTCTGGCAGAGTTTGCAGGATCTCTCATGCCAAACAAAAACGTCTAAAATGTCTGGTAAAAATAAATATCACTATGAAATTCTGGCACTGGAAATATTTCTGACAGCCAAGACTTAGCTCATCCTGGGGGGTAACCTAAGAAGGCCTGCAATTTTCATTCTTTATTCCTACTCATCGAATGTCCTTGCAAACTTAAGCTGCCAGTCTGCATTATCTATTAGACCAGGTGTCTGTGTGAAAGAATTATCATAAGTAAATGGCTCTCTGTGTGAGCAAGAGAGTAGGCAAATCTGTGTGGGAGTGAGCTGTTGATTCTTGGGCTGAAGTGAAGCAGTAACTCTGATGGCTGTTCTGGCCCCCTGTTAGGGGAAAGGTGTATTACTTTGTGTGCAGTACAGAGATTTAGCATACCCAAAGTGCTTGTCTTATAATGTCTAAATGAAAAAGCAAATGAATGAAGCAAGTGGGGGGGGAAGGAGGGGAAATGGGGAGAATAACAGAAAAAAAAAAAACAACAAAAAAAAACAAAACAAAAAGAAAGAGATCACAGATTCATTTAAATTCTTGCTGAACAATCCTTAGTTCTGCTCACTAGTTACACAAAAGAGAGTCTGAGTATTAGGGCTGTTGTGAGGCAGCACTTGGGAACCAGACAGCTATGCAAAAGCTCAAGTCAGTTGTTGGGGTTTTTGTAGTGAAGCACACACACTGGTATCCCAGTCATTCACTCTGTACTGTAAGAGTCCAGTGATGAATGTTCTTTCCTTTCTGCTACATAATACTCAAGATGTTTTCAAGAGTAACATCTTTGTGGAGTCACTAGAAGAGAAGAGACCAGAAGATGATACAATGATTGGCGTACTTGGAAAGAGAAGTTGAGGAGCAGCGGATGGGAGATGAAAAGGGTAGTATTCAAATCACTTACTGAGAGAGAAGATAATCCATGGGAGACTGAAACAGCAAATGAAGATAATGGCAATTAATTCTAAACAGAATAGAGGGAATGTAGAACTTCTTCCAAAATATAGTAGCAAATAAAGACATTGATTGAGTTTTATCTGATGAATGTATTTAGATTTCTCTCGTCAACTTCATCATGGTAGTTTCTAAACCAGAGCAAAATAGATTGACCATTCTGCCTTTGAAACTGATAATGACATGCTAGTAAGAAAATATCCTCAAGGTTCCAGCTCTTTATGTGTTAAACTCTACACAGTGTTAATGAAAGAGGAGCTGTTCCTTGAACACTTACAGGTTAGCTGTAGATCTGAGTTTCTCTCAGACTCTGTGACTAGAGTCCACTTCTGATATTTACTAAGCATATTCAGTGTGCTCTGAGTTAAGCGAAACAGAAACCTGTACTCTCTGTGACAGGGGTTTTGCTGTGCATTAAAAGCATGGCTTTGTGCTTGCTGAAGTCAATAAAGTTTCCATCAACTGTGCTGACCTAGAATGAAGCATAAATGGAAATGCAATACACAAACCTGCATTACTTTGAACTCAGCTTGCTAACCTGATGTTGATATGTTTAAGAATTCTAAAATCCTAAAATGGCAATGAGATGGCTGGACACAAGTATATGTGGCTAGGAGGGAGGTTGGACATGTGAGCATAGGTGTGGGTGGCTGATTTCAGACTCATGTGGAGGGTGTGTGCAACTCTAGATCTTGCTCCCACTTGTGCTTTTATACAGGTCTCAGTGCTGGTTAAGAAGCAATTAATTTGTTCCCTCATTCACATTTATCAAGAGCTAATATGAGAGAGGGAGAGGTGTTAAGAGGCATCTCTGATTCAGCCACCTGATAGGAAAGCAGATGGTTGACATGCCGCATCTCTTATCAGAAAGACTCAAGGGTTATATCTTGTGCATGCTGGCAGTACTTGCCTAACCCATCATGCCAGTAAGGTATTAGAACTGAATCATCTTCAAGAAAGAAAACACTCTTTATCTGTCTGTCTACATTTTTACATCTTCATAGTGGCAGGGCTTCTGCAAACAAGAAAGGGTTGTGAGCTGAAGGAAAGATATGTTTATGTCTTTCACATCTATTCCTGTGACTACTTGTTTCTCTTACAAGTATTCTTCTTTTCTGAGAAAGGAGAACTCAGCCCATCAGAAATACTCCACATACTGAGACATAAGGTCACCTTTCTCTGTTTGTATGATTGATTGCTACCACAAACTTTTTAACTGAGTACAGAGACTATTGATGACAAACCACATTAACAGCTTGAAGTCAAAGACAGACACTGGTCTTCAGTTCTTTGGAAAATACTTCTCTGCACACTCAAAAATTAATCTAGGAGCTTGTTACTTATCCATTTGGATGTGTTTGGAGAATAAAAGGGGTTAGGCTTCTGTTTTCAAACTGAATTCTCCTACTGCTAGCTTTTAAAAGAACATTTTCCTTTTATGCTCATCCTTTTTCCTCCTCTTTTTTTCTGTGCCAGACTCAAGGTATTAAGCTGTGCTGTTCCTGAGGCTAGGCCACAGGCTACCTTTGCAATGCAGACATTGTGCAAGGCCTGGGTAAATGCCATTTCACTGCAGGGAGGAGTCTCAGCAGCGATAAAAGAGGGTGTATTTGCATTATTTTTACATAGAGGATGTAAGGGAACCGGCGAAAGAAGGAGCAGAACCAGCTTGCAAGACACCCAGAAAGAGCTACCATCTCAAATAAAACATGAAGAAAGGTTTAGTGTTGTAGGCTGGGTTTTTTTCCCTAGTTTGAATGTCAATTTACATGAGGTTTGGGGTTTGGGTGGTGTTGGTTGGGTGTTTTCCCCCAGAGTGGAAGGTTGAGCAGCCTGGCAGGTTGATTTCAGTCCCACTTTCCAGACATGCACACACACAAAATGAGGGTTTCAGACGATGAAGCTGCACTTTGGTCATTAAGTTACAAAGGACCTTTTGCAAGATTCTTCCTATCTCAGCTTCTGAATGTAGCCATTTAATGTAATCTTCAGTTTTGCTGTTCTGCACTTAGAATTGATGGTGATTCACGAGATGATCACAGTTTCCCAAAATAAATGCAATTGGAATGCTTAGAAGGGAACAGACAGATGAAGGGTGAAGAAAATGAAGTAACACATAAGCTGTAAGTTATTAACCTGAACCTAATTTTGTTGTAAATGGTGGTATTGTGGTAGCCCTGCAGCAGTTGGCACATGGATTAGTTTTTTCTTAAGAATAAGTGGGCAGGAATTTGAGAAACACTGTGAAGGACAGTGGTGACAGGGTCTTTACATGTCCAACAGTGAATTCAGAGGCCCAACCGATAACTGCATCTTCCTATGTATGGGTAAAGTCTTGACACTTCACTTACTTGGTATTCTGGGCTACCACCCCTTTGGTTCAGTGGTGATACTGATGTGGAACTGATGTGGGTAATTTAGGAGTAGTGATGAAAGTTAAAAGGGCCATTGGAAAATCCTGTAGTCTGATAACATGGAAACTGTGATTTTATCTTGAACCTAGAGCTCTGTTGGGAGCAACTTGCTATTTTCCTGGCTTTTCTGTTCAGTTAGAGGAGCTCATGGTAATACAGAATCTGATCAACCAGAGCACAGGGTTTGTAATGATCTTTCCAGTTAGAATTTTCCAGATTATATCCATTGTGGAACTTGGGTTTGGGAGCAGTCCCAAAAGATCACCAAGTCCAGCCTGCACTGCATCAAGACTAAATATATTAAGGCTAATACCAGCATGCTTACCAAACTTTGCTCCTAAAAATTTCCAGTGGAAGTTTCCAGCCAGCTCCAGTTGAAAACCCCTTAGCTGGAATGCTGATCAGCAAAGTCTTTTAAGCCTTTCTTGTCACAAATCATGTTGACTCTTTCATGTCTACTGGAGCCATTGAGGATAACTGATCAACATCTCTCTAATGAGCTCGTGAGTATCAGAAAGCTGCATCTCGCTTGAAGCTTTTATTTTCTTGACTAAGGCAAATCTAATTCCTTCAGCTTTTTCTCAAAGGGGTTGTTTTTTACACTCCTTGTTCTTTCCTTGTTCAGCTGTGTTTATATTCCTAAGGTGTTCAACCAGGGACAGACTCAGCCACTTGGGACTTCAATACTATGCAAGGTTAAGGAATCAAACAAATTGTCTTGCACATGACACACCTGCTGGTGCATTCCAGAATTAAACACATTTTTTGGCAGTTGCACTGTGCTGTTGATTTATGTTGTTTGTTATCCGTACAAGCCTAAGAGCTGTTCTTGCTGTATTTCTGTCTAGTCAGGAATTCACAATATTTATTGATGTCTTTCCTAACAATAATAATTTATATTTCTCATTGCTGTTTTTTAACTTGTTGGTTTTTTGGACAACATGTCCGATTTGTCAATAGCATTTGGGGTGTCTGATCTCATCCTTCCTGGCATTTGCATCTCTTGCCATTGTTTTGAGGTTATCAGGTTCTTTATCACAGGCTTTATAAACATAAATATTGCATCATCTCAGCTGTCAGTGAACATACTAAACAAACAGAGCTTAGGAGAGACCCTGAAAGGTGTCTTTATGAGGTGCATTTGCATTTTGATGACTAACCACTAATGACCACTGTGGTCTCCTTCTATCAGGTGCCTGCATACCTTCCACTGGTTGTATTTAAAATGTTCATTCTATGGAAGTGCCTCATGAGATGGTGCCAAAAGCCATACAAGATGTATCATGTCCATTGCCTTATGCCTACCCAGTGAGCTGAACATCACTTAAAAAAAGGAGAACCTGGCTTAGAGCAGATGTATTTTGTCCATTTTCCATGAGCTTTTTTCATGCTATGAAATCAATTCAGGCTATCTCAAATATATAAAACACAATTACTCCAAACCATTCTGAACATAGTAATTAAGCTATCTGATCTGTTATCTAGGAAACTTGATGTGTGGAAAAGCATCTTCCCAAGGAAGGAATGCTTTAAAAATACTTCAACAGGTAAGACCAAAACTGTCCACCCTGTTTTTTTCCCTTTTTAAACCTCTTCTTAAGGTCTTTGCAATTTAGAAATAGTTGAAGTGTGATGTCCCCTAGTAATCCTACCTGGTTCTGCTTCCTTTCTTTCTTCTTCTTCCAGTAACACCATGTCCTTGGTTCTCTTTTCCCTGACATAGGGTTGCAGTTTAAAATCACTCTGAAAATGATGCCAACTTTTAGTATTATTTCATAGTCGCTATTTTCTGTCATTGGACTGGTTTATTTCTCCAATCGGTCTATTTGGAGGGGGGAACAATTATGTCTGGAAATGGTTATTAGGATAATAATCTTCTTCCTGTTCCCTTTATAATGACTGGTGGGGTTTTTTGATTAAGCATGTTGTCATGTAAATTAATTGTTCATTATATTTAACTGACTTCTTTCTCATCTGTCTCACAATATTTGTGTTATTTATCACTTATCAGTGATCTATAAATTATTACAAGCTACTTAATAATGTTTCTTCCTCATAGCTGTGGGTAAAAGCAAGTACCTTGTGCACGGGTTGAAGTGCATTCTGATACTGATATTGTCTTTCTTGAAGTGAAAGAGGCAAGTCCTAAGTATATGGTTAAGTTTTACCAGCATTATTTAGCAACCCTTCTACTTTTCTTTCACCAAAAATATCCATTTTACACTGCGTAAATCTACTTTCCAGTTATCCCTCAAAGACCCTACATGGACTCAGGGCTTTATTCAATTGTAGTCTTGCATCAACAGGTAGGAAATTGAGAGGTTTATAATACAGATTTCCATCTGCTCAACAGCAGCCTGTTGAGCATCTTGTTGTGAAAGCCAATCCTTAGTGCTTCTCTAACATTTCACCAGGGGATTTCAAAATGATTTATAAGATGGATATAATTTAGAGAAGTTGAGCCTGGGCAGGAAAGTGATTTAGCAGAATTCAGTGGAATATGCAGAGGACTGGTAAACACACTTAAGCACAAGTGGGTAAAAACATTTGTTCCCTGGGGAGAGAAGCACTGAAGAGCTAACAAGTGAATTTATTTGTGTTTAGGACAATATCTTTCAAGAGGCTTTTGTTTCAAGCACAGGAAAATACTCCTCTCAACTGCTTGGGAGACTGTTCCATGACCTAAGTATATAATTATCAGGAAGTTCTCGGCCCTGTGTCTGTGCTTTATCACATTCAGTACTTCGGCATCTAAACGTCTGACAAGCTTCTGTGAGTCTGAAGTCAGCCAGGGCTGCTCTCATTTATACTACCTGAGGATCTAGCCTCAGTAGAGAGTATAAACTTAAATGAGGTTTGGTTATGTTGCCCGGTGTTTTAGGGGAATGCGGTAGGGGTTTGACACATGAGCCAGTCAGCAGCCCCCAGCCAGAATGATGTTCATGTTTTCTTTCTCTTAACTTCAACGTGCTGTTCCCAGCTCTTACACTTCAGTCATTCTAAACTCTGGTGTCTTGGACTTTATTCCTTTATGATAATTGTATGTCATTCCCATGCCTCATTCTGTCCCTGCTTCCCAGTCAGTGTCAGCATTCCCATGCCTCATTCTGTCCCTGCTTCCCAGTCAGTGTCAGCATAGAGAGGTTTTCTAATCTCTGCACCTCAGTCAGTCCCCTCTTAGCTACCTGTATTTGTTGTTATTCTTTTGCAGCTTTGTACCCCTTGCCTATCAAATGCACAGAACTCAGTGCCGTAGTCTACCTGCTACTGCGCTCATGCTATGTAAAGTGGATCTGTTCCTATCTTGAAGCTGTCACTCTGAACATAAAGCAAAAAGTCTGCATTTTTTATATCTTAGGGGCCATGTATTGTAAATTTACATATGGTTTGCTGCTTACTACTGTTTGCTTTGGTGTTCCTGCTCTTGGGAGTTCTCCTCCTCAGGGAAGCTCTGTGTTGGGTTATTTTTCTTTACATTCAGCTCAGCTTATCAAGACTCAGTCCCTGGTTTAATTTCATGTTGACGTTTTTAATACTATCCCTTGTCTTCACTGGTTTACACTTTATTAATAGGAGTGGCAGAATTGTCTCAATCACATGCTGCGCTGTTTGCTTGCTCTTGTGATTCTTTAAAGGAGGGGATTAATTGCAGCTTCCTCTGGATTCATCTGTGTGAAGGCTTTAAATAAGACCATTCCTGTCACTGGCCCTTTGGTGTCAATTTGACAAAATTCCCATCTCTCCCTGTGGTCCAGGGTTTGGACTATCTGAGTCAGCTTTCCATTCAAGTTAATACTTTGAAATCAACTGAGATTAATTACTTAACAACAGTTTCTTGCCTTGCCAACTCTCTGTATTAAAATGTCAAATCGTGCCACAGAGGATCATAAAACTGGCTGGATGACCAGTGAAATCCTGTCTGCTTTTAAAGGCATCACAGATACCAGAAGGCACAGGAGGCAATTGTCCAAGTGCTAATTTCTACTCCTACAACCAACGACTCTGTCTCTTTTTTTAGGGTATCTGAAATTCATACATCAGCAGCTGTCTCCGGACACTGACAGTAACACACCAAACAGCCTGAACGGAGGGGGAAATGAGACTTTTCTCTTGGATAGCAACACATACGCTGGGCAAAGGGCTAGTGAATGTGGTTCTAAGAGGCTCTCAGTTTCTGAAGGGTGTTTGGCAAACGGGGATGGGACAGGGAGAGAAGCTCTGCCATTTGTCTTCGGTACAGACAGCTGGCACATGCCGGGAAGCGCGCAGCCACCGGACGGTACCGGTTACCGCTGCAGCGGGCAGCCGGGAGCCCCGATGCCGCTTTAGGAAGGGCTTCCTCGCCCGCAGGGAGGGAGCCGCGAGGGCGGGCAGGGGCCGAGGGCGCGGGTTGAGCCCGGGGTGGTGGCGATGCTGCTGGTGCGTGTCTCAGTGCGGAGCCGGGACCGCCTCTGCCGCGCCGAAAGTTTTCCAAGTGCCTCGGTGCTGGGGGGAGCGGGGCGGGGGCTGCCCCGGCGGGGCTCCTCCTCCGGGGCCGGGCCTGGGCCGGGCGGAGCGGGGAGCGACCCCCCAGACCCGGAGCTGCCGCGGCTGCGGAGGGAGCGAGCGGCGGCGGGTCCGGGACGCTGAGCGCAGAAGGAGCCTGGGACGTCGCTGCGGGCGGCCCGGGCGCGGGACCGGGGCGCTGCCACCATGAGGCGGCGCGGCGGGAGATGCCTCCTGCCCGCGCCTCCGCAGCTCCTGCTTCTGCTGCTGGGAGCGCTGCTCCGCGCCAGAGGTAAGCGGCTGCCACGGCACCCTCTGCCCCGCGGGGGACCCGGCCGCCGTCCCGGGCTCGGCGGTGGGAAGCCCTGTCCCGCCGCGCGGCTCACCTGCCCGCGCCCGTCGGGCGGGAGCCGAGCCGTGCGGTGCCCTGCCCCGTCTCCGCGCTTTGTCCGCGCCCCGTCCCGCGTCCGGTTCTCGCCTTCCCCGAGCCCTGCCGCGGCGGGTTGGAGCCGGGGTCCCCCGGCGGGCCGGGGCGCGGGTCCTGGCTGCAGCGCGGAACCCACGCGGCCGCTGCCCCCCGCGGAAGTTCGGCGGCGGGCGCGGGCTTTGTTCCCGCGGTGCGAGCGCCGGGCCGGGCTGCGCTGGGGCGGGCGCGCAGGTTGCCTCGGAGGCTGCCGTGCCCGGCGTGTCGGGACAGCCGCCGCTCCGGAGCAGGAATGCAGCCGCGCACCCGCCGCGACGGGCCCCTTAAAGGTACAGCCCGGCTCCCAGGCGGCGCCCAGGGCTACCTGCCTCGGGTCGGCGCGGCCCGGGAGCCCTCCTCTGCCGCTAAGCCTTGGCGGAGTGCGGCCGGGGTAGGAGCGGCACCAAAAAGAGTGGCGAGGGCAGGAGCTGCCTGCGGTGAGAGCGAGCAGGGAAGCAGTTCCATGAAGTCTCGCCGGTGAAAAACTTATCTTTGTGGTTGCTCTATCAACTGAAAAGCAATTGCTGTTTCTTCGTTGTGTGCGGTAGTGCTTTCTTTCACAAGTGCGCCCGGTGGAGGAGAAAACATCTAAACGCTTCGTGGAACTGTTTATAAAGAGTTGGGAGGCTTTTGGGGGAGGGGTGTGGAGAGGAGATCCGTACCTCATTTCTCTCCCTGCGCTCCTTTGGCAGCTGCTGTATAATTTCACCCATCCGTTTTCTCCTGTGTTGCTCTGAAATTACAGGAAGCATTTGCAGTAGTGCTGCTGACCTCCATCCTTCTCCAAGTATTGCCTCTGGGGCACAATCACATGGAGTTTGGGTTTCAAGTAATTTTATTTCTCTTCTAACAAGAAACCTCATTGCAGTCAGCTTCGAAGAAGGTGCTAAAGCAGCTTGGAAAGGGCTGCAGTTCTGTGGATCAGAAAATCTGCTTTATAGAAAACAGAAGTACTCTTTAGTTCCCAAGCTCCACACAGATACTTTGCTACAGTTTAGGAGCGAGAAGGATCTAAAGCATAGATCTTAGTGTAGGTGCAGATGTGGATGTGTTTTATTTTGGCTGTTACCCAGGTGCTCCTAGTTAATGTGTCTGGGCTGTTAACAGCCATGTGGGGGATGTCTGATTGTAAAGTTCAGCTTTGCTTGTAGGTGGTTGTGCCTTGATGTCTCTGGGACGCTTTTTATGGCAGTTTGTCTCTCTTTCAAGTAGTTCTCCCATCAGTGCGCTTTCCTGTGTCCTCTTGTCAAATGAATGGGCGTTTATGACTGGATGTGCCAACTGCTTCCAGAAGCGAGCGTCCTCTTTCCTTCATGCCAAGATAAGCTTTGCGATAAGAATTCCTGAGCAATTTTTTTCCTGTTTGAAGCAAGGAAAAACATGAGGAGGTGGCAGAGCAGATGCCAAAGGCTGTGATGAGTTTGTGTTCCTCCCCTTAGCTAGAAACTTTTCATTGTTGTCCCTTACAAGTACACGTGGGGGATAGTGTGCAGCTGAACTGTCACAAAGCATCTGCAGCCACAGAATTCCTGATGCCAAACAGGTAAATGGGAGGAAGCACTTGGTCATTCACCTCTGTGCCTCAGGACAGGAGCGGGTAAAGCAATCAAGTCTGCAGGGTTGACCTTTGACCCTCTTTTGGTGGATGGTGGCAGTTAAAACTAGAGAAGACTGTGTCAAAGGAAGAGGTCTCTGAGTATTCTGAGCTCTTGAAAGCGTGTTGCAGGTAGAAGTGGGTGTAGAGGGAGAATGGGAAGCTAATGGCACATGCTGCTGGTGCGTGGGGATGAAGAAGGGCCTGATGTTGTGATGGTCTGTGTTAGTGTAAATACAGAATGTCACAGAACCTGTCTGGGTGATGTGCTTGCCCTGAAGCTCTGCCAGAAAAAGACATGGCTCATATCAGAGCTTCACTCCCCAGACATTGTAGGGTCATAGACCTGAATGTGATACCTCTCCAGGAGCGCAGTTTGCAGTGGGAATTGCAGTCTCCACTAGGCACTGCTGTTGCTTCCACAGCTCTCGGTCAGGTGCAAAATGCCCCTTCTCCTGTTATGAACTTAGAGCTGATAATATTCTACTTGCTGGGTGTGCTGAGGGTGCCTGGGTTTACTGCTGATCAGGTTGGATGATACTCACAGATCTCATGATCACTCTGAATTACCTTGACTGTCTTTGTCACAGTGGCGGCGGCACTGAGTAACATCCCTGCTCTTCTAAAATGAAGAGTAAGATGCTGCAGGATGCTGAGAAATGGTGGTGATGGTGGGGTTTGGTTTTATTTATTTTACTTTTTTGAACAATTCTGTATCTACTAAAACATGGTAACGTTTGTAAAAAAGCATAAAGCAGAAATCTTCCAGTATGAAGTTAATATTATAAATTCATTTATTTAGTGTGGATAAGAAGTTTCCTTTCATACCCTTTTCCCAAAGGCTTTGTTGTGTGCTTTACTGCTGTTTTGTGCAATAGAAAATCCCTTCTTGCATCTTGGGAGTGTGGGTGTATGCAGCAACCAAATTACTAGGTACTTAGTTACATAAAGTGGTTGCCTTTCCAGAGTGTCTTGTGAACCTTGAAGTGGGATGTTCTGTTCATGTGGGCCACAAAATGAGATTTCGGAAAACTTGGAGCTGTTTTTCTACGTTGTGTTCATTAAAGTTCCAGAGAAAAAGTGGTTGGATGTAAATCCAGTTATCCAGTTGCTTGTAGTTCAGACCAAAAGCAGTGCTTGCTGCATGTTGAGTAGAGAAACAAATCACTTCCATTTCTATTTTTTACTCCTAAAAACCTGTAGTTCTCCAGACTGGTGAAATTAACATTAAAAAATAATTAAAGCATTAATTCTGTGAGAATGATCTGTAGCCTGATAGTCCTCTCCGATCTTCCTGCACTCTTGTGAAACAGGCAAATATTATCCTTGTTTTGTAAATGTGGGAAGTGAAGTAGAAATTGTCTTGCCCAAGGCCAACTCCATTTGCCCTAGAATGCAACTTACCATTGAACACAATGGAATATATGCTTCATAACACTTACAAAAGCTGATAAAGAGATGTTATCTTGGAAACCAGTCAAGGTTTTAAAAGTAGGTTTAAAAAGTAACTGCATGTCCTACACCTTCATTGAATTCTGCTGCTTTTGACTTGTGGCTATTTCTCTTTTTAATAAGACTTCTATTTCTCTTTCTGATCAAAAGATTCATTAAAGCACAGACATTTTACTGACTCCTTCTTGGGAAGGGTGAATTGGGAAGTAAAGTGATGTTAAATGTATAAGAAAAGTGGACATCTATTTCTCTAGCCCTCTTGTTATTTCCACCAGAGCTGTTTGTGATGTGATCTTGAAGGGGTTTACATAATAAGGTGATACGTGGAGGCACACTTAAACTGACCGTCTTTTAAGATGTCTGGCTTTACCTCTTACAACATCCAGAGCTGGAGCTCTGGCATGCAGCAAACCCACTCCAGGGATTGGCACACTGTATTCGGTTTCACAGGAATCATGGCAGAGAGCATTAACAGCAATTGTCTTCCGTGAATCTAATGTGTTTGATGTAAACGCCCTTGCTTTTACATCTGTAAAGCCCATGGGTCTTTGCCATGGCTGTTGTGTTAGGCATTACTCTTTTATGGGATATTTTGTCTCTACTACATGAAGACTGGGCACTGTGATGCTTCTTGAATCTCTTCTTTCTATATTTTTCCTGTAGATTTTAATTTCAGTTCAGTTGATACTCTGGAGGGAAGGGATGCCATCCAGAGGGACCTCGACACGCTTGTGAGGTGGGCTGATGCCAACCTTATGAAGTTCAACCATGCCAAGTGCAAGGTCCTACACCTGGGTCGGAGCAATCCCAGGCACAGCTACAGGTTGGGCAGAGAAGAGATTCAGAGCAGCCCTGCAGAAAAGGACTTGGGGGTGTTGGTCGATGAGAAACTGAACATGAGCCGGCTTCAGTGTGCGCTCGCAGCCCAGGAAGCAACCGTATCCTGGGCTGCATCAAGAGGAGTGTGACCAGCAGGTCGAAGGAGGTGATCCTGCCCCTCTCCTCTGCTCTCGTGAGACCTCACTTGGAGCATTGTGTGCAGTTCTGGTGTCCTCAACATAAAAAGGACATGGAACTGTTGGAACAAGTCCAGAGGAGGCCATGAGGATGATCAGGGGCTGGAGCACCTCCTGTATGAAGACAGGCTGAGAAAGTTGGGGCTGTTCAGCCTGGAGAAGAGAAGGCTGCGTGGAGACCTCAGAGCAGCCTTCCAGTATCTGAAAGGGGGCTATAAGGATGCTGGGGAGGGACTCTTCATTAGGACTGTAGTGAGAGGACAAGGGGTAACGGGTTCAAACTTAAACAGGGAAAGTTTAGATTGGATGTAAGGAAGAAATTCTTTACTGTGAGGGTGGTGAGGCACTGGAATGGGTTGCCCAGGGAAGTTGTGAATGCTCCATCCCTGGCAGTGTTCAAGGCCAGGTTGGGCAGAGCCTTGGGTGCCATGGTTTAGTGTGAGGAGTCCCTGCCTGTGGCAGGGGGATTGGAACTGGATGATCTTAAGGTCCTTTCCAACCCTAACTATTCTGTGATTCTATGATATTCCTGTACTAAAGATACTAACTCTATGGATCCAGGGGTTTGTGATTCCGTAGGCTCCTGGTTTATTCATGTTGTGTATCTGGTTGCTCTGTGACTGTTACCTTGGGAGTATTTGGCTGCTGTCCTGTTGTGGGTGAGTTTGTGTTCAGGTTTTTCAGCTATCCAGGCATTTTTTGCCTCTGTTGTGCAGAACTGCTTGTTAAATGCTGAAGAGTTCCAGCCTGTGTGTTTAGTCTAAGAGACTTTTGAGCTGCAGTCAGTGTTTCTGTGAGGAGCAGAACTCCTCCGTAGCTGCTGTGAGCCCAGATGAAAGGAGACTCAGTATGGAAGGGCAAGAAAATAAGTTTTCATAAAGACTTTATTAACATCAAACAGAGCTGATGTTTGTGGACATTTGCCTTGCTAAACTGTGGATGACTGAAGCTCCTTGGATCAAGGAATTGTTTGTTGTTTAAAATAGAAGAAGAAGAAAAAAAGGGGATTGAGCAGCCGGAAGCCTTCTGATGACATGAGATACATGCCAATAGCAGGATGCTTAATGTTAGCACAACTTTAGATTGTGAAAAGTAGTAACAGAAGCTTTTCTTTTTCCTGAGGTTCTTGGATCATGAGGTTTTTCTGTATTTAGTCACCAGTCAGCAAGTCACAAACCATTAAGATTAACGGGCAGCATTGTATGTGCATGTTCAATGTTTGTACTGCCAATTGCCGTTTTGTCAAAGACTGTATGACCAAAGACTGTGCAGGCTCTTGTTTCTCAAGCTGTTGTATGTTAACAGCAACTTTCTGATGTTGCAATACTCAGAACTAAGAAGCACCAGATTTTTCCCCTGGATGGGTTAGAATGACAAGAAAATCCATCTCTCTGTACTATGGTGATGAGGTTGTTTAAAGAACTGTCGTCCAGCCAAGGCTTCCAGGAGAGAACATGTTTGCCTTAAAACAGACCCCATATTCTGCAGCGTCAAGGTGAAGTTTTACTTCTGGAGTTCAGTTTGTCAGTGGTGAGATGTTGTCTTGACTCCAGGCAGGGGAGACCCCTCTGCTGGCTACCAGCGTGGTGACTTCCTCCATACGCCCTAGCAGGGCATAGTCTTCTGTGTGTCTTTGTTAGTGCCTGACAGCCCCTCCCAGCTGCTGGAGCTTTCTGTTCCTATTGCATAGCAGCAGTTCTTTAATCAGAAATCTTGTTAGTATTCAAGGATAATTGATCCGACTCTCTGGCAGGGGGTGGGGACCCAGCCTTGCATCCTTCTCCTACTTGCCACCCCCAGTTTGACCCCTGTTGTCTCTTTGTTTTCTCCTGTTAAGTTTGTGCCAGTGATGTGTGTGTGCTGTTTTTCCAAGCAGCCTGAAGTTGGCTGTAACCAAGAGCAGCAGTTAAATAGAGCCCGATTTCCCCGCTTCCTGGCGTTCAGTTGTTCAGCTCCATTTTCTGGTCTTCTGTGTTTTTGATTTGCAGAGAAGGAACTTACTTGGTGCCCCCGGGCATCTCTTAAACCCATTAGAACAAACTCCATTATTTCACTGTACTTATAAATCCTCCTCCTTTAGTCCCAGCATCCATCAAAATAATGTATCCTCTGTAAGGCCCTGTGGAAAATGTTTAATAGGATCTTTTCAAACTCAAGGAGAGCTCCAGTTGGGAAGGGGGAGGGGAGAAGGCTAATGGAAGATCTGACTGTGACTTGCAGTAAGCCTGAACTTGGCCCGTGTCAGCTCTCCCTTCACCTCCATGCCGAGGGAGTGCTGAACAGAGCGGATCCAGCACTGGGATCAAAGCTGGAAACAAAAGGCTTTGGGAGAAAAATTTCCCGTCTGGCCAAGAGGCAGCCACACAAAGGTGGTGCATAATTTATCATTCGAGGTTTATTTCTGCTGTGCTCCTTCTGGAGAGGGAAGGAAAAAAGAAGTGACTCTCCTGCTGTTTCAAAGGGGATAAGTGATGGCTTTGGAGTCTGGAAGCAGGCAGCAGCTAGAGATACCATGGAAAAACTTTTTCAGTGCTGTCTGTACCCAGCTCCTCTCTTCTCAGACATTGTTTCTGTTGGGGGTGGAACCCTGTTCTTGCCTTCTGGAGTTTCAAAGAGTACTTTTAACTTCTCTGGTCATTCCCAAGTCTCAGTGTGTGGAGTGGAACCGCTCTTGGCAAAATAGAGTTCTTTGAATTTTTGAGGTGTTTTTCTTATCTTAAGGATTGGTCTAAGTGCTGGCGCTCTGTGTAGCATGGAGGAAAAGGCTGCGTTTGCCCAAAGGGTTTATAGTCTAAACTGGACATCTGACATTTGATAAGGATCAGGAATATGATTATTGTAGTGGGATAGATAAGGTCCGATATTAAAAGAGCATAGCATACCATTCTAATTAAATTTCCTTTAGCTTTTGCTGAATGGGAAAAGCTCCTCAAAGTTTTTCATTCCAATTGCATCTTAGAATGAGGATAGAGAGAGATTTTAGGGTAGGAGCTGACATCAAAGACTACTGAAAGCTGGTAACTGTGGAAATAAGGACGAGGAAGCAGATGCAAGAGTAAACCATGAGAAGAAGGGAAGGGGGTATAGAGGTACAGGTATAAACAGAAGCGAAGATAGGCATTTTGGAAGTGAGAGCCAAGGACTTGAGCTGGCAAAGGAACAGAAGAGCTGTGTAAGGAGATCCAAATAGAGTAATTATATGGGATCTGATGTCAGAAAGAGTGGTTAATTAGGTAGCATAAAAGGTGGAAGTTTTGAAAGTGAAGATGAGCATTGAGCAGCATTTAACTGCTCAGGCAGGGAAAGCCTTATTTTAGTAATGCTTTAGAGGAGGATGTGACAACTTGTAGGGACTCTCAACAGTACAGTCCCTGACCTAGTGGGGTGAGTTTATCAAATAGTAGGAGCAGAGGTGGAGAGGGAGACCAATAATGGTATGGTGAGCCCATGAGATAGTTCCACCACCACATCTGTCTGCAGTGATGGAATGTGAGACCTGCCAGGCTTGGGGGCACATACAGCCAGGAGGGTTTTTGAGTGGGATGTCTGATGTCCGGGAAGGTCTTTTTGAAGACAGTCCTGTCTGGAAAAGTGTTTTAAACGGGAAGGCGGAGTTGAATTGAGAAGTTAGGAGGTTGGAGATGATTGCCTGGAAAAACATGTAAAGTGAGAACAGCAGATTCCTTTGGGGTTGGAAAGGAGTCTGGGTACAGAAGCAACAAGACTGGTGGCAGAAAATAACACCTTTCCTGGAAAAGGAGGCTACTTCTCTTCCTCTTCTCCCTTAAGAATTGCTATATGAAGGAGTGAGTCACTAGTGAGAACTGTTAAAACACAAACGTGATGTTCTCGGCCTCCTCTGAAGGAAGCAGCATTATGTGACTATGCAAGAAGGTTCCAGGGAAACACACTCCGCTCCTTTAGCCTGAATCTCCAGCTCCATCAGTTCATTTGACTTGGTGACAGTTGGTAGTGTCTGGGAGAGGTTCTTGCCTAAGGTGCAGCCATTCACTGCAGCAGAACTGTGTCTCATGGGATCCAGGATTAGACTAAAATAGACACACCTTTTTCTTTTTTCCCTTTATGCTCCCACCCAGCTTTAGTTCTGAATTTCCATAACTGCTGAATAGTCAAATCCTTTCTTTGCAACTCTGAGGGCAGGGAAAAGGATGAGAACTCTCCGGATTGTAATTTCCTGCTCCTGTTCTGAGCTCCTGAGGATGAATCAGGAGGTGGGATAATTTTCTGAATTAAAATCCCATTTGTTAAGAGTAAACCAGATTTACTGGTGCCCTTTCTTTGTGAGTCAGAGTTTGCAGCTTCTTCAGGCTTGACAAATTTGGGAGATGAGGTTTTTGAGGCCTCGGAGATTGTGTTCTTCTCACTGTGCTTTTTGAAGCCTGTTACTCTTGAAAAGCCCAAGTTGAGTTTCTTATGGCTGCAGGACATCCCCCTAATTTGTGCTGCCTTTTAAAAAGGGCCTTGATCAGCAACATACCTGTTGGCAAGAGGAGAAACATAATAGGTCTGTGTGTGAGAGAAAACTGGAGAGTTGGCAGCATGGCAAAGGGAGGGAGATTGGAGGCTGCCATTCCAGAGGCTTTAATAGCCAAGAAGCAGGAGAGCATAGTCATTGGCAAACAAGGATGCTAGTGGACTACCTGCTCTTTTGTCATGGATCTAATGTAGAAGTATTCAGTATCTAAATCTTATGAAGTGTAATGTGGGAGCTGGTGGAAGATAGGTCAGGTCTCCTGATAAAGGTACTAGTCATTGCCTTGCAAACAGAGCTAAGTTTAATGCAAGGAAAGAGCGGGTTGAATTGAGAGCCGTATCCATGCAGAGTCAAAGCGGTGAAGGCATTTTTCTTGGGCATTGACTTGGAAACGGGGAAGGATGGAATTGGGCTGGTTGGTGAGGTTACAGCCCCTTGCTCGGCCTGGGGAAAGACTGCCCCTGGGTCTGACATCTGTCCTGTACCAGTGAACAGCAGCTGCAGGAGGGTGTTGACTCATGAGCAGCCGATTCCCGAGCAGTTGTCTCCACCGCAGGGGTGGTAACCTCATGCGTTGTTCCGGCTCGAACTGTCACCGCTCATGAATCAGCACTGCATGTAGGCCTTTGTTCACGGCATTTTTGAGTGTAAGGAAGAATTCAGACCTGTGGTCAGCATTACCTTAACAGAAGCTCTTTATGCCTTTTAGGTGTTTGCTGTGTTTGGTTTTTTTTCCAGGTCTAGGGTTCTGTTATCTGATGGATCCCATCTCTGCCTCAGCTCCCCTGGAAGGGCACGTTTGTCACTGGTAGTTACGCTGAGTGATTTCTGGGCTACCAGGACTCAAGCAGAGAACAACAGCCTTGTTGATCCCTGCCTTCTGCACCCTTCCACTACAAATTCCTTTGGCTTGCAGTAGCTCATCCACTCTAAGACAAACCTGTTGTTTCTCTGAGGTTTCTCTTGTTTGTGACCTGCCTCCTGTGAACTGGAAGATGAGGAGCTGTAATCTATTGCTCTACATGGAAATTCCAGACTAGAACAACATAAGCTAATTTCTTAGGTTAAGTTTTCCAGTCAGTTGTGTTTTACATAGTTCCTTTTGTGCTTGGTATGGTTAGTTCTTCACCCACAAGTCTTCAGAAGTTTGGGAACAAATATTTAAGCTGGAAAGGAATGTCTAATAAAAATGGGATAATTCATGTGGTACTCTAGCAATGTTTTGTTGGTTGTGCTGGAGAAGCAAACTCTTGATGGCAGTAATATGTATGCTGGAGGAAGAAGAGAAGCTGAGATGATTGCTTTCTGAGAAATAGCCACGAGCAATTTTCGTGCTGCAGATGCTTTAGAACAGACTGGCAGTGAAGAGGGGGTGGCAGGCAGGCAATTGAGTACTTCAAACGACTGGCAAAACCCCCTGTTTAACTTGATCAGGTACACGAGTCCAAATCTAACAGTTACAGTATAGAACTAATGGGAGCTACTGCGCAAATGAAACCTATGTACAATCCATCAGTTGTAGGATATAAATAAACAGCACTGAGCCAGAAGCCTTCGAGCAAAGAAGGGAGTGAGGCTGGGTGACATCCTTGGTATGTACATCTTGACTTACCCGCTCAGGCAAAACAGCCTCTGAGCTCAGGCTTCCGATTAAGTGACTGGGACAGCTGCCAGAACACCTGCATTTGCTGGCTAATGTACTGCAGTGCATTGGTCCTGCAGGTTAATCTGGGAAAGTCATGGAGTGGGATCTAGGTTAGTTTGGGGCTTTTTCTTGAACAATGTCATAACAACGTGCTCTGCATCCTATATGTCAAGATCTTAAAATCAATGTGGTGGTGATGCTACAACTGTCTATCAAAGGAACGAGGGTCATCAGAGTTATGCCATGGAAGACCAGAGATGCCTAGGGAGCCAGGTTTTCTGACTTTGCATACCGAAGTCTTTAAGGTTGGTTTAAATGGTTTTAAACATGGTTTAAACCCAGTCAGCCATAAATCAGCCACGCAGTCTCTCTCTCACTCCCCCCCTTCTTTTCCTCCCCCCCCTCCCGGAGAGGTGGGGAGGAGAATGGAAAAGAATGTGACTTCCATGGGTTGAGATAAGAACAGTTTAGTAACTAAGGTATAACACAAATCACTACTGCTACCACCAATAATAATAAGGGAAATAACAAGGGAAGAGAATACAACCGCTCACCACCCACCGACTGATGCCTTGCCCCCACCCAGCCCGCCTGAGCGGTGAGCCAGCCCTTCCGGGTAACTTCCAGTTACATCCTGGGTATGACGTGCTGTGGTATGGAATACCTCTTTGGCTAGTTTGTGTCAGGTGTCCGGTCTCTGCTTCCTCCCGGCTTCCCCCCCGTCCCTGGCAGAGCATGAGACTCACAAAGTCCTTGGTCAGACTAACCATTTGAGCAGTAACTAAAACCATCGGTGTTATCAGCGCTGTTCCTAGGCTGAAAGTCAAAACCACAGCACTGCACCAGCTACTAAGAAGGAGAAAAAATGACTGCTACTGCTGAACCCAGAACAGGTATGTGCTGTATGGCTCTGTGCCCTTTAGAGGCAAGCAGAAAGGGAGTGGCTCACAGGAGGGAAATGACAGTAACTCCATAAGGAGAGAATTATTCTGTTGCAGGATGGGCCCGGGCTGAGGTGGGCATGCAGTACAGTCCCTCTACAGCCCAGCACTGACCAGCCTCAGGAGTCCTTGCATGCCTAAGGCTCTGTGTCATTGTGGCTGTGCTGGCTATGTGGTGGCCCTAGCAAGTAAGACACATTTCAACTACTCAAGCCATGAGAACTGAATACAATGCTGAGGTTTTACTACTCTACTATTTGATGGCAAATAAAACGTTTGACTCCCACAAGAACCAACTCCAGAGCTCTGTGTGTTCTTATACTTGTAACTGAGGGGAAGTTAACTTTCTTAAGTTCAGATGTACAAAGACATGATAGAACTAAATCTGTGAACTCTGTATGGTGATGGCTACAGAACAGAACTGGAAAGATTTTCATTGCTGATCTTTGCATAAAAGAAACTTGGTTTCTGTTTTGGCCAAAGCAGCAAAAGCTGCCTCTACCTAAAAGGACTAGAGAACCATAGACTGAAATGAAGTGAAAAAGCTGTCCACTCTTACAAAAGCTTTATTTCTGGGATTTGGCACTCCTTTTGAGGCTAATGGAGCAAATAACTGAATCCAGAATCTGTCTGTCTGAGAAACTAGTCTAAATCTAAACCAGAACACAAGTTTCTGTAACAGAAAGTCCAAACCTACTAGCCAACCAGGCTGCCACAAGTTATTGCGCAAAGTTGTCGTGCTGGCAGATAGTACCAAATGAAACGTGCAGTGTCAAAAGAGACTCTTACCAGATACTGAACTGGCATGTGCAACTTTGAGTTGGATACAGGGAGAGAACATCATAAATCAAACAGAAAATGACTGGGAAAGAGAAGGAAAAGGGAGGCTGAGAAGGAAATCTTCTAATCCTGTGAGTAAAATATAAAAGAAGATTAAAGAGAGCAAGAAAACACTTCTCTTACTAGATATAAAACATTATTCCTTGGAATATTTTTATTTCTATCATTGGAATTTATGCCATGAAGCCTTCTCTATTGAAATGACTATGGAGGCAGTCCCTTCATCTATTGAATTCACTTCTGGGAGAAACTCATGTGTGCTGTCTTTTACATGTGGGTAACACTTGCAGAGCTTGTTTTGGCAATAAAAGTGTCTTTGAATTGACTGTGGTGGGATGTGGTGCGAGTTCTGATGTGACATGAGGCTCTTTGTAAGTGCAGATTTTGATGAGAACTGGTCTCTAAAATCTCTAGTAATTCTATTTTCTTGTTGCTGTTGTGAATTGGCTCCTTCCTTTCTGTGGTCCATTGTTGTATGGTTGATGTTTGCAAATGAAATGTCTTCCATCTGGTTAAGAAATGTGATTTATCCTTGGAGGCCTGAACTGCTGCCTTTGCTAATAGGACATAAACAATATTCCAACTGTCCCTAATTATCACCCACTTGCTTCCCTGCAGATCCATGTCTCTTGCAAAGGGCACTAGAAAAAGGACTTATGGATCACGAGTTGCATTTTTTCTCTGTCCTCTGTTCCTTCATCTCTATCAACTTAGTCCTCTCCTTCTGTTTAAACTGTGTAAATTAAACATGCTGCTTAGAACAACTAAACAATGGGCTGGACAGTGGAGATGTGGCTGGTCAGGAGCACAGTCAGGGGCTTGTTTCAGGTGATACTCAGAATGAAACTGCAAATGACTTACACTGGTACGTTACTGCTCTGGAGTAGGGCTCAGTATAATCTTGCTTTATGGGAAACGTTGTCTTCAAAATACAGTTTTATGGTAATATAAAGCCCGTGTTTTGAAATATCAGGATGGGAGGAATTTCTGTTCCTGCTGCCTTTTGCTTGCAGTAAACTTGATATCTCTCAGAGAGGAGTATTTTTGGTGGGGTGCTAGGATGCTGTCACTGCTGAGGATTGTTCTCTGCCCACAATATACAGTTTCATGTTACGGCTCTTCTAGTGTAACTGTGGGCTGCCCCACAGAGTAGTCTCTCCCCTGTTCCCTTTGCTATGTCTGAGTGTATATCTGCTGGATGAATTGGTTCAGCTTGTTGATCTGTCACAGAAGGAACCCACCTGCAAGATGGTGAAACGAGTAACACCACAGGCTATTGGTGTGGTATCGGCAAGCTGAAGGGAATTGCTCTTTAGTGAGCTGTCAGTGTAGACCTGATGAAAGGATGGAGGGAGCAAGACCATTTTCTTTTGGCACTGGCTTGCTGCTACTTTGCTTTGCCTTAACAATAATCAGAAAGACTTTTCCTGGAAATAAGGGAAGGTGAGCATTCAAGCCCAAGATTTGGTTTCTGTGGCTCATGTAAGCATAGGCCTCTTTATTGTGTTGTACTTGTATGACAGTCTTAGTATTGTGTCCATGTGTGGTGAAAGATCAACCTATAGACGTTGCAGCTGGTGCAGTACATCAATTGATGATACCTCTTTGTGGTGGAAACTTGTATTCGTTAAGACTGGAAGCATAAACCTACTGTCTTGTTTCACTTGGGCTAACACAGACTTACGTTCTGAGTTGTTGCCAGAGAAACTGTCAATCTAAATATGAAAAGCTTTATCTCATTGCTAGTGTCTTGACTCTTCTTCCTTAGTCTTGCCTCTTAAATGATTGATGTCTAGCAGAGAGTTAGGTTTTGACTCTTATTTGCAGAATCTGCATCCTCCTCCAGAGTTAGTGCAGAAATGGCAGCGTTGATGCTGAGTGTCTGGTTAGTCAAAGGCAGACAGAGCTCGCTGTTTGGAAACATAAGCTGCCTAAATGGCCATTCCTGTTCTCCCTCAACGAGTATGTGACAGGCTGAAGGGAAGCATCTACGTGGGCTGAATCTCACACATGAATTGTCAATTGGATCATGTAAAGGTTCACTCTGATGGAAATCAGAGCTTTGCAGTGTAACATGCAGTGTGTGCATACAATAAGGACAGTCTACTCTGAAGAGTTTATGATTTCTACATGCAATAAATTGACAGATGTATTGAATAACAAGAGAAAAACCCACAGTGATTAACATAGTAAATAGGGGTTCCACTTAAATGCTTTGGCTCATAGTCTCAACATACAGACTTGTTCTGTCCTTTCCATCCCCAAACTATCTTTCTATTGAAGCTGCCTTTCTCTTCATCTTCCCCTGCTCCCCTCTGACATGCTGCGTATAGCATTATCACAATAAATAGGCACATTCGTTGCGTCTGGGGTCTGATGCTGCGAGAGTGAAAACTCTTCTCAGATACAGTGCACTTCTAAGAGGATCTGGTTGCTGGTTTTGTTTTAGACAGTGTATGTTCCTGTTATCTGCCATTATGTTCAATAAATGGTTAGCATTAGTCTAATGAGGGGTACCATAGCTGAACATGCAGCTCACAAAGATCTATTCTGCCTCCGTGACTCTTCCACCCTTTTCCCTATCCTGACTGCAGCAGCTCTTAGGATGGATCACAAATGGATATTTAACCATGTAACCACAAAGGTCAGGAAATTTGAGAACAGAAGCATAACTTGGACTCAGTCAGGAATCCAAGCGTTAAACCCTGCATTCCTGAATTGGGATAGTTTAGTGTGGCCAACTTTAAATAATAATTATTGAATGTTCCTTTTTGCTGCTTTGTAGCAGCAAGCTAAATTGCTGGGTAGAAGTCTGTAAATACGTAACTGGCTTCAGTAGCTGTATTTACCCAATAGCTTAAGTGGTTTTCCCTATAACCTTTGGAGATCATCTGTACAGAACTTAATATGGGAATGTCCTCTTCGCAAGCTACGACATAAAGGTCCTCTATGGTTGTTGGGCCAGGTGTGCTAATGGCTGGGTTGTCTTTCTTTTCCTTTTGGTTTCTCTAAGGATAGCTGTCAACTTGATTTTGGAGCCTACAGATTTTTTTCGTGCAAGGGTAAAGAACTGAGCCATGGGGACTGGTTGCTTAAGAGCTGTTTTTTTCCCTGCATACTGAAGTTAGTGGCTTTTTCCCAGATTAGGATGTTACATTTTTAAACATTTACTGTACTCAATTGTGGAATGATCTAATTCACCCTGTTTATTCCTTTTCATAAGGATGTTCAGCACAGTAGCGTGAGTATCCTACTTCTAAATGTACAAACACTTGGTAAACAGACTGTGAGAAGAAAATAACTCTTGGACTAGCTAATGTAGTAAATATGTCTGTAGAGCCTTGAATGGGAAACAACCCCAACTTCTTCTGTCAGTTTGGCTCTGAGGCCATGATTCTGCAAGCAATGAAGCAAATGGAAGAAGCGAACTGGGCTGGGTGAGGATGAGTTGGAAGACCATTCAACTTGGCATCTTTTTGCTCATCGCCCACGGGACCCCTTTCCCTGGCTATTAGTAGGCTGCACAAAGCTGTGCTGGTGTATGGGGGTTGTGCAACTGGAAGTAGGGGAAGGAGGGCTGGGAGCTCTTAAAGCCAGCACTACTGATGAATATGAAACCGTAGTCTTGAAGTTTCTTTCCCATGATAGAGTATCAGTGTGTTTCTGGAGGACCTGAGAGCTGTGTTATCACTTAAAGTTAAATCAAGGCTGCTTCCTGACCTTTGCTTATTGTGCACAGAAGAGGGTTTGTTTTGGGAGGATATCTGGCAAAGAAATCAAGAGCTAGGTTGTATCATGAAGGCAGAAGATTATATCTTCCCCATGGAAAACAATCATGTTCTTTCTGAGGGCTTGATACCTAAATCATCTTGTATGTGTTTCAGTTTGCCAAGTGTGTGTGCGGTTGTAAGGAGGGACATGGAACGATTTCCAGAATGCTGTTGCTATTTGTAATTCCACATTGTTTGATAGTGTACAATAAAAAATGCAGGGAGGGGAATGAACCTCTAAGCACACTTCTTGGAATGTGGAACTAATGGATCACGTTCAACCTCAGAATAAAGGAACAGGGAACAGGAAAGCGAACTGAGCTCAACCTCAGAGCTCGAGGTGTAGGCTGTCATGACCATAATGGTGTGTAGCTTAATGGTGTGCTACGACTTCAGTAGATTTGATGTTGACTCATCAAGGCTTGTTGGCTAAAGGTCCAATTTGCCAGATGTTCTTACTTAGAGAATGATCTGTAGGAATAATGTTATATTCCTACAGTGTCTGGGAATGGCAGCGTAAGGTACCAGAAATAGTTAGCAAGTTTAGTCAGGACACAGACTGCACACTAAGGCCTCTTTCCCCACCACAGACATGCTTTCTTTTTTTCCTGACTGAAAAGAGTAATTTTGCCGCACAGCTATTAAAATGGATTCCTACATAACTCTTCCACTTAGGAGTGGAAAGAGACGAAAAACGTCTATGTCCAACTGGAAACAAACCTCCCAGGAACTTGTCAAGGTAGATGGTAATTACTGGTGATAAAGTTCTGCTATGAATAGAAGTAACTAGATGAGTAGCCCTGTGTTCTGCTTCATCTTTACTGCTATGCAATCATTTCAGGTAGCATTTATAGCACTGATGGGCTTAGGTTGCTCTTTGATTAGAGGAAGTATTCTAAACTGGGCTGAATAACATCACTTCATGCAATGCTCATGAATAGCCTCCAAAGCTTGATGCAACTTAATTAGTCTGTTGGACCCTACTCCCCAAAGTGTTATTCCCAAGTGGAATAACAGAAGGAAAATGGCTCTTGAGTCATCACAGTAAATGTATCTGATCAGGGTTTTGGCCCTGAGGTCATGGTTCGAGCAAAAGCCAATGTGCCTGCATGTTGGGGGAACTTTTCCTCTGTAGGCACAGGAGTTTAAAAGGCTTCTAGAAAGTGTCAAAACCCTCTTCTTCCAGGGCTGAATGATGTCTGCTGAAAAGATCTAAAATGGGCTTTGTGAGGAGCCTGTGTCTATTTGGATATGCACTTCAGATCCTCCAGCTTGGTCCAGGAAGTAATATCAGAAGTAGTTCTTAATCGTATTGTTACTACAGGCTCTTCTCATGAGAAAAATCCGCAGGCATCTTTAGGGTGCTTTGTATGGAAGCAATGGTTATTTCAATATGCCTGCATATCTTCTCACCCAAAAAGAGCTGGTCCCAGAGAATAAAAGTTGCATGAAAATAGGCAGCATAATAAAGGGAAGGCACCACAGAAACGACTTGGCTGTGGGTGAAATTTTCTCATGAGTTTGCATTTTGTGAGACATGAAAGAGTCCCTTGCCTCCCTTGATTTGGCAACAGATGCACCAAAATTGACTAGTCGACATGAAGCCATCTGAAACTGGCTTTGTTAGTTCTGCTTCTCATGTAGCTACTGAGATTAATCAGGTGTGCAAGTTGGAGTCTTGCTGGATAGAAGCCTATTTCCAGGTTCCCAGGTAGTGGCAGTGGTCCAAGGTGTCAGTTCACCAAGCTCAGGAGATGTTTAGTCCTCTCTTGTTAGGAGGCAGAAGGCTTCAATGGGCTTTAATTGTGTTGCACTTTAGGACTGCTCAAAACCTTTGGCTGGTTTAGGATGTAGCTGCTTGGCTGCAGAGGGATGTTTCTGGTGAGAAACACGTTCAGCTTGTGTTCTGAGCTAACTGGCTGCTGGCTGGTTCCCAGATACGAATGGGAGATTTGGGGTGGGGTTTTGTTCTAACTCATGCAATCTTTGGACTGGATTTTATCTGTTAAGGTTCTGATATTGTGCTCGTCCCCAGATAAAGGTCACGAAGGCAGTGCTGTCTTGGAACAGCAAGAAATCCGGACTAGGATATCTGAAATAATCACTGCTCCCAGTGACCTGCCCTGTGCATCTCAATGGCTGACTATGAGGTAGAATATTGCTGAATGTCACAGTTTACAGCCTGGCAACTTCCATTTATTTTAGCATGCTGGATGATGATGTGGTGCTTTAGGAGCTGCGCACAATTGTCCTGAGGTAACATCTTGCCAGATACGATCCTCTGGATTCCTGGGTCTAGTCTGATTGAACTGGAAGGAGGCTGCAGGCATGATGCTCTTTTACCTCTGGAGACTTGAATCTCTTGGTCTTCAGGCGGTGTTACAAGGTCTGTGTGGCTCAGCCTTAGCCTGGCTGGGGCAGGAGCTGGCTGAGGGCTGGGAAAGGAAGGAGAGGTGTCCTATGTGCTCCTCAGCGTCTTGGAACACAGGAGAAGCATTTTATAATGCAAGTTGAACCCGTGTTGATGGTCTTTCCTAATTAGTTACATCAGAAAGGCCAAGGATCTTGCTGCTTTTACTGATTTTCTTTGTTCTTGTTTTTTCTTTCCTTTTTTTTTTCCTCCTCCTTTTGCCTTGCTTTCAGTTTACCCATCTGCATCTGGTCTTGCCCAGGCAGCTGCTGCTGTATTTGTGTGTTCCCTGGGGGAGCTCTGGTGCTCCTTTAAAATCTCCTGTTGCTTTGGGAATTCACCTTTTAGACATGGTGCTTCATTAGCCTCTCTCATTTATGTAGTACTGTGAGAAAAGATTTCCCCTCCCAAAAAGCAGAAGAACAAGTTTCCAGCAGCATGTGCTCCAGAGAAGAATCTCTCTATGTAAATAGAGCAGGTTTAAAAGCCTCCTGCTATTGGCAAAGGAGCGGCTGGGGAGTTTTTTAAGGAATATTGTTTGACTGAGTTGGCACTAGGAGGCCTTTTGGAGGCAAAGGTTGAAGAACCCCCCCCCCGGCTCTTTCTCCCCTCTGCCAGTGAGCAGCTTCGCTGCCCCCATGCACTGTTGCCTCTCCTCCCCTGCCTTGGTTTCAGCACAGTTGTTCCTTTTTGTTGCTGTTCATGAGAGAAAAAAGAGCTGTTGAGGAGTTTTTTGACCATCGGGTTCTGTATTTCCTCATTTGCTGCCCCTCTCCCCCACTGGGTGTTGTGGGAGAGTCATCCCCTCTGCAGGCGATGGTGGGAACGGCCCCAGCCTCACTTATCACCAGTGACAAATCAATGGCAGCCTTCAGAAAGCTGCCCCCAGGATCCCCGCTCGGCCCAGCTCTGGAGCAGTGGGAGGCTTCCCTGGCAGATAAAGGACTCCTTGCAGCTCTGACTTGTTGCCTTAAATCTAACGGAGGAAACCTTTTCATTCTCTTCATTGGCAGCTCCCTCCCTTCTAGATTTGTCTTGGGGAAGGTGCTGGCTGCTGGAAGGGGGGTACTTGAAGGGGGTGTGTATGATGGGAGTGGGGAGCATTGGGGTTTGTAACTGTTTTTCTGTTTCCCTTTCACGGTAGTCTGGCTAGAGCACGCAGAGCTGGGCTCACAAAGCCTCCCTGAAGCGCCCGGAGTCCCGCAGGGCTCCTCACAGTGCAAGTTTGCTGTGTGTATTCCTACCAACAATACAGCTGGGCCCAGCAACAGGCTCCAGCTTTGGGCAAATATTTCTACAGCTTTTCCCTAATCGCTTTTGAGGGGAGGATGTGAGATGGGCTTGAGAGGTGGGGGGGGTGCAATCTGTGAGGGAGACAAAACCGGAGATGGGTAAGGGGGTTTATCTCTGGCTTCTGCGGTCCAGGTTTCTAAAGGGCGCCTTTGTCAGCATTCAGCATCCACACCAAAGCTAGAGGGGGTATGGAGGGAGGGCATCGAGTGTTGGTTCTGAGGGAGGGGGCAGATTTATGCAGACAACACATAATGGTTTGGGCTCAGGCAGTCTCCTTTTCTTGTTTTTCTTTTAGCAGGAGACATCAGCTGACAAGCCCCTTCTGGGTGGCTTCATCCAAAGTGTTGGTGTAGGCTCAAAGCACGACCTTTTCTTGTGCTCAGTGTGTCTAGCTTATTTCTGCTTAACTGTTCTGTCTGGTCTTATGCTTTACTTTGTGTTCCCTCTACTAGCTGTGAATGATCTCTCAATTTCTAGTTTATTTGATCAGGGTCCCAGCTCCAGATGTGGAAGAAATCAGAGAACTGATGTCTCTTTAAAGCAAACTATGGCGACTGGACTGTCTGATAGGTTTTGGCACTGGGAATTCCCTGAGCCCGTTACTGTAGTCCTGGATAGTCGGGTAAGCTGATATCCATGTGCTGGTTCTGTCCCCCATTTCCAAAGCTGCAGTGGAGATAGCTAAACAGCATGAAACTGCTTGATTGCGTTAAGAAGAGATCATATGAGCCCACTTCTCTGTAGCATTATGGGGAAAAAGGAAGCAGGCCACCTCCTTTAAACATGCTTTTGCATCCCTGCAGGGCTGGCAGCAAGTTTGGCATGCCCATGGTTTGGGGCTGAACTCTTACATTGGCTAAGCTGTGTGGCATCCATTATTTCCTGTGTATTAAAGATTCAAATGCCAGCTTAGACCTGGTGCTCTTGTTACAGGAGGAATGATGCCAGAAGTATAATCCTTGTTCCAGATATATCATGTCAGAAATTAAACCTGGGGAGGAGATGCCTACCTGTGTCAGTATTCTCCAAGAACAGGGAGGGCTCTTGCTCTAAGGTTATAGTTCCACAGATGTTTTACACTGAGTGTAACCAGGGGCTGCACATACCAAGACTGGGCTTCCTGAACTCTCAGGCAAAGGCCTGGCTCATCTCCCGTTTTCATTCATCGTATCATAGACTCATAAAATGGTTTGGGTTGGAAGGGACCTTAAACCTCATCCAGTTCCAATCCCTTCCACTAGGGCAGGTTGCTCTAAGCCCCGTCCAACCTGGCCTTGAACAGTGCCAGGGATGGGGCAGCCACAGCTTCTCTGGGCAACCTGAGCCAGCGCCTCAGCACCCTCACAGGGAAGAACTTCTTCCTAATGTCTAATCTAAATCTTCCTTTTGTCAGTTTAAAGCCATTCCCCCTTGTCCTATCACTGCATGCCCTTGTATATCACTGCGTGCCCCCATGTCAGTTAAATCCCAGCAAAATTCCAGATTGAATCCAGTCTCCAAGTGATCAGCAAAATTTAGTAAGTAAAGGCTTATTCTGTGTCAGTGTGTAGATGAATATATAGGATGAGTGAAGGCAAGGCTGCTATGCTGTGGTAAAGCTTGTAGTATTTTTTAGTGTGGATATAGCCAGTGCTTTCAAATAAGAGACATCATTGCCTCTCTTATTCTACCCTCGTCTCCAGACAAGTCCTTCTTTGTAGGAAGAGATTACTAATATGCCTAATACAGACCTGAGTCAAAATAATGTACATAACTGTCTCTATGGAGATTTTTAAGCATCCTTATCCTCACTGGTATCTGGTGACTTCCCTTCTATATTATTTACAATGTAGAAGCATTCCGTCCTTAGAGCATGACAACTACAAGTGAGGCAAAGTTTGTAGGGAGAGAGAACAACTTTAGTTAGACCAACTAAGATGGCAGGAAAAACGGACAAGCTTTTGGGAGCAATTTCTCCTGAGAACTGAAATAGAAGCTTCAGTCTTTACACGAGGTGCAAGTTGAGAACAGTTGCTTTGAGTTCAAGCTTGACTGTGTTAGTGAATTAGGAATTCAAGAAAAGGTTCCTGATGCCTCTGGAGCAGAAGGGGGAAGGAGCAGTGCCATAGGGGCCAAGCCTACCTCAATCTCTACCTGATTTTCTTTTGAGTTAAGTTTGACCAGCTTCTAACTTTCCAGGTTGAAACTTCAGAGAGAGAAGAGTTTCTGCTTAAAGCTCTCTGTTAAGCTTCAGTTAGAAATGATTCAGTGAGTTTGGAGCATACGGGTAGAGAGAAAATGACCTTTCTCCCCTGCCTCCTTTTTTCCCCATGTTTAAAATCCTACCATAGTGCATAAAAGCTTGAGAATGTTTGTTAAACCTCCCATGCTGGATAGGATTGACTATCCATGTAGGCTTGAGTTGAACAGAAGCTCTGCTCCAGGAGCACTTGTCTACATAATGCTTTCTGAGCAGTTGCCTTCTGGACTGAGTACTCCTTTGCTGGCCTACAGGCTGTGAGGAGGAGGAGGAGGCAGCTACTTCTACTGGCTCTACAGGCTATTTCTGTGTGATATGATGCAGTATTGAAGATGGGTTTGTGTGCAAGAAATAACACAGAGTCCCTTACGGAGCTGAGTCTCATCCCACAAGACTGTAATGCGGGTGTGAAAGAACAGTCCAGCTGATGCCAAATAACAATCCAGTGATGCCAAATGCTGAATAAATAATACAACCTGATTTCCTGTTCGAATCCTTCCAGGCAGTTTTGAAGGGTTAACTTTTTGCTAGCTCTTTTCTGTCTGGATCACTTCGCTGCTCTTTTGCAAGCAGCTTGCATCTGGGTGTGTGTACTCAGTGGGAAGAGAAAGAGAGGTGACTGTGTTTGCACCTGATTTGGATCAGATTTGAATTTCTGGGTGCTTGTGTGGGAGTAAAAAGGAAGAGAAAAGTTAGGAGGAAAGAGTAGTAAAAGAGAATGGGATTATGGAAGTAGGGAAGCTTGTAAGAGTGATGGAAAAGGCATAAGGGAATGTGGGCAGGTGGAAGGAGCAGGTATGAGATGGGATATTGTGCCTTATGCTCTTGTTTCCTTCATCTAGCCAGTCCCTCTTGCTTCTGAGTCCCACTTCTCTGTAGTGTCCACTTCTGTGTGCAGCACCCACAAAACAGCTTGTGTTTTTCAGGTTATTCTCTGTTGCTTGTCCTTTCTCTTAGGAAAAGAAGGGACTTGCAAGTTTGAGAGGCCTGAGGCTGACCTGTTTGGTGCAGCATTTTACTTCTATACCACCTGCGTTGCTCCCCTTCCCTTCTGTTGTGTTTCATGAGCATCCAGCGCTTCTGCAGACCATGCCTTGACTCTTCAGGTTGGACACCCAGGGACAGAGGTTTCTGGCTTGGGACGCTGCCTGAGATCTGTAAAGTGGAGCTGATGAAACCATTCACAGCAGTAAGATGTGAAGACAAATGAAGCTGTGTTCATGGACTGCTTGACTGTTGTAGTGGTGAATGCCATGTAATGATTTTACATTCCATTCAGGACTTTGTGCTGCAAGTAATGTGGAGGTTTTGTGGCATCATAAAGCGCAAAAGGAGCCTGTTTAAAAGCTGTGCAGGTGAATTCAATTCTGGGATTTCATTAAAGCTTTTTTTAACTTGCTTATAATAGATCCTAAATGTCCTGTGTAATCAATAGCAGCTGGAGTTACTTCCTTCTGAAGCATGCTGTATGAGGTACAGTCTTTCCCAGAGTGTTGCTTAGTCCTGCATTCCAGGAAACAACCCTTTTAAATTCACACCTGTAAAAGTAAATTTACTGAAGTCTGCCAGAGTCTGTAACACTGGACCTGGTCCTTCACCTCCCTTCAATGAAGAGAGCTGATGCTGGGGAGTCATGGTGTGTCTTTGCATGCGGGTTACTGCTGCCTCTGTGGTCAACCTGTTCTTCATGGACCATTCAGTTTGTCTTAATGTTTTACACTGATACGTTTCCTGCTCTGTTGGGGAATATATGTGTGTGTATATAGACGTATATACTATAAAACCATTTCCCTCTTGTTTCTGCTCCTTGAGGAAGAGGAAATCCAAATCTAATAACACTGTCTTTGCAGCCTCTTTCAGCCTCTTTTGACTCATTCCCTGATGAATGAGAAAGTCAAGTAAAGGCCACAGGTCTGCTCATGAAAAACACAGGGAACATGAGTTGAGATCCATGTTAACTTCCCCCCGGAAACTACCTCTCTGTAATTACAGTTCCAACATCCTCCAGAAGAAAAGGGCCCTGTCCTCCGTGCAGCCCCCCTGGCAAATTCGATGCTCCTTGCAGCAGGGAAACCAGGCGTGGAGCAGTGCAGGTCAGCTGGGGCCTGAGAACGCTCCTCTTCTGTGTCTTCATTGCAGGAGGGGGGTAAGGGCTGTTCTTCTCCTTCACCCCCTTCTTGCCCCTTCCCTCAAATCTCCCAAGTAAATACAATTTTATTTTATTATATTGCTGCCGATCTGCTGTTGTTTTTCATACAAAAAAGGTGGAAGGGGCAAGAAGGAATGAAAGAGTCTGGCGACAGGAAGAGATGAATTGCTGAAGAATGACACTGGCAGGGACTATTGTTCATTTTAACGCTGGAGCAGGAGCAGAGAGAAACGTTCACACGCCATCCTTGGGCATCCTGCTGGGCAGGCTGGGAAAGGGGCATTCCAGCTGGTCATGAGATTTGGCTGGACAGATTGAATTGGGCTGAATAGAGTGCTCGCCGTTTCTTATTATTATTATTTTCCTTCTTATAAAGAAACCCACTGATTAATTGCAATGGAACCTGATTAAAGGGAGAGTCTGAAACCCACATAGACATTACAGGCATAAAGCTGTCAGCCTACCAGCGTGTGATAACTGGGCCTTAACCCTTTAGGAGGCTGGGGTTGGGGGAGGAGGATGCTCACTGGAGTCAGCATTGCTCCTGTTTACATGTTGGTGTGAGAGAGGACTTGTGTCATTTGGGAAAGGAGTTACGTGCACAGCAGGAGACCTGTAAACACTCTGTATCTCATGAAAGACAAGTGTCGGAAGAAAGAAAATAACTTTGGGGATATTGTTCGTGGAGAGGTTGCGTGGGGATTTGCTCAGATTCTGGCTATATCGTAATAGTTTTGCAGATTTTAGCAGCCCATGGCCATGTTTGCCTCACCTCATGTGCACTCCTGAATGTGATAATCTGTGAAGAGACCTCTAAAGTTCCATAGACTCTTTGGGGATGGATGCAAACGAACTTGGTAGAAACATGAGTACACCTGTGGTGGATATAACATAAAAACAGAGGTAAGTATTTAAAGGAATGCTGTAGTCTGTGTGAGGACAAAGCTGGAGTTCAGCTAAACTTGGGGACTGATTGAAAGTGGACGGAGAGCTTGGACGTGCATTATCCAGCAGTGATGAGATGGAATTTCAAGACGCTTAGAGACTCCTTTCTATGAGTGAAAACTCTACATTTTATTGTATATTGGTTTCATTTCAGATGTGTGGTGGGGAAAAAAGTCCGTGTTGTGGTACTTCTGGTATTCTTTAACCAGTTTTTTACTCAGCTGATTTAATGTCTGGACATGGTTGAATGCCCTCTGCTCATTCTCTTGCTTCTTTAATACCATGTTTGTAGCTTGTTTCTTCTGTCAAGTAGCACAGATGGTTTATTCAAATAGACTCTTCAAGCTTTGAAAGGCATCTCTGTGTTGTGGTGGGAGATTGGGAGGGGGAGCAAATGCTCTTGCCCCCCAGCAGTGTTCAGCTTCAATGTGACACAGTAAAGGATGGCATGTAAGATCTTTAATGAGTGTGCTCTCCAGTTGTTTTATCCTTTTCTGCGGCACCCGTGCACATGTGTGAGAAGTGGAAAGAGTGGAGATTCAGTTGGTGCTAACAAAGGTCCTTTGTGGGCCCTGGGAAGATGACAGAGGGATTGCTTTTTGCTATCTATAGTTCCTCATTCCTTCCAATTCATAAAATCGTAGAATTGTTTAGGTTGGAAAAGACCCTGAAGATCTTTGAGTTCAACCGTTACCCCAGCACTGCCAAGTCCACCGCTAAACCATGTGCTCAAGTGCCACATCTACACATCCTTTAAATGCCTCCAGGGATGGTGACTGAACCACTTCTGTGGGCAGGCTGTTCCAATGCTTGATGACCCTTTTGGTGAAGGAGTTTTCCCTAATATCCAATCTAAACCTCTCCTGGTGCAGCTTGATGCTTGAGGACCTCTTGTCCTGTCACTTGTTATCCGGGAGAAGAGACTGACCCCCACCTCACTACAACCTCCTTTGAGGCAGTTGTAGAGAGCGATAAGGTTCCCTCTGAGCCTTCTCTTCTCCAGACTGACCCCCCCAGTTCCCTTCAGCCACTCCTCGTAAAACTCGTTCTCCAGCTCCATTGCTCTTCTCTGGACCCACTCCAGCACCTCAGTGTCCTTCTTGTAGTGAGGGGCCCAGAACTGAACACTGGGTTTGAGGTGTGGCCTCACGAGTGCTGAGTACAGGGGGACAATCACTGCCTTGCTACAACATGATTTGTGATACAAGCCAAGGTGGTGTTGGCCTTCTCAGCCCCCTGGGCACAAGCTGGCTCGTGTTCAGCTGGCTGTTGGCCAACACCTCCAGGTCCTTTCCCATCAGGCAGCTTTCCAGACGCTCTTCCCCAAGCCTGTAGCATTGCATAGGGTTGTTGTGACCCAAGTGCAGGACCCGGCACTTTGCCTTGTTAAACCTCATGCAGTTGGCTTCAGCCCATCAGTCCAGCCTGTCCAGATCCCTCTGCTGAGCCTTACTACCCTGCAGCACATCACCACTGCCGCGCAGCTTGGTGTTACCTGCAAACTTACCGAGGGTTTGCACTCAATCCCCGCATCCAGATCATCAGTAAAGATGTTAAACAGAAGCGTTGAGCCCTGGGGAGCAGCACCACTCATGACCTGCTGCCAGCTGGATTTCACTCCATTCACCACCACTCTTTGGGCCCAGCCATCCAAACAGTTTTTCACCCAGCGAAGAGTACACTGTCCAAGCCACGAGCAGCCGGTTTCTCCTGGAAAATGCTGTGGAAGAGTGGTGTCAAAGGCTTTACTGAAGTCTGGGCAGACAACATCCACAGCCTTTTCCTCAGTCACTAAGTGCGTCATGTCATAGGAACTTTCTGAGATGCAAGATGCTCCCTTCCTTTGCGTGTCCTGCATCTCTGGTCTCTTCCATTGGAAGCTACCAGTGTAGGTTATGCCATTGCTGGCTTGGCTTCGCAGGAAACAACTGTCAAGTTGTGGAGTCTTCATGTTCAGCTGCTTCCTACTGAGAAAAGGAGAGGAAGAAAAACAAGTCAAAAATGGGAGTATCTTTAAACTCTCTCTGCATGAAGATTTGTATTAGATTGAGTGAGTATTCAAGGGAAGAATGGCATTGTGTTAAGTCCCTACAGATGATCAGTAGAATGGTGAACAGCGTGAACAGGCAGGGTCTTGCACTGTTTTGACTGCATCCTCTTCGTGAAAAGAGAGCCTGCTGCAAGAGCTGCTCCCGCAGGCAGCTCTGTACCACTCTCTCTGAGAACACGGGAGCTGTTGAGATCCCAGCCAAGGTGGCTGGAAATGTCTGTCTGCTCTTGGCTGACCAAGGATAAGAGTCCAGTTTCATGGTAACTCAGCACTGACATAGCAAATGAGTCAGGCGGTGAGAGGAAGGTAGATGAGAACCACCGTAAAAAACCCATTAGCAAGTAGGACCTAAAAAGCCTGCTTTTCACTATGTGAGGGGTTGGATGGGGGAGTCACTTCTGCACAAAAATCATCTTGCTCGTTGCTCTCTTCCCATGTCCTGCTTCTTATTTCTCTTTCTTCTGTTTGTTTGTGGCTTCCCTTCCTTCCTCCCTGCCACCTACTAGCCCTGGTGTAGTCCTTTCCTGCAGCTCTGTTAACGTTTAACAAATTTCCCTCCAGTTCCTATGTTTCTCTTGGCTGTAGCTCAAGGCAAACTCCCCAGATCCAAAACTAATTCAGGGCTCTGAGCAACAGTAGCATTTAAATGTTGGCTTTGTGCCATCAAGCGGGCAGCCTCTTCACTGGGAAGAAATCTAATTCCAGTGTTTATTAGGTCAACAGTGGCCTCAGGACTGGACTTCCTTTAATGTTGGCCTTTTAATAATTACAAGGCTAATACAGGAACTTGGGAACCCCAGGAGGGTCTCAGGAGCCTGGTTCTGACCTTTTCTGGGGGGAAGCAGGATTTGGATCCACTTCATTTTGGTCGGGGAGCAGAGCGGCGAAGCGGAGTGGGAGGAGGTGTTACTGTGACTTCCCAAGCAGCGTGTGTAAATCCTTCCACCTGTGTGCAATGGCGACTTTGATTTCCTGCCAGTTTGTTTTAACGAGCTCTCTGGGGTAAGGACCGAGGTAGGGCAGAGCAGATTGTGCCCTGGTTAAGAAGTGGACTGGGACCAGGTAGGATCTGTGTTAATTTCTCGGTTTGGCCACAAGCTCTTTGGGAAGTCACTTAGGGCTCAGGTTTCCAAGCATGAAGAGTGCTTGCAGTGGGAGGTATGAGTACTTGGTAATACCGAGAGTCAGGGCTAAATCTCTTTGGCCAGATGTGTAATGATAGTTAAATGTCTTATTTTCTATTGATTTTAAGTGACTTGGGTACCCAAATACTCACAGATCTGTACTTTTGGGCTTCTATTTTCTGCATTTAAGATAGTACTTCCCAACTTTTAAGAGGTGTTGAAATTGTTTGCTAGTAGAAGGCAGCACTCTGACATTGTAGTAGTGGAGGCCACACACACACCTGCAAAGATGTGGTTCCATAATTAGGCCATTTAGCTTTTTGTGTGTCTTCCTCCCCCAGCCTCAGTGCTGGTGCTGTTATTTCACTGAAGGTGAAGGGGCAACCCACTGTGAACAGTCTGACATTGGCTCTAAGGGATATTCTGGTGCTTTTCACTGGTTAATCTTTTCTGGGGTGTGAGTATGAATGAACTTGTGGGTTTGTGGAGGCAGCACCTGAGACTTCCAGTTGAAGCAGAGGAAGAGTTTTGTGACCACTATCTGAGTGTTGCAAAGGAGTCTGAAGTCCAGGTGCTGTGGGAGGTGTAGGTTGGTGCTTCGGGAGCTGCCTAGAAAGCAAACCAATGTGGGTGGGCTGAATAGGGGCTGGTGTGCACCAGAGCTGCCCTCCAGTAACCCCAACACTGACGTTCTTGTTTTTCCTGTTGGCAGTTCTGTTGGAAAGACCTTATCCCGTCTGAGCCCATAAAGCATATTTGCATTAAGCTTGTGTTTTTTGAGTGCATGTGTGTGTATATCTCGTGTGTGTGTGTGTGTGTATGTTAAAAATTGCTACTGGTAAAGGTTTCTTCTTTACTTTTGAGTTAATCCAGTTCTCTGGTAGGCAGCAGAGTTGCTGCGATGTCTCTGTGGTTGCGTGGTACCTCTGTCTTTGCCAAACCCAGCCCTGTTCTTCCAGCTCCTTCTGGCCAGTTAATAATTGCCCCTTTGCTGCTCATCCTCTGAGGGCAACATAATAATATCATCTGTGGGGTTAGTTTTCAGAAAAGGACGTACAGAACAGCTCTCTTTGTCCCAAGATAGCTCCATTTATCCTGTGGCTTGTGCTTTTGAAGTCCTCCTGCCTGTGGGATTGCAAAAACGGGCTTCTGCCTCCTTATTGCCACAAAACCACATTGTGTATCCTATCCCTTCCCTAGAGAACTCCTCTGCTAAGCAGAGCTGTTGTGGTTGGCTTCCCAGTCTCTTGTGTGGCAGAGAGCTGGAAAGCTACAAAGCTCAGATGCTGCGCCGCTAACATGATGGCCTCTTTAAAGAAGACCAAAATAAACTCCTGAAAATGACCCTGTAAGAGAACAGCCTCTGTCTTGCCCAGGGACCTGGCCTTTTCTGTGTTCTGCCATAACGATGGGAAGAATCTGACTGCAGCCCACAAAGCCAGAATGGGCTTTTTTGCAGGCAGAACTCATCCCCTGGTACTGTGTGCCTGAACAACTGCAGTCCCGCTAGAACATCAGGTTCCCTGAGAGGGAGGTCTTTACAATGCGTGCAGGAGTGTATAATTATCCATGTTGATGTGTTCTGGGACTGATCAAGACAGAGGAACTTGGCTTTTGTCTTGACTACGTTAAATGAACATAAGAATGGTCTGGGTTCTAGTTTTGGAGGAATGTGGGGCATATGTTCTGAAGGGCAGAATGTCCTGACAACTAGTCCACTGCCTAGAGCATCTCAAAGATGAAAGGGGCTGGGTGGTAATTTCCTGTGGGATAGACTTACATAGTGTATTTCAGAGAGGCAGTGCAGGGTGAACGTCGAAGTCCAGGTCAGAAATGGCTTCTGAATGTGTTGTGAGCAAGGTTATGGGTGCTTGGTAAATCCAGAGAGCACTGGACAAGCACTGGTGCAGTAGTTAACAACGATCATAAGTGATGTGGGAGGGGAAGCTAAAAAGAAGCTTCTGAATCTAAAGAGAAAGGAGCCAATTTCTTAGAGAATCTGTGGTAAGGAGGTGGCTGGGTAGGATCCTTTGTCTTCTGAATTTTCCCAAGGACATTTACCAGGCTTTAATTCCTGCAACCCAGACTGAAAAATACCACTTTTAGTTTTCCTTGGTTCCCTAAAGCCACTGAGCAGTACTTTTCAAGAAAAGATGGCAACAGTGCTTCCTCCTCTTAACTGTCCTCCTTTGACCACTCCATTCTCCTTTCCCCTCCACCCCAGGCCAGCTTAGCTTCTTGAGGAACTGCAGCCAAACCAGTGCAGTTTACACGCAGTAGATTAACATAAATGGGCATTAATTTCAGCTTTCCTTAATGCTGTGACCTGTAACGGGTTCTTCAGTAGCATCTGCCAGAGTAAGAGGGCATTACTGTTCAAGAGTGCCTGCAGGCAGGAAGATGTATGGCTGTCCTCTATGAAACTGAAAACTGAGTGGGCTCTTTGCTTGCTTTTTAGCTTGGGTTAGGTTGGGTCAGGTTTATTCCATGCACAGTGAGATGACAGCTATGTCTTTCTCAGCTGTTAAGCAAGGATCCAATAAAATCCCAAAGATGCAGCTTGGAAGAGGGTATGACAGCATGGGAGCAGAAACAGTGAATGGTGGAAAAGCACCACAAGTTTGTTTGCCTTAAAAGCTAATACTTGGGTTACTTAAACTACGGGAAGTGAAGTACAAGAGGGAGGAATGCATGGATGCAAATGAAACCGTTGTTTTCTCATATTGCTGGTGTGAGTGACAGACACCAAGCTGGTTTTGTTGTAGGCTGCTTGTGTTCATCTCCCTGCAGCGAAGGATTGCAAAGGTTCTGAAATAGCTCTGAAGTTCTGATTCTTCCAGGTTGTTCCTCCGAAGTGACAGAACATACCCTTGCTGTGACTGTAGTAAACCTTGGCTGCTCCTATAGCTGAGGTATTTAAGGTAGGATAATTGCTTCAAGCATTTGCTGTGCTGCTGTTGCCGACTCTTGCAGGTGGATTGCTGCTCTTTGTGATCCGTCCCCGCCAAGCCCCATGTTAGGCAGTTTAAAGCTAACTTGAGTAGATCTACAGTACACTTGAGGGACGCAGTGAATGAAGCAGACCTTTCACACTGTCTATAGCAGCAAGGGAATGGGTCTGTTACTGGGGTCTTGGTGAGAGCCTGCTTTGCCCAAATTCTTCCTTCTGAAGGCTGTATATGGCAGCATTTGAATAAAGTGGTGCTTTGCCTTTAGAGCAGTAGGTGCACACTGGTTGTCCAAAACTTGGGAAATGTGGATATGGATCTCACAGCTGCCCCAGATTTATACAGCAACTGCTATCACAGAAATATCCTCTGAGATCCATATGAATCGAAACTGCTTGGATTTTTCCTTTTGGACCATTCCTTGTATTCTGCAGCAAATGCCAGTAGAGCTTTTTATGTCTCTGTGTTCCCTTTGCTTCCTTGGTTTAATTTATTTGCCAAAGAGAAGGATGAGAGAAATCGATCTGGAAATCAATTGAAAAGCTAAAGGAAAGCCTTTGGCATTTAAAATACCAATGTTTTCTGTCCTGTGACTGGGAAAACGAACTCCACCACTTGTCTTGATCAATGTAGCTTACCTCCATGGCTTTGATATAGTAGGATTTCTGAGTGCTCAGTGAGCTCCCTTCTCAAGAGCTGTCATGCTAGTCAAACTCCTTGGTGTCTACAGTAGGTGAAATACATCAGAAGTATTTTCTTCCTATGGATTACCTCTTTCAAACAGCAGGATACTTCTCGAGCTGGCAGTGGGCAGTTGTCTGGCATTGTGAATGTCTCCTGGTAACATTTCTGCTGTTGTGCCAGTCTTTCCTCAATTTTAGTGTCTGCTGCACTGTATGATTCATGATAAGCGAGAAGTAAATTATTCACAACCCTTATGGGACGGGAAAGGATAGAGGTAGTTAGTGTGTGGTTATGAGAAAATACACAGTGAAAGCAACGGAAAGTTGTGTGTCTCATGTTGCCGAGGTGACTAATTCTTGCAAAGCATGATGTAGGCTTAAGGTAGTATTTTAAAGTGTTTGTCTAGTGTGTGAAAGAGTTTGAGTCACGTAGCTCTGGCTGCCAGGCCGTGGTGGTTCAGCTAAACATTCCCCCGCTGGTCCACAGCAGATGATGATAGTTCTGAATGATGCTATGCCGCGGCAACCTTTTATTATTGTCTGTTTCTGAGTGCTATTTCATTTCTTTTTAATGTGCTTGAGTACAACAATCCTGCATGACAAGTAATCTAGTGCTGTGGGTGAGCACTTCTTATCTGTACCTTGGATTCTTCGTTGCAGTTCTCTGTTGACATGCAGTTGCACAGGAGCTTGCAGCTACCTAAGGAAATGCCACTCCAGGCTAAAATCAGCAAAGCATGTTTCTTGATGGCATCCTTGAGGTATCACTCTACACTTCATAATCAAATAGGGATGAAATGCTCTCTGCTTTAGAGAGAGTATCCACAGATAATGAAATGCCAAGGCTGAAGAGATGCTTCTAACAGTAGAAGGAGGCATGTTTCACAAGGTGGGAAGCACAATGTTCTTGCTCCATAGAATCCAAGTTTAAATGTAGGAAAACTTAATTAGTCCACAGAGAAAATGTAAATACATGGGTTAAAAGGATTTAGGAGGCTGAATCTTTTCAAGTAGGGCCTTGGAGGTGAGAAGCAGGATGTCAGAGATGGTATAATGGAGCTCCTGACTCTTGGTGGTCTTTGTTTTACCAGGAGTTTATGAAGGTGAAAACAGAAGCTCCCACTGTCTGATGTTTTTGAACACACTTGTAGAGAGAATAGGAGAAACATCATCCTCAACTGTGATTGTTTGAAAGGCTCAAAGCCCTTTGTAGAAGATGTCTATTTCTGTTGACATTGGACATGACACCTGAAGCAGGCTGATACGGTGCTTGGTTTCTTGGCTGGCAGCAGTGATTGGCAGGCGTGCAGCTACAGAACAAAACCTGCATTTCTGACATGTCTGACAGCTGCAAGTGTCTGAGGGAACCTTGTAGTTGGGGAAGGTGGGACGCATGCCATTTAATGGCAGGTAAATATGCAGAAAGAATCACAGTGTGGTCACAGTTCAGCCAAAAGATCTGAAAGCCAGAGCTGAAATGTTTTACCATTTCTTACAGAGTAGGTCTGGTGTTACCAGGAAAGAGATGCATAGGGATCTGAATTGAGGACCAGGGGGAAAAGTCACTCAGCTACGAATTTCTCTTACCTGGCCTTTCTGTTGCCTGGTAGAATTCCTCAGTTGCTTCAAAATAGTTGTCATCTACCTGATAGTTCTTGCCTGCCTTTGAATGGGGACTTCAGGCTGAGATTTTGATGCTTAACATGCTTTGGTGGTTCCTGTTTCTACAGTGGGACTTCATGTGGTGTCCACCATGCGCTACTTCTCTAGGCAACTGCAGGGTTGCTCAGAAAACAGGGGACAATACAAGTCCTATATAGAAAAAAGAAGCAACCAAACCCAACAGAATTGGCAGTCATTGCTTATTGTCTGATTTCAAGAACTGAATACTCAGCAGAGGGAAAAAAGTGCCACATTGGTTTAGGCTTCAAACAGAATCTGTCTGAAGTCCTGAGGGAGCAGTGTGCTGTAACACACCTTTGATAAACAGTTTGTTGCCATTGTTAGAACATGTTTAATTTCTTTATATCAGGCTTACACCCCAGCTCTGCAGAGGGAGACGTTTTCTTCCTCCATCATGTGACACATGCATATTTAGCCTACAGTAGTTTTTGGGCTGCCATATTGTGTCATAATATAAAGCCATGGCTAGGTTGCCTTTATTATTGCTCCTTGAATTCTCCAGGCATTGCTGCATCCCAGATTGTTCTTAGCATTTGACTGTCTGTTTCGAATTATTTTCCACCAGATGCACTAGATTTAAATAAATAAAGAAAATTAAAAGATAGAATCTTAATTTCCTGCCCATAATTTTAATCTTCTAAGGTCCCTTCTCCATTATTTCTTTTTCCTCTCTGTGTCTGTAGAAGTGTATCTCTTATTTTGGCATCATTTGCAGGCTCTTTTAACATGACACTTGTTCTCTCTTCCGGCTCATTAATTAAGCTATTTAATAGGACTGGATCTAATGCTGATCCGTGTGATACCTACTGGCCATCTCTACCCCCTGCAGCGTGTCTTGCTGCCATTTCTCATTATCTTTTGTTTATGGTCCCTCAGCTGATCTCTTTGATCTGGGTGTGCCAATTGGAATTGGGTTTTGACCCGGATTTCATGGCAATAATACTGTCCCTTCAGCTGCACCTTCTGCGCAAAGACTCTGGGTATGTAGAAGCACATACTAAACATTAAATCTTCATTCACTGTGCTGACGTAGTAACAGTAGCCCCGCTTCTCAAGGGGACGAAGTAATTTTATCAAATGCTGTTGAAGGTATGAATAGAGTTAGGATGAGTATCTAGAGACCTCTGTTAGAGTCATATTGTTTAGTGCAGGGTGTTCGTTTATGACTTGTAGGGTTTGGGAGAAGGAACTGTAACAATCGCTTCTTGATCCTCGAGAGTCTTTTTGTGTTCAAATCAAGTCTTTCTTCTATTTCCACAGTTGTCTGTACACGTGCTTTCCTTTTCCCTGGGTGCAGGGTGAGGTTTTCAGTGGGGTTGATTGTCTTTACTTCTGTAGGATCAAACTTTGCCTTGGAGAGTCAAACACAGAAACATAGAATGATTTGGGCTGGAAGGGACCTTAAAGTTCATCTAGTTCCAACCCCTCTGCCATGAGCAGGACCATCTTCCACTAGAGCAGGTTGCTCCAAGCCCCTGTGTCCCACCTGGCCTTGAACACTGCCAGGGATGAGGCAGCCACAGCTTCTCTGGGCACCCTGTGCCAGTGCCTCAGCACCCTCACAGGGAAGAGCTTCTGCCTAATGTCTAATCTAAATCTCCCCTGTTTAAGTTTAAGCCCATTACCCCACTACAGTCCCTGATGAAGAGTCCCTCTCCGGCATCCTTGTAGGCCCCCTTCAGATACTGGAAGGCTGCTATAAGGACTCCACACAACATCTTTTTAAAGACCTTGTGTCTCTTGACCCATGTGGTGTTCCTGAAAATATGGCTTCTGTTCCAGCCTTGCTCTACGCTGTGCATACACTCACTGGGGATGGGACTCTTCATTAGGAACTGTAGTGACAGGACAAGGGGCAATGGGTTTAAACTTAAACAGGGGAAGTTTAGATTGGATCTAAGGAAGAAATTCTTTACTGAGAGGGTGGTGAGGCACTGGAATGGGTTACCCAGGGAGGTTGTGAATGCTCCATCCCTGGCAGTGTTCAAGGCCAGGTTGGATGAGGCCTTGGGTGCCATGGTTTAGTGTGAGGTGTCCCTGCCCATGGCAGGGGGGTTGGAACTTGATGATATTAAGGTCCTTTCCAACCCAAACCATTCTATGGTTCTATGATTCTAACTGAAGGGTAGTTGTGCTTAGTAGTGTGCTTCTCCCTAGAGCTTTATTCAGCCATGTATGTAGTTGATTCAGGACAGAGATATCTGCATTTGCAGATTGAGAGGAGTACCTCTGAGCCTGGGAAACTTTCATCCCCACGTGGAGACTGCCAGAGTAGGCACAATACTCAGTCGCCAAAACACTGTAATATCTTTGACGTCTCTGCTCCAGTTGTTGGTGTTTTGTTTGGATTTACTTATTTATTCATTTATTTTTAACCTTACTTCTATCACATTCTCCCTTAAACAAAACTGAAACAGTTCTGTTTAAAGCTTCGCAAACTTTTGGCTTGCTTTTCCTAGTGAGGTTAATTTTACTCTAGGCAGGCATCAAATACTTGGAGGCCATGTGGATACCCAGTCAGAACTGCTACAGACGCTTCCAAAAGGAGAAAACTTGGCTTTTATCAGTGCGTGGTGCCCCTTCTGACATCAGACTGTTATGCTGTAATGTTGCCTTTGCTGTGTCTGCCAGCGGAGCTCTGGGCTTAAACAATGGTCAGCAAATCCCTCTTCTAAAGCTGGATTAACTGTACTTTCCTTCAGTGGAAACTGCTATTTGGGTAAGAGAGAGGAATCCAAAATTTTCATTTTCCCTCAAGATAGGCAAGCGAAGAAAGCTGCTTTGCTATAGAAACACTGGGGGAAGTGCTGGGTGAAGAAGGAAAACGCATCAGCTGAACTATCCTCAAACCATCTGCAATGTTAAAGGTCTGCCCTCATAGAATCATAGAATCATAGAATAGTCAGGGTTGGAAAGGACCTTAAGATCATCCAGTTCCAACCCCCCTGCCATGGGCAGGGACACCCCACACTAAACCATGTCACCCAAGGCCTCATCCAACCTGGCCTTGAACACCGCCAGGGATGGAGCATTCACAACCTCCCTGGGCAACCCATTCCAGTGCCTCACCACCCTCTCAATAAAGAATTTCTTCCTTAGATCCAATCTAAAACTTCCCCTGTTTAAGTTTGAACCAAGGTGTGTATGTGATGAGAATGCAAAAGTGAGCCTGGCCTGGAAGTGGAGAAGGAGGGAGAATGATGTCTGACACAGACCTTCTAACAACAGGAGCACAAGGTGTTAAAGAGGCTGTTAAAGTGCTGCACAATTCCCTGATTTTAACACTGAATAAACAATCAGATGCTCATGGGTTCTTGAAGTACGCAAATAAGAAATGAAGTGCATCTGTTGAAGCCAGGGCACAATATTCTGATGCTTGGTCCAAATTTGTTCAAAAACCTTCTGGTAATAGCCTTCCCCTTTTTCTCTGGGGAGAAAAATCACAGCCTTATGCCCATCGCTGTTAGGACTTCACTTTCTCTCATGTTCCTTTGATTCCATTATTCATATGCCAGTTTTTCTATGCAGTTCTGGAGTTTTTCCTACTTGTCACTCTGTCAAATATTTGTATTTTCACTCTCTGTATTCTGCCAGGGATTTTTATATGCTAGGATTACAATTGTGAAAGCTGGGCCTATCAGCTTTTTGGTCGTGTCTCTCATATAACAAGGTTGCAGGAAGATCTCTGACTTCCACTGAATGTCTTCTGTAGGCCATGGAATGCCAACTCAAGTGCTTGTCCATGGAGGGGAAGGAACCCAGATCCATGTGTGACTCAGTCCTGGACCAAAGGAATGATTGTTTTCTCCAGAGGTTTCTGTTTCTGAGCTGAACAGTCTGCAACTGTAAATCATGCCAAATATTTTCACAGTTCCCATTGGTGCTGTTTTCCTTGAATTAAATGGGTACTTAGCCGTGGTGAGCGATGCTACCCTTTGGTACAGGCACGTGCGGAGTTGCAGGATGGCACGAGCAAACTGATGGCTGTGAATTTAGTGCCACTGCTTTAAAAAATAACAGTAGGAGTTTTTGTGTTGGAATAAAGGGGGAAAAGATGCAACTACCAGGGTGGCGTGGAGCCGAAGAGCCTCTTACGTCATGTCTTACATCTCGGTACCTGGAAAGAAGGGCACCATGGTGTTGACCATAGATGCCAGCGGGGTGTTCATGGCAGGCAGTTGTTCATGCAGTCTTCTTAGTCAACATCTGTATGAGGAGACTTCAGCTATCTTACGGGACTGTGAGAAAATCCTGCTATTGTTAGAATGTTGCTAGGGCCTGACAGAGCTGATGGACCCTGAAGAATAGGAACATATTCATCTCAGCAGAAGAAAGAAATGCTCTATAGTAAGATCAATCATTGAGAAGAACAACCTCCCTAAGGACATGGTAGAGTCCCCGTTGCTGGAGGTTCTCAAGATGTGACTGGGCAGGGTGCTAGATAATCTTATCTAGGCTCCCTTTCCCACAAAAGGTTGGACCAGATGATGTTTTGAGTGAGGTCCTTTCCATTCTGGGCTGTTACATGATTCCATGTTGAAGCAACAGCCTGTAAAAGGTTGAATTGCGACAAAATAGTGCTAAAAGCTGCCATCTGTCATTATGGAAAAGAAAGGAATTAGCATCTCTTCTTTTGGAATAAAGCGTGTCATCAGGATTTAAAAGCAATAGTATTTTCACTCTTCCCTAGGAATCTGCTATCCCTAACAAAACAAAGGCTGCTGAGTTCAGTTTGGGTAATTACCCTTTCTATTTAATAAGCTTCCTTTGTCATGTCAATGTTTCTGTGAATCCGTGGCAAATACAGGGCTCTTCTGTGACAGCATAAGCCCCTCAAAAAACCTGATGTGCAGAAATGACAGGGTGATTATTGACTTTGGCTTTTCAGCCAGAAATGACATAACTGTTCTGCCAACTTTAGGCATGAAATTACAGAGATCCTAACTATCTTTTAATGCAGGGAGGGGGAACCCACCCTGGCTCAGGAGATGTTTCCTTTGTCAGATAAACATGGAGATGGGGAGGGTATTTGGAAGGAATCTGAAGAAACAGAGCACAGCATGCTAAATTTAAGGTGATGGCAGATGTTAAGTATGAGGCCTGTGTTTAGACTGACTTCCTGTTTTTAAAATCCAGCGGCTGTTTGTATAATACTTTGCTATGAAAACTGTTTGGATATTGGATCCTGCTGCTATTGCATCTGGAGGGAACTAACTACAGACACTGAAGATGCTTTTTTGGTTGCTTGTACACATGGGCAAGTGAGAGTAGGAAACTTGTTTGGTGGTTGCATGAGGAGAGGCCAGGAAAGTTGAGTGGAGTCAGCTCAGGCTGGCAACGACTCTGTTCAGCTTTTGTGTATTGTTTTGTATATATTACATTGTTAAAATGTTATGTTCTGCATAAGTGAAATGATTTTTGAATATAGAAGGCTGGTAAAATGTCCAAGCCTGCAGTGGGATGAAAATTGTTTGTCGTGGCTAAGCCCAGAGGTAACTCTCATTGTTCCTTGCTCCAGAAGAATGTGCAGAAGTGTAAGTAGATACATCTTCTTTGTTTGTTGGTGCAGTTAACGGCAAGTGCTGATTTCCATCCTGTTCTGTATCCCTGACTAGCTGTGATTGAAATGTGACACTGGACGTTTATTTGCACACTTGGTCAGTCTTGTGTCTCACACTCCGTGTTTTTAATGAGGGCTCCCCATTAAAGTCTTCCATTGAGACTTCTCACACCAAGAGCGCTACTTCTGCCTGGGGGAGTTGGAGGAAACATGATTCTCATCTTTATCCTTCCTGTTCCTCTGCTGTTACAGATACAGTTACAGAGTAATAGCATTTGAGCTCCGAGCACAGGGAAATAATCATGGGACACCAAGGGGGAAATACTGTCCACATTGAAGTCTTTCATTCAGCCTGTTTGTGTTACTGAATAAAGACTAGTCATCCAGGATTGGTTCTTTTGATACTATTCATAGGTTGGAATTAGTGTGCTCTCCAAACAATGATGTGCTTTACTTGTCGAAGTGTAGGACTAGGGCAAATTGCGGTTTATAATATAAATATATCATTATAATGACTAGAAGGTTAGTTGCCTTAAAGGTCACAAATCACAAAGCGTCAGAATCACAAAGGTCATAATTTGGACTGGTTAAGCAAAGTATGCTTACTACAGATACAGGCTGGTGCATATGGAGAAGGTTGGTATCTGGGTCACAATGCTTCAAGCAGTTTCAATAAAACACAAACCAGAGATGGAGGTGATTGAACATAGCAACTTTAATGAAGTAGGAAGAACTGATTTAATACGTGTGTGTGTGTATATCTATAACCTGATATCAGTAGCAACTTTTGGAGATAACAGTATGTTTGACAAAACAGCAGATTAAGCTGCAGTTTGCAGATTAGGACAGCTGCACTGGTTCTTTCTCTGCTGTTGCAGACCTGTACCTCTGTGCTGCTATTCAGGAGCTAAAATAACTCACACTTACTTTTTCCCTCCAACTTGTAGTTACCCTTATCCAGAAACAAATCATTAAATATATTCCCTTAGTTTAAGAACTGGTTGCCTTGATGTCCAATCCTTTCCTATTAGTGAGCCTGCCCTAAGTCATGGTGGAGCCTGGGCAAGATAGAGCCAGTCACTAGTGCTTGTGGATTTGACTTTTTCTAAGGGTAATGAGGATGATGATAGCCGTGGGGTACTCCAACAGGAAGGAGTATTGGAGCTTAAAGTAGCAGGGATAAGTGCTTTGGGTAATGTTGAGGATGTTGGTAGAAAAATTGCTTTGGAAAAGGGGATTTAAATAGCAGCTATCTTGGATACAATATGCAGTTAGTACTGCCTTTCTAAATAGTGGTAGGTAACAGCCGAAGGTGGTTTGTCCTGATTTTCCTGTGCTGCCAGTTTGAAGAAACCTGTTTGATTTTTGGGGCGGTTTGTGGTTCTTCTGAATTTCCTTGTGTCTATGTAATAGTTAAGATATGTTGCATAGATGATGCATTGCTTTTCCTTAGGGATGACTCCGCTGCTTTTTTTGCCTTCTCACTCTACATCTCCCTCTTGCTGTCTTCTTGAGTCAGCCTTTGTCCTGGCTATACCCAGTAAGTCCTTTGAGGATCCGACCACTCTGCCCTCTTTCATTCACTATTCCTTCTTTCTGTTCCTTATTCACCTTATGTTCTTCCTGCCTCTATCCCTTGTTACACCAGGTATCGGCCACTTTCTCTGACGTGCACAGTAATCCTCAGCCAGTTTTGTTGCAGAGGAAACTTAGGATGGAATTCTTCCTCAAGCAAGAAGTGTATCCCTTCTAAACTTCAATCGTAGCTTAGCTTGCACAAATGGATGTCTTCTCCGGGGGGCCTTCTGCTTGTTGAGAGAGCTGAGGAATAATTACATATGGTTTTGCAGATACTGCTTTTCCCAATTAGAATGGAAAATAAGAAAATTGAGGCTTTTTTCCTTTCTGCGTGTGTGTGCTTTGGTTGCTAGAGTTGATGGTTCATCATGGATACACTAGACTTAACAACTGAGATTAGAAAGTCTGCAAATCGTTCAGGGTTTATAGAACTACCACATGGGGCAGATATCCCTCTGTACTCCTTATGATCTCTTGTTTAATCTGAGGGCTTTGGGTTTGTTTGAATTGCAGAAAGAAGGCACCATGCAAAAAAAAAATCCAGTCCCAGACAAGCCTGAGGGGGGGTTTGATTGATAGAGTAATCATTTGTCTAACAGTGATATCGATTATATAGATTGTCAGCTAATGTCAGACAGAAGTTCAGGCGTGACCTTTGCCTTTCGAGAGGTGGGCTGTAGCCTGTTCTGTCTCTCCAGGCAGAGATTTATTAAGAGAATGTATGGGATAATATAGTTCCCTTTGCACAGGGCTGAAAGTCAAGAGCTGTGCAGAGTGGTGTTCTGTAGCTGGGAGAGGGGAAAAAAGGGTTGGGAGCTCCTTAAGCTACCTTTAAGGCTGGAAAAATGATCTTATCGGATTATATATTGACATTTGGAGTGCATTGTCTTTTGGTCAGTTTGTAGAGTTGAAAATCCTCTTTTGCTTTCAGAACTGTCAGTTATACACAGGATAACATCACAGTTAAATCTCTACAGATAAGTAAGGTTTTTATCTTGATTTTGATTTCACTGGTGTCTGAAATGTCTAAAGCAGTGACATGTAAAAGGTTTACTTCTACAAAGTTCAGGGTCTGGAGAAGACCCCAGATGACTCTCTGTAGGGGAATCTTTGCTATGTCTTCTGTTGTGGTGTCAGAACTAAGTAGAGCAGCAGAAGCACCTTGCACTAGGAGAAGACTGAGTTTGTAAAATAACAAGGGTGTTCTGATACCTGGCATTCCTTGAGTTTGATTGTAGCTAGTGCTGAGTTATTTTTCAGCCGATTCCCAAGTCTGTTTTTGGCAGGTTGCTATTTGCAGTTGCCTTCAAATAGCCCTATTCCAGGAAGCTGTCAGAGTACTTGATGTCCTGTTTCAACAGTGCAAGGGGGGTGAATGTTTTCCTTTACAATAGAGTACGTGTTTGTATACATGGTGCGTACATGGAGGAAAACTGTGATGTCAACTTTGTATTTAATGCATTTACCCTAAAATAGATTGGTATCTTAAAAATACCTTTTATTCTCTGTTCCTTTCCAGGTGTTACAAGTAGCACTGAATGCTCCTGTGGACGGAATCATTTTACATGTGCTGTCAGTGCTTTTGGTGAATGCACGTGCATCCCTGCTCAGTGGCAGTGTGACGGAGACAATGACTGTGGGGACCACAGTGACGAAGATGGCTGCAGTAAGAATACCATTCTTGTGTTTGTCTTAACTTCTCTGCAGGTGTTTTTCTGTTTTATAGGTATATTGTAGCTTTTGCATGAAAAATGCTTAAGCCTGTAGCTGACATACTTTTGACTGACTTCAGGACTCAGAGTCTAACAGAGCCAGTGTTCACTGACATAAAGCACAGTGAAAGCCCAACTCTGCCTTTTGCAACTGATTTTAGACAGTTGTTGGACATGAATGTTTTAGAGGGAGGGGAGAAGTACCTCTTTTTTCTCACCCTTTCAAGAGTACTATCAGTGAACTTAATTACATGGGTTTGCTATAAATATTAACAGAAAATAAATAAGCAGTGTGAAGAAGTATATTAAGGGTGTCTGCCATCTTAAGTAACATTCTAGTTTCTGTTCTGCCTGCCCTGGGATGGGAGGGAAAAGTAAGCAGGATCATCAACATTCGTTGGTCTTGGGATATGCTGAGAGAATTCGCTTTGCAGCTACTCTGTATTTGCATAGCATCAGCATCTGTGTAGCTGAGCCCAGCTAAGTGAGAACCAGCAGGCCATGGTTCAGAGCTACCCAGAGTTGCTCGTTCATACAACACACACTTAAGCTGTGGATCTCCTTGCCACAAAACATTGGTTCTGGAATTCCAAATGTTCTCAGAAAGCAATCTGACAAGTTTATGAATGTAAAGTTTGCCGAGGGCTGTTAAAGATGAAGTATGCCACCGCTTGTTCGGGAAGCGTTTGCATCACAAATAGAGGAAGACTTTGACTTCTGAGGAGGAGTGTTTACTTGCATGCTATGTTTTTACATCCCTCTCTTGCTGTCTGCTGTTGCATCATGTCTCTTTCTGTGGCTGGGGTGAGAGGAAGCTTTTGGTCTCGCACAGTACAGTGGTAATATGTATGCCTAATATATTAGGAAAATCTGGTCTACACGGATTTGTGTGGAAGCTGTACAAACTAGGGAGTAGTAGCAAACTGTCATCAATCTACTGATACTTTCAGACACTGGAGGTTGGGCAGTATATAAAGTAGAGGCAGAGAATGTAGGAACTAGATTTGATTTCTGCCTTCCTTAATTTATGGTTTCTAACAAGGCAAAGGGAGGAATAAGACAGAAGCAAAAGGAGCTGTCTAGGAAACGGCATGTGTAAGATGGGAATGTTTAAACGTTTCATTAAGAGTACAACTTGTGCTGTAGGTCTGCAGTTTAGTGAGAGAGGTAAGCTAGAGCGTATAGAGAGGGACAGTAGAGCTGACAAGATGGGAGGGGAGATAAAGAGCTGCATTTATACAGAGTAGAAAAGTGACTCAAGAGGATGGACCAGAATATGGGCTGCCTTTTTAAATATTGCCTTGTAGTAGAATAAATACAAAGAGGAGAACTTTTTCAGCTGCCAGCCAGAAGCATTCTGAGTGGAATTTAGTGGAAAGAAAAGGGCAAAAATAGAAGTTAGGCAATGGGGCTAAGGGCTCTATAGAAATATTAAGTGCATGGCTTCAGCACACAAACGTGAGGGGCCCTAGGAACACTTAACTCCCTTAAGCCTGCTCAATCTTGCTCTGAGTAGCTGCTCATTACGACTGATACGTGATATTATTGTTAGCTTGTGAGAACTAGATTGACTCTACAGTGTGGGTTTGTGGTAGCTGGTGCTGCTTCCTACCTTGCCCGGTTATTGTGGCGCTGAAACTTCTTGTTAGAGCAGATCACCTGCTAAATCCCTCTCCTTTGCTTGGCGTACAGGAGCCGTGTGAAGGTGTACTCGTTTGTGGGGTTAACTTCCCCTTTGATCTGTTTGCTGGCTGTGCCAAGCACGAAGTAGGCTGCAGGAGTGCGAGAGCAGGGGTGAGGCGTGAGCCCCTTGGAACAGCAACTGCAACTTTAAATTAGTTTAAACTTCTCACAATCAGCACTGATGTTTGCACATGGAACATGAGAATTTCTTTCCTTCCCTGGCCATCTGTGACATACGTGCAGGGTTCTGGTTGGAGTGAAGTTGTGAACAACTTCTGGTTTTAAGTTGGTTTACTTTTTTATCTATTGACTTACACCAGATCTGAAACTGATGGATTTCTTTTCAATGCCACACTGAGCTGTACGTTTGGGTCTCCAGGAAGTCATGCTACAAGCCTCAGATATATTGAAGCCTAGTTAAAAGATTAGTGAGATTCCTCAAAAACCACTGGGCAAGTCTTCATGCTGGGGTGAGCCCAGTGGTTTGATCTGACTCATGAACCTCAGTCTGTGCAACCACTTATATGGATTCTTCTGGGATGCTAAAGCTGTTGAGATTCGTTTTCAGCAATGTATGGAAGTACAGCTCTGAGTTCTAAAGGCAGGAACTAAAATACCACCAAGAAGTCTCTGCTCAGAGGAGTGAACAGAAATGATTGCAGGGAATCCCACTGGTCTGCTGCAAGCTGGTTTTTCAGAGTTATGGGATTTTCTTTTCCCTCCAGTGGATGTCCTAACTTTCCAGAGAAATAAAGCTTGCAACCATGCTTGTTTTAAGGTTTACTTTGTCTTCAGTGTTATCAGCTCATATGCATAATGTAAGCCAATACAATGCCAAGAATGAGTTCCTGAGAGTTCTGTCTACTTCCTTGGGAAAGGGCGAGGAAAACGGGAAGACATTGGACCGCTGGACTGCTAATAAAGCAAGAGTGAAACACGGAGTGGGGGGAAAGGTGAAAATTACTTTAGCCAGCCCAGGTTCAATCTTGCGTCTGTGTTTGTGTAACACTGCACATGCTTGAGTAGTTGATTGGAGTTTACTAAATCCTATATTAATGCAATTTCCTAGCCTTGAACATGGAATCTGTCACTTCAGTTAAAAAAAGACAACTTCAAATGCACTGCGTGAGAAGAAAAGAAACAAAAGGACAAGATACTTGGCAGTGAGAGGAGTTACAGCTATGAAAAGCAAGAGCAGACACAGGGAGCATTCCTCTTGAGAGGTTTTCAGTTGTCAAAGAAATCCTTAAAATGTGGGGTTTGGGGGTTTTTTTAATTAATGTTCTGTTGCAAACTGTAAACCAAATTCCTGCTTTTTGAGTCACTTGCACCAGGTTTTTCCTCAACTGTTCTCAATCCTTTCTGCACACCCCAGCCATTCTCTCTGTCTATTGGTGTCCTTGGAATGTCTGCCTCTTGTAGGTATTTTCCTGGCGCTTTTGGGAGAGCCCTGCCTCTGCTTACCTGGCTGCAGCAGAAACTGTTTCTCTCGCAGATCTGAAGCCCTGCTGTGATGGGAGCCAATTATTCAGTGACATGCTTGCTTCCTGCTCTGGATCATGTTTACAAGCCAGAGAGCCGTAGTAATAATAGTAATAAGCAGCCTCCCAGCTGTCATGCCAGCTTCATAGACTTTCTCTGGTGTCAGCTCTCTGGCTTGCTGACAGTGACTGCCTTGGAAGCCCTTCCTACACAAGCACAGAGCAGCTCAGCTGCCTTCCTGCCTTGTGCCAACAGAGACTACTTTGGACTGTCCCTAACGAAAGCCGCATGCAAGCGGAGGAATGGTTTTCATTCTGCCCTCCTGCGTGTGCTTTGAAGTCCAGGGTGGTGTGAATGAGCCTTACTTCCTGTGGCAAGGGTGAAAGGACAACTGAGGAAACTTGGCCTGAGGACTGATAAATAGCTCTGTTTCTCCTAAGATACACCAAATCCCCTCAGAACCATCCCCCAGTAGAGCGTTCTTACTCTGAGTTTTGGATCTGTATCATACCTAATGTAAATGTGCAGCTCCGTACAACAGAGCATGGAGCTAAGCAAGCAAATCGATTTCATTTAAAGGGACTGAAGAAGAATTTACTCCTTTTACCTTAAAACTTACAGAAGGTGGTCTGATGTTCCTATCTCGTTGGGAAACGTAGGCAGTTCCTGTTGAGCTACAGCTCATTCAAGCCTAGGAGTGGACCTCTTCCTTGCCAGGAACAGGGCTATCAGTGTAGCCTGCGTATCGGTCCCACAACAAAACAGTTTCAGTTGATGTAAGGATAAGAATCTCACAGGTCTTTTACTAAGATTAACAGAAACTTTAAAAGAATCATCTTTCCTCTGCCTGCCACTGCATCACCAGTCCTGAGCTCAGACGTAAGAGCTCAGGTGAAGCTTCACTTCTGAACTTCAGGTTTTACTAATTTACTCCTGAAGAGTTCAAGTTTCTCTTTAAAAGACACTGGCTCTATATCTGCAACCATATTGCACCATTTTATTGGCTTTGGAGTACGTGTGTTTCTTTTAAAAGGCACCAGAATTAATGCAGTGCCCCCTCGGGCAGAGAGCGCGCTGGTGATCAAAGGGCTGTGAAAGATTGGGTGCTGATGCTATTTTAAATTGGTTTTTCCCCTTCTTTTCCTTTTGACCAGCAGCATCCTTTAAATACACTTCAGCAGTGCACTTGGGAACATTTTCTGTTATTCTGGAACTAGACTCTCCAAAATGGAGTTAATAAAATGCCGTCTCTCCCATTTCTTCCCAAGAGCCGACTCCACGTGCACGAGTGTGGCTGTAGCTGGAGGGCCGGCTGCACTTGACTTTCATGTGGGTAGCATGGATATTTTTTGGAGGGAGTTTATATTTATTCTTTATCTTGACTCCTCATTCTTCACATGACCGAGAGTTTGTGTCATTAAACAGCAGCGTTCAAACCGTTGCGCTCCGGAGCTCGGGACGCCGGTCGCTTGCTGTCCTTGCGTATACAGCAACCTGCTCAGCCCAGGCAACAGGAATCAAGTGTTCAAAGGACAGTGGGACGTGATTCAGGCTGCGTTTCACCTTATAAACTTCCCTTTCCCCCCGCCCTCCCCCTTCCCTTCTGCTCAGCCATAAAAGAGCGGCCTGTGTAATAGGAGTTGGGAGAGGGGGAGGAATAGCAGGCTTACCATAGACCTAGCTTTGCTGAAACCTTGGATGATGTCCAGTGTGACCATGCAGAGGGATGAGCTCAGGGAAATGGCTGGAAGTTCAAAGGCCTTTTTGTGTTGCTCACTGTCGGTTGGCAGGTGTGCTCTCTTGGGCTGCCACTGCCCAGCCTGTCTCTTCCCACCAGCTCCCCTTCCTTGGGCTTGCTCCTCATCCTGCCTCTCTGTTCTGCCTGGGGAGGTGGGTTTAGTCCCTTGCTGTGTCGGCATTTGTTTGTCTTCCATTCCATTGTAGGACTTGCCTTTCCTCATGTTTTAGGAAAACACCGCACAGAGTAGTGAAGCTGGAATTGAGCAGGGAAGGGGGGCATGAGGCTTCGCTGTGTTCACTGTTGCATTAGCTAATCCTGCCATGATTAGTGGTGAAAGCATGTTAGTGTACTCTGTGATCACCTTCTCATCAGTGGAAGTAGCACCTATGAAGGACTGCAGCTTCCTTAGGAAGTAATAAATACTCTTTATTTTACATGTTGGGGCAGTGGGGCTGAAGAGGCAGAACTATCCTGTGGCCATATACTCATCAGTATTGAGCTAGGAAGAGAATACAATGGTTCTGTTTCCAGTTGTCTAGATGCTAATCCGGTTTGTCCAGAGGTCTTGCCCCATCTCTGGCAATGAACAGAGTTCCTACTGCTTTGTTTGTATTGCCATGTACTCTTCTTCTGACTGTGGAAGCATGGTTTTAAAACGAGTTGTATGAGTTAAGGCAATACACTTACCAAGCTGTATAGTCGTTCCTTGATGTCAAGACAAAATACAGTGGAGGTTGTTTGAGTGTCCTAAGTGTGACCTCTTAACTTTTGAATTTCCTCTTAACTTCAGTTTTCCAAACACTCTGGATGTATTTACAACAGTACCAAACATTAACTCTGGGCTAGTGGTATGCCCTCAGCTTTAACTCCACAGGAATAAAACTCATCAAAATATGAAGTAATAAATGACCCAACAGAAGAGCTGAATAATAACAACCCTAGAGCAAAGGGCTGTACAGTGGAAACGAAGCCCGATGTGTTTGGAATAAATAGAAGGAAACACAGGAACGTTTCTGTGTAGCCAGTTTGCTTTTTAATGGGGAGAAGTGACTGTGGACTGGGAGGGCAGAGCTGGGAAGAAGGGATTAGGAAGAGACTGCCCCCATGTGAAAGCTGCTCCCAGAATCTCTTGCCTTTTCCTTTGAAGCATCTGTTTCTGACTATTATTAGGTTCAGGTAATAAGTTTATGTGGATCCCTTCCCTGATCTCATTGGTAGTTCTTCTGCTTTATAAGATCATCAGTCTCCATTCATTAAGTTGCTGGGTTTTGGGGGGGTGGAGGGTTGAGAGGCTGGTGTTTGGGGTTTTTCTTTTAAGCATTATTATTTTCCTTAGGTGGGTTTGTGTTTTCTTCTTGCTCCTTTAAAGGATTGCTCCTGTAGAAGGGGATTTATCTCCCTCCGGTGTTGTCTGGGCTGACACACACTTGATGTCTGCTGGGTTGGGAATTAGGTCCTCCTTTGTATGGGGCAGTTTTTGTTTCACCCCCTTCACTCCCTCCCCTCTGCTTGGAGCTCAGTTTTTATATGTTGGGGGAGTATGAAATTGGCTGAAGTGCTCCCTGTAGGGGTGGAATTCCATTTTGTGTCCATACCTCCTGAAGGGATGCAGCAGTTCAGTGGGATAATGGTATGGGCTCTGAACCAGCGCTAATGGCCTAACCCTGTGGGAGCCTGAAGAATTCTCCCCTGGAGAGCCAGCATGCAAATTCCCTTCCAGGTGGCTCCTGTGCAGCCCTTTGGTGATTAGTCACGCTGGGACCGAAAAGCATATGCTGGGGGGGACGGTCTCAGCCCTAAACTGCAGCTGAGGCCAAGGAAGGCTTGCTCAGTGTGCAACCTATGGGAGTTGTGCTTGGGGGGAGAGGGCTGATGTGTGGGACTGACCCTCTGCATCCAAGAATCCGTCTTGGTTTTGTTTGGAAGCAGAGTTTGGGAACTGGAGTGTTTTCCCCTTCTGTCCGTCCTGGGGAGGAAAGGGAAGCTCCAGCTCCACTTTGATGCAGCATGAGGGTGCTCAGGGGAAGTGCAGTGTGAGGAAGTGGGTCAGCCATTGGAAGAGCAGAGTGCTGTCAGACCTGTGCAGTGAAAATAGATCTGTATCCTTCTTCTCTTTCATACCTCTTTGGGACCTAGAAGCAGCTGGAGCTGACCTGGACGTATATCCGCATGGGGCATCCTGAACAGGATGGGAAGAACCTTTCCCCAAGGGCCAGTGCCAGAATCTGTATTAAGTTACGTAGCGCAGGTTCAGTGTTGAGAGCAGTGATGTGCTCTCAGATATAGAGATGCCTACACTGCCATGTCGCAGGGATGGCTGAGAAGATGATCTGAATTTCTGCTTAGAAAAGGAGATGTTAGAGCAAGTCTGACTTTAACTGCACCAGTGTGTTCTTAGGGGGGGAGGTTTTAGGATAGTCCCTCGATGAGAAATTTTGGACTTACTATAGAGAGCAGTGAATGATTCTGTATAATGTAATCCATTGCTGCTCTCACAGGACATTGGCAGCAGTCCTGAGCCAAGGGGAAGCAGAGGGTTGAGGAAGCTGGAAAAGCCGAAAATGTGACTATTTGTTCTCCCTGTTAAACCCTCCTCCTCGCGTGTGTGGCTGCTGTCTTCACCTTCTTCTTTTACCTGCCTCCCTCCCCTCGCGCTCCCAGCTCCAGGGTAGTGTTGGCAGGGGAAGCAGCAGCAGCATAGCAGCGGAGGGCTGGTCTGCCTGGTGACAGATGGGAGATGCTGTCAGCAAGCTGGGCTGGGATGAAAGGGTTGCAGGAACCTTTCAGGCTCTCCAGCCCTTGTCCCTTTGCATTGCTGAGCCAACTCTGTTCTTGGGAGAACACACCTGCCAGGAGCAGCCTTGTGCAGCCCCTTCCCTACCACATCTGGCAACACTTAAAAGCATAAACCTCCTGGGGTTGAGTGTTCCTCTCATCTGTGGGGGGGAAGGACAGGGCTGATGCTGCCTCTTGAATTCCAGCTTTGTGGCTCCAGGCCTCTTCAAACACTGTGGATTTGTGGTTCTGCCCCATTGCCAGCAGGCTCCTGTGTAGGCAAGCACCATTCCACATCTGCCCGCTTCCTCTGTCCCTTCTGGAAACCGGGTTTGGGCTCTGTTGTCCACACCTGAGGCACAGCAAATTATCCCCAGCAGTGGATTCCTGCCTCTTAGCTTTTCCTTGCAGGGTAGATAAAAATGCTGCTAGAGTTCCTGTGCTGGTACACGCACTGTAGCATGAACCGTGCAAAATCCTGCTCCCAAAAACATTGCTTCTGATAGTTCTCGCTCTAAAGATCTCCCTGTGTAGTAGGAACAGGATGGACTTCACTGGGAAGCATGCAGGAAAGATGTTGATAGTGTAATTGGGCTTGTTCTAAAATAAGTGCAGTTATGGGAGGACAGCAGGCTCAGGGATGAAAGAGACAAAGGGAACTCAGTGGGGGAATTGTGGCGGCTACTTTATTGTGGGAAGGTCAGTGCTTCTCTGGGGAGGAGAGACTGCCAAGCTGCAGCCCTACCCTGGCCCCATCTGAGGAGCAGCTCTTCCTCATGACTTTAGGTCTTCCGTTCCTAAGAGGTGTATTCTGCTCCCTCAGGAGGGAAGGAACTTTGCTGTCAGGAAGGAAGCTGGCTGCAGCTCCATGAGGTGTTTCTTTGCTGTTGCAGTGCTGCCCACTTGCTCCCCCTTGGACTTCCACTGCGACAACGGGAAGTGCATCCGCCGGTCCTGGGTCTGCGATGGAGACAATGACTGTGAGGATGATTCCGATGAACAGGACTGCCGTAAGTCACCTCTGTGAGGGGAGAGGGTGGGTGCAGAGCCTGCCCGCCACGGCTGGGCAAAGTTGACCCTTTTAGTACAGGAATGTAAGAGTTTATCCACTGAATCAGACCTTTGGCTTGTTATATAGCCTGTAAGAGAGCTGTGTGTACCTGATGTCCCCAGGCCCTGCCACCTTGGCACCTGGTTTACTGTTCAGCTACGTGTCCTGGAGGAGGGGATGCTTCTCCATCCAGCTGGAGAACCGTTTATGCCCTGCAGCCCTGCTGGTTAATGTCCCATGAAGCACTTCCCTGAGCTCTTCATGTCCTCCCCTGTTCGTGGAAACACCTCACCCCTGCCAAATCCTCCTGAACTGCCTGTCTGGCTGACTTCCTGTGGCCTCAGGTTCCACTGTCTGACTTCTCTGCTGTGCTCGGCTGCCCCAGCATCCTCTCTCTTCAAACTGAGCTCCCTGAGGAGAGGGAGGTGCTGTAGGGATGCTCCCCACGTGAGTCTAGTTACCCTGAAAGCTGACTGTGTGCTGCCGTGCAAGGCATCATCTTCACGAGAGCTGCCATGGCAGGCTGCTAGCTGTGAACACTGCCATTGTGCCATTCAAATGGAGGGAATTGTGCCTGAGTCTTCAGAGTTCAGCCCCTTGTTTCCCCTTTGTGTTGAGGACAGGGGTTACTTGTGATTGATTTCCATTAGCAAAAGGTGTTCAGGGATGTGGCTTTCCTCCACAATGAATCAGGTCCATACTTGGCAGCGCATGCCAGAGAACCAGTGTGTTATATAGCACTGGGGTTCAGCTGTGCTGAAACTGCATGGGAATGGGTTGCCCAGGGAGGTTGTGAATGCTCCATCCCTGGCGGTGTTCAAGGCCAGGTTGGACAGAGCCTTGGGTGCCATGGTTTAGTGTGAGGTGTCCCTGCCCATGGCAGGGGGGTTGGAACTGGATGATCTTAAGGTCCTTTCCAACCCAAACCATTCTATGATTCTGTTACCAGGGCTGGCATCAGGCTGCAGTTAGGAGCAGACCTGTTTTGCTGTCTGGTTGAGATGGTTGCAGCTGCTTAATAATCATCACTCTGCAGCCCTTGGATTCTACAAAGCACGGTCCTCCAGAGTGGCTCTGATGGAGGAACCGCATCTCAAGAAATGCAAAAATTCAAGCTCTTGGCTCTCAAGTATTCCATGTCCAACACTTGTGTGGAAATCAGTTCACTTTTTGGTCACTATGCCCCTGATTTTTGCCTGCCCTTTAGGGCAATGGCCTGGGAAGCAAGGGTCGGGGGTTTGACACCCATCCCTGGCATTGTTCAGTTGGCTTTGTTTGGACGGGCCTTGAAGCAACCTGATCTAGTGGAAGGTGTCCCTGCCCATGACAGGGGGTTGGGATGGGATGAGCTTTAAGGTCCCTTGCTATGGCTCTACGATCCTGTGTGATGCTCTGGATCGCCGGTCTAAGCTCAGTTTTCTAGGCTGTTCAATGATTTTTGTGAAAGGAGAGGTCTGTAGTCTGGGTCTGTTTTGTCCTCTGTTTCTCAGAAGAAGTTGGGATGCCCTCATATTTGAGACAACAGTGGAGAAGAGTGTGATCATAAGATTTGGAAACTAATAAAAGGAGGAAGGCAAGGTTCTGTGCTTAAGAGACTCCCAGGGCTAGCATTTAACCATGGGAGAGTTTCTGTTGGATTGAGATCCTCAGGTGCTGATTTTGCAGTCCCTTTCCTCACTGGTCTGCAGATGTGCTTCCTTAGAAGACTGGCAAAGAGGGTAGAATGAGGCTGCAAATCCTGAGGTGTTCAGAAGAGGAAGTTTAAATTTTCTCTCTTCCTTTCCTTTGAAGATAGCTTTGGCATCACTGTGAAAAGAAGGTGGAGATATAATCCTACCAGCAATTATTTGTTAGGTAATGATAGAGCCTATTAATTCCTTTAAAAAGAGAGCTGATTGCCTTTTTTCTGTGCAGGGATCTCTTGAGCCTGGCTTGGGGCTATGCTAGAATCCCATGGGTGGCTCCATTGTTCTGTGCCAGGTACTTTCTCCTGCCCACATTCTTAGGTTTTAGAGCCTGCTGTGCTGTTCAGTTATGGATGGAGTGGAAGAAAGACACTCAAGAAACCTCTCAGTTGCTTTCCTGGTATTGTTAGGGAAGGGAAATCAGCTCTCTAACATGGTGGTGTCCTTGGAGAATGATGTTGCTGGATTTGTAACATCACAGATTTGGTGTTCTGAAAGGTAAATCTTGCCTTGTCTTCACCTTATCTCCATTGTTTCCCCGCAGCTCCACGGGAGTGTGAGGAAGATGAGTTCTCATGTCAGAACGGATACTGCATCCGCAGCCTATGGCACTGTGATGGTGACAACGACTGTGGCGACAACAGCGATGAGCAGTGTGGTGAGTAATTTGGTCCTACAGATACTGCTCTGCCAGTGCTTTAAAGGGGGTAATGCAGAGTACAACCTGTTCAGTTCTGGGATCCCCTGAGCGTAGTGAGGGCTTGCAGCTGGCTTGGCTGGGCTGGGCTTGTGGGATAATCCATGGGCTGGCTGCTTGGGATGTCAGGCTGTGTGGCTTACCTGCCAGGCAGAAATCACTTGAGATCTCCCACTCCTTGACATTATCATTAGGAAGTCCCATGGATTCCTTTTGAATCCAGCACTCCATATCAGTTAAATGAGCAATGATGGTTTTGCTCAGGCACTGCACGACATGGGTATGTATGGTTTCACAAGCAGTCTTGTTTGTGGGTGCCCTGGGAGCTTCAGGAGCAGGGGATGGTTGATTCCTGGCTACTCTGAGAAAACTCAAGGCTTCGTTTGCATTATTCTCTCTGCAGATATGAGAAAGTGCTCGGAGAAGGAGTTCCGTTGCAGTGATGGGAGCTGCATAGCTGAGCACTGGTTCTGTGATGGTGACACAGACTGCAAGGATGGGTCGGATGAAGAGAATTGCCGTAAGTGCTCTCCTTGCTTCGTAACCACAGGAAATAGCCTTTGGACCTGCTCCTGTCTTTGGGGTTTGGCACGTTTTCTGCAGCAGAGATCAAAAACAAGTTAGTCCTGCCTGTACTGGCAGCTATGCTGCCTTCTGTTGCTTACCCCAGAGGGCACAAGAGAACGGTGTATCTCTTGTGTTACCTCACAGGCATACTTCATCTGTGCCTCTCTGCTTTGCTGTTCTTGCCATGCCTGTGTGACCTTGAGTCAGAGCAGGAGGCTTATGCTTTACTGAATACACCTCTGTATAAAACTGTAGGGGTTGGAAGGCAGGGGGGAAGGGGAGAAAACTACTTCCTTTTATTCCCCTTGCCTGATTCCTGCCTGGAACTGGGGGGGAACACACACAGCATCCTCAAGGACTGCGCATCCCCAGCTGCAGGGGCTGTCTGCCTGACCAACCTCTCCTCACTGGAGTGCTTTATGCACCTGAAAAGTAACTGATGGGGTATGAGGGACCCTGAGAGCCCACAACGGTTGTTTTCTCCTCTGCCTTCACCGGCTTGCAGCAAGTGGGACAGGGGGGGTCTATTATGCCCCTTCCTCGCCCCCACTGCCTGTGTGCTGTGTCTATGGAAGTCACAGTGGTCCCTTCCCCCATGCTGCTCTTGCAGGCGCTGTGCAGAATTTGTTCTAGATAGCAGGAAACTTCAAAAGGCTCTGGGAGGGGGCTCGGGGCCGCCCGCTCCTCAAGGGCAGGGGAGTGGATGCATGGGGGACTTGTCTTTTATCTCTCCAGATAATGAGAGCTGGCAGGGAGCCAGGGGCTGCAGACGTTTCTAAGCCAGGAAAGGGCTCCAACAGGAAGCCAACCTCCTTCCCTCTCTTTTCCCTCCTCTCCCTTGCCTGTCACTTTCCTGCAGGCCACGAACAGGCCCTTGGGAAGGGAAGGGAGATATTTCAGCCTTGCCTCCTATGGGAGTGGAGGGGCACCCAGAACTGATGCCCCTGCTTCTCTAATCTGGGATGCTTCTCCAGTCCTGGCTGGCAGTTGTCTCTGTAAGGCACTTTATAGCTGTTGAAGCTAAGAAGCTCAATTTGGCTATCGTCCTTTCTCTTATCTTCCTCCATGTGGCTGTCATCTTTTCTGTATCTCCAATCCTGCTGTCATTCATCTAGGGCAAGATGGGACTACACTGTTCTTTTGTGTGTGATTTATGGGTTTCATGTTTCGTTTGGCTGTTTCGATGTGCGTGCGTTTCTTTTGGAGGGGGTGTGTGTTATAATTGAATCACACTACGTGAGAATTGAAGTCACTGACTTAATTTTCTCCTCAAGGAGATCCAAGCACTGCTTTCAGGCTCCTTTGGTGCCTTAACACATTAATGGTTAATTAATGGTACATTAACACACAATGTAGCATCCAGCTACTCCATACTCACTGAAGTCCTTACTGCATGCCTCCAGGCTGTGCCAACTACTTCATGTGCAGTTCATGTCAGTCTTTCTTTTCCCTTTTGCTTAATGGATTTATTTTGAGAGCTCCTCAGTTGGAAGACTCATATGTCCAAACATGCAGTTCATTCTCTGGAGAGTATGAGAAAAGGTGTCAGATTCTGCTGTGTGGGACTCAGAATATCCTTCATCCTTTCCCACACTGTTGAACAGAGAACAGTGGGCAAATCCTTGACTCTGTTGGCTTTTGCCCAGGGTCATCTGTCTGACTTTGCTCCTTACTGATATGGCATGGTTTGTTTTGGTGACAGCTTGAGAGGAAAAGGAGGGGGGAAATCCTCAAAGGTCAGGTGCAGACCTGGGCATTGTGCTTCTTGCCTCCTTCCTTTGACCTTCAGGTGCTTCTCTTGGTTCAAATTTTAAAGGATTCATTCCATACCTTGCGCTCTGATGTGCCTCAATCCTTAATATTAAGATACCCAAAGGATATCTTTATTTTTCCATCTGGTTTTGTATCTATTTTGTCCAGGTTTAATAAACAATTTAAACACTGTTAAGCACTAAGACATAGTGTCTCAAGCATAAGGTGGTATTTGGCACTCTTGTATCCTTTTTGTTGCTTTCCCATCAAATCTTCCTTCTTCATAGCTGTTCCTTCTTTAGAACTTAATGGGTTTTGAAAAGTTAGTGTGTTTATAGGCTAACGTCCTTTTTATTTATTATTATTTAAGTTGATTGTTTGTATAAGTGTCTTTATATATATTATTATTACATATTATGTATATTAACCTGCCCCTCAGTGAAGCACAAGCAGCATGTAAGTTCCTGTCAGTAATGTAAGTCATGCAGAGCTCTGCAGCAGTGGCTAGCCATCACTGAATCCTTACTACTCTGTTACTAGACTGTGAGATGGTTGCATCTAAACTGGACTGTGCCCTGTCACGTCAGGCATTTTTTCTTTGATTCGCTTCTTAGCATCAGATGTTCCAGCTGCCACCTGCAGCTTGGAGGAATTCCAGTGTGCATATGGTCGCTGCATCTTGGACATCTACCACTGTGATGGCGATGATGACTGTGGGGACTGGTCTGATGAATCTGACTGCTGTAAGTAAACGCAGGGTGGTGAACTGCTCCAAACGTATGAGTTTGGTTTTACATTGGTTGGAGAAGGGTTGCCATGTAGACAGCAATCTAATTGTATAAGATGACTCTTTCACTGTTTAATTTGAATTTAAATCTGGAAAGTGAGAATTGTGGTGTGTAATCAGCACAGTTCTGTGTGCAGATATTACAGCAGTATCCAGGAGGAGTCTGTTCAGGACCAAATTCCACAATAGTGGAGTGCAAGGGTAGTGCTGTGGGGGTGTAGGGATGTTACATTGGTCTGAGTTTGCTCTTTACATTCTTTCCCATCTCTGCAGCATCTCATCAGCCTTGTCGCTCTGGAGAGTTCATGTGCAACAGTGGCCTGTGCATTAATGCTGGCTGGAGGTGTGATGGAGACTTCGACTGTGATGACCAGTCAGATGAGAGGAACTGCAGTGAGTGCTGGGAAGTGGTGGGAGCGTGCAGGTTTTGTGCAGATGCAGAAGAGTGTTTGGGACTGTTAGCCTTGGAATTTGGGTCTCTTCTGATCCTTCTTGCTCATCTAATGTTCTTCTTTTGATCCCCCAGCCACATCTATGTGCACAGCTGACCAGTTCCGCTGTAAATCAGGGCGCTGTGTCCGTCTGTCCTGGCGCTGTGATGGGGAAGATGACTGCTCTGACAACAGTGATGAGGAGAACTGTGAGAACACAGGTTTGGCTTGCTGCCTTGCTACTTATAGCTAATGTTTCCATCGTGGGGGTAATAGGTAGTGAAGTCTTTTTGATTGCTTCACTGAGCTCAGCCTAGTGTTTCTGTCCTTCCTGAAGAATGGGATCTCTAGGCTATCTTACATGCCTGCAAACAGGTTCAGGTCTGTGTGCCTAAACTAAAGGGATGGTGTTTTCTGGTCAAATATCAGGTCCCTGTACCTTCCTGTCCCTACACTGTGAATTACCACAGAGATGATTCCATTCAGACTTGGGAACATTAATAATGTGCAAAGTTGCTACCTTTGTCAAATGGACTATGTATAACTCATGCCTTGTGCATAGTTCTGGATAGCTTTCGTGTTGCCTTGTGAAGTTGCAAAGGAATTCTAGCAGGCAGTGGAACCAAAAAGTGCATTTTGTGGAAGTGAAGGATAAAGCCTCTGGTTTAGAAGTTAAGGATGGTCAGCTTCCCCCTTAATATTGGCTCAGGAGTCTCCCTTTTCTAGTCCTTCTTTTCACATACAGCCATTGCTTTATATAATAAAAGGCTTATATAATAAAAGGCCAGGTTGAATCAAGGCCAGGTTGGACAGGGCTTGGAGCAACCTGGTCTAGTGGGAAGGGTTCCTGCCCATGACACGAAGGGTTGGAACTGGGTGAGCTTTAAGGTCCATTCTAACCCTAACTATTCAATGATTCATTCTATGATAATAGTGGCAATGGAGAAGAGGAGGGTTTCAACAGACCCTTGTGTTATGCTAGGATTCAAAGAATGTCTAGAACCTTTTGTTTTCCTCAGATCCTTCAGGATGTCTGTAGGCCTTGTTGAGGAATAGTGTGTACTGGTCCATGAATTCATCCCTGTGGGTGAAGCCCAGTTGCACATACTGACCCTTCTGGATCAGTGTATTTTAAACAGTGAGTTTAGGGGTGACAAAAGGGACTTGTACCCCTTGTTTGGGCCTGTTGAAGAGGGGGGAGTGGGTGTTCTACGAGGAAAACTGAGCTCAGAGGACCTGGAGAGGCACACTTTGTAGGCTTTTGAGAGCAGCTGCTCTAGACTGATCAGCTGTCATGAGCACCACTGTGCAGGAGATGGTGGTGATCCTGGAAAAAGCAATTGTACTTAAAGACAACTTGATAGCCCTGTTTCTTCATCCTGATAATAAAGGTATTTAGACGGATTAAGAGAACAGTTGCCACCCAGAAGCCAAGTCAGACTTCCAGAGGCACTGAAATTCAACCTCTCTACCCCAAACCAAACCCAAGGTGGTTGATAGCAGCTATTGTTACTGTGAAGTCAGTTGTGCGATTCTGCATTAGGTCTATGGTGGTAGTCAGCAAGTAAAAATTAACTTGGGGCTTCCAAGCAGGAGGTAATCTAAGTGAAATAGTGTGCTGTCTGCATGCCTGTAGGAAGAGTTGAATTCCTGTGTCACCTCTTGGATTTAGAGCAGAATTGTGGTTTTATTGGCCATAGAAGATGTCTGGAATACAAAGAGATCAGCTGATGTAAAGATCATTATATGACATTGATATGACAGATACAGTCCAAGTTTCAGAATCCTTCACATTAAGCATTCCTGTGCTCTGAATAGTGAATCTGCATGTGGTTTGGTTTTATATTCCCATTTGGTGTGTCTGTTAGTTCTTAGTAGTACTTGTTAATCTCACAACTGCCCTTTTCCATGCTGCTTACAGGCAGTTCGCCAATCTCATTGTTTCTTTGCTGACAACTCTATTGTCCTGTTGTCTTCCTGGGATTATCAGAGGGTGATGATTTGGAAACCGCTAACTGAGTCATCTTAAGAGGTACAAGAAATAAGAGGCAACAGGACAGTGCAGTTACTGCTGAAAAAGCAGTCGGATGGTCAAAGTCCCTCCAAACAGTATTACTTTACTTGCAAGAATTCTGTAGAGTCTGCCTGCCAACAGCAGAAGAGTGTAGCTTATGTGTGAAATCCTGTTGCCCGAGCTCAGATTTCAAGGATGCATGTAAATCTTATTCCAAGTCCATCACGGTGCAGTTAGGGCTGGACAAGATGCTCATTCCTAGGCAGATTTAAGATCCATAGCCATGCTGGGTGACATATCAGATGATTAAAGTGAGGAACTGACTCCTCTCTTGCACATGCTGAGTCAGGTCATGGAATCTGGAAGCAAAGGGAGCTAAGCCAGAGCCTTCCAGTCATTCTGAGAGAAACTAAATAGCTAAACTTCCCAGTAAAGCAACAGTGGGGTCAGTCTGGAGGGGAGTTTGCAGGCCTCCAAATCAGCATAAAGGAGCAGTAAGGAGTGCGAGATGAACTGAATTCAAGGAAAGAAAGCCACGGATTCGTGCTTATATACAGAGATTTTAATAACTCTTAGAAAATACTCTGTATACTTTTCTTCATCATGACTGTTATTCTATGGGGAAACGGTGGTGTGCTTACTTTCCTCTTCTTCTATTGCAGGGACCCCTCAGTGTGCCCCAGACCAGTTCCTGTGTGGGAACGGGCGTTGCATTGGCCAGAGGAAGCTGTGCAATGGAGCAAATGATTGTGGAGATGGCAGTGATGAGAGCCCACATCAGAACTGCCGTAAGTCTTCTGAGTGCAGCCTTAAATGTAAAAGGAGGCAGTGTGATGTTTGGGAGTCTATCTGGTGCTGCTGAAGGATATGTGTAAGGAAGAAAGCCTGGGCTGTGATAATAGGAGAGAGATGAAGACTGGGGAAAAGGCCTTGGTGGTTTTGCCAGTTACATACTGCAGACAAGGAATAATGGGGAAAAGATCTTGGGTGTCAAAGTTTGTCTTTGTTGTCTGTCCCCTTTAGTCGTGGCATGCAGGGGAGAGCTCTGACTGCAAAGAAGCAGCTTCCAGCACAGCCTGTGCCCTCCTGCTCTTGCTCAGCCTGTTCTGAAGGGCGACTGCTGCCTAACAGTTGAGAGCACAAGCAGCTGCCTTGTGGTTTCAGCTCAGTTATCTTCACCTGTTCCGTTCACAGGTCCACGAACAGGGGAGGAGAACTGCAACGTCAACAATGGTGGCTGTGCTCAGAAGTGCCAGATGGTACGAGGGATGGTGCAGTGCACCTGCCACACAGGTTACAGGCTCCTGGAAGATGGTCGGTCGTGCCAAGGTGGGGTTTTGGAGCAGCAGCTTCCTCCCTGCTGCTTTGATGTGCTTGGAGTTGATGGTTATGATAGGGTGCGAATCAGAGCATGAAAGCAGAAGCAAGCCATCGGTGACATTGCCTGATTTGTTGATGATCCAGTGGTAACCTTCTCCCTCTGTCTGTAACATGCAGATGTGAATGAATGTGCTGAGGAAGGTTACTGCAGCCAAGGCTGTACCAACAGTGAAGGCGGCTTCCAGTGCTGGTGTGAGCAAGGCTACGAGCTGCGGCCTGACAAGCGTAGCTGCAAAGCTTTAGGTAAAGAGGAGTTCAGCCTTTTCTGGGGTGTGTGTGTTGGTCCAGCTCTCATTATTTTGTCTCGAATGTTTCACTGCCAGCATTGTGCTGTTCACCAAGCCAATGTGTGAGGATAAGGAAGTAGAATCATAGAATCATAGAATAGTTAGGGTTGGAAAGGACCTTAAGATCATCCAGTTCCAACCCCCCTGCCATGGCCAGGGACCTCACACTAAACCATGTCACCCAAGGCTCTGTCCAACCTGGCCTTGAACACCGCCAGGGATGGAGCATTCACAACTTCCCTGGGCAACCCGTTCCAGTGCCTCACCACCCTCACAGTAAAGAATTTCTTCCTTATATCCAATCTAAATTTCCCCTGTGTAAGTTTGAACCCATTACCCCTTGTCCTGTCACTACAGTCCCTAGTGAAGAGTCCTTCCCCAGCATCCTTATAGGCCCCCTTCAGATACTGGAAGGCTGCTCTGAGGTCTCCACGCAGCCTTCTCTTCTCCAGGCTGAACAGCCCCAACTTTCTCAGCCTATCTTCATACAGGAGGTGCTCCGGTCCCTGATCATCCTCGTGGCCTCCTCTGGACTTGTTCCAACAGTTCCATGTCCTTTTTATGTTGAGGACACCAGAACTGCACACAATGCTCCAAGTGAGGTCTCACGAGAGCAGAGGAGAGGGGCAGGATCACCTCCTTCGACCTGCTGGTCACACTCCTCTTGATGCAGCCCAGGATACGGTTGCTTTCTGGGCTGCGAGCGCACACTGAAGCCGGCTCATGTTCATTTTCTCATCGACCAACACCCCCAAGTCCTTCTCTGCAGGGCTGCTCTGAATCTCTTCTCTGCCCAACCTGTAGCTGTGCCTGGGATTGCCCCGACCCAGGTGGAGGACCTGGATTTGTATTTAAATATGGCCAGGTTGTTGGTGAATGTCCACGAAAGCTGTGTGATTTTGACCAAGGAAAGATACTCCTTTCCCTGCCAGCAGGACCGCCCTTGCTGCCTTTTCCTAGTCGTTTGTCATTCTTGGTGACCCAGATCCTGGGACAAAACCAGCCTCCTGCCTCTGTCTCTGTTCAAGAAGTGTCTTAACTTTTCCAGTCAGTGAGGTTGTATCACACCTCCTTGTGGTTTGACCCTTGATCCTGGTCACCAGTCCTGAATGCTGTGAGTGGCTGCTGAATAGACATCTGGTGGTTTTAAGGGCATTCATACACTTGTTTAACTTTATTCCTCAGCTCCTCTAAATGTAGGAGCTGAGAAATTAGAAATTTCATTTAAAGAATTAAGATTTCATTATGAATTCCGCTAATGAAATCCATAAGGAATTATAGAATGGTTTGTGTTGGAAGGGACCTTAAAGCTCACCCAGTTCCACCCCCCTGCCATGGGCAGGGACACCTTCCACTAGAGCAGGTTGCTCCAAGCCCCTGTGTCCAACCTGGCCTTGAACACTGCCAGGGATGGGGCAGCCACAGCTTCTCTGGGCACCCTGTGCCAGCGCCTCAGCACCCTCATAATAATGAATTTTTTCCTGATATCTGATCCATATCTCCCCTCTGAGCAGGTTAAAGCCATTCCCCCTTGTCCTGTCACTACAGGCCCTTGCAAAAAGTCCCTCTCCAGGTTTCTTTTCAGCCCCTTTAGGCACTGGAAGCTGCTCTGCAGTCTCCCCTGTGCTGAACAAGCCCAGCTCTCTCAGCCCGTCTTCATACAAGAGGTGCTCCAGAGCCCTCTGATCATTTTTGTGGCTAACAGGTCCATGTCCTCCTTGGAGGATGTTGACACTGGGGTTTTTAGGTTGTGTGGTTGTTTTGGTTTTTTTCCCTCTGCAGTGGAATGACCTGCTGAGTTTATCTCTGTCTGAGGCAGATTTTAACTGTGTCTTGTCTGTGGTAGAAGATGTGGTAAAGCTTGTGTGTTTGTATGGCCAAGTGATAGATACAGGAAAAGGAAACTATAAACCAGCTGCCAAGTGGTTGCCTAGTGGCATGGTTTCAGAGGCTGAGGTGAGGTGGGAATGATTGCTTCTTGCTGAGTGAATGTTTGCCAAAAGGCTTAGAACTGCTCCTCTGAGTTAGGACTGTGTTTAGGGTGGGAAAACAGCCCTCTGAAGTGTTTTAGACTTGGGAGCTGATTTCTTGCTGCCAGTACCACATAACTGTGTTCTGGGACTTGGTGCAGAGGGAATGCTGGGCAGAACCCTGTACAAGTAGTCTAATGCTGTCTTCCCATGTATTCTCAGGGCCAGAGCCAGTGCTGCTCTTTGCCAATCGAATCGATATCCGACAAGTGCTGCCTCATCGCTCAGAGTACACCCTGCTCCTGAACAACCTGGAAAATGCCATTGCCCTTGACTTCCACCACAGCAAGGAGCTGGTGTTCTGGTCTGATGTCACTCTGGATCGCATCATGAGGGCCAATCTGAATGGGAGCAATGTGGAGGAGGTGGTTTCCACAGGCCTGGAGAGCCCAGGTGCGTCACCACAAAAAAAAGGCAAAAGCCTGAGGGCTGAGCATGATGTGAGAGCATGGGTGGGTGAGTGGAGAAAAGTGGGTACCCAGCATTCAAAGTGGAGTGCATCTCCCTGAGCAAGGGGAGAGTGGAATGGGGTTAGATCACTGTCCCCCTGGGAGTTAATCTTGGCTGATGGGGGAAGAGACAGGAGGATTGAACTGAACCTCTTGTGAGGTGGAGAGGGAATGGGAACTATTCTGAGCAAATCCTGCTCCTGGTTTCATTCTGTTCTTAATTCTCCCCTGGAGATAGGTGGACTTGCTATTGACTGGATCCATGACAAATTATACTGGACAGACTCTGGGACATCTCGAATTGAAGTAGCAAACTTGGATGGGACTCACAGGAAAGTGCTGTTGTGGCAGAACCTGGAGAAGCCGCGAGCAATTGCTCTGCATCCTATGGAGGGGTGAGTGAAAGCACAGGACCTCAGTGAGCACTCAGTGTAGGTGCTTCCAGGTAAGCATCGAAAACCCCATCTCTGGTCACAAAGGCTTTGGGCTCAAGCCTTCATTTGATATTGTCAGTTTGGAGAACCTGGCAATGCTGAGGCTTTCAGAGCCTTAATCCTATTTTGAGCCCTTCAGGTTTCACCAGCGTGAAAGCATTGGGTGTTACCATGTTGGCTGACACTTCTCCCATGGCTGCTACCCAGTCTCATGCTCGAGGTCACAGGCCTGATAACTGTTTTGCCCTGACAGGGAGTGATGGTGGGTGCAGTATGTGGGACATGAGTTTTAAAGCCTGTCTCTCCCTGCCTCCTCCAGCACTATCTACTGGACTGACTGGGGCAACACTCCCCGCATTGAGTATTCCAACATGGATGGCTCTAATCGGCGCATCATTGCGGATACACACCTCTTCTGGCCCAATGGGCTGACCATTGACTATGCAGGACATCGAATGTACTGGGTGGATGCCAAGCATCATGTCATTGAGAGGGCTGACCTCGATGGGCGGAATAGGAAGGCTGTTATTAGCCAGGGTAAGTAGCAGAGCTTTGTACAGGAAGTGCTCTCTCTAGTAAAGAAGACAGTAGCACAATGCTACTCTGAGTTTGAGCCGCTGTCTTCTGCTTCTGTACTTGTCTCCTTTCACTGTGGGATGAATTCTGTTACCACTGGGGGATGGGGTTTGCTACGTAGTGTTTAGTGGATAAGAGAGAGAAGTTGTCTGTTATATTAGTGTAAGGTGGGTTGTGCAGGTTGACTGTGGCAAGGCCCAAGGAGCAGAGGAAAGAACATTCCCTCATCTCCCTGCTAGCCTAAGTCCTGTTGGACCTGATTATATCCCTGTATTGGATGTCTGTTACAGGCCTCCCGCACCCATTTGCTATCACTGTGTTTGAGGACAGTTTGTACTGGACAGACTGGCACACCAAGAGCATCAACAGTGCCAACAAATTCACAGGCAAGAACCAGGAGATCATCCGCAACAAACTGCACTTCCCTATGGACATCCACACTCTGCATCCTCAGCGCCAGCCAGCAGGTAACTGCAGAGAAGGTAGAGACCCATTTTAGCTGCTAGAAGACCTGCTGTCGCCCACCACCCTGTAAAACAGGGAGATGGCAAGCCTGAACCCAGAATATCGAGACAGCCACCACCTCTGTCCAGAGCTGGTGCAGAACTTGCTCCATGTGGCAGTTCAGCCCTGGTAACCTGGTGTTAGGTGTTACCACAGCTCCCTCTGCTGCCACATGGAAGTGGAGATTTTTCAGTAGCAAACACTTGTGGCCTCTTTATCTAAGAACCGTTTTAGGAGGGGGAATAAATGGCAAATGGGCACTAGTAATGACTGACACCTCCCTTATTCCTCTTCAGTTGCCATAATCTAGAAGGGAATTGAGTTAAATGCTTATTTTAAAGTTGAGCCCTACAAATGGAGTTAATGCTTTAGTTTATGTTTCCTTAATCTCAGTTAACTTCTGGGTAGACAAATTACAGGGTCTTGCCACTTTGGTTGGTGTTTATACTCTTTACTCTTTGCTTTATGCGTGGTTGTTTTTGTCTTTGGCTACTTGAGCAGGGAGAAACCGTTGTGGGGCCAACAACGGGGGCTGTACTCACCTCTGCCTGCCGAGCAGCAAGGGTTACACCTGCGCCTGCCCCACGGGCTTCCGCAAGACCAGCAGCCATGCCTGCGCCCAGAGTAAGTGAGGTGGGACCACAGCCTGCATGCTCGGATGTTCAGAGGGTGGCAGAGGGTTGGCAAGGGGAGTAAAAGCAGCATCAAGTTGTTTCCAAGGAGGTACAGCTGGACAGACTGAGTTAATAGTATTAAGGGCCCCACCAGAGGATGCTTCACCTTCTTGATGCATCCCCTGTTCTGCAAGCCCTCACTAAGCTTGATGGGTGGGATCCAGAGAAGCTCAATCTTTGCATCCTTATTTCAGGGCCGCTATTGGTGCTCCTCTGCTTGTCACAGCTGATTGTTTCCCTAAAATGCCCATAGGAGCTGTGTGTGATGAACAAAAAGTCTGGTCCTCTTAATTGCCACAGTTTCTCTCAGTTTGCAGCCATGTGGAAGAATTAGGCCAACTGTCTCCTAGATTCTCACGAGCTATTCTCAAATGGCTATTTGATTTGAGGGAGGTCTGAGCCATTCCTTGATTGACTTTGTTTCCCCAACATAGGCTACCCTCAGGAAACAGCTCCCTACTACTCTGTCCCCACCCCTGCCCACCTATCCCACCCTGTGATGTTTTGCTATCAGTAAAATCCTGGGCTGTGACCTGCCAGTGAGAGGTGATGGAAGTGGTTCAGGTTGGCTATAGCAGGGAATTGTCTGTGTCTATCACTGTGTTGTTGAACTTAGAGAAATTAAAAGAAGACCTTTCGACCTTTGATCAGGTCTTGACAAGTTCCTGCTTTTTGCCCGAAGGATGGACATCCGTCGGATCAGCTTTGACACAGATGACCTGTCAGATGATGTCATTCCCCTTGCTGATGTTCGCAGCGCTGTGGCTCTAGACTGGGACTCAAAGGATGACTATGTCTACTGGACAGATGTTAGCACCGACTCAATCAGCAGAGCAAAATGGGATGGATCGAGCCAGGAGGTACAGTGTTAACTACGTGTGGAGGTCATCTAGCCAGGAAACTCCTTGAGCATCAGATTTGAAGGCACTGGGATACACTGGTCTTCTAAAGAGCTTCATTAGTTTGCCTAGTTCTGGCTCAGAAGAGCCCTGAGGTCACTGAACACTTCATAAACCAAGTTTGGTGCATGTTCCTGGTATGGCAAACCTTGAATTGGGACACAGAGCATGTTGCAGTTGTGAGCTGTTCCCAATTCCTTTGTTGTAGCCCTGAAATCTGAAAGGAAGAAGTATTAAATCCCCTGTTATATACTGCATTTGGAAACAAGAGCCACGCTCCTTGGGAGTGCTTTTTGCACATGTCCTTAGGCTAATGTGCCACAGGGGAAAAGAGTTGAAAGTTTGGAGTTGCAGTTTGAACACTTGAAAAATAGATGTTTCTCTAAGTGTAAGACTCATTTGAACTTCTGAGTCCTTAATACTCTCTTGTATGGCATTGCTTTGCTTGGGCTTTTGCCTTTTGAAAGTTAGCATTGTAGTGAATGGGTAGCACATTGGCCAAGTGCTTACTCCTGAAGGTCTAATCTCACTAAACACTTTTTCTTTCTTGTTTTTATTTAGGTTGTAGTGGACACCAGCCTGGAAAGTCCAGCTGGACTGGCAATAGACTGGGTCACCAACAAGCTGTACTGGACTGATGCAGGTACTGGGATCCTCTGCTTTACCTGGGCTTCTGTCTTCCTTATTAATGATGAAAACTGGAAATCAGCCAGATAATTTTGTCTCATTTGAAGTTTGTCTGTTTCTGTCTAGCAAAAATGGAGGTTTTTGTGTGCTTCTAACAAAGTGGGAGTTGAGGTGGAATCCTTTGTTTAATTCTCTTTGCAGTATCCCCGGTACTAATTCTGTAGAAGAGTTTATAGTAGAAGTCAAGCGCAGCTGTTGTCTTGCATTTCTGTTTCTGTGCATTTACCTATCTTGGTGTATCTTGGGGTGCAGCAGGTAGTATTTGAAGGATGGTCCCTGCTGGAAAGTCATAGTTCAGACAGATCTAAGGGGGATGATTCTTTTTTAGCTGTTCTGTCATGCCCACGTAGATACCTCGAGGCTTAGGGAAGAGCTGGTTTACATTCATACAGGACTCTGCATCAGTGACAGCCACAGACGTGACTTGAGAGATCTAATGGCAGGTGACATTTTGAGCCACGTTTCTTACCTGGCTTCCACCTATGAACAGATGGATGGGGAAAAAAAAAATGCATTGTTATATGGATGGGTTTTGCTTTAGACCTCTGGAATCACAAGAACTTTGATCTCGTCTTCTCTTTCTGGACTTTTGTAGGAACAGATCGGATAGAAGTCTCTAACACAGATGGGACCATGAGAACTGTTCTGATATGGGAGAATCTGGACAGACCAAGAGATATTGTGGTGGATCCTGTTGGAGGGTGAGAGATTCTTTCTTCTGGAATGACATGGCGATTCTTGCATGTCGAAACAAGTTCAGGCTCTTTGGTTTTGTGCAATTGTCTTTCTGTGGTGCCATGGTTCTCCATCCTGCCAAAGACTGAAATTAGAGACCTGATTTTGGATGCTAGTGGAACAAGATAAGCAGGGATAATTGCTTGTTATGCTGTAAAGCTTGCAGAAGCTGGCTTTTTCATTTGTTGGAAATGGAGTTTTCATTTGTTTGTTCTGGGGACATAATAACTAAAGATATGCTACGAAACCTGTTGAGAATGAGGCCATCTAGATCCTTTCTGTTTCTCTATTTCACATCTGTGTTGGATTTGTGTTCAGGCTCTCTGCTTATCAACTGGGGTTCAGTCAGAAGGATGTCCTCATAGAATCATAGAATCATAGAATAGTTAGGGTTGGAAAGAACCTTAAGATCATCTAGTTCCCACCCCCCTGCCATGGGGTGAATTACTGTTGATGTCAAGCACAGTTGTAGCCCTTTGGCTTCAAAACACTCTTTTCAGAGTATTGAGGGATCAGCTATGCCATGGACAGCAAGCCTGAGTAGAGTAACAGAAACAGATGGTTTCAATAACAGATTTTGCTTCTGAATCATAAGACCTTGTGGAGCTGGGGATAGGGTGAATAGGAAAAAACTTCCCAGCCATTGCTTTGGGAATGCTGAAGGTGTTGAATAAAGGCGTGCTATTCGTTCCTTGAATGGATTACTGGAAGACCAATGCAGCAAGAGTATAAAGAGCCAATAGTGGAGACTGATAAATAATTGGTTAATTTTTAGAGCTTGAACTACTATCTTGAACTTTTTCCTCTGTGTTGTAATTAGGCCAGCCCATGGGTAGTAGAAGGTATACAAATGTATGATCCTTAGGTACAAGAACCCAAGGCTGAACATAAGTACAATGCTAACCCAATGCTGCTTCCTGCTAGGGCCTGAAGGCACCAGGCTCCCTTGCTTCTCTAACACTGCCTGGCTGTAGTGGCAGTGAAGGAATGCGGGCAGTCACTTCTATCTGGGCTTGTGTTCAGGTTCATGTACTGGACTGACTGGGGAGCCAGCCCCAAGATTGAGCGTGCTGGTATGGATGCCTCAAACCGCCTGGTGATCATTTCCTCCAACCTGACATGGCCTAATGGCCTGGCCATTGACTACGAGTCGCAGCGCTTGTACTGGGCAGATGCAGGCATGAAGACCATCGAGTATGCCAGTCTGGATGGAAGCAACAGGAAGGTAAGGGAGCCATTTCTGAGGAGGGTGTCTGGGAGCCTGAGGTATAAGTCCTAGAGCACAGAGTGCTGATGGCCCCTGCCTCTTTCTCCAGTTGAAAGTGAAATCTCCAAATCAAGACATGCTGGGCTGCTTTCACTGGGAGAGGAGAGCTCCCTGTGCAAACTGTGTTTGAGGGGAACCTCCTTTTGAGGGCTAATGTTGCCCTATCACTCTCCTTTTGCTGTGACTGTGCATTATGATGTTGAGAGGGGGCAAGGGAAGCCTCTTCCCCTTAGTGACTTCTTAGTAATGTTTCTTTGGGGGCTGGGGGTAATCTGACCAGGTGCTGATTGGGAGCAATCTGCCTCACCCCTTTGGACTTACTCTTTATGGCGAGAGAATCTACTGGACAGACTGGCAGGCCAAAAGCATCCAGAGCGCAGATAGAAGGACTGGGCAGGCTCGGGAAACGCTGCAGGACAATCTGGAGAATCTTATGGATATTCATGTTTTCCACCGGCACAGGCCACCAGGTACAGAGCTCGTCCCAAGCCACACTGAGCTGAGAGCTTGCTCAGGCTCTGGTATATGGCACAGCTCTCCTGCAAGGAGTTGACCTGTCTGTCAGCCATCAATGCCTTAAGTTTCTGGGTGGAATATGAGAGCATAAGAATAACTCTTGGCTTGGTATTTAAGGGCATTCTAGAATGCATTTCTGTAGCTGTTACACCCCTTTTTTGTGCTTGTGCTACTGGCTTATGGATTTCTCATTCTCTTTCCTATAGTACATACAGCGTGTGAAGTTGGTAATGGAGGCTGCAGTCACCTGTGCCTCTTGGCACCTCTTCCGAAAGGTTACAGCTGTACCTGCCCCACTGGGATCAACCTGCAATCTGATGGCAAGACCTGCTCCCCTGGTTAGTCCTCTCTGTAGGGTTCTCACTGTAGTTTTGTATCACAGCTACCTTTTGTTCCTGTCTTGTTAGAGAACAGTTCACTTTGATGTGCTTATCTGCTTTACCCCTTGAAAAACCCATTTGTTTCCTGTACCTTCAATTTGAGTTAGAATTACTATGAAGAAACTTACTGATACTGGATTGATGCACAACAAATATGTCTTGAAATTATGTTGGGCAGCTAAAGCAGATGTCGCATTTTTCCCTATACTTGTGCCTCAGCCTTGAGGGGGATTCTTTTTTATCTACGAGGTGCTATATTCTATAATAAGGTCTGTACTGCCATGGACCCTCTTTTTCAGGAAGGCACTTGGCTTCAAGCCGTCCACTTTTTTTCCTTAGCCTGAAAAAAATGACTTCTAATTCCCATTTCCATATGAGCAGAAGTAACTTCTATGAGTTCACTCATTTTCAACTTGGATGTAAAGAAGCTTTCAGTAACGCTCGGTAAAGCTTTTGTACCAAGAGTCCCCATACGCTGAGATGTGTCTGAGACTTCCCTTTTCCACTGAAGTGGATGTCACCTTCAGAATGTTCAGTCGATGATGCCTACAGTTGGCTGAACTTGTTCCTCAGTGATACCTGTCCATTTTCACCTCTCTGCAGGAATGACCAGCTTTCTGATCTTTGCCAGAAGGACTGACATCCGCATGGTGTCTCTGGATATTCCCTACTTTGCAGATGTTGTTGTCTCAGTCAATGTCACCATGAAGAACACCATTGCAATTGGAGTGGATCCTCGTGAAGGTCTGAACTTCTTAATGTATCTGGCTGTTTGAAAGGCAACAAGGGACTTCATAGCTAAACATCTGAATAAAGACCCAGGTGCAGATCTTACTGTAGGTTGTAAATTTGTGTAGGTTCTTATCTTGTATGTGCTGCAGATATTCCTTTCCAGTCAGGAAACGAATGTCCAGGTACGAAAATACTAGCTATCATCTAGCTATCACTCTGACTTAATAGTCTTATGCTGCTGATATTCCTGTTTTGAATGGTGCTAGCTGGTAGTCAGACCTGGATCTGGTTTTTAAGGAGTTTACTGCTTGGTTTTTGGGGTTTGGTTTGGTTTTGTTGTGGGCTTCTTAGCAGTTTCTTTCTCCTTCCACCCAGGAAAGGTTTACTGGTCAGACAGCACACTGCGGAAAATCAGCCGGGCTGCCCTTGATGGCTCACAGTTTGAGGACATCATCACTACAGGTAAGAGAGAGTTTGGACTGGGAGCCTCTTGCCTCAGCATGAAAAGAGTGGTTCTCTGGTACCCTGCTAGAATAATCTTTAAGTCTTCAGTGGAAGGGTAAGCAAAGCTAAAGCAACTGCCTCCTGAGGTGCACAAGGGGAATACCAGAACTTCCTGACTAAGCTGAGAAGATACCAATACACCTTTCGGTTTTCTCAGGTCTCTTGACTACAGATGGGCTTGCTGTGGATGCTATTGGCAGGAAGATGTATTGGACAGATACAGGAACAAACCGGATTGAAGTGGGCAACCTTGACGGCTCCATGAGGAAAGTCTTGGTCTGGCAGAACCTGGACAGCCCCCGAGCAATAGCTTTATACCACGAGATGGGGTCAGTGTTGTCCAGAGGCTATCTAGGGGTTAGAACAGGACTTTTGACTTCTGTTTCCATAATCGTTGCTGACTTTCCCCAGGTATATGTACTGGACAGACTGGGGTGAGAACGCCAAGCTGGAACGCTCTGGAATGGATGGCTCTGGGCGTGTGGTGTTGATCAGCAACAACCTGGGCTGGCCTAATGGACTGGCAGTGGATAAGGCTGGATCCCAGCTGCTCTGGGCTGATGCACACACTGAGGTCCGATTCTGTTCTTAAGCAGGGTTTGTTCTTGGATCTTTGGTAGTCTGGAGGCTGTTTTAAAGCTCTTAAGCAAGCTATTAAAACAACAAAGGGAACGTAAGCTGTTCTGAGTGTATGGGGAGGGTGTACTTGAGTAACATCACTTGTTCCGCCTCTGTTTCCCACTCAACCTAGTAACTGCTAGCAAGAGGATCACTGTTTTGATTATGAAGCTGATGTTTTATTTCTTTCTTTAGCGGATTGAGGCTGCAGATCTCAATGGTGCCAACCGCCACACCCTGCTGTCCCCAGTGCAGCATCCCTATGGCCTCACTTTGCTGGACTCTTACATCTACTGGACTGACTGGCAAACTCGCAGCATTCACAGGGCTGACAAGGACACTGGTGCCAACGTCATCTTGGTGAGGGCAAACCTGCCTGGCCTCATGGACATTCAAGCTATTGATAGAGCACGGCCCCTGGGTGAGTTGCTCGGCTGCTCCCAAACCAGTGGGTGTCTGTGGTAACTAGGGCAGCCCTCAGAGCTGTCACTGAAGAGAGTTGTTTGGTGTAAGCATGACTGGTAGAGTAACTGCTCAAAAATCAGCTTTTCTTCTCTTCTTTCCTCTTGTTTAACTGTTTTTTGCACTTCTCCCTGTTTATCCAGCTCCATAGGTCTGATGTTTGCTTATTACTGCATGTCTTTTCCCCCCTTCGTCCCATCTCCTTCACTGGGCTGCACTGACAACCTCATTCTCACGCACAGCAGAGCCACTTTCTTAGGAGGACTGAATGAGTCATGCCCCATTAGGCTTCATCAGAGTTTACTGGCATTGGACAGTTTCCCTTTTTTAACTGCAGAAGGCACTGATTCCTCTTCTGCTGGTTTAAACCTGATTTCAAGTTCTAGTCTCTTTTTCCCGACCATTGAAGGCTTCATCTTCCCATCTGCCACTTCCCTCTACAAAATCTCTGCTTCTTTAGTTGTTCATAATATACATCATGCTCTCCAATTATTCCATGCCAAGAGTCGGATTCCTTATGTTACTGTCTGGGGATCCTGTACAACCCCATCTTGCCTCCTTGCTTGTCAGTGGGAGCTGCTTTGTGCCGTGGCTTCGTTTTGTTGGGATTTTCCTCAACGCATACTTCTACAGAAAATTCTGTGCTGCTTCTCCTGTGGCTCCTAACAGCAGAACATCACCCTTGACAGTTTAACTTTACAATATAGCTTAAAGCTAACCAAAACTCAAGCCATCATGTCCCTGCTGTCTTCTTCCCACCCCCTGCACCTCTCTTCTGGGTTTATCCCCTCCTAGTAAATAGATGTTGGGAGTTTTTCAATTAAAAAGAAGAAGATATGACCCTAATATGTCAGGCACTTTGAGCAGGCTTCTCTGATGCCTTTGTTTACTTGCCACCGTGTGAGCTAAGTTGAAACAGAAGCTTCTTTGTCAGCCTGGCCTCTGGTGCATTGTCACGCTGCTTCCCCACAGGGTTGGATCTTTCTGTCAGCATTACCATTTGCAGCAATAATAAAGCTAAACTGCAGTTGTGTGAATCTAGCAGCATTTGGTTGTTCCTTCTTACATGGGAAAGCTCTGATTAGCAAGGAATGCGGGTCAAGATTTTGCTCCTAATGCTCCCCCTTCTATGCATTCCCGTTCACCTTGTCCAGCCATGCCCATACCCACCATGAATCTTGGAGGGGAAGGAGGCAGTCTCTGTATGAAGGGCTGTAGCAAGGCAAGGATGAAGTCAGCTACTAGCAAGTTGTGCATGTCTATAGCCTTTAAAATAAACCTTTGCTCTGTGGGATCATTAAACTTTCCCTATTTCTAAAGGCTTCAATAAATGTGGAGTTCGTAATGGTGGCTGCTCCCACCTTTGCTTGCCTCACCCCACTGGCTTCTCCTGTGCCTGCCCCACTGGCATCCAGCTGAAGAGAGATGAGCAGACGTGTGACTCTTCTCCAGAGACCTACCTACTTTTCTCCAGTCGTGCTTCCATCCGTCGCATCTCTCTGGATACCAGTGACCACACAGATGTGCACATCCCTGTCCCTGAGCTGAACAATGTCATTTCTCTGGACTATGATAGTGTGGATGGCAAGATTTACTACACAGATGTATTTCTTGATGTCATCAGGTGGGTGCCAGTCATCTGCTTGGCCAGTGCCCGGGTTACCCAGCTGCTTGTGCTGGTGGTGCCACAGTGAGCTGTGGAGTGTGCCAGTAAGCTGGGGAGACTGAGGTGATGGCAGTACACCAGTGCTTACACCTTGTCTTTGGCACACAGCACCATGTGTATCACTGAACCAAATGCTGAAGGTGTGTTTAACCTCCTGGAGACTATTGGGGAGAAAAGGTGTTCGGGAGGTAGCAGTATGAGGTGGCCCTGTGGTTGATGGGGATCACACATGGAGGTATGGGAGATTGCCATTCCTCACACTGCCATTTGTCATTGATTTCCATCCAGGCGGTCTGATCTGAATGGCAGCAACATGGAAACTGTTATTGGCCAGGGTCTGAAGACTACAGATGGCCTGGCAGTGGACTGGGTTGCCAGGAACCTCTACTGGACAGACACAGGACGCAATACCATAGAAGTAGCTAGACTGGATGGAAGCTCCAGGAAAGTGCTGATCAATAACAGCCTGGATGAGCCCCGAGCCATCGCTGTCTTTCCCAAGAAGGGGTGAGTATGGGGTACTGGTGGGGCAGGGAGAAGGGCTGTGCAGAAGCAGATTGAAGAGGGAGTTGTGGGAGGAAGGAGAGATGTGCCATTTGGATCTGCAGGTACCAGCAAGGGGCTGGCTCTAAGTGACAGATGTAATCAAGCAAACAGTGAATTTGAAGGTTAGGCAGGTAGCTGGATAAAGCAAGCTACAGGCCACATGATCTTCTTTGAACCTGAAGAATCAGTTAATGGCAGTTTAATTCATAACTAAAACTTCCCTTGGGCTAAATGAAATGGTCTTTTCTTCTTACACTTGCATTTTATCTCTTCAGGTATCTCTTCTGGACAGATTGGGGTCACATTGCTAAAATTGAACGGGCAAACTTGGATGGCTCTGAACGTAAAATCCTGATTAACACTGACCTAGGGTGGCCCAATGGATTGACTTTGGATTATGACACCAGGAGGTGAAAGATTGTCTTCTGTTTGCATAGGGTTAAGGGATGTAATGAAGTTTTTTAGCTTGGCTTATGACTAGCATTGTGGGTTTTGGGTTTGCTTTTTGTCTCATCCATCTTGACTAAAAAGTGAAAGGGGATTGTATAGATGGAAGCTCACCTCTTTCCGTGTTCCTCCAGGATTTACTGGGTGGATGCGCATCTTGATCGCATAGAGAGTTGTGATCTCAACGGGAAGCTACGGCAAGTGTTGGTCAGCCAAGTGTCACATCCTTTTGCTCTGACACAGGTAAGATTTTCTTGCTGCCACCGTTCTCCCTGGTGTGCTGATGAGTTTGGACAGTGGAGATTGGGAACAGGGAACTGGTACAGTCTGGGGAAACCAAGACAGCTGAGGGGACAGTACTTAACTCTTCCGTGGAGCTAACAAAGGAAGTTTGCCTGAACTCCTGTGGGGTGTAGACGGTCATTTTCTTTATGGTAAAAGGGGAAGGGGTTGAAAGGCCTTTGTTTGGGGCCTTCTGCCACTGGGATGTATTTTTATGGATATCCTGTGTCTTCGTGGCTAACCATGCTAATGGCTGTGATTGTTCTTTGCTGTCTCCCTGAGCAGCAGGATAGGTGGATATACTGGACTGACTGGCAAACCAAATCTATCCAGAGAGTGGACAAATACTCCGGGCGGAACAAAGAGACAGTCCTGGCCAATGTTGAGGGACTGATGGATATCATTGTGGTTTCCCCTCAGAGACAGACAGGTAAACAGGAGGATCTTGATTCAGGCAAATGCTAATTGCAGACAGCAAGATGTCTAACAACTGTGCTATTGTAGGTGTCAAGACAGAATCCTTTCTTAGACTCAGACTGTTAATGCGTTTCCCCTGTGCACGTTCGATGTCTGCCTGTGACATTTCACTCAAGTACTTCTTAATGGTGTTCTGTTACAGCTTTGATTAGCTAATGTCACTTTCTGTGTTGTTCATCTGGCATTGTGTTAAAACAGAAGAATGTGAGCTTTTTGGGTTTTAGTCTCTGCAGCTGTGCTGACTGGGTTCCTGTCTAATGCTTTCCAGTGCCTTCCTTTCAAGACTGCCTTAATCCTACCAGTGTCTGACTATTGTCATCACTTTCTTAGCAGTCAGATGAAGAGCATATGCCAGAAAGCGTCTCTTGCTGAGCAGCAAAAAGGGTTGTTACTCTGAGCTCCTACCTGGTCAATGCAACGTATTTAGCAAATTGCTTGTTCCTTCCAGGTTCTAATGCTTGTGGAGTGAACAATGGAGGCTGCACCCACCTCTGCTTCGCCAGAGCTTCTGACTTTGTCTGCGCGTGTCCGGATGAGCCAGATGGGCGGCCCTGTTCTACCAGTGAGTTTACTGAGTGTCAAAGGGGTAGTAGCTAACATAAGTGAGCTACTCCCACTGTTTGTGCTCATGCAGTGGCAACCAGGGCATCCGAAGCCTCTCCAGTGTATAAAACCTTATATACTGGAAATAAGGTAGTTGTGAGTAATACAGCCACCTTCTGTCTTTTCTGCTGACAGACTGGGTCTGAGATGGGAAAGCTGCTCATCTGGGCCATTTCAGAAACAGTCTATATCTTACCAGACTTGTTCATCTGTCCCACAAAGTTGAGGTTCTGGTTATTTTTCTCTGTTCTAGTTCCTGGTGTGGTGCCCTTTGGTCCTGAACTCACCAGTGTGAGAGAAAGAAGTCAGACGCCACCTGGCAGAGTAGGTACCTCAACAACCAAACCTCTCACGCCTGCAGTGGAAGGAAAGTAAGTGCTCTTGTTCCCTTGGAACTGGGGTGTGAAAGTCACAGCTTGTACAAGGTGCAACATATAAGCCCCCTCTGGGTTGTCATCATCCAGATAATATCTGTCCCTAGCCAAAAGAGGCTATTCCAGGTCCAGACTTCACATTCCTAGTGGGAAAACCATTCTGATAAAGAATGCAGAACACCGTTGAGCTGGCAAGAAAGAAGCGCAGAGATCTTTCTTTCTTTTCTATTGAAATGTGTGTCTAGGCTGACTGTGCTGAAGTGTTAAAATCCTCCTGAGACCATGCAATTCAGTTGATAGATTTTTTTTAACTCCTAATTTTGACAACTTACTTCTGAAAGGAGGAGGAGGGAGTCTGTTCATTTAATTTACTGGGAGAACTCAAACCTGACTCAGATGCCTGAGGAAGTGGTTCTGCTCTGATCACAAAGGAATAGCTTGTTTGGGGCAGAACAGAATCTTTGCAGCTCTAACATTTAAGTTACAATGCAGGTAGTTAAGAGACCTTCTGTAAATTGGTTGATGAGAAAATGAACATGAGCCGGCTTCAGTGTGTGCTGGCAGCGCAGAAAGCCAACCGTGTCCTGGGCTGCATCAAGAGGAGCGTGACCAGCAGGTCGAAGGAGGTGATCCTGCCCCTCTCCTCTGTTCTCGTGAGACCTCACTTGGAGTATTGTGTGCAGTTCTGGTGTCCTCAACATAAAAAGGACATGGAACTGTTGGAACAAGTCCAGAGGAGGCCACGAGGATGATCAGGGGACTGGAGCACCTCCTGTATGAAGATAGGCTGAGAAAGTTGGGGCTGTTCAGCCTGGAGAAGAGAAGGCTGCGTGGAGACCTCAGAGCAGCCTTCCAATATCTGAAGGGGGCCTACAAGGATGCTGGAGAGTGACTCTTCACTAGGCACTGTAGTGATAGGACAAGGGGTAATGGGTTCAAACTTAAACAGGGGAAGTTTAGATTGGATATAAGGAGGAAGTTCTTTTCTGTGAGGGTGGTGAGACACTGGAATGGGTTGCCCAGGGAAGTTGTGAATGCTTCATCCCTGATGTGGTGTTCAAGGCCAGGTTGGACAGAGCCTTGGGTGACATGGTTTAGTGTGAGGTGTCCCTGCCCATGGCAGGGGTGCTGGAACTTGATGATCTTAAGGTCCTTTCCAACCCAAACTATTCTATGATTCTATGATTCTAAATCCCCTGCAGCCTGCTATTCCTACTGCCCAGGAAAACAAAGGAAGTTCTGGCTGGGTTATTTACAGGGCAAACCTTCTGCTTTGCTGGGTATGATGCATTGGACAGAAAGATCTTTGTGCTGACGTTAGGATGTTCTGATTTTTGCTGCAGCACTGATGCTGAAATCTGTCCTCTCATAGATGTATGTATACACCTGTGTACCTGAGAGGCAAATCTAGAATGACTTGGACATGAAGATATTGCAGACCTATAATTGATATATACACCCACCCACACCCCACCCCACCCCCATATATATGGTCCTCTCTCTTCTGGATACAGAATACTGAAGAGGGGAAAGGAAGGCTCCTGTTGTTGAACTGGAAATGGAATTGATATCAGTGCTACCCAGTGCCATCCTGTCTTTTGGTGCCTTTGATACTGTTGATGCCACTTCCAGTAACTAACTGTCGTTCTGTCCTTCAGCTGCTCTGACAAAGATGCTAGGCGAGGCTTGTGTACCCATGCCAATGAGGCAGTGCTGGCAACCATGGGTGAGTTCCTTTTCTTTAACTCTTTTCCACCAGATTTTTCCTCCAGATGTGCCCATGGCCTTCCAGTCCATAGTGTCTGAAACTCACATTTCAGAATTCAGACTTGAATTATTCAGATGTCCTCTGAGCAGAGCAAAGTGTGCCTAGGGATGAACATTGGTCATACACATTCATTAGCCTCTATGGGGAGTTTTCCAAAGTGCACTTTGGTTTGAAGAATAGTTTTCCTTCATCTCATACTTCATCCACTGGGCTCTTCCCATTAATGATGCTCTTCCTTACCATTCCCTTTGTGTTTGGTTGAGGATGGCTGACTGGAGTAATTGTTTCCCACTGCAGGAGTAACCTGTCAGCAAAGGGGTCTAACTCATCATTATCCAGCCACATTACAAACATCTTGATGCTCCTTGGTCTGCTGGAGCCTGGTTGGGAGGAAGGGTTATCATATTGGGATTCATCTGAAGCCAAACTCTCTGCCAAACCTTGGTGTACTGACATTTTACTTTACCTACTTCTGTATGGTATAAAATCCCTGTATTAGGTGTTACACCAAGGTCAGTGTTATCCAATGGAAGTGGAGAAGAGTGCATAAATTACCTTTGCTGTTCACTTTTCAGGAGAAGGACTGCATGTCAGCTACATCATCGGAGGTCTTCTCAGCATCTTGTTTATTTTGCTGCTTATTGCTGCTTTAATTATATATAGGTAAGTGATCTTTTTGCCCCTCTCTTAGCCAACAGTAAAAGCTGGGGTCGTAGGAGAAGAAAGCTCCTGAAAGCACTTTGTCTTTCTTTGTCATTTACAATGCCTTTGTTCCCCATTGGAAGCAGTGTTTAATGATTTGATTTGCAAGGTTTCAGCCCTGTGCAAGGCATGCAGCTCTAATATTTGAAGCCTTAATGGCTAAATTTTCTGTCATTTAGCCATGAGTCATAGACAGGAATGCGAGACAATTCACAGATAGCTTCACCAGTTACGGCCAGTACAGCTTTTGTGGTTACATGGCGATGCTATACTGGTAGCTGAAGAGCCAGGTGAAGTCAGCATTCCCTCTCTGAGGGACAGTGAAGATTGCTGGAGCTTCCTCCTCACCGAGCACTTGGGAGGTTTGGATCCTGGCAGTAGGGCCCTGTGTCTTTCCTGACATCTCTCTTCTCTAGGCATAATAAGTCCAAGTTCACGGACCCTGGCCTGGGGAACCTCACCTACAGTAATCCCTCGTATCGGACATCTACCCAAGAGGTGAAGATTGAAGCAGTTCCCAAACCAACCATGTACAACCAGTTGTGCTATAAGAAAGAGGTAAGGGTTTTGCTGCTAAGGACTTTGTGAAAGTCCTTTGTGTACTACAGGCCTTTGTGAAAGTGTTGCAACTTGTCAGCGTTGACTTTTCAGATGTAGGTGGACAGTTTGAGTGAATTGCTCAGATTCCTATGGAGATGAACCAGCAGCACTTCTTCCCCACTGAGCTGTAGTGAATTAAACCTGTCTTCAGCTCTCTGCTTCTTCCCAACTTCCACAGTGTCTTATATTTCATTTGCATAGGGTGCTGCCCCTCAGAGTACCAGGAGTCAAAGGGAATTGTCTTCCCTGGACACAGTCTGAGTTGGTGACTGTTGCACCAAGGTTGCTTTGGACAGTCACCGGGGAACCAGGCAGCTAGAAGGGCTTCAGTAACAAGAACATGGCTCCTGGCTGTGCACTGCCTGGAAGGGGTGGGATAGGGAGAAAACTGGAGCCCTTAATGAAGCATTTTAAAGGCCCTGCAGACATCTGCCCTGGACAGGATGGAGAGGGTTTGATATGATACCTTGCAGCACTTCATTTCTCCTCTGTTTTCTCCTCAGAAGCTTTCCTATCACTCAGATAGCTTCTCATCTTCCCTCTTCTGATTTCCGTCCACATCCTCACATCAGGTATCACTACTCTGTGTTTGATCCTGCCTCCCTCACTCAAGTTGTGTTGTGTGGCTCAAGCACTGTCTCATACTAATTGTTCCTTCTTGTTCTCTCCCCTGCTTTTATGTCTCAGCTCTACTGTCTGTCAAGAATGTGTAGGTAATTTTCTATGGCAGATCCTTTGGTCTTGGCTTTGGCTACTCATACTCAGTGTGTGAGATATGGAAAAGATAATTTCTGCAGGACTATTGATAATGATCTGGTAGATCACTTAGTTCCTTGAGCAGGGATCACAGCAACACAGAGGAGAGTTTTCCTTGCTTTTATTTTTCCAGAGGTACTGTCCAATAGGTTTCCCAAACTTTCCTGCCATTTTAGTCTTTATTTACTAAGGATAACTCGGGTTTATTTGTCTGGCAATCTAAATCCTTTCCACTTTTCTCTTAATTCTGCTGCTCCTAGACATTACCAAGATGCATATTTCCCCATCCACTTTCTCCTCAGGGATAGATCAGATGTTCTAATGCTCCCTGTTTGTCAGTGAGGCACTTCAATCTCAGTGTGGTCCCTTTAGCCTCTGGTTATTTTTGTTGTTTCCCTATAATCTCCTTTCCCTGTATGACTCTGAGACTCAGACGCAGCAGTGGTATTCCAGTTGTGCTTTCCTGAGAGGCAAATCTGGAATGACTCAGACATAAAGATATTGCAAACCTAGAATTGATTCCCTACCTACTCTTAGCATGAAGTCTTCTGGCTTTTCCTGCTTCCCATTTTGTTGGGTTGTTTTTTCCCTTCCTTTTTAGGCTCAGTGTTGTTCTTACTCCCTGCTGTTTGGGAATAGATATAGTTGAATTAGAAGAGCCAGCTCATCCTCATTCCCCTTCCATGATTTGAAGAGTCCTGGTGTTTGGAATGAGAGCTCTTGCAGGGAACACATCTGGGGGTAGTGAAGAACTGATGGGAAGCTTAGAATGGGTTCTGCCATTGTGATAGTCCAAGCCCCAGTAGCTGTTTTCTTGGAGGTCCAACCTTTTGTCTGCTTCACTGTCTACATCCTAGATCTGCTTTGTTCTTTGCCATGTTTTTTTCCATATATGTATTGTTTCATTCATCTGTCTGCTCCCTAGACTGGTCCTGACCACAGCTACACCAAGGAGAAGATCAAGATTGTGGAGGGGATATGCCTTTTATCCAGTGATGATTCCGAGTGGGATGACCTTAAGCAGATTCGGAGCTCCCGAGGAGGGATTCTGCGGGACCACGTCTGCATGAAGACAGACACGGTCTCTATCCAGGCTAGTTCTGGCTCACTGGATGACACCGAAACTGAGCAGCTGCTACAAGAGGAACAGTCTGAATGCAGCAGTGTTAACACAGCAGCAGCCACTCCAGAGCGGCGGGGCTCACTCCCAGACACAGGCTGGAAACACCAACGCAAGCCCTCCACTGAGAGCGAGGTCTAAAGTACATGTGACTTTGGGAATGCTCGTACCCTCCTTAGCCTCTGCTCTGCACAAAACAGACAGGACTCTGCCTGCTAGGCAAGGAAGGGCACAGAGACCAGCTCCTCTTGCAAGGGGCCCAGAAACTGTGACTGCCTTTCAGCAAAGAGCTTGGGCAGCTGTGCTGTTGTGGTTGGAGAGGGAGGATGGGTGGGTTGGAACCCAGAGACCCTTTTGGCTCATTTTCACTGTCTGTGGTTTATTTATATGTTTCCCCTTTCCTGGAAGCTGCCACATTAACTTCTGCAGTGACTCCTCTGGCCTGAATCTGGTTCAGATTGTGTTCTCTGGCAACCTGCAAGTCCTGTGCCATCCAGCTCACACTCAATGCCCAGGAAGAGAGCAGAGCTGCCTCATTGCTAGCTCCTGGTTGCAGAAGTACCCCTGGTTCCACTAGTTCCACTAGTGTTCCAGCACTAGCAGCACTCTTTGAGGCTTTGTGTTGAGGGGTTTCTGACTTGAGAGGAGTCTTGGAATAGATGAGGTATACTTCGGGGCTCAAGGGAACACTGACACAGCATCAGGTCACCTTTAAAGGGCATAAAGAGGGTGACCACAGTTGCCATGATTTGCTTCATGAGAACTTCACTGCTTACTTTCCCATCTGCTAGTAAAAACTTTAGGGAATGCTTCAGATTGGAGCTCTGTGTCTGTTGCTGGCAGTGGACACTGCTCCTGTTCTCCCCTTTCCTGTTAAAACATGTTTGTACTCTGGAAATACAAGAGACAGCAAATGGCCCTTTCAGAACTGCTCCCTGTGGGTATTGGAGTGCTGAACTTAGAGCACTCTGAACTTAAGCTGAACTTAAGCAAAGCAGGGATTGGTATTGTTCTCAGCTCTGCAGAGCTAATGGGAAGAAATGGATCTCAGCAAGACCTAATTTCTACTCTTGTCTTTGCATAACTGATACATTAAAAACAAAGAAGAAGACTTGCTAAGTCCCCGCTAGTCCTAATTCTACAAGGACCCAATTCTCTTGGTCTTTAGGACCTTAGATTATTGTAATAAGGGGAAAAAAGAGAATTCCTAGGTCGAGTCTTTCCCAAGGGAACCCTCAGTGCTGACAGTTAGGATCTCCTTTATTACTATGCTGAGCCCATTTGACCTAGAATAGGAGACAATAATCAGGGAGCTGCAAGGGCCATTTTAAATAACTGTTTATCAGATAGAATTGCACTTTAAGCTCTTCTCTTACCACTAAACAGCTCTCCTTGCAAAGGCATTTCTCCCATCAGCTTCAAGAGCTTCAGCTGTTCACTGGCCTCCACAGCCTTCACCCTCTGGGAGGTGTAATCCTACCCTTGCAGTTGCACCCCAGCAGCATCTGGAGGTGGGGCTCCCAGGGACTGTTGCCACCTTTTCACCTTCTCTTGACTTCTCGTCATCTGCTTGTCCAGAGGGAAAGAAAAAACAGATAGAGAAATTATCTCTTGATGCTTCTTCAAAACTGAGATTTATATTAACCCCTCCAGTCACTATCATGGTAAAATAGGAAGTGTTAAGTGAGAGGCTTGGAAGCAGAACTTTCCAGTGAAGATTTTCTCACAGCAAACTCTGTAACCTCTTTATTTCCTGGAAAGAGGTCGAGTACATTCCCACCTGGGGTGTAAAAGGAGCAAAGCACACACTAGGGGTATGGCTCAGAGGTGCAGGGAGGACGCATCTCCCATGCAGTATTTGTCCGAATGGTAGAAGAAAGGCAAATCCATCCTACCGTGCTTTAACCCTGTTTATGTACTAACAGCCCTGCTATCCTGAAAACCACCACAGCTGCCAGTGGGTTTGTCTGTACTTTTACAGCTCTGCAGGAAGGAGGAGGTTGCAGCTTTGACCTGGCTCTAAGGGGGCTTGAAACTCTGTCCGTAACTGCACCATTGGGCTGACTGGTGTATATTCCTGTGGAAGATGAACTGGAGCTGAGGCTTGGAAATTTCCCTGTGTTAATGTGGGGCTCTTCCCTATTCCCAGAGGATTTTTTTTTTTTTAATTAGATTGTTATTTAATTATTTATTTGATTGACTCCAGCCTGGGAAGCATTGGTTTTGTTGGGCAGAGGCACTTTTGGATTGAGATGTGGACTCGACTGGGAACTGAGACAGGAGTGTGTGTCACTGACCTGGACTGTGCTGTCTGAGCTGCCTCATGCAGGGACAACACCAGAGGGCTCAAGCATAGGCAGAAGAATCAATATTAACAGAAAGCACGTTGTCTTGGTCAAAACCGTGACACACGTGTAGAGGCAGGGGCATCAGAGCTGAGAATGAGTGGCTGGATGGGGAAAGCAAGTCTCTGATTTCTATGAGAGCAGGGTTTGTCTGGGGTGCATTTGGTTTCGTTTCCCCAATAGCTTTTGGTGAGTGTGGGACAGGGCTGAAGGGAAACATCTGCCCAAACCTGTCACTTGAGGTTCGGTCAGCCTGTGTCACAATAATCACTGTCTGAGTCTCAAGTGCAGAAGGGGAAGGAAGACCCAGTCAGTCTTTCCAACAGCTTACGGTGTTTGTGATCTTCACCTTCATATATCTCTGCTGTCGCTTAGGAGGGACCTTTCACACTCCAGCCTAACAACCATTCATAACTGCTCTCTGCACTCTCCCTCAAACGATTGTGGTGAAAAGGAGCACCAACATGTCCCACAGCCTCTCCTCTACCAGTGAGGTGGGCAGAAATGAGTTTTCTTTATCCTAGAGACAGCCCCAGTGAGATGCTGCCTATGGGGTGCATCATGGTTCCCTGTTTCAGGGAAGAGAAGACCCTCGTTGCACTTAGGATGTTAAGAATGTAGAAGGGCTACTGGGGAATGATCTCTTGAGCACTGATTTACTATGTAAAAAGCAAACCTCTCTCCTGTCTGTCCCGAGCTAACGTCAGTGATTTCTGCGTGTTCCTGTGTAATGGTTTTAACGTTACTCACTGGAGACATTGGACTTTCTGGAGTTATTTAACCACTGTGTTCAGTATTTTAGGGGTTGATGATAATTTAATATAAATTTAGCTTTTCTTAACCATTTTGACTGGCTTTTGGTTGTGAATCGTGCATGTTATTTTGACTTTCCTTTGAAAGAGGAGCTCCCATACTTCACAGAACCTCAACTTTGTTTCAGAGGAGCAAGAAGTTAGGAACAGACCTGGGTTCTTTGATAATCTGATTGTAACACACACATCTTCTACCACTACAGCTTTGAATCAAGGACAAAATATCCACACTCATGCACTTCAGCAAATTCCTGTGCACACATAACACCTCTCTGGCTTGTTTTCCTTTTTAACATAGCAACAGCAGAAGAGGATGTTTCTCTTCTTGAAAAGTATTAGGACTGTAGTGGTCTCAAGCCCCTATCCAGTAGAAAATAAAGCTCTAGAGAAGAGCTGTTTTTCCATCTGTAAGGGATTTTGTTCAAGATTCTGTTTCATTTTTTAATAACTGAGTGTTTAAGTAGCTGAATAATGAATGAAACATTGAATAATACAGGAGGGAAATTCAGGAGGGCCACAACGATGCTCAGAGGGCTGGAGCAGCTCTGCTCTGGAGCCAGGCTGAGAGAGCTGGGCTGGTTCAGCCTGGAAAAGAGAAGGCTCCTTAAGGTGAGACCTTAGAGCAGCTCCAGTGCCTGAAGGGGCTCCAGAAAACCTGGAGAGAGGCTTTGGACAAGGGACGTGGGGACAGGACAAGGGGAATGGCTTTAACCTCGCAGACAGGAGGTTGAGATTAGACATTAGGAAGAAGCTCTTCCCTGTGAGGGTGCTGAGGCACTGGCACAGGGTGCCCAGAGAAGCTGTGGCTGCCCCATCCCTGGCAGTGTTCAAGGCCAGGTTGGACGGGGCTTGGAGCACCCTGCTCTAGTGGGAGGTGTCCCTGCCCATGGCAGGGGGTTGGAACTGGATAAGCTTTAAGGTCCCTTCCAACACAAACCATTCCATGAATCTGCAGTACTGGTGCTCATTTTCTAGCCCATTCTGTCCCTTTCTGATGGAAGAAGTACCAAAAGCACTCAAAACATTTTAGCTTTATTCCTGCTCATTTCACAGCTGAAGCACAGCACAGAGGTCACTTCACTGAGATCATGCAAAAATATAATAACCAAAACCACAATAACCTCACCTTTTAAAAAACATCGATAATGCTTATACAGCGTGGTGGGGAGATGGCAGTGTATGATCATTGTGGTTGTGCTGATGGCATTCTCCTTTCCCTTGTCTTCTGTTCTGATCACCCCTAACTTCACCTTCTTCAGCTGAAACGAAGAAACAAAGGAGGAAAGACACACCGTACTCCAACACCAAGCAGTTTTGATTGCTCCTATTAAACACTGCGTAGGGAAAGCCCCTTCCCCTCTAAAGCGATGTTCCCACCGCCCGAGAGCTGCTTTAGCCCTTTGCGAAAGGCGATCGGCCTAGCGCGGCTGCTTCCGGGCGCAGCAGGCCTCATAGCCGCCCCTCACCGGGCGCGTCCTTCCCCGGCACGTCCCGGTGGTTACCGAGCGGGTATGGAACGGACCCGGGCGGGTCGGTGCCGCCGGACACCGGGCCCTTGCCCGCCCATGTGCTCTGCCCCGCGGTGCCGGTGCCGGTGCCGCCTCAGGAGAGCGCGGAGCACGCGTGGTCTCTGCCGGATTCAAACGAACCAATACAATGCGCGGGTGTGGGCGTGGGTGGGGCCGGCGCAGGCCAATGGGCGCTGAGGACACTGGGAGGTGCGGGCGGTGTTGGTGATTTCAAACCCCGCGGAGGAGCGGCCGGACACTCGCTGCGCCCGCCCGGCCGCGGCCCAGGTAAGAGCCGCTGGTGCTCTCAGATCCCGCTGCGGGCCCGCTTCCTTCTTCCGTGGCTCCCCAGGCCCGCAGGAGGGCGGGTAAACCTCCTCCCGCTGGGCCGCGGCTTACCTGGGGCCTGGGTGGAGGCGCGGTCTGAGCGGCGTTGACATCGCTCCGCAGTAGCCGCCCGCGCCTAGGGGCATCGCTTACCCCGTTACTGTAGCTGTGGTGAGGGTAGGGGCCGCGGCTGCAGGCGGTGCGTGGCCGCGGCCTGCACCGCGCCTCGCTCTAGAGGCTGGAGGGGCGCCGCAATCCTAGGCCGCTCGTGCAGCGGGGGGTGTGGAGAGCCGCGGCCTTTGGCTGCTCTGCCGTGTTCACCTCCTTCGTGTCATCGCTGTGGGCCCAGGCGCGGTTGGGAGCCGCTGGGGCCTTTTCGGGGAGATGCCTTGCAGGATGGGCCCAGGGGCTGCACAGGGAGCTGGGCTCGGTCCCGTCTGAGCGCTCCCCGAGGGAAATGGGGAGCTGGCATCTCCCGTCCCCTGAGCGTGCGTTTCGGGAGCCTGCGTGCTGGATCGGTTTCTCCTGACCCAAGGAAGATGTTCCATGAGGTGACTGTATCTTAACACGAAAGGCAGGAGCTCATCTCCGTTTCTACAGCTCTGTTGTTGGGTGCAGGTGTTAGTCCTGGATCTCCAGGGTCCCTCACTAGGAGGTGCTTCTTGTTGGATCTTCTCTAGTGTATGTGAAGAGTGGATGGGAATGCGGGTCCCCTCCCAGTTTAATTTGATTTCGTTTCTGAGTGAGGGTCTTGTGATTCTTCTTAAGGCAGTAGCTTTCAGATTAGTGTGTAGGGAATTTTCCTCCTGAATTTGCACATCTGTCAGTGAGAGACCCAAAGCCTTGTATAGCAGAGGTTTAGGAACGGAACTTCTGTGTGGCTTGAGCTGATCTGGACTCTATTTTAAAGTTGAACTAAGAGTCACAAACTCATCTGCTACAGTTATCTAAATGATTTGTTGGGTGTGTATTGGCTGTCTCATTATTCCGCAGGTTTCCTTTTTTCCTGGTTTATTATTTTGAGTGTTGCCTCTTCCAGTACTTATGCCGAACTGTAGTGCTGTTGAAGCTGCCTCCTGCAGATAGAAGGGATTGAGCGGTTGTTATGTTGAGCTACCAGCTACTTGTTTAGTACTTGTGTATCAGAGAAGGCATTGCTATAGGCTGTCAGTGAACACAGCAGTTGGTTTCAGATTGCAAAGATGCATATTTCCAAATGCTGAAAGTCTCAAATATTAAAGTGTTTTAAAAGGCTACTCATATAAGCTTTACTATAGGGTGAAGTCAGAAAGAGGAATGATTGATGCAAGTTGTCCCTTCCAGTTTTGGTTCTTTGGAGTCTCACATCAGTTGATTGTACAGAAATAAGAATTGGGGTTGACTTTCTTGCTTCGGGCTTGGCCATTCTTTAAACTTTGCTGGTTTAGGAGCTTCCTCCATTTCAAGTGTCCAGGTGCACCTTGTTTTTTTCTTCTCTCCCTTCAAGAGTTGTAATAGAGTTAAAGCCGCATCAAGAGTGCTATGTTAAATCAGAATTAACAAGAAATGGCCTTTATGTATAACAAACTGATTCTAAACAAATTACTATAGATGTGTTGAAGGCAATTCTCAAGACCCAAAGTTGGGGATATCGACTAGGGACCTGCTATGGAAAAAATGATTTGTGACACCTGTCCAAAAATAAAAGAGACTCGGATTTTGGAAGCATGTGGAATTGGAGTTGGGCAGACTGCCTCACATCTGTACTGATGCCAGGCTTCTCCTTGATATTCTAATATAAATAAGTGAATACACAGTAATGGAACATGATTTCCTGATCCTTATAGGCCTATGAATCGTGTTTGGTGGAACTAAACTCCTGCTGGCTCTTGATCTTCCCCTGATAGGGGCCAGTTTTGTGATCTGGCCTGGTGCTGCTTTCATACCTACTGTTAAACAAAAGGTTTTGCTCCTGTTTAACAGTCACTTGGAAAACCTGAATTCCAATGTAGTGGTAAAAGCTGTCTCTTGTGTGTTTTTAGGTCATAAATGTACACCTGGAATTCACTCGGCATGTTGTAAGCTTTCAGTTGATCATTTTGTCTTATTAGTTGTGTCATCTGCAAACTGTAACACCTCTGTTGGCCCCTTCTTGTAGATCACTTATGAGCATCTTCAACAGTATGTACAATTAGAAGCTGTTCTGAATGCTTCTAATAACTGTCTCAATCTGAAGTATCTAATTTGGAAAATTCTGGTGTGTGGGACGTATGACTTGAAGGACCCTTGAGAGATGTAAATACTTGTAAACCTCTTAATTAGGGTTTTCAGAATTGTGGTCAGTGACAGTCTGGTTCCTTTTCACCCCCTTCCCCTCTCTCCTCTGTTCCTGGGCACCAGCAGATGTTCTTTTCTGCTTTTTGAATCAAGTGTATGAACCTGTATTGCTAATTTGTTTGTAAATTAATTAATGTAAATGGCTTCTGGAGTCTCTGCCAGAGTAGGATGGTGTTAAAGCCACTTGCGTCTCCAACAGAGTAGGCCACATAGTCTTAAGACTGTGTGGTGTTGCTGCTGTTGCTTTGTTGTAGCCTGTTCCAGTGGTTCGGTGCTGTTCTAAAGTGTGACAAGGGAAAGCCTTGTACCCTTGTGTTTCATTTAAACATTGCCTTGCAGTGGCTTGTTTGAATAACGAGTCTCTTGACCTGAGCAGTTTCACATTGTTTGAGGCTGTCTCTATGACAGCTCGGTTGCTGCCAGTGTCGAACGTTGGAAAGCAGAAGCTGATGCGTGTGTTTGTGCCTCCCTGTTGTGGGGGGAAGGCTGAGATGGTAGAAGAAGTAATTTGGACAATTATTCAGTGGGGAGCATGGCTGGTGCTGCAGTGCTGGGAAGAGGCTTCTTTCTTCAGATAGCTAAAAAGATGGCTGAAGAAACAGCTTTGCATCATAAAGCTTGATGCTCTTCTCTGCAGGAAGCTATTGACACCCAGTTTCCACCATACCAGCTCCTTCAATTGCTATTTTCACTGTAGAAAAGGCATCTCGGAATGCCAGGTGATGGCTACAGAGGTTGCTGATGAATCAGCTCTGCTGGAGCACTGTCATTACAGATCTTGCAGCAGAACATGAAATGCGATGGTGTGGTGCCAGGCTATTCATACCCACTCGTTCGGAAGGGACTGTTTGTCGTTCTTCACGGCAGGCCTCGTTCTCCCCTGCTCCCTTCAGCTGAGGGCTGCGGGACGATGGGCAATGCCTGCTCCGTGCTCGGGTATGACCGCAGCCACCTCTGTCACGGGAAGACTCGCTCTGAGGCCCGTGTGTGCTCGGGGATGACTCAGGAGAACGGCGGGCCCGGCGGCCCCAGCTGCTCGCCGCCCACCGAGGCCCCTGCCCAGCCGCAGGACCCGCACCGCAGGGCACCGGCCCCGCGGGGGGAGAGCGGCGCGGCCCGGTCCGGCCCTGCCCGCCTTTGTCTGGCCCCGGCGCGGGCCGGTTCCCCGCCCAGGTGCGGCCGCGGCGCCCCGAGCCCCGCCCGCCGGTGGGGAGGGGCTTGGCCCGGACCGGCCCGCGGCTCCACGCCCGCTGTCGCCGCGGAGCCGGCCCGGAGCTGTCAGGGTGAGTGTCCGGCCAGCAGGCCCGGCCCTCGGTCGGGGGCAGCGGGCACAGACAATGCGGGGCGGGCGGCCTGCTCCGCCGCTGCCCCGAGCTCCGGCCGCGGCCTGCTGCCAGATACCGGCTGCCGGTGCCACCGCCGGACGGGGAACCTCCTCTGCGGCGTGCGGGGGGAGCAGGAGGGGGACGGGGACATCTGGGGCTGCGGGCGGGGAGCCGGTGATGGAGTGTGGAAGGCGCTGGGGGTGGCGGGTGTGTGTGTGCGGGGGAAGGGCCGTGCTGCTGTGCTGGAAGATGCTTTCCATGGAGAAGGAGGGAGCTCGTGGTCGGTCCTGGAGCATGATGTCTCCGTGGGAGCTTTCCTTCATCAGCAGTTCAGGCTGTCCTTTTAAAGAACATCACATGAGCCTTTCCATGCCTGAGCTTTGTAAACACCTTAGGGATGGGGGAGTTTGCAGTGAATAAGCGCAGTCCCACTGGCATCTTTCACTCCAGTTGATCACCCTTGGAATTATGTCTGTGCACGCAAACTTGCCTGTGGGTTGCCCTTTCTCTTTTGCCCCTTTCCACTCTGTAAGGCTGGCTTCCCTCCAGCCTACCCATGCAGTAAGAAATAGCTGTAGCAGAAGGTCAGTTTAGTTTGCATTCTCTCTCACTTTTAGGTGCGTAGAAAAGCACAGCCTCAGTTACTTTCAGAAGCCATGTATTAGATGAGTTATCTAGAAAAATACATTGTTATCTCACTTAGTAAGAACTTGCCGTTTGTGTTGTTAAGATGTCGCTGAACTGAGTTAGGACATGAGTTAGAGCAGGCAAGAGAATAAATTCTTGAATCCAATTTCATTGCTGCTGAAGCAAGGGTTCACTGAGCTGCAATCTACTCCACAACCTGCAACACACTTCTTTTAGCATGTGTTTCTCCTATTCCTTTATTTCAAGGTCCTCCTTTCTTTTCATCAAGAGTCTGTATCTTGCAGCTTCTGATTCACCTTTTCATTGGAGAACGCCAGCCTTTAAAATCCTAGGAAGTTTTTATTCCCTAAGCAGCAAATAATCTTCTGTGGGTTTTTTAATCTCTTGTTCTTTTGTCTGACATCAAAAGATACGTGGACTGGAGCTGGAAAGCACGTTTGCAGCCTGACTGAAAGTTCTTGTGACTCTTCACTGCTTTAGCAGGTATCTGTAGTTCAGGATTGTTAGCTGGACTTCAGTTTCCTTTTTATTATGTGGAATTTATTAAAGCGATTGCATTATTTCACTGGCTGTTTAGTCTGTAGTTCTCAGATTTGTTTGCTATTCAAATACTTAGTGTATCCAGGTGGTGCTTAAAGTAATTTAACTGTTATGATTACTTTTTCAACCTTTTTTTTTTTTTCTCAGCTACTTTATATTGTATCTAGTGAGAAGGTTTTGCTGGCAAATACCAAAACCATGCTGTGCTAACCTTCAAAGCAAGTAAGACTTTATCTTTTCAGAGCCAAAGAGAAAATACGACCCAAAACTGCCATTAAACAGATTCTATCTGCTAGGAAAATTATGGGCTGTGCTGACAGCAAACTTGTTGGTTTCATCTGAAATGTGACATACAGCTGTATGCTCTCCAAATATGTGCCCTACTGTATAGGAATATTTGAAACAGATTTTTCCTTTAGAAAGACCTGTCTTGTTTTCAAAGAACTTCTTTTGAATAAAGCTTTTGAGAAGCTTTCGAAGTATCAAAATGCTTGATGCTGTTCTTGTGTAACAGTGATGTTCAATAGGTGGAAGGGAGTGGGCAGAAGTATCAGTATAAATCGGTGTCAGCAAATATCTGTGTGTTTAGCATAAAATGGCTTCTTAGTTTGCAGTTGTACATCTGTAGAACATGGCCTGAAAGCTGAAACTTCACAGTAAAATATAGTGCTAAGACATAAATGTACACTTCAAAATAAAGCACATCTTGGGATGTTTACACTGAAAGGATTTTCTTTAGCAGTTCCTCATACTATGAAGCTGTAAGGTTGATGCTATTCATTTCTTTAGAAGCTGAGTAGGAGCTGTTCAGAGCAATATGTGGTGAATCCAAACTTTCATGTATTGAAACTTTCCTATAATCTCTTACTGAGTTGATAAATTTGTTTCCTAAACTTATATTCAGTGGGAAATTCTCACTATTAGATTGGAAATTCGTGCGTTTGTGCTGTCTTCTAAGTATTTGCTGCTCTTGCTGCTTTTGCATGGTCTCCCTTTAAAAGATATCCTATTCGTTCCTTGATGGTCTTCATTTCCTCCCTGCTCCATAGTGTAAGAACTTGTCCTGCCAAGAACTGTCAGGGAGGATTTGTTATTCATCCCCACTGCAGATTGCTCAGCTGACTTGCTTTTACAAATGATGCATTGACCATGTTAATAACAAACGTCTCTCACTAAACTTATTTTAGTGGTCCAGTGACTTTTCTTGTTTTCTGGGTTCTACCAAAATGAATACTGTTACTGAAATACTTAAATCTGATTGTCCTGAGTTGAGACAACAGGAAAGCTATGTAGGTCAAACACTTCAATGCTGAAAATTCACTAGTAATAACAGAATTTAGCTGCATTATTGTGTAATGAGGCTACTTGCTGGTAGTTGTAAGGGCTGAAGGTTTGCATGTCTTTGCAAAGAAGCTTTGACAAACCACAGCATTTTGTCCAGTGTGGGATGTTCTATGAACATACAGAACTCAGTGACTTAATTGAAGGGAGAAACAGCAGTGTTTTATTCTGGTAAATGCAAGATGTAGGCAGAGTCAGTACAAGATTTTGGCATTAGAATCATAGGACAGGCGTGAGCAGCGATGAAGCTACAAGGAGGGGATGTTTAAGAAGCAGCTTTCCCTCTGTGACCGTGGAATACTTTCTGATAGATTGCCTGTTCTAAGGGGATTTGTCAGTTACTGAGAGGGGGGAAGTATAATTTTATCACTATTTTTAGATGTCAGATTCAGCACAGAAGGCAACTTAACCCATTTTATAATTGAAGTAACCACTGCAGGTGTTAAGGACTAAAACTAGTAGGGGATCTAACTTGACCAGACTTAAAAATGCATGAGGAAAATACTGCTTCATGGTCATCTTCTATATTCCCTATGTCTTAACATCGTGTCTTATGTCCTGTCCCCCAAGCTGAGTACATTGTGATGATGTTGGGAAGAGAAATACTAAATCTCTTTCCTTTAGATTCTGTAACGCATCACTGGAATGTACAAGCCAGAGGTTGCACTTTGTAGCAATGAACTGTTGTATACATGTAGGGGTAAAGATGCTTGTAAATCAGGATCAGCCTTGCAATGCACAAGCTGCCTTTTTAATGGAGTTGTTTCTGACTTAAGAGTTTGAACTGCTTTTAGGATTGTAGTGAGGCAGTCACTGACCTACAACAGGATTTTCCCTGGTGGAACAGATTTCTGGAGAGAAATGAGTTTCTTTTTGATGTTGAGTTCCACACTGCTGCCAGTTTTCTGTAAGAACAGGGTGTAGAGGGAGATGTTCTTAGTACAGGTGCCAGAACTCTTTATTCTGGTGTTTCTGCTATGACTGTGTTAATGCTTTCTTTCTTTTTTCTGTTTTCTTTGGAAATAAATACCTATTGTCCCTTTATTGATTCCTTATGCTTTCCTTAACAAAATTATATAGACAGGCTTGAATGGCTTGAACTACCTCCAAGTTTGTGAGCAAGATTCAGAACTACGTAATTTCCTGTTAAGTTAATGAGCAGAACAATCCCTTCATTCTCAGTGCTTTATAGATTTAGGGGTTAACTAAGACTTCAGCTTTGGCACAATATGTGTTTATTTTTGCTTAAAAAGCAGACTTCTCACTTGTACTGTGCTGATGTCAAGAAAAAGGATCCGAATTGCTATTTGTGACAAAAGAAGGACAAACAATGTCTAGATACATTTGTTTATATGTGTGGTCACCTTCTAGCCTGACATTGACTTTTGTTTTGTTGCCATTGGGCAAATCAGTAGGTTTATGCAATTGTAATGAGAACAGTATTAACATCCAAAGGAATTTATAAATATTTCAGGTAAAAGTAGTGTAGCTTATTGTGGATGATGTGTTGGTGGCTTGTGGGGGTTCTGGAGTTGGGTTTTGGTTGGGGTTTTTGTGTGTTTGGGGTTTTTTTTTTCTCATTATTTGGGTTGGGTTGTTGTTTTAAGTATATTCTAACTAATCAAGGAAGGAATTAAAAAGGTTGTCTTTATTGTGGACTGCTGCTAGCATATTTGCCTTCAGGTTGCTGTATGTTAGTGTTGTTAGTTGTATGCTGTGTATGAGCCTTCAGCTCGCTGAAGGCTTTAGAGAATTTGCTTATATTGGCTTACACAAGTGAATTTCTGCTCCTACTTCTATGGGTTAATTCTGTGCAGGGAGACTGTGCATTAGGGGAAATAGTTTGTAGGTTAAGGTTTGCAGCTTTGCTGGCACAGGCTGAATTTGCATTAAGAATATTCTGTTAGTATTGTGTATTTCTATACCTTTAGTGATTGTTGTATATGCTGGCCAGTTTTTACAACTTATGTCATTGTCTGTGTGTTTGAATGGGTGTGCTGCAATGTGTTACTCCTTCTCTGGTTTGATTGTTTTGTTTCAATGATGTTGGGAGCCCTTATTGCTGTGGCTGCTGATTTTATTTTGCTGGTCTCTCTGCATCAGGCATACTCCCTTGTTATTCTCTGTGCAGGCAGTTGTACAATGTCACAGAATGGTTTGGGGTAGAAGAGACCTTAAAGCTCATCCAGTTCCAACCCCCTGCCACGGCCAGGGACACCTTCCACTAGAGCACGTTGCTCCAAGTTCCGTCCAACCCGGCCTTGAACACTGCCAGGGATGGGGCAGCCACAGCTTCTCTGGGCACCCTGTGCCAGCGCCTCAGCACCCTCACAGGGAAGAATTTATTCCTAATGTCTAACCTAAATCTCCTGTCTGCCAGGTTAAAGCCATTCCCCCTTATCCTGTCGCTGCCTGCCCAATGTCCACAGCCCCTCTCCACATTTCTTTTTGTCCCCCTTAGGCACTGGAGCTGCTCTGAGGTCTTCCTGGAGCCTTCTCTTCTCCAGGCTGAGCAAACTCAGCTCTCTCAGCCTGTCCCTATATGAGAGGTGCTCCAGCCCTCTGAGCATCTCCATGGCCTCTTCTGGACTTGCTCAAGCAGGTCCATGTCCCTCTTGTGTTGGAGGCTGGAGAACTGAACACAGTACTGCAGGTGGGGTCTCACCAGAGCAGAGTAGAGGGGGAGAATCACCTCCCTTGACCTGCTGGCCATGCTCATTGAGACTGAGGTGTCTTCTCATACCTTAATGGACAGTACTCCTATCTTAATAAAAACGAAAGGGGAAGAGGCGGAAAACACTTGGGAACTTGAATGAGCAAGGACTTGAGCCCTGTGTGTGTGGTGAGAAATTGCTCTCTTGTTGACAGTTGCTGCTGCTGGCTACATGAGAATTAGGGCATAAAGCAGCCAGCTTGCAAAAAATGGGTTTTGTTCCTCCCTGTGCTGCTCATCTCAGCTGCAGTGTCTGTAGCTGTTAAAATGGCTGTACACACACTGGCACCCGGTTATTCTGTAACACTGATTCATGGCACCTGTTGCTGAAAGCACGTGTCAGTACGAGTCAGTTTTCCAGTGTGGATGGGCACTCGTTGCAGTTTAGCATCTTAATCATGGTACGTTCTTCCTCCAGCTTAAATGAGGTTATATCCCGAATGCCTTCTCTGCTGACTAAAACTGTCACACATGGAGACTTCTAGTGCCTGAAATACTACACATGGTTCCGCTCTGATCTTTATTGGCTTCTGGTAGCTTTCTAGGGCTAACAAAGTAATGATGTAGTCTGTATGTAAATACTATTACAAGCTTGAGCTGCATTTTAGCAGTAAGATTTGCTGTGGAATTGTCGTTTTGGTTTTTGCCCTTTTTAAGTAGAAGTATGCTGTGGGTAGCACCAGACATATTTTATTGTGTTCTAACTTGTCCATGTCTCCACAGGAATTACTGTAATTAGAGAGAACCTGAATTACAATGGGGGACGACAGTGAGTGGATGAAACTGCCCGTTGATCAGAAATGTGAACACAAGGTAGGAGATCTTGTCATTGCATTTGGCTTGCTGTTATATCTCTGCTGGAATGATTCTGTGATATTCCTCTAAGTACACCATAGGTGATCTCAACAGCTGCACAGCATGCATATAACAGATCTGAAACTGCATCAGCTCTATCCAACCTAGTGTCCAAGTAACATTTATTAAGCAGATTTTAGCAGCTTGGTAGTCTGCATGGCGTAAGCTTGTCGCTGAAAGATCAGTACACTCATTCATGGGGAGAAATTAGTCATCTGTAGCTGAAACTATTGTTGGGCTCCCACCTACTCATCAGTGATTGTAAGGGCTTATGAAGAGCACTGGGGAAGACTGGCATCTCTATCCAGATCGTTGTTGATGGGAGAAGAACGAGTATTCTGTCTTGTTGCATGTTATTCATATAGTCATTGAAATCTTGCAAATGCCAGCTTATTGAGCACACTTCCAACTATGATTGAAGAACTTTGTAAGACTGGTGAGTTAAGATTGTACTAACACAGCAATAAATGTCTGATTTCTGCTTCCAGCTGTGGAAAGCCAGATTAAATGGTTATGAAGAAGCCCTTAAGCTCTTCCAGAAGATAGATGATGGAAAGAGTCCTGAATGGTCCAAGTATCTTGGATTGATAAAGAAATTTGTGACTGACTCCAATGCAGTGGCTCAGTTGAAAGGACTGGAAGCAGCACTTGCTTATGTTGAAAATGCTCATGTAGCTGGGAAGTAAGTAGCCTTTTATTGCACTTAAACTATTATGGCAGCTTAATGTGCCTCTCTGAGAGAGACTGCAGATAAATAGTGCAGAGGCCACTAATAGTTACGATCTTTGCTGTTGAGAGCAGAACCTGCTTTCTAACCTAGAAAACTTGTTGAATGGCTTTTCTTGTAGATGACCTCCATGTGCATGTTAACTTGTCAGAAATTGCTTAAAGTAATTCAAATAAAGTATTAAAGGCAGTTGTGAAGACTTCTGAAATGGTAGAGAAAGTGAATCAGTAATTTGGTTGTATAGATGCTGTGAACTGGAATCGCTGTTCTTGTTAGACTAAATTGTCTTTATGTGCAGAGAGCCTTTCTTCTAAGGAGATACTTATGCAATTCATCCATGAACTAAAATACAGTTATGTTCATGTGGTGTTGTATCCAACTTAACCAATATGAATCTTCACAGGATGTTTTTAGTATTTCACTGTTGTCTAGCCCAGGAAATAGCCTGTACTTACCAAGGTGAAATAAAGTGGCCTAATAGGCCAGAGTAGTGCTTTGATCCACTTAGTGACCTGATGAAAAGATTTAAAGTCTGAATAAAAAAACAAAGCAAAACACTGAAGCTTTGTTTTAAAACCAGACAGCCTTCCAAACCCCTTGATTTAAGTGGTGTAAACGATTTAGTGGATTGGAAGCTTGGAAATACCTGTGAGATTCTGTGTTGGGACTATACACCATGTTATATGTTAACTAATAAGTGCAGCTCCAGGAACTGACATTTATTTGTGGACCTTAACTAATGTATATTAATGAATACACTTTTGAGAAGAAGTCAACTCTTCACTGTCTGATGTAGTCCAGTGTTAGGAACATGTTAACTGACTCTTGGGCTGCAGAAGTTCTTTTGATTAAACTAGAGGCTGAGGTAATCTCTTAAAGGTTATTACCTTCAAAGTTAACTTAGAATCTAGTCTCTATTATATGAGGACTTGCTGAGTTTTAATCTGTTTTGGGTGTGTTGTGTGCTTTGTCTGTGGATAATGATGTAGAACACCTAATTCTCTTAAATGTTCTGAAACTAACACTTTCTCATCTTTCCAGGACAACAGGAGAAGTAGCGTCTGGAGTTGTAAATAAAGTGTTCAATCAGCCAAAAGCCAGAGCAAAAGAGCTGGGTCTAGATATCTGTCTAATGTATATAGAAATTGAGAAAGGGGAGGCTGTACAAGAAGAATTACTAAAGGGTCTGGACAACAAGAACCCGAAAATCATAGTAGCATGTATAGAGACACTGAGGAAAGCACTAAGGTAAGCTTTCAGTTTTCAGTTCCTAGGGAGCTTTCGTCTGTGTTTTTCCTTTTTCCCTCAACCCAGCAGTATGTAAAGTCTAAATTGCTGCTTAAGTCTTTAACAGGCCTTTGTTATTGTTCAACAGGATGTATCTTTACTGAATTGATACTTTCTGACCACAACAGTTGAGAGCATCATGGGATTTGTTAGATGTGAGGGATGTCTTTGTTGTACAAGCCTCATCTGGATCACTTTAATCTGTGGCAACTGTTTACAATGGACCCCTGAAAGAAGCGCAGGATTAGTGTGTCTTATCCCAGACTGTGGAGCTTCTTTTCTGAATATCTGAAATAAACTTGCTGATTGTTAACTGAAATGTAACATTTCCTAAAAAAACCTTTTTCTGAAATAAAACCAAACCCCAACACTGTTTTCCTCATGGATGGGAGCATCTTCAGTTGATCTTCAAAAATGGGAAAAGCTCACTGCACAGTATGCTTCAATTTTCCATATAATTATTACCTTATTCAAAACAAAAGCTTAGTACTCAGTAAAAATCAAATCCAGTTTAATTAAGATGGGATAGTTGGTTTCAAGATTAGATTTGGAACATCTTTTGGTTCTGTTCCTCTTCAAGTATGTTTCCTGCGTTTGAGCTGAGTGAAAAATTCTGGGGTTTTATCAAATTCTTGCATTTGGTGCATTTATAATTCATTGTCCATTAGGGTTTTTTGTTGTTTTTTTTTAAGAAACCATAATTTTGATAATAATGTACAGAACACTCTAAGTGAAGTAGTTCATGTGAAAACTCTATAGTATAGATGGAAAGTGTCTTATTCTGGGATTTTGTAGGCACCTTCCTGAGGCATATGTATAGATGGCCCTTGTTGAAATAATTGTTTCAAGCTTCTGTAATAGAAGTCAAAGCGTTTGCCTTAGCACGTTACCTGTGCTTCTAAGTGAAAGTACTGTCCCACATTTAAGAGTATATTTTAGTTATTTGAAAGTGCCTTATCTAGTCAAATGTCCTTTAACAGCACAGTGTAATTAGGAACCTGCATAACCTTCCTCAAGCTCTTTCAACCAACCACACCTATAAAATGTGCCACATTGGCCTATTTCTTTTAATATGTAGTGTTCTAATATCTTTGAGATGACAAGATCAAATTCTTTCCTGGAGACTTAACCTTCATCTTCTGCTTCTGATCTGTGTTGCTGCCTAAGTTTGTCTTGTACTTTGAAGGGGTTTCTGCACCAATAATGTTTAGCTATGTTGTATCTTGGTGGGTAGCTTGAGCGTGTGATGAGTTTAGCTTCAAGTGTTTATCTTGTGCTAAAGTTTGGGGTTTTTAATTGCTATATTAATTAGATAATATTATCTATAAGAGATATATGCTCTATGAATTAGATAATATCTATAGTATTATCTATAACATAACATAATAAGAGAATGTATGTAGGCAGTTTTCCCAATATGCTCTTTCTTGAGTCATGGTAGAAAAATAAAAATCTTGGGCAACTCATTTGTTCATATTCTACATTTAAATTGTGCGTTTCAAAGACCCATTTTGCAGGTTTCAATACTTGGTACTTCTCAAAGTGGGCTTGGCTATAAAATGTGTAATGCTAGAAACTTGGGAAGTGAGACGTTTTAGTTCTTGAGCAGTCATTTTTACTAGCTCTATTATGTGGTACTTGATTGGAGGGAAGAAATTGATTGGAAAGGTTAATTAAGAGCTCTCAAAGAAAACAAATGCTTCTGAATAAAAAAAAATAATGGCTTTTGCATTGATTTAAGGTATGCTTTAAGAACTGTAGCAGTTTACCGGGAGTCTGAAAAGAAGGTTCTTGTGCTCTCATTCGGCACTGATTGAAAAAGGAGACTTAGTGTACTAAGTTCACCAAGCTGTAGAATCTGCTGACAGGGAAGGGTGACTGACTGGGAAACTTGTGTGTCCTTTCAGCAGCACATATTTGAACATGTGTGCTTTCTGTGAGGATGACCCAGGCTCACTATAATTATCTGGTCCAACAAGTGGGAAAGTGACTAATGCTTTTACTGCAGCTTGTCTCCAGGGACAGACAAAGGAGATTCTGTTCTGATTTAAAAATAAAGTAGGTCACACAAATGTTGGTCTAAGGACACTTTTCTTTTTCCCTTTCTTCTTTCCTCTCCCTGGTTTAAGCAGCAGATTGGATTAAGTCCTTTGAAGTAATTTGAGAGGCCTGATTTTGTAATTCCAAGCTGGGTGTGGACAGTAATTATGATAGAGCAAATATTCCTTAGATTTTATAGTAGCTTAGTAGTTAACAGAAAATAATAATGATTTGAGTCCATGACATGATCCCTAAACATGCACTGGAAGCATTTCATAGGTAGTACCTGTGGATCAGTCGCTGGTTCTTACTGGCCACTCATGTTCTTCCATATTTTTCACTTTCAGTGAATTTGGTTCAAAAATCATCTCACTGAAGCCAATCATTAAAGTATTGCCAAAACTGTTTGAGTCTCGGGAAAAGGCTGTTCGAGATGAAGCCAAGCTCCTTGCTGTGGAGATCTACCGCTGGATAAGGGATGCTCTGAGACCTCCACTGCAGAACATAAACTCTGTTCAGGTAGGCAGAAAGTAGTTCTGTATTCAAACATTTGAGAACACTTCCATGAACCCTCCCTGATCCTGTGCTGCTGGGCATTGTTAAAATCAAAGCTGGAATTCTTCAGTGACAGCAACATTATCGTTCAGCTTCCTGTAACTTCACCTAAAATGTCCTCCTTTCATATTTGTAAAGAAATAGCGACTATGTTTTGTTTCAATATATATGTAAAGTTGGGAGGGAAGAATCATGGAATAGTTGGGGTTGGAAAAGACCTTAAGATCATCCAGTTCCAACCCCCCTGCCATGGGCAGCAACACCTCACACTAAACCATGGCACCCAAGGCTCTGTCCAACCTGGCCTTGAACACCACCGAGGATGGAGCACTCACAACCTCCCTGGGCAACCCATTCCAGTGCCTCACCACCCTTACAGTAAAGAATTTCTTCCTTAAATCCAATCTAAACTTCTCCTGTTTAAGTTTGAACCCGTTACCCCTTGTCCTGTCACTACAGTCCCTGATGAAGAGTCCCTCCCCAGCATCCTTGTAGGCCCCCTTCAGATACTGAAAGGCTGCTCTGAGGTCTCCATGCAACCTTCTCTTCTCCAGGCTCATATTGAACTGAGGAGGGGATTTGAGAAGTGGAATGGTATTTCATGGAGACCTAAGCCAAGGGCAAGCAGTTACCCCTATAAAAGACCCCTGCACTGAAAGTCCTCAAGTTCACCATTTTCTTTCTCAGTTTTCTTGTTTCCTGAAGTTTTTCTTTTACTCTGCATAGCCATTCAGGCTTGTTCTGGTGGTGCTCAGGATGTGACTGCTTCACTTCAGGAAGTAGCATTACCTTATGGTAGATAGCTATGCTGTTGAATCATAGAATTGATTAGGTTGGAAAAGACCTTTAAGATCAACAAGTCCAGTTGTTACCCCAGCCAAGACCACCACTTAACCATGTCACTGAGGGCCTCATCTACGTGGGTTTTGAACACTTCTAGGGATGGCAACTCCACCACTGCCCTGGGCAGCCTTTTCCAATGCCTGTTTACCCTCTCTGTGAAGAAATTTTTCCTAATGTCCAATCTAAATCTACTGGAGATGGAACACTTAGTTGTTTTAAAACTTTATAAATTATTTATGTATCTTTCCTTCCTCTCCACTTCAGTTAATCATGTTCAAGTGGAAAGCAGAAATCTGTGTCATCCAAGGTAGCACAACGTGTTTTTGTCTTGGTTTTAGCATGGCTTTAACAAAAAAATCTTCTTTCATGCTCAGCCATTTTTATTTAAAAGCTTCTACAGAGGGGACACCATTCTGACTTCTACGATTTGTTTTTACGTAAATGCTTTGCATTGATACATTTATTGATGTTATGTGGACCTACTTGATGAAAAGCTACAGTGAGTGCGAGGGGAAAGTCGCTTTGGTGGCAGGAAAAAGAACTTGAAAGATAGTGTTATCTTGGCTTTGAAATAGGAAAGCTCCATTGCTTTCCATGAAGTGTTGCTTGTCTTATATATACAAAATGTTTCTGATATGATGATTTTCCCTTTTGTTCAGCTAAAAGAACTGGAAGAAGAGTGGGTCAAAGTGTCATCAGCTGCTCCTAAGCAGACCAGGTTCCTGCGTTCCCAACAGGAGCTGAAAGCAAAGTTTGAGCAGCAGCAGGCAGCTGGAGGAGATGCAGATGGAGGTAAATTAATTCATTTCTGAACTCTGTTGGAAGGTATATCACTGGTGTATTGTTTGTGAAGGAACCCATTAAACTTATTTTACCTTGTGCAGTAGAATGTGTCCCTGCCCGTTGCGGCAGGGGAGGGTTGGAACTAGATGATCCGTTCCCACCCAAACCATTCTGTGGTTCTGTAAAGGTGCTATGAAAGAGTATCTGTCCTTTGGAATAGCAAAAATCACAACTGCTGATAGTACTTCTTAAACAATGAGACTTAGGTGGTGCTGTAGTTAAAAGTTCTTTTGTCACTCTGCTTATCTTTTTCTCTCCTCTGATTGCAGGAGGTGATGATGAGGAAGAGGCGGTACCACAAGTAGATGCGTATGAGTTGCTTGAAGCTGTAGAAATTCTTTCCAAGCTTCCCAAAGACTTCTATGAGAAAATAGTAAGCATAAAATTAAATATTCCCAGTGAATTCTATGACATTTGAAGCTAATGAGTCCTAAGACCTATTGGCATTCTGCACTGTATGTTTTACTGCTACATGGATAATAATAGACTAGTGTAAGTAAAATATAGACTATCATAAATAAGTCTCAATATTTGATTTACTAGCAAGAAAGCTGTAATTTTAAGGAGCTGAGATGCCCTGGAAAGGACTGTATTTCATATTTCATTGCAATTACTGATGTTGAACTGTAGGAAGACTTTGGGTTTCTTAGTATAGAGCTATGGTTTAAGATCTGTGGCTTGTGGCAAGTAGGCTTCCCTAGAAGTGTTTGCATTTATAAATGAATGGAAATTATTTGCTCTGCAGGAAGCAAAAAAGTGGCAAGAAAGGAAGGAAGCGCTAGAAGCTGTTGAGCTGCTGGTGAAAAATCCCAAATTGGAATCAGGAGACTACGCAGACTTGGTGAAAGTTCTCAAAAAGGTAAGAAATCCTAGAGTGCACATAGAGTTTAATATTCTTTTGTAATTTATTTGTATTATACTTTAAAACTTGCATTTGAGTTAGTACTCGTAAGTAGAAAATGACCAGTTGGAACAGTGGTGGAATATCTATGGCCCACTGACTATTCTAAGATATCCTTCCTAGTCTCTGAAACTTGGATTTTCAGTCTCTTAACATTGTTGTTTTGGGGTTTTTGCCTCTTCAGGTTGTTGGGAAGGATACAAATGTTATGCTGGTTGCTTTGGCTGCCAAATGCCTTGCTGGACTAGCCACTGGTCTCCGAAAGAAATTTGGACAGTATGCAGGGCATGTAAGTAAGAGTATGTACTTTTTTCCTGTTTTTATTGATGCTGGACACCCTTTCTGTTTCTTTCCCCTGTCAAACATTGGTATTCATCAAAGGTATTCTTTGTACAATTCAGAATGCTTACCTACCCTTTGAATGGAGCAAGCGGTGAAATATCTGCCAAGATCTCTTGCAGCTTAAGGTTAAAAGGTTCTTGTTTATCCATGTTAAGCAACATGAAGCTTATTATTGCAATAAATCTTTTGTACTAAGACAACTCTAAATCTCAAACATGAGATTACTCATCAAGCGAACTGTATTTACATTACCTCATCCTGGAGAAATGCATTTGTAGGCCACAGTGGGGGAAAAAAACTAGCTTTAGAACCCGAGTTCTGGTTAGCAGCTCCATGATGGATGGTTTGGGTTGGTTGAGTTCTTTTGAATGTCGGGGAAGCGTTGTTGGTGAGTGGTTGGTTTGATTGTCTGGAGTTCTGGGTGGTTTTCCTGCTTTAAATAACTAAACTGCTGAGATTTTTTTGGTACCAAAATGTTCTGGTGATGTAGTTCAGTGCTGTGTTCTCCTTTGCTGCTTATCTCTTGCTAACAGCTGATATCAGGGAATACATGGGGAAGCTTGACCAGTCTCTGGAAAGAACTGCAACTAATTAAAAGTTCCCTTTATCTCACTTGTTTCTCAAGCCTCTGTTGGTGTATTCTTTAAGCTGCTCAATCACATTTTTCTTGTGATAAGAAAAAGTGAAGAGCTTAGAGACAAAGCAAACTGATGTGTCTGGCTGCTGGTAGTGTTATGTTTTGTGGTGATTTGGGAAGCTAATGACTCTCACTGCTGTTCAGGAGACTTGAATGTTTTGAGCTTGTGAACAACAGTTTGGACAAAGTCTCTTTCATTCTGTGAGCTGTCTGCAGTTGGAAGCCTTCTTACATCTTGTTATACTTGATTTGTGTTTGAAAGGTTAACCCTTATAGCTCCAGAGTTAGCACAGAAAAAGCCAAGCTGCTGAAGTAAGGGTATAGCTCTGTGGTTGCCAAGCAAATAGCATTGAGAGAATGATTTTTCAGTACTGAAACAGCAGCTGTGTTGCATAATCTCACTAGTTTTTACCACTTCACTTGGTTTGTTTGCTGGATTTATTTACTGGTGAGGAAAACATAGGCTCCTCCTGAGAGCAGGCATTCGAGGCGTTATAAAACAGAACTGCTTCTAGAATTGTGGGATTATTCTAAACTCTATTAGTTAAATATAGGAAAGTAATGTTAGTCTATAGTCGATATTAATACAAGAATAATGAAATCAAGCACAGAATCATACTACTCACTGTAATTGAGTGCATGTGGCCCAACTTCACCTCTGCTGACTGCCTTTGGAGCCTTGAACTGATTTTCCTTCCTTCCTTCTCTCACATAGGACATGGCTTCTAACTTCCATGTTAAAAAAAGCCCCGCTCATTCTAGCTGTCAATATTTTCCAAAACACACTTAATGATTTTAAATATCTCCTTCCTCTGACTTGTTCTCTGTAGGCTTTAGGGCTGTCTAGCACCTGCAGTAACATGTATGAGGGTCTGTATGGTGGTGTTCTGCGTTAACTGAAGGGGTGTTTAGTGCTAAAGTTTTTGTGTGCAAGGAATTTACAAGTTGTGGCCCAGCAAAGGTTACCAGCTGAGCCTAAGTCACTGTGTGTCACAAGGGGTTGGGGTCTCCCAGTCACTGTCTGTAGATGTGTGGAAAAAGCTATTTTGTATTATGCAAGAGCTTTAACTTCTGTAAGTATCAGACTACTTCCAAACTGACCTGCATTACGTTTATGAAAATGTTGACAGTGGCCTGCTTTCCACAGTTAAAAGCTCTGCATGCTTCTGGCTCACTGACAGAAGTTTGTACTGTTACAAAGCCCATACTGAAATGGAGCTGCAAATATTACTGCCACATAAGAATGTCTGCTGATTATTTTACCTCTATTTTATTAGCTGAGCAGCTAGATTGGGTATAAATTGCTGTAAAATTCCAGTATGGCAGAGTTCAGTGTCAGCTTGCGCTTTTTCAAGGCAATACATCTGAAATATATTGCTCCAGGGAGCATAGAGGTGCTTTAGAACCATGGTCTTGTCAGCTGTGGGTCATAGAATCATGGAATAGTTAGGGTTGGAAAGGACCTTAAGATCATCCAGTTACAACCCCCCTGCCATGGGCAGCGACACCTCACACTAAACCATGGCACCCAAGGCTCTGTCCAACCTGGCCTTGAACACCGCCAGGGATGGAGCATTCACAGCTTCCCTGGGCAACCCATTCCAGTGCCTCACCACCCTCACAGTAAAGAACTTCCTCCTTATATCCGATCTGAACTTCCTGTTTTAACCCATTACCCCATGTCCTATCACTGCAGTCCCTAATGAAGAGTCCCTCCCCAGCATCCTTATAGGCCCCCTTCAGATATTGGAAGGCTGCTCTGAGGTCTCCACGCAGCCTTCTCTTCTCCAGGCTGAACAGCCCCAACTTTCTCAGCCTGTCTCCATACAGGAGGTGCTCCAGTCCCTGATCATCCTCATGGCCTCCTCTGGACTTGTTCCAACAGTTCCATGTCCTTTTTATGTTGAGGACACCAGAACTGCACACAATGCTCCAAGTGAGGTCTCACGAGAGCAGAGTAGAGGGGCAGGATCACCTCCTTCGCCCTGCTGGTCAATGCTCCTTTTGATGCAGCCCAGGATACGGTTGCTTTCTGGGCTGCGAGCGCACACTGCCGGCTCATGTTAAATTTCTTATTGACCAACACCAAGTCCTTCTCTGGAGGGCTGCTCTGAATCTCTTTGCCCAAACTGTAGCTGTGCCTGGGATTGCCCTTATGCAGGTGTAGGACCTTGGAATCCCAGGCACAGCTCAGGGCTGTGTCAAAAGGAAAGTCAAATGAGGGCTTCTTAGTGAGCCATGCTGAGTGCTGTCAGGAAGCTGGGGAAGAGGGAACAGGTTATATACCTTCTTGGATTTTTTACAGTACGATTTTTCCTTTATTGCTCTGTGTTCTGGACCAATAGAACCAGAGTATTCATCTGGAATTCTGTGAACTTGTATATCTGCCTTTTGTTTAGCTTGGCTATGAAATTGCTCAAAAATCTATATTTTTAATAGATTGGCTGGAATTAATCTAATATTGGAGATCAGCTGGAATAAACTAGTTCATATTGCTGTTTTGTACTCCTGGAGGGTGCAGCAGTGATGTCTGCATTATTTGCTTCTTTGCAAAATACCAGGGAGCAGATTATCAGGCTTCCTGGTTATATTAGTAAAGAGTGGATTGACTTTCTTACCTTTTCTGTAGGTTGTTCCAACAATCCTGGAGAAATTTAAAGAGAAGAAGCCTCAGGTAGTGCAGGCACTGCAGGAGGCCATTGATGCAATCTTTCTTACAGTAAGTAATAGTCACAATTCCCATTTCTCCATTGTCTGAGAATTGGTCTCTGTTTTTTATTTGTTTTTCTTACTTTATTGAAATTATCTTTATCTAACTCTGCAGACCACGTTGCAGAACATAAGTGAAGATGTGTTGGCAGTGATGGACAACAAAAACCCAACAATTAAGCAACAAACATCGCTCTTCATTGCGAGAAGCTTCCGCCACTGCACACCTTCTACTCTACCAAAAAGCCTGTTAAAACCTTTCTGTGCTGCACTTCTGAAGGTAAAGCAGGAGGAGTTGGTACTTGTGTCATTGATTCAAGCACTGATGCTGTGAAGCATTGGATTCTGGGAGAAAGACCTTTCTGGTGATCCAAGGACTAAGGAGTTCTTGTGTGCTGTGTAGCCATCAGTCAGTTTTGACTGATGACAAACTCAAGATGCATGGGAACAGTTTAGTCTCTTTAGTTGGCTTCTCTGAAACTGAAAGCTCACCAATTATTATAATAGATTAAGGCAGTAATTTGCAACTATTAAACTTCTGGGTACTGTGCCACTCCTTACAGACATCTGTAGCAAGCTATTGCTGGAATGCTGCATGTCTTCTGCCATGAATAAAAGAGCCATCATTGATTCCTATAGTGCCACTACTTTAAAGCATTTATCAATGTAAACAATAAAATGAATACTTTTTTCTCATTGCAAATAGCCCTTTCTTTGTTATGGGAAATATCCCTGGCTTCAAAAATAAAGATTTGAACAGGGTTGCAGAACTTTGAACTCCTTGTGAACTTTAAGAGTGTGGCAGTATGTATTAAAGCTTGAATGGTCACCCTTTCCTTATGCTGTGAAAGATCCAAAGATGAGAAACTGGCTGTATCTGAGAAATAGTAGATTTGATCAGTACATAGGAAAACAGAATTGAAAACCAACCTTTTCTGCAGTGGATTATCCTGTAGATATTGGCCTTAAAAAAGGTAGGGGATTTATGCAGAAGTTTGATTTAAGAATCTGTTTAGATATGAGTTGAAGTGAATCTGTTTAGATATGAGTTGAAGTGAATCTGTTTAGATATGAGTTGTCTTTCTCTGCAGCATATCAATGATTCTGCTCCTGAAGTAAGAGATGCTGGGTTTGAAGCATTAGGCACTGCCTTGAAAGTGGCTGGAGAGAAAGCTGTGAATCCTTTTCTAGCAGATGTAGACAAACTAAAGCTTGATCGGGTAAGTTTATCATAAATGTTGTGACAAATGCTCCCATTATCCATTTAAGATGCATGTTAGGCTAGAGAAGACCAAAGAGAGTGCTGCAGGTGATGACTTTGAGCACAGGGTTTTGAAAATTTCTTTACTTTGAAATTACTGATGTTACAGGGAATCTGAAAATCTTTCTTGTGAGATTATCAAGAATCTCTTGACTTCCACTACCTAAAATGCATTCGTCTGTTAACCTTGCACCTTTTCATTCTTACGTAAAGAATCTCTTTGGTTCCAAGGCTGTGTTATCCGTGAGGTGGGTTGTGAGGTTTGGTTTGGGTGTGGTTTTTGGAGGTTTCTTTTGGGTTTTGTTGGTGGTGCTTGTGGGGTTTTGCTTGCTTTTGAACACTTTCTCTGCCTGAAATAAAATGTTTAGGGTTTTATGGCACAACCCTGTGGTCTAATTATATATTACTAGATAGGATTTGGTATTAAAGACTTACTTTCCAACCACAAAGTTTTCATGCTTTTGCATGTGCTGACAGGTTTGTTGACTGAATGATGATTTTTATAATGGAACTTGCAAAGAATTAGTCTGTAGAGCATCTGTAACTGTTGGGAGGGGGTTGTCAGTGCTTTCTATGCATATAAATGCGCTTAGTTTTTAATTAGGAAAATGATTCTAGTAACACAATGATGGCTGATGCTATTGACTGTTTAACGTGACTACTGTAACAAACACAGGATAACAAATATTAAGTAAATGACTACTCTGGAGAAAACATGAACAGTTTTAAGTTTGAAACACTGCTGTTGAAAGATAGCTGTACATCCAGTGGTGGTAGCTAAATAGCTTTTCCCTTTTTTTCTCCCTTCTTTTTCCCTTTTTATTTCATAATTGCTTGTCAGATTAACGAATGTGCTGAGAAAGTAGAACTGGTTTATGAGAAAAAGACAGGAGGAGCTGCTGAGAAAAAAGAAGGCAAGCCTGTTAGTGGAAAGACCCCTGCTCTTTCAGGGTCTGGTGGAGATAAAGAAACAAAAGATGCAGCAACCAAACCAGGACCACAGAAAAAAGCACCTGCTGTGAAGGTAAGAGATTGCCAAGATAGATTGTCTGACTATCGCAGTTGTCTGTTATTTATCAATGATCAAAGGTAGCCTGTTGAACATCTTTCACTGAGGAATTGCTGTCATTCTGTAGGAGTAGGTGAGCCCAACAATAGAAAGAATCTGGGACTTTCCAAGAATATGTACTTGATGAAATCTCAGTTTTTAATGATACAAACTGTCTTGTTATGTCTCAATACCAGATTTTTATATGGAAATAGTGAGGGACCAAAGGAAGCTCCAGCTTCCAGAGAAGCTGTAGATGATGCTATGTTAGTGTGCTCTGTGGCAATAGTAGTATTTGTCTGAAGTGAATGTCTCTTATTTTAACTAGCAAGGTTACTAGTGTTGAGCATTCTCTTCAGTGTTGTTTGTAGTTTATTACCATAAATAATTAGAAACATTAGCCTGTATTACTTTCAAATGATTATTTGCATTTTTTAAATATACCTAAATAGCACTGTAGATGGTCTCTAATGCCCTGTTTCTCCAGGTGGGAAACCTGAAAGTAAATAGTGGATCTTACTTTCTTAACCTATTGATACTGGTAGCCTGGAAGAGAAATACCAGTTGCAAGCTTAATACTGAATCATTATCCATAGGAGAATATAAAAATGACTTAATTACTTTCTGAACCTTCACAAATAAGTTCTTTCCCTTTTCATCTTTCGTTGTCTTGTCTGTCCCTGTGCTATATGTGCTTTATAAAACCTAGTAGTCTGAAAGCAACATATGAATTCAATTAGCTCTAGCAAAAAACTTTCTTTGCAGCTGTAATGGTACTAGAGAGAGAAGTATTTTTTGACATTAGAATGTAGAAGTGTGGGGAAAAACATCTGTTCTTTTGGTATCTGATGAACTAGAGACCTGTTTGGTCTTGGCTAACTTGTCCATTTCCTTTCTAGTCTGGGGGCCCACCCAAGAAAGGCAAACCAGCAGGTGCTGCAGGTGTGGGAGGTGCTGGGGCTAAAGGCAAGAAGGGTCCTGAGACCAAAGAAATATTTGAATCGGAGCTCTCGGTGAGTACTCTGCTAATTCCATGAGATACGAAGTCCTCTCTCTAAGTAGCTTTGGTTAACCAGGTCTTCAGATACTACAGGTATTCAGATACAGATCTTTCACTGAAGTTGGGTGGTTTTTTGTTAGGACAAGGGCAAAAAGTATATCTAAATAAATGGCATTCCTAACTGGTAAAATGGATGCTCCTATTTTCTAGTAAATACACTTGTTCTTCAGGCTGCTGTTGGTACCAGGCTGTTAAGACAGTAAACAATCATGCTAGTATAGTAGGGTATGTCATGTTGTTCCTGAACTAGGAACAGATGAACAAGGTAATGATATGAATACTTTAGGATGCATGATTTGCTGAAGGTATTTGCTATTAAAAGCTTTATTAAAATATTCTGGAGTTTACATTGAAATCTGAATTAGTGTACAGTAGTAATTCAGTGAGCTAATGCAAGTTTATTCCATGCTGCTCATAATAAGTTATGCTTCAAGAAAATGATTGATTTCTGCATGATAACTGAGCATCTGCCTATCTTCTTGGTAGGGAACTAGGTAAAATAAGCTCAAACACTAACAGAGTTTAGAGCTAGGCCAGATTTATCTGCAAGTTTTCTTGACTGTCACTTACCTCTGGAGTGTTGCTTAGAATTAATGCTTTCCATTATGTATCCAATTTATATTGCTAGTTATACAGTGGAAAATGATTATGTGCTTCCTCAATGTGGTGTAGATGCCTGTGAAACAAGGGTAGTTTTAATCACTTTTCATATACTAAAAAACATTAATTCTTCATTTTGCTGAAATGGATGCAAAAGATGGGTCTTCTCCCATCCACCCTCATCGACTAGTGATTCATTGCTATGAGTTCAGAGTTCTTGCACATTTTAGGTGTCCTCTGCTTGATTCTATAAGTAGATAGTGGCTACTTGAGTATTGTTTACTGTCTGCACAGCATACTGTACTTTTTGGGGATTACTTTTCTGTTGCAGTACAATTTAGCAGCTTCTTAAATTCATATATTTTCCTAAATTCATATAGAAACTATATATGCTAAACTATAGCTCATATATAAACTATATACTTCCTAAAGTCCTGTAAAAACTAGATATACAAACCATATAAAATATTTAAACCTGCAACAGAAAACTTCTTATGTTTTCTAAATACAGCACAGTGCAAGAGTCATTGCAGTATATTACCTGTCCTTAAGGCTGCTGCCCTCTGCAGGGATACTGTGGCATGCTGACATTGTTCTGATCTGTCTGCAGATAGAAGTATGTGAAGAAAAAGCTGCTGCTGTTCTTCCAGCTTCTTGTATCCAGCAGTTAGACAGTGGTAACTGGAAAGAGAGGCTTGCCTGCATGGAGGAGTTTCAGAAGGTAAGTGTATCAGTGGATAAGAAGAGAGGCAAGTAGGGAAAGGGAGTAGTGATGTCAGCAATTCAGAGGGATTAAACAATACTTGCAAAAGACAAATGGCTTACATGTTTAAAGTTAGCTCTTACTCCATAACAGTGAAGTATTTGATTTTAATGTAGATAGTTATGCTTTTGTCAAAAATATTTGTATGTGGATTGAGAATGCATGATGGGGGTTGTTTAAACACCAAGTAGTTCAAAAGCTTAGTCTCAAAGACAGCTAGGTTTAAACAAAATGTTTTGCAGTGACTGGGCAAGACTAGCTGCAAGTAAGTCCCTGCTGATTGCATGTTAGGCAGCAATTGATTATATTGCTAAAAATTCAATTGGCAAATAGTTGATGTTTGAAGGTACAATACCTGCAGTCTTCACAGCTGGTGGTGAGTGCTTCATGTAGTCACAAACAAAAAAGTATCGTGTGTTACTCAGTGTGAAGCCTGGCTTTCTTCCCATGGCCTATTCTTCCCATCATAAGGCCTTTGAGAGTTCACAAGAGGCATCGACTGTAGATGTACAAATAAGTTCATATATATTAATGGAAAAGGTGATTGGCTGCAGCGAAATGCTGCTGCGGAAGCCAGCTTTACTCAAATGTAAAGAAGTTTCAGTTTCAGTGGAATGGATAAGCCTAATAATAAGTAAAACAGTAATTTAGATGACGTTAAAGCTTTGTCATGTAATCAGCATTCTGACGTGAAAGGAGCACAATATAGGGCTTTTTTGGGGGGGTAGATGTTCTTTTTGTTGGGTTGCTTTGGTTTTTAGTTTGTGCTATTCACAGGGCTGGAATGGTGAACAGTGGTTTTACGGTCTTGTTAAAGAACACAGAGTATAGCAGTATGAATGCTATAGTTCAGATCTTGTCTCACTACCTGTAGAATGGGCTGTTTGTGAAAGAGGGTCTTGCAGTAAGGCTTTTCAGGTCAGTTCTTTTGCTGAGTATTTCTGCAACTTAGGTCAGTATTAAGAAAACATTTACAGGGCAGTTGGGATAACTGGGTGGTTTGGGTTTTGTATCACTTGTGACCCACTGGCTAATTTAATGTTTATCCTTTAGGCTGTTGAGCTTATGGAGAGAAGTGAAATGCCTTGCCAAGCACTGGTAAGAATGCTGGCCAAGAAACCTGGTTGGAAGGAAACAAATTTTCAGGTAATACATTATCCTTCAGTAATTAACGGTCTGTATTTGTACTTAATGTAAGCTGTGCTTCTAGCTAAAATGCTGTAAGTGCATTTATTATGTTGGCGATGACAGTCCCAGCACCATGACCACAGTTGTATTTTATAGTCAATGAGAATATGAATTCTGAAATTAGATTTGATATCTGTTCATGGCTGAGACTTAGAGATGTTTGAAGATAGCTAGATGTAGATGTATGTCTATACAGGGGTGCAGGTATATGTATATCTAAGTTCTAAATATAGATAATGGCTACCCAGTATTATTGATTATATATATATACATATATAAAAATAAGTATGTGTATAGACACAATTTGTGTGTAATCACGCAAAACTGTAAATATCCAAGTGTGTGTATAAAAATATGTATTTGTATACATAAATGTTTGTGTGAACCAATTCTGTTTTCAAGTGTATATATACATTTGTGTGGGTAAACAAATGTCTGTGTGTATACACAATACATATATTTTTATATATATATATAAATATATAGAACACAAACCTTGGTGTAAAATACACAAAGGCATTATTAACTTCCTTGCTGTTATGGTCATTCCAGGTGATGCAGATGAAGCTGCATATAGTTGCATTGATTGCACAGAAAGGAAACTTCTCCAAAACTTCAGCCCAGGTTGTGCTGGATGGCCTTGTGGACAAGGTTGGTGATGTGAAATGTGGGAGTAATGCAAAAGAAGCTATGACAGCAATAGCAGAGGCGTGTCAGTTGCCATGGACTGCTGAGCAGGTGAGTGAGCAGCAAAGGTATTACTACAGTAAATAAAGCCAGAAATATGTGGGGTGTTCTTTCAGTGTGAGTAGTAAATCCTAAATCTTTGATTTTTCTCTGTTGCGTGGAAGCGATTGGCTTGCTCTCAAAATACCACCTAAGGCAGAAGATAAATACAAGTTCTTCCAAAAGAGGAAGTAACAAGTAGTAAATAAGTGTTTTGCTGGAATACTGCTAAAACAGGCACGCCTCCATAATGAAGGTATCTCTGGCTGCCTTGAAGTACTACAGGAATTTCTGTTTAGCTTCACCTGCAGTTGTGTTCTGCTACAGTGACACAACACATTTTTCCTTGTATGCTTCTGTTTATTTGCAGTGTCCTGTGTTTTTTTGCAGATGTCTTCACTCCTTTACTACAGTGCTTTGTTACTTGGTTTGCCAGTGAAAATTTACTGAACTGTCTTCTGTTACAGGTTGTGGCTACGGCTTTCTCTCAAAAGAATCCTAAAAACCAGTCAGAAACCTTGAACTGGCTTTCAAATGCAATTAAAGAGTTTGGCTTTTCTGGGTACGTCTTTTAAGTAAACTGCTAAGAGAAACTGGAATGAAAATGTTTCTAAGCTAGGACTAAGAATCTGTTCTCAGTAGAATTGGCCTGAAGAGGGTGGCTGCAAGTGCAGCTGAACTCTTGTTTCTTACTCTCACTCTGTCGAGTGCTCTTCTAGCTTTAAATGTGTAAGGATAAGATGCTGTTACTATGAGGTGCTTTACTCATCACTCAACCTTCTCTGAAGAGCATTTTTGTTACTTTATATACTATAGGAGTGTGCTGGGTAAGGAGCTCTGATATTGCATGTCTGCTGTTCCTCTTCTATGTGAATACACCTCAAACCTAGGTGGATCACTGTATTTTATAGAAACTTTCCTGCTGTCATAATAGCAGCCTTTGGTATAAATTACATTTATTGAATTGATTTTTGTACTAGGCTGATCTCCAAACTGATCTTTTTCAGTAGCTATTTATATAGCAACCATCTGCATGGAACCTGTGATATTACTTAAGTGCAAATTTTCTGCTTGTGGGTTAGTTGTATGAATCTGTTCTCAGCACATTGTTCTCTTTAAGTTACGATCCCATTCTTTATGGTGCTTTCTGTGTGCTTTACTTATGGGGGATATCTTTTTCCCATAGACTGAATGTTAAAGCTTTCATCAGTAATGTGAAGACAGCTCTTGCTGCAACTAACCCAGTAAGTACATTCAGAATTCTAAACCTGAATTATTATCAATCCTGAATTTGAAGACTGAGTGCTTTTATCCTCGCTTTGCAGGCTGTAAGGACTTCTGCCATTACCCTGCTGGGAGTCATGTATCTTTATGTGGGACCTCCTTTGCGAATGTTCTTTGAGGATGAGAAGCCAGCTCTTCTCTCCCAGATAGATGCAGAATTTGAGAAGGTACAATGTGTAGCTCTCTTAATACTAAGTATCACTAAAACAACTTGGAAACTTCAGTAGCTGAGATCTGTAGTAATATTGTGGTCTAACCTGTGTTTTTGTAAGTGAACCAGATTTCTTAAGACATCTCACCAAAGCAGCTGCAAACTCGCTCTGTCTGGCTATGCCAGTGGTCACTTTTCTCATGGCAAACTTCAAGTTTCTGGTTTTGTTTGAACAGCAGAACGTTTAAAAGCCTGTTACCCTGAGACAGCACATTCATATCATGCAAGTGTTTTCATTTTTAATGTCAAATACTGTAAAACAGCTGTTTCTGATTTGTGTTGCTTGCAGATGCAAGGGCAGACAGCACCAGCCCCAACTCGTGGCATTTCCAGGAATAGTGTGGCAGGAGGTGGGGATGATGGTGAAGAAGAGGAACAGGAAGACGTTGGGAATGATGTTGTGGATCTCTTGCCAAGAACAGATATTGGGTAAGTTTGGATTCTACAAGCTGAAGACATGCTTCCATTGCAATTCAAAAGTCTTTGTTTATAAACACTTTCTCAGCAGCGATCTGTAGTGTTAAAGCACTACAATACTACAAGACACTAAAAGTAAGAAAATGGGCTTTTTACCTTTTTTTTTTCTCTTGCAGCGAAAAGATCACAGCTGAACTGGTGTCTAAGATTGGGGACAAGAACTGGAAGATCAGAAAGGAAGGTCTAGATGAAGTGACAAGCATAATAAATGATGCTAAGTTCATACAACCAAACATAGGAGAACTTCCAGCTGCTTTGAAGGGTCGTCTCAATGACTCCAATAAAATCTTGGTATGTTATTCAAAATCAGCTATTTCAGCTGTTTCCAGCTTTGAACTTAAAAACTATAACTATTCATGACTTCTGAATCCTGCTTATTACTCAGTCTTTTACAATGTCATGAAATCAACAGTTGGAAACCAATGAACTGTGTCTTTCTTGATCATTCTGTATCTATTTATAAAATACTTGCCTTTGTCTTTGCTTTGTGTTAAAAAGGCCTAAAAAACCCCAAACCAACCAACCAAGCTTAAATAATTGCTCTGCTTGTGACAAAGGTGTCCCTTGTTTGAAGATATTTTTAGTTGAATTTTATTTTACTTAGACTATAGAAATAATTTAGAAATATCTAAATAGAAGTTATCTACTTGTGTGGTGAGTTTGAAGTGTGGCATAGATAACCATTGAGCAGGCATTCCAAAGTAAAAGCCTACCTATACAGCAGTGTTACTTTTCCCCATGTAACTTGGAGTTCTGGAGTATTTTATTCAAAGCCTTTTTGTTTCTGTGCAGGTGCAACAAACACTGAGCATTCTTCAGCAGCTGGCAACAGCAATGGGCCCCAATATCAAACAGCATGTGAAAAATCTGGGCATTCCTGTCATTACGGTCCTAGGAGACAGTAAGGTAGGAACTCAACAAATTCACTTTGCTTTTTGCCACTCACTGAGCTATGCTTGAGAATAACTATTGCTGTTTGGACTTGCTTTTGAGAGGCGGATGTGGATGGCAGTTGAAACTTCTTTGGAATCTTAAAAATGTCTTTGAAAGGTTCTTGCCTAAATGAGAACTTATTACCCAAATATGAATGTCTGTCTGAAAATATATTCTGCTCAGGATGTATTCTCCTGCTTGTAAATAAACCCAGTCTGTGGCATAATTTAGCTTTTAAATGAGATGTGGTGATTTTATACACGCTTCTAAATATACTACATTAGATGCTAATCAGGTTTGCAAGTTGCTTGTGGAACTTCTGTTCTTTTAGCATATTAGCATGGATTCCAGTGTACATTCTTGTCTTTGTCGCTGTGTGGGAGGCCTGTAGGTAGAAACAGGACACTCAAAACTGCCACTGAAGCTGTCATTGTTGAGCTTGTCAAGATGTTGTGTCAAAATCAAAGCTTAGGACCATGGGAAAGAGCTATTTGAAGCAATTGGGCAAGGAGGCTGCTTCTTGTTTAGGCATGCCTGGATGTTACCTCTGCCTTTAGAATTAATCCGTATTAAAGCGAAGTGAGTCTCTCTTGCATGATCAGCTTGCCTCAGAAATTCAGCCCACAGGAGAGAGTCATATGTATGGAGTCATATCTGTCTGTACTGGTAATATTTTGAAGCACTGTGGTTATTAATCATAGAATCAACTTGCTTGGAGAAGACCTTTAAGATCATCAAGTCCAACCAGTATTAAGTATTCCATCTGACTTCTCATAATTTCAAAAAAGGCTGCTGTTCCAAATTTTCCTTGGGAAAAAAAAACCACTAAAGATGGAAATCAATAGGAGTTAGAGGGGGCACCCCTGCTCCTGATTTGACTTTTTGCTTGTGTGTCTTAAGTAAGAGTACCCTAATAATAGGCTCCATAACACACTTGCCTTTGTTTATGAATGTGCTAAACCTATTTTAAGCACTACATAAATCACTGACTATATTCTTTAGCTTGGTTGAGAGTTAGGAGATGGTAGCAGAAGTGAAGTGCTTTTTAAGATACCCTTTGTCCCTCTTTATTAAACTTCTTAAAAATAATAATAGGTAAGTATAAGTGTTAAATTTGGTGATTTCTGCAGCTGATACCATCATTAAAACTAAATTCTTCTGAACTTCAGGCCTCTCAGGCAGCGAATAAAACAAGATTTCAAAGCCAGTGATGTAGAAGCTTTTTCCTTTGTGGGAAGGATGTGAAGGTGCTGCCTCTTCTGTTGTAATCTTCTGACCCCTCTTTAGGATTATTCTTCTTAAACCTTTTTCTTGCTGCAGAATAACGTTCGTGCTGCTGCACTGGCAACTGTGAACGCGTGGGCTGAACAAACGGGCATGAAAGAGTGGTTGGAAGGGGAAGACCTGTCCGAGGAGCTCAAAAAGGAAAATCCTTTCCTAAGACAAGAGGTAGGCTTCTGTTAAATAAACTTATGTGTGTCTAAGGAAAATAACCTTACTTGCTATGGACTGTGTTTATCTATGCAGGCTGAAGTGACACGATGCTGCCATTATATGAGTAAACAGGTGACTGTGTCCTCATACTGACATAAATTTTAGACCTCAAAAGGCTAATCACAAGGTTTCTTCCTGCATGGTAGCTGTCATGCAATTCCCAATGCCTCTGAAATGAAACTTTCACCTGTTCTGATGAATATTTTAAGAGCTAGTGTGTTTTCCCTCAAATTAACCACATGGTAACGGAGACCAAAACTGGAGGCATTAATATGTTTGATGCTGATAAAGTACAGCTGAAATTCTGATGTACTTTTCAAAAGGAAGAAACAATCTGTGCAGCCTTAAGAGACCAGGCTCCAAATCTGAAGATAGCTGTGTATTAACATATTGTACTTAATTTTTAATCCTTTTATTGCTGACATGAAAGTTGATGTTGGTTAAGAATATTTGTCTGAACAAAGGTTGGAGTGGGGTTTTTTCCTGCTTCAAGCTATCCGAAGGATTACTATTCAGGCTCTGGTGGCCTTGACAGCACACTGGGAGTGCTGCTTCCAAAGCTTTTAAACTAAAACTTCCTTTCAGCTTCTTGGTTGGCTGGCTGAGAAGTTGCCTACCCTCCGCTCTGTTCCTTCTGATCTACTCTTGTGTGTGCCTCACCTGTATTCCTGCCTCGAAGATCGAAATGGGGACGTGCGTAAAAAAGCTCAGGATGCCCTGCCTTTCTTCATGATGCACCTTGGCTTTGAGAAGATGGCAAAAGCCACTAGCAAGCTGAAGGTATTTTTGTCACTAAGATTAAATGGGACCTTGAATTGAATGGATATTAAGTCACATTCACAGTCTTATGATATGCTGTCTTGAGTCATGTAAGCTTGTCTGCATTGATTATTTTCTGTGGGGAGGCTAAAAATAGTGGCAGGAGGCTGTGAGTTGGAGCTTTCTCTGCTTCAGAAAGACTGCTGCCACAACTCCAGGTTTGTCACTTCAGGAGCTTGACATTTATTCATTCTGTTTTTTCCCAAAAATGCCTATCTGCAGGTAGTTTTCATACCAGTTACTGATCAACTCCATACCTTTGAACACATGCTTTAGGGTGGTTTTTAGCAATTTGGTGTGTCTTATGAACCCTTGAGTACTGAATCACTGTTGGGGCATTCCATTAATGTTGTAGGACTGCTCAACTAGAACTGGTTGCTGGTTCATCTGTTTCCCATAGGTCTTGCAAAAGAGACTTAATGGATCTTAATGGTTTCTCAGACCAGAAATATCTGAAAACATTGATATATTAAGGTTAAAGGTCCTGGAAGATGCTAAACAGAAAATAGCTTGTTTCACACTACTGTAATTTTCCTTGTCTGTGGCATGTATTAGTAATCACTCTCACTAACCTTTGCAAATTCATCACTTTGTTTTTCTCCTCTTGTTGTTCTCTAGCCAACTTCCAAAGACCAGGTACTGGCCATGCTTGAGAAAGCCAAAGCCAACATGCCAGCCAAACCAGCTGCTCCTGCTAAGGCATCTTGCAGAGGGGCAGGGGGTGCAGCTCCAGCCAAATTCCAACCTGCATCAGGTAACTTCTCTTATGTTCTGGGACATGACTGAGAACAGGGTGGGTTTTGAAGCTTTTTGATGTGACGTGCCAGAGGAAGATACACACTTAGGAGAACTCAGCATAGTTATGAATTCACCATAGTTATGGTTACAAATAGCTGTGTAACCTAGGCAGTACTGTCTGCAGTTCTGGTCTTACTTGCAGTTGAGTCAGATTCCAGTGTAGGAGGGTTTTTAACTTTCCACACAACCATCTGTCAGCTGCTCTTTGGAAATATCAGCTTAGTATTGAAGCTAAAACCCATGGACTAGAGGGCTTGGGGCTTGGTTTTGGTTTTTGATTTTTCTGTAATAATCTGATTCTAACATAACATTTCAAACATTTACTGTGGGACTACCAGAATGCTGGTGCTGACACAACTAGAGGGTACCAGGGTAGCAGGTTTAGGGGACAGACGATTTGAAGAAGCAGTCCTGCCTTATCTCTGGTGGGGCTAACTTGCCTGCTCAAACTGGTATAAACACAGCTCTAGGCATTAGGTACAAACACACACACCAGCACAAGTGTATATGTGTGCATTTTAAATCATTTTGGTAATAAATCTGCTAATGTCTTAATTCTTAGAACTTCACATACTAACATGGAATTTAAGGAACTTTTTACGTGTCTAAAATCCTCAGACCTTTATGTGATAAGCAAATTGTATCCATGAACAGTTTATCTTCTGTGTTCTAAGAATGAAAAACTGTGCTCACCTAAAATGGTCTTGTTGGTTATTTGAAATGGGTCTTGTTTTTCCAGCATTGGCTGAAGATTCAGGGTCCAGTTCTGCAGAATCCAAACCTGATCCCAAAAGAGCAAAAGCAGGAGGAGCTTCCTCCAAAGCTAAGGTATGCTAATTTCTTTTGGTTATAAAATCAGTTCTGTGAAGTGAATACCTGTAATTCATTAATGTATTACAGGTGAAAGAGTACAGCCCTTGCTAGGGACTGCTTTTACTGAAAATGTTTATGCTTATCTTGAGTTCTGAAATGACAAGTGTTGCCATAGAGTCTGTTGTCAAAAATGTAGTCTTGTAAGCAGCTGAGTCTACTCTAAATCCACTTGGCCCCCTTGATTGTTGAGGATTCGTTCTTACAATTGCAATTCCAGTGTTACACTTTGAACAGTAATTTTGAACCTGCGTATCAAGAGAAATTCATCTCTGCTTTAAAATATGAAGGATAAAACATTTCTAGTCACCAGTGCAAAAAGGGAAGGAAGATGCTTAAAAGCATCATAATCTCAACTGATTAACTTGAATTTGTGGTTAGGTTTTTTCTGGTTTGTGTTAGTGGTGTTTTTGCTATTAATTTTCAAGTTTGTCCTATGTGTATAACTAAAAACTCCCAAATACAGTCCCATTGCCTCCATTATCTATGCTCATGCTGCAGCAAGAGTATTTGATGTAGGTCCAGGTTCATGGCAGGAATGAATGGAACAAACCTTGAAGGATGTTGTAGGTTTGCCTAAGTTGATTATTTATATTATGTCAAAGCTCTGATGCTGGAGTTAATTCCTTTGCTGTGAACACATGGAAAGGTTTGGAATGGTAAATAGCTGTCTAACAACAAAGCCTTTTCTGTGGCTTATTTACAGCAGTCAGGTGTTAGTAGCAGTATGTCCAAGGGCAATACCAGCCTGTCCAAAGCTAATACAAGTTTCAGCAAAGGCAGTACCAGTCTGACAAAGAGCAAATCTATCAAACAGGTACCACGCTGGGTTTTAGGGATGTGGGTGGGTAAATAGTGCACTGGTTGAGAGTGATGTGTCCTATTTCACAGGGTACTACTGCACACACTGTCATGGGTATTGCTTCCACAGCAGCCGAGCACATACTTCTAAAATCCTGGTCAACTTTATTCTTCCAGCTTCTCTCTGGCTCTTGTACAATGGGCTGCACTTGTACACATAGGCAGCATGAGTTTGGCTGGTATCTAACGCTTGCAACTGCTGGGACTGAGGCATGTGTCTTCTGTTGCCTGTTAATGCCTTGCTTTTTTCAGGGTGTACAGGGGAAGAAAGTGCTAAGCAAGCCTACTTTGAAGGAAGATGATGATAAATCAGGTCCTATTTTCATCATAGTCCCAAATGGGAAGGAACAGAGGATGAAAGATGAGAAAGGTCTGAAGGTGAGAAAAACCTGAATGTATTCATAAGCTTTGAAGAAGTAATTTTAACACATTCTGGTTTTTAATGTACAATTAAACATGCTATGGCATGATAATGCTACTCTGTCCATCCCTTGTATTGACTATAGTTCTTTAGTTGACTTTCACAGGTCAATGTCTGGTTTACTGTGGTGTTTCTCTTCTGGTTCACAATTTCTGTGCATTTATGCAATCTCATAAAAGCCAAAGGTCTCTTTACAGCTTTCAAGAGATGATCTTCAGTTGTGAAGCATCATGAAGATCTTACCTGAAAACTGTTCACTAATTTTGGAGTTCTAGGATATATTGTAAATATTTTAATGTACAACCCCACTTACCAAGCTTGCCTTTTGTAGGGAAATTCTCTTACTTAAAACATGCATGCTATTTGTAACTTGCTAGTAAATAGGCATATTTATAGCTCAAAACCAACTGTTTTAATTGTTAATAATTAAGATAATTGCCTGAAGATAACTGCTCTAAGTAGAGAAAATTTTCCATGTAAGCCGAGGTGAGCAAACACCACTGACTTTTTTTCTATTACTTGGTAATGAGAAGAGTTTGAAAATATATTCTAAAGCAGAATTAAAAGCGATGCAATTTGTAGGTTCTTTCAGGAAGACAAAGTATTGCTTGCTTGAAGTTCCAAATGCTGCCTTTTACAGGTGTTAAAGTGGAATTTCACTACTCCCCGTGATGAATATATTGAGCAGCTAAAAACTCAGATGTCCAGTTGTGTGGCTAAATGGCTACAGGATGAAATGTTTCATGCAGACTTTCAGCACCACAACAAAGCACTGGCAGTTATGAGTGAGGTGAGTTTTGGGTCTGTGGTAGTAGATGATGTTGTATAGAATTCATCTCTGCTATGAAAGGTCATGCTGGCATTAAAATCAGACAGGAATACCATGAGGAGCATGGGGCCATTGTTTTGTGAAGTTGAATCCTTAACGTAAATAGAAACAATTTCCAGAAGACTAAAGAAGTTTGTATTATGATTGTTTTATATTACATATTATATTAATATATTAATATTAATATATAATATATAACTATATATTAATATTATAATTATTATATTATAATTATTAATATATTAATATATTGATATTATAAATTTTATATTATATTATGATTTGTATTATGATTGTTTCTTGGGAGAAGGGAAAATCTCCTCACTGGAGACTTCTCTTACACTTTCAGAAAGCTGTGTAAGTTAAAAATGGCCACTTTTTAAGCACTTTAAGTGCTCTAGGAATCAACCAGTAAATGCAGACCATCTTATCAGGCATAGCATTTCCTTGTTCTGTTCTTTTGTTGAGCAGTGTGTTTCATTTTGCACAACCTCCTATTTTGTTTTGGTTGTATTTTCTTCAAGCACTTGGAAAATGAAAAAGATGGAGTCATCAGCTGCCTGGATCTGATATTAAAATGGCTTACCCTGAGGTTCTTTGATACCAACACAAGCGTTTTGATGAAAGCACTTGAATACCTTAAGCTGCTTTTCAATTTGCTGAGTCAAGAGGAGTATCACCTTACTGAGAATGAAGCATCCTCCTTCATCCCATATCTTATCCTAAAGGTACAGTTTACTGTACAGAAACTAACTTTATTTTTCATGAGGAATATAGCAGGATACCATCACATGCTGTAGAATGTTAATTTCAAATACATTGTGAAGGGAGTTAAAACCAGTTGGCAACTGGTCACAAGTGGTGTTCCTGGGGGCTCAATATTGGGGCTAATTCCGTTTATTGATGATCTGGATGAGGGGATCAGATGCACCCTCAGTAAGTTTGCAGATGGCACCAAGCTGCACAGCAGTGTTGATGTGTTGCAGGGTAGGAATGATCTGTAGAGGGATCTGGACAGGCTGGACTCATGGGCTGAAGCCAACTGTATGAGGTTTAACAAGGCAAAGTGCCAGGTCCTGCACTTGGGTCACAACAACCCCATGCAACAACACTACAGGCTTGTGGAAGAGCAGCTGGAAAGCTGCCTGATGGGAAAGGACCTGGGGGTGCTGGTCAGGAGCCAGCTTGTGCCCAGGAAGCCAAGGCCAGCTGCATCCTGGCCTATATCAGAAATAGCCTGGCCAGCAGGGCTAGGGAAGCAATCATCCCCCCTCTATTTGGTACACTGTATTTGGTGAGGCCGTACCTCAAATATTATGTTCAGTTCTGGGCTGCTCACTACAAGAAAGACATTTTGGTGCTGGAGTGGGTCCAAAGAAAGGCAATGATGCTGATGAAGGGTCTGGAGAACAAGTCTTACGAGGAATGGCTGAAGGAATTGGAATTGTTTATCCTGGAAGAAATGAGGGTCAGGAAAGACCTTATTGCTCTATTACTACCTGAAAGGAGGTTATAATGATGCGGGTGTCAATCTTCCAAGTAACGAGTGAGTAGTAGGATGCGAGGAAATGGCCTCAACTTGTACCGGGGAGTTTTAGGTTGGATGTTGGGAAAAAGTTTTTCACCAAAAAGGTTGTCAAGCGTTGTAACAGGCTGCACAAGAAAGTGGTTGAATCACTGTCCTTGGAAGTATTTAAACAACTTGTAGATGTGGCACTTGGGGACCTGGTTTATTAGTGAACTTGGTAGTGTTAGGTTAAAAGTTACGCTTGCTCTTAAGAGTCTTTTCCAACCTAAATGGTTCTATGATTCTACATTGCATATTTGCCTTTAAAAGCTGTTTTAAAGGTTTTTTGTGTTGAGAATAGTTCTGTCTTTCCTCATGTTATTTAGGCAAATGTGTAGCATCATGAGATGATTTTTTTCCCCTTTTTTTGATTTTTCCCACTAGGTAGGAGAACCGAAAGATGTCATCCGCAGGGATGTGCGTGCCATCCTGAACAGGATGTGTCTCATCTATCCAGCCAGCAAGATGTTCACTTTCATCATGGAGGGGACAAAATCCAAAAACTCAAAACAGCGTGCAGGTGGGAACTGGGCAATTGCAGAGTACATCATCTTGCTTTTGGGTGTCTTTGTACCTTCCAAAGATGAGCAATTCAGCATTAAGGTAGTCTCCCTTGAGTAGGCTTGTTATCCTAGTGAAACAGTACTGGGTTGACCAGTGACAGTAGTATTGTCCAAGTGGCTGAGGGAATCAGTTCATCTGATAAAGACTTCAGAAATAAATGTCTTTACACTGTATATCTTACTTTCATTAGAGAAATGATTTGTGGTATGGTGTTTGTAGCTCAAACAACTCCCTAGTCACCTTGAAAATATCTTATCCTGGTATAACCAGAAAGGTAAATTACATACTGAATGGAGCATTGCAAGCTTACCAGCTGTCACAACTTCACCTACATGCGAAATCAACCATAATGTTGCTTATATATGATAATGGGAAGTATTTGAGTGGTAGAGGGATGACTGACAGCTTTTAGATGCTACCTCTGTAAAGTAGTCTGAACCATTAGTTTACTATTCACTGTGTAAGTCACCTGGAGTATATCTATAATCAACATTGTGATTGATGCTTCTCTACAAATGTTCAAGTTGTGCAAGTGACACAAAAACTGGGAGGGCTCTTTTCCCGGCAGCTTTATACTTGAAAGTGCACATGTCATTTTCTTCTTTCAGAATGCCTGGAAGAGCTTGGATGTCTGGTTGAATCCTATGGCATGAATGTATGCCAGCCAACTCCGGGGAAAGCCTTAAAAGAAATGGCGACTCATATTGGCGATAGGGACAACACTGTGCGTAATGCTGCACTGAACACCATCGTGACTGTCTACAATGTTCATGGTGACCAAGTGTTCAAGCTCATTGGAAATGTGAGTGTAACTGGACATAATCTTACATTCTTTTTTGATTTCCAAATCCTTACGCTTTTGGAGGGAATTAGCACTGTTTTGCTTGTCATTGGTTGTGTAACATCTTGCTGTTGGTGTTGAGCACTTGCTTTATAGTCAGCTATATGGATAACTTATTTGGGCTCTGTCAAGTACTTAGCTCTTTTATGCTCATCTCCACCAACTGCAGTTGAAGTTTGGTAAGTTTAGCTTGTTTGCTTTATCTTATTGCACTCTAGTGCTTAAGGTCTGTGTCAGTAGTGTGTTGCTTTGTGTTTCTGCTGGTTTGTTCTTTGGAAATCACTTGGCTGTGTCATCTAAAATAGAGTGAAAGTTTAAGGTGACAAAACTCACTTTCCAGTCTCCAGCAGTGGAAAGCTATTTGGCTGTGTCTACAGTTTACCTTGCGTAGCATTAAGTATACTGAGTTCTAACCTGAATTAAGAGCTGTTAGGCCATTTTTTCCAGTTCTCTTCTCTGAATTTGAGCTCTTAATGTTTCTAGCAGCACTAAAACTGATTGGAATGTGATAGATACGTTAATGCCTGTACGAATTTTTTTTTTGTTGTAGTTTGTTTTTTCCCCTTTTTCTTTTCAACTTCCTGAGATGTTGAATTTCATTGACCCATTTTCTCCGGCAGCCATCCCCATGAGAATTGATGTTGCATTTTCATTAACGTTTTAGCTTCCTATCTTACTTTAACTATCGTTCAGAGAGCGATCTACCTCCTCCTTAGTAATGCAGAATCCATTTGCTTTTCAATTTTCAAGGTTAAAGAAAGAAATTGTAGCGCTTGAACCATTCAGCTGCTTCTAACCACAGCTTTCTGAGCTTCAGTATGGTCCATCTAGTCTTAAAATCTATTGCTTTTCAGGACAAGTTTCCAAATCATAGGGATGTTAGAGAGTGCTTCCCACAGAATTGTCATGGCTAGTTTTTCTGAATGCAGTTACTAGTAACCTTTGGTTCTGTAAGTAAGGCAGATAAATATGGTTCTTCTCACTGCATGAGTTTGAATGTTTAATTGGCTGTCTTTGTGTGCAGGTTGAATTAGGAACACATAGAATAGGTCAGTTATTAGAAGGACTTGGGCTGCTGTGACTGGATCCATAGTGTTAAAGCATTGCTTGGGCTCAAATTAGGGGTATAGAAAGGTTGGGGGATTTTCTTTGTTTAGGTTTTGCAGCAATGTAAGCAACTGTTAAACACATGATAGCACTGTAGCTTGAAGAGTACTTTTTCCTTGGAAGTTATGTGGGCTAGAAATAGCTGCATTCATTGTTACAGCTTGTCAGTTATGGGTTAATCAGTTCCTTGAGGTAGCATCTGGCAGTCCAGAATGACCTTAATAGTTTGATGCTAGATGGTGGAACTCACAGCTCCTACCCTTGGTATTAGAGAACTTCAGTCTGCAGTTATAAGTGATACACCTCCTGAAGGTGACCAAGATACCAAAATCCCATGCAACTCAAGTTGAGTGAAAGCATTGTGTGTTGTAGCTTTCTGAGAAAGACATGAGCATGCTGGAAGAGAGAATAAAACGTTCAGCCAAGAGACCATCGGCTGCTCCAGTGAGACAGGCAGAGGAGAAACCTCAACGTGCTCAAAACATCAGCACTAATGCCAGCATGCTGCGGAAGGGACCAGCTGAGGACATGTCCTCCAAACTCAAGTATGTATTGATACATTGTGGTCTGCAGCCTGTATAGTGTGTGTGCTACTATCATGTCTGGCGATGTTCTTTCAGTTCTTGTGTCATCATCTTTGCATGTTGTGGAAATTGGCCGAATAATATAAAAAACAAAATGCCTGAATTTTTTTTTTGTCTTGTCTGTCTTGAAATCTTTCTAAATGGTCTTGTGCCTTTTTTCACTGCTTCTCCATGGACAGAATTATGTATCGCACTTATAGGATGTAAGTACTGCCCACTAACTCCTTGGTAGCAAGGCTCTTCTATCATTCCATTTCTATGCTAGTCATCCCTTCCTGAGTGTGACAGGTTTACAATGGCCAGTTCTACGTTATTTACAGGTCTCTGACTTAAAAGAAACCAAAACTATGGGCTTCTGCCAAAGGTGACTATAGATCAAACTGCAGGCAGATGTGGCACTTCCATGTTAAGCAACTGTTTAGGAATACTGGGAGAATTTGGTGTGCTACATGAAACTTGGTATTGATTGGACCCTCGTTTTAAATTGCTAGGGAAGATGTAGAGCACAGAACTGGGTGAGCATGTGCGAGTTGTAGAGCCTGGGGCAACAGTACCAGATATAAAAAGCTCAAACTGTATTCCTTGCCACTGCTCACTGTCTTGGAATGAAAGTTCCTGTTGAGAACTATGTATTGAGAAGAACCTACTATGCAGCACAAGTCATGTGGGCTGCTGGGAGTCCCAAGTTCAGATAAGCTTGCAAGGTTGCATATGCATCCTATCCATCATTTAGAAAGAAAAAGCCACTTTTGAGCACTATATTCCATTGATACTACTGTAGATTGCTAGGTATCTCTCAGAATGAACCAGTGCACACCTATCACAGATGCAGGAGGTCTTGTGATGTGTTATAAGATAAACTAGAAGGCCAGTAACTAGCAGTTGCTCATCTGGCCTACAAAACCTTGTTTTACTAATGGCTAGTGGAAAGGCAAAGGGGGCTATTATAGAGGGTTTGAGTGAAATCAGAAGTTCAGAATCTGTGCTATTCTGAGAGATTTAGGGCTAACAGGGATGCTAGTGCACCTGCCTCTTGTGGGTATATAATAAACACCTCTCTCCTGGTTTCTGTAGCCAAAATCGCAACATGGGTGGGCATTCAGAGACAGCACATACGGTTCCACGGGAATTTCAGCTGGATCTTGACGAGATTGAAAATGACAATGGCACTGTCAGATGTGAGATGCCAGCACTTGTACAGCACAAACTAGATGACATCTTTGAGCCAGTCTTGATTCCTGAGCCGAAGTAAGTCTAGTTTGAGTTCTGCTTATGTGTTTGTATAGTAAAAGGATCTTGCGTTTGTAAATGCATCATCGGTGTCTTTAACAAGTAGTGCATTAGACATACTCAAGGAAGAAATAATTTCTTTTAATATCCTCTGTGAAGAATGAAATACTTTTATCTCTAAACCAATATTGAAATATAGAAGTTCAATGTGAATTAGAGCCATCCCTCCAGAGAGTAATGAATCCTCTTTTCTTCAACTGTTTAGGATCCGGGCTGTATCCCCACACTTTGATGACATGCACAGTAACACAGCTTCAACTATCAACTTTGTCATTTCCCAAGTAGCTAGTGGTGATATAAATACAAGCATCCAGGCTCTGGCACAGGTAAGTGAAGTAAAATAGCAACTGATCAGACTGTACTAAAGTAATTGTCTGCGAGAGTGATGAGTTGCACTGTGGTGGAGCAATCGTGTCGGGTGACATGGACTCTGCCCAGAACTCCCTGATGACAAAGCTAAGTGCACAGGGGCCATCTGACTCGCTTTAGCAATAGAAATTCCACATAGATGATGTAGAATAGGCTGTTAACACAAAAACATTAAGGACTAAAAATGAAAAAGCCAGTTAATTCGGTGAGACTTGATTATTAAATGCCAACTGTTTTATGGATCCTGAGCAAAAGAATTGTCTTGCTTTATAGCTTTTATACTTTTCTAGGATAGCTTTAACTTCTTGGAAGTATTCTATCCAGGAGATTTCATAAAGCTGTTAATTCCAGAATTCATCATGCAACATTTTTTTTCATTTGTGTATGAGATAGTATTTTAATTCTCTAAAAGATCAACAATCAGTTGAAATGGGATTAGCAATAGAAGTCTGGTTATGGATTTTAGGTGAAATCTTAGAATAAAAGTGCCTTGGCAAATGGAGTAGTCAGAGCAAGACCTTTTCTATACATAAGTCTTTCTTTAAATTACAGTTATTTGGCACTGTTTGCGTTCTGTTCACTTGAGTGTTTTGTTTTTAAATCTTAGATTGATGAGGTTCTCAGACAGGAAGACAAAGCAGAAGCAATGTCTGGCCACATTGACCAATTCCTAATAGCTACTTTCATGCAGCTTCGGCTAATCTACAACACGCATATGGCAGATGAGAAGCTTGACAAAGATGAGATAGTCAAACTTTACAGCTGTATTATTGGGAGCATGATCTCGGTAAGGCTTTGACCTAAACATAAAGGTGAAGAGGGAATGGGGAATGAGAAACTGGGGAAGGGAAGAAGGTCTGTTTGCTTATATAGAATACAGCCACTCTTAACCCATCACGCTAATATTAAGCTCTGCTCTAATATTCCTTACGTCTTGAGTGCTGAGTTACATACTTTAGGGGACAAAGGGGATGTCAAATGGTTTGACAGTGTAGTTTAAAGGAATCACCATATTAAAGTGAGGAAAGCTAATAATGTCTTCAATTTGTAGCTATTTCAGATTGAGAGTCTGGCTCGAGAAGCCTCCACTGGTGTGCTGAAGGATCTAATGCATGGTCTTATTACATTAATGCTGGATTCTCGGCTTGAAGACCTTGAGGAGGGTGAGCAGGTCATCCGATCAGTCAACCTGCTGGTAGTGAAAGTCCTCGAAAAGTCTGACCAGACCAACATCTTGAGGTATGTAATAGAAATTGGGAGATCACTGCTTCTCTTCACCCATTCTTGTGTGTTCCTTGAATGGCAAGGTTTTTGTTAGCCATCCTTTAGGCAAAGAATGATGTCTAGAATAGTTCAACCGGTTTATGATGAATTATCACCAGTGGTGAGCAGAATATGGCTGCACAATCTGCACAGCTGGAGGCAGGCTAAATGAACCAGCTTAGGATGATTCTGTATGCTTTGTAATTCAGCAGACTGCCTCTTAACTCTTGTAGTGTGCTAGAAAGATAAAGAGCTGTTTCACACCATGACTAACCACAGTCTCTGCTGTAGTATTCTGGGGTGGGGCTTGGGGAAATGGCATCTTTTTGTGTGTAGCACTTTTACCTTTGTAACTATTATAAACTTATTCCTTCTAGTGCTCTGCTGGTTTTGCTCCAAGACAGCCTGCTAGCAACAGCCAGCTCTCCTAAGTTTTCAGAGCTTGTCATGAAGGTGAGCCTGTAGTAGAGGTTTTGAACTTAGTTGGTTTATCTGAATTAGCTTGGCTGAAACAACAGGTATATATTAAAATAAACAAATTGGTAACCATAACTTGAAATATTTCTGAACTCTTATAATCTTATAATTAGATGTTACATATAGTGATGTCATGTATGCCAGGAGGGGAGCTTAACACCTGCTAATAGTTTACAGAAGCTCATGTGTACTAATACAAACTCCATACAGAGGTGTGTGGTCAGCTGGTGGGCTTATTTGCTTAAGCACAGCACTGTACCATGGATTCAAACAGTCCCAGGCTGGAGCTGGCTTGTATTGTTATCTCTAAGGACAGGCATTAAAAACATGCTAATGTTTGCATTCAAGGCATGGGTGTGATCTTGTTTTATAATACAACACCCTTTTGTAACTGGCATCTTTTAAAGACAACTTAAGTGTTCTTAATGAGGTTAAACCTAAAGAACAAATGCTTGTGTGTGTGACTGTACATAGCATTATATGCATTATCTGCTGAAATTTCTTCATGCAAAGCATTCAATCTCCATATACTCGTAGAGAAGTCGGCATTACTTTGATACATCAACTCTGAAGAAGGATCTGGATACATCCAGCTAGTTACAAAGAGAAAGCACATACCAATACAAATGTAGCTTGAGCAGACAAACACAGTGTGTGCCTCAATGTAGTAGCGGAGTGAAATGGCTCAAAGATAGTTTTGTACAATCTCTTCTTTATATAGTTAAATACTTCTTACTTGAGTTGTGTCGCTTTAATTCACTCTCTTGTTCCAGTGTCTGTGGAGAATGGTGCGTCTGCTTCCAGAAACCATTAATAGTATCAATCTGGATCGGATTCTACTGGATATCCACATCTTCATGAAGGTCTTCCCAAAAGAGAAGCTGAAGCAATGTAAGAGTGAGTTTCCTATAAGGACACTGAAGACTCTGCTTCACACCCTGTGCAAGTTAAAAGGGCCCAAGGTCAGAGCAGTCACAAGTCTGTCTACTTTTGAACTGGATGTTTATGCAGTCTCTAAAGGTTTTCCTTCTGCTCTTTCTTAATTTCCTTTTTTCTCCTTTTAGATCTTGGATCATTTAACAATGATAGACAACAAAAATGAGTCTGAGCTGGAGGCTCACCTGTGTAGAGTAGTGAAACACTCCATGGACCAGAGTGGAAGCAAATCTGATAAGGATACAGAAAAAGGAGCTTCTCGCATAGTAAGTAATGTAAAAGTGTTGGTAGGGACAGGGAATGTAAGGCAATTTAAGGTTTTTCTGATTGTGAAATATGAACTAGTAATCACCTTTCTGGCATCCGACTAATGTTGGAAATGCTCTTCTAGTTTTGCTTTCATTTATAGCTGCTTTGGCAACTTGCAGTGTGTTTTTGTTATTACCTGAATGTTCCATGCATATCCCAGGATGAAGTGCTCTTCAGGATATTAAGGTGTGCAGCACAGGTTTTATGCTGCCTGATACTGTATTTGATCTACTAAAAGTTAACCATACCCAAAACAGGCTTTAAACACTGACTTTTCAGGAGTCCTACAGCTTGATGATGTTCTTGCTCTCATTCTATGTAAATGGTGGTTAGGTAAAATTCTTACCTGCTTCCAGGTTTTCTTCATCTTGGAAGCTCTGTATCCAGCTAGCAGGTCTGAGGGCATTGTGGGTTTGTCCAATTTCCTGTCATTTTATTCACTTTGTTTTACAAGTGTCCTTTGATTTCTTTTATTTAGGAGGAAAAGGCTTCAAAGGCCAAAGTGAATGATATTTTGGCAGAAATATTTAAGAAGATTGGCTCCAAGGAGAACACTAAGGAGGTAAGTGCTCCCTTCCCGCAAGGCAGAAAGCATGATACATTAGAATGGTGGATGCAGCAGTTGTAGTAATGCACAGGAACTCTTCTATCCTAGGGTCTAGCAGAGCTGTATGAATACAAAAAGAAATACTCTGATGCAGACATTGAGCCCTTCCTGAAAAACTCCTCACAGTTCTTCCAGAGCTATGTGGAAAGAGGCCTCCGGCTGATAGAAACAGAACGGGAGGGGAAAGGACGAATTGCTGCGTCTACAGGTAAGTGCTATAACAGAACTAATGGATCTATAAGAAGCAGAGATAGGAGGGCAGTTATGTTCCCTGGTAGAAACTAATATTTGCAGATATCTATGGGTTTCCAAAATGCGTTACATATTTTCTTGGAACTCATGTTGCTTTATGAGGCACCATTGGCAGGGACTGTGCACTCTTTGTTTACAAAAAGATGTTAAACCATTGTCACAGTCAATGTCAGAAACGTCTGAAAGCTTGGTAAACAAGTGACTCTAATTCATATCCTGTAATGTAGGTTGAACATTAACCTATGCTTCATTTGTCTGGTATCAAGAGTTGTTTCTGTCAAGTAGGCAGCTGGTTTATAACAGCAGCAGCTTTCAGGTTCTCCTTTTATGTTTTGGTTACTAAAATGGTACAAGAGGTTTTTTGATAGTATTGTTTGCTGTGGAATGGAAGTTTATTTAAAATAATGTGAACTGTTTCTGTAGCAGTCTCTGACCCATTTCTAATCAATCAGCTTTTTAGTTGAATAAATTACTGGAAACCACTTAGTTTGTTAATGAGTCTTTTCATTGCAGGTAAGCACAAATGAGTATTCAATGCAGTATTAGGGAGTGCATGTGACAAATTATTAGCTGACAGTAAAAACAGATATAGTCTGGCAAAACTACCTTTAATTTTCATTTATTTCACATTTCAGTGTTCTGTGAGACTTTCTCCTACTCCTGTTCCTTCTCCTATCCCTTTATTGTAAATTACTACAGTACTTCTTTCAGAACCTCCTAAATGCCTGACTAGATAGGGCAGAAAATTCTTTCATCCCAAAAGTCTGTACAACCATGAAACGTTAGCTCAGCAGTTAGGTTTCAAAACAGAATTTGTGCCGCAATTTTATCCTTCTTCTCCCTACCTTACTATAATAGTTTGATGTAAAAAAGGACATTGTTGCATCTTGCAACTGTGCTTTATTTTAGACTAAAGTATACATGCTTCACCTTAATTCTCCTTTTATCTATTTTAAGTACCCTTGCAGTAAACAAGTGAGAAGCAATCCCTGTCCATACTAAGTGTTAGAACTTGCTGTCCATTTCACAAGGGAAAGGTTTTCCCATAATGTAAAATCCTTTCCTAGATTTTTTGTAGGGAAACTTTAAAAACCGTGCTACATGCCTTCCAGAAATCACTGTTTCAGATTGAACTGAAAGAAGCAGCAGCTTTAAGTTACCTGAATAAGAGGTAAAGAGGGGTTAGAATCAGTGGTGAGGTCTCCTCAGAAGTCCTATGAAACTTAGAAAAAGACAGAAGACTCCAAATATTTCCCATCCTGCCCATTGCTGAGGTTTCTGTTGGACATCACGGTTACTGCTGTTCCAGATCATCATCTTCCTCTCCTTCCCAGTGTCTACTTCAGCTGTCAGTCTCAGCACTACTTCTGGAGCTGCTCTGCTGCTGCTTATTCAATGTCTCCATTTCTTTTCCCGGTTTTCAACTGTCACTCTTGCAAGGAAATGAAAGGGCTCATATGCCTGTACTAGCAAATGTAAATAGCTTGTTAGTTTATAGGTTGGTTGATTCTTCATCCATTGCTTGTTATTTCCAGGAAATGACCAAGGAGTTTACACTTGTTTGTTTTCAGTCTTCCTGTTTTTCTTTCCTTCCTCTTCCCCTCATCCTCCAGGAATTTCTTCTCAGATGGAAGGAACGTGTGTTCCTGCTTCTACCCACACTGTATCTTCATCCATAGGAAACTCAAATGGGGAGGAAGTGGGGCCTTCAGTTTACTTGGAAAGACTAAAAATCCTCAGGCAGCGCTGTGGCCTTGACAATGCAAAGGTATCGTACCTGATAACTCTTGTAAATCCCCAGGGAGGCACTCCATGTCTGCTTTTTGTTTTAGGAATTCACATGATTGCTTTTTCTGTGCTAAAGGCAGATTCCAATCAGAATCAATGATCTTTAATTATAGCGCGTGTCCTAGCTGTTCAATGCGCGTCACCGGCCCAGTATAAATGGCTTTAAACTCATTGCATGGTCAAGTAGGTTTATGTTTCACTTCACTCTGCAGCACTAGTACACATGCAGGTTATTTCTGCAGCTCTGTAGTCTGGTATCTTCCTTTGCCATGTAGTTGAGTCTCAGAAAGGTTTAACTAAACTACTGCTTTCTATAGATTAACATATACTGATCTCTGAGTTGAATGATGTGGCAATTCTGTATATTTCTGCTCTAAAAGAACTGTAAGAGCTGAACTAAGACTTTGGATGAAGTTTTATATATTTTGAGTGTATGGCTACTGAAGCACAGAAATGCTGAATGAGCTTGGTGTTAGAAACCTGTGGGCCAAAATTTCTGACAGCTTGGTGATCTATGTGTTAGAAATCCAGCGCCAACTACTGAAGTTTGCACTCAGCCCACATGAGAAGCAATGTTTACCCTAGGAACAGTCATCCAGGCACATCACTGTTTTAACCTTTAACAATGCAAACTTATGTAGTCTCCCATCCTCAGAGGGCAGCTCTTTCCTAGGCGATAGTAATAAGGTCATTAACATAGATGGAGGTATCAGTTGGTAAAAGAACAGTGATTTAGTGATTTAGATTAGGTATTAGGAAGAAGTTCTTCACTCTGAGGGTGGTGAGACACTGGCACAGGGTGCCCAGAGAAGCTGTGATTGCCCCATCCCTGCAGTGTTCAAGGCCAGGTTGGACACAGGGGCTTGGAGCAACCTGCTCTAGTGGAAGGTGTCCCTGCCTGTGGCAGGGGGTTGGAACTGGAGGAGCTTTAAGGTCCCTTCCAACCCAAACCATGCTATGAATTGACAATTTACACTTTTGTCAGAGTGGATTTTGCCAGCTATTCTGGAATGTTCTTCCAGAATGCACAGCACCATTGTCTGTTGATGCTGTATGTGGGCATGGACTTTTCTCTTCTTCAGGCTGTTCAGGGCTGCACAGTCCATCTTGGTAAAATACTGGTCTGCTGTAAATTTATGATCTTTAAAGACTGTATAGCTCCTCTGTCCCTAGTGACATCAAGCTAAACATGAGCTACTTGAATGACAAGAATTGAGGATTGGAGTTAGCTTTGTGCATGGTTCTGACTTTAGCAACTGACTATCAGTCCAGATCACCTTTATTGTATTGGTTCTTCCCTTTCCTCTTGTCTTTAGTGTGAAGATGAAAAGACATTGATTATAGCTTGTACTTCTTGTATGGCTTTTGCCACTGTCTTGACGCTTCACTTTCTTCTCCCTGCAGCAAGAAGACAGACCACCTCTGACGTCTCTGCTCTCTAAACCAGCACTCCCTACAGTTGCATCCTCTACAGATATGCTACACAGTAAGCTCTCCCAGCTCCGTGAGTCACGGGAGCAGTACCAACATCTGGACCTGGACTCCAATCAGACTCATTCCTCTGGCATTGGCACTACTCTGGCTTCACCCTCTTCTGCAGCAGCTAATATTGACGACTTGAAAAAAAGATTGGAGAGAATAAAAAGCAGTCGCAAATAAAGATGCAAGAGACACGGCATCACTGTTGCTTGGGCTGTCTTCAGCTTTAGTTTACTAAACTAGAAGTCTTCATAGTTAAATGGCCTCATTTAGGCCTAATGTATACAAACTGGTTTATGTATAATACCGTGGATTTTGGGGGTTGAGTCATTGTGGCACAAGTATTTGTACATACTCTGCTTCTCAGTGAGCATCTCTTTGACAATAGAAGGCTGTCTGTGTATTAGTTTTAGTGTACAGACCTGTAAACAACCATATTCTTGCTCAGAGTAGTTTCTCATAACTTGTTTTTTTTTTTATTTGTACAATTGTCTTTAAGATCTTTTCCTAGTTCTTAACTCTTAGAAGATCTTCAGTGATTTTGCTTTTAATTTTGTGAATTCTTCTCCATGTAATCTTTGAACTGTTGGTTCTGTATGGACACATGGCATGAAGTAACTAATTTAAGTGTCTTTTGTAAATAAAGTTTGCATTAACTATACCAGCCTCTAGGAACAGCAGTGACTGCTGGTTAGAGGAGTCACTCTCTATTCCTGAATGTTGTGACCGGGCATCTAGAAACTGAACTAAACTATTCTTGACATGAACCTTGGGGTTTGGTTATATTATAAGGAAGATGAGTGAATATATACTATCTGTAGGTGCAATCCTGAAACTTTGCACTCTTTCTTCTATAAGCAGTAGTGCTTTTTTCATATAGTTGGGTTTTTTTTGTTTGGAATATGTTTCTGTAACTTGAGAGTAAGTTGAGACTATTTACTTTGCTTAAATTGCTTATTTTAAATGACCTAGTCCTTGTGATGCCTTTACCCAGGTTAAGCATAGCCCCTCTGCGTACAAAAGCTTTCCTTGAGGGAGCCTGCTGCTGTTGATATGGAATAGATTAGCAGGGATGTACAGCCAGTGGACTCATGTATCCTGACTCATTAGGTTTTGCAGTCCGCCTCATGCAGGTAGACCTCATCACCACATCCTTTTTGCTCTTAAGCATCTGATGTAAGCAGACTCTACTGTTTGGTGTAACTAAGACACCTGGTAGTTCCAGTCTGCAAAAGCTATAACCACTGCTTCTTTTGTAGTCTTCTGATTAGCCTTTTTCAGAAGCTACAAGTGTGAAGACTAAGACATATCCTGTGTAGCCTTTCTAGCCCCGTCATTCATGTTTTCACCTTATTACTGCACTTCTGTGAGAGAGCTGGCTGTGAAGCATAAATTGCACATCTCTTCCGTAGCTAGAACAATGTTACTGACAAGTTGGAGAGGCAGGCTTAAAATAGCACACTTCTGATCTAGATTTTAATCTGTTCCATGCAACTGCTGCTTTTGTTGTTTGCTCTGTGGACCAGCAGTCTCTGCGTCAGGGCTGTTACTCAAGCTATCTTGCCTGATTACAGTGAAAATGTGGCTTTAAAGTAGTACCTGTACAGCAGATCTATGCCAGAGCTTCTGCAAATGGCTGAAGTCTTCCTCTTACAGGACCCCTCGGCTGGGGTTGCAGTTGCTGTAATACTGCTTGGTGCTTGTGGTGAGTTTGTACACTGCGGTAGCAGGTGACTTGCGAGTGTTCTCCATCCTGTGTTAATTGACGTGATGCCATTCATTGCTCCACCACCTCGGTTTAGTAGTCCCAGTCTCCTTTCCTAACCTGAAGTGGGCATGCACTTTTCTTGTGGAACTGTATGACAAGTGGAGGTTTGGCCCTTAGTGGTAAGCACTGAGGTTTTGTGCACTTAACTTGGGGCTGTTTGTGAATGGTTTGTGCTGGCTGACACTAGAGTTACTGCCACTACCTCTCAATGACTAGCTGCTTTTTGTAACTTACTGAGATTTAATCCGTATGTTCCTTTACCATGTCCGGTAGCCATTCTGAAGAGCTGTTTGTTAATTAGCTCAGGATGTTAAAACAGCGATGCCTGCAAACCTGCATACAACTATTTTAAATTTGAGCTTGAATTGGAAGGGAAATACAGGAATAATTGAGAAGCAGAAGGTACAGTTGCTTACTATGAACGAGTTTTTGCCCTGTTGTCTCTGTAGTGTTTGGTTGGACTCAATATCCTGGGAGTTCTGAACTAAAACTTGTGCACATCCATTAATAAAGCCTAATCTCTAGCCCAGACAATATTTAAATAACATTAAACTGAATTTTAAAAATGATTCCTCTGTATTGTTTGTAACAAGTCAGCATTCCAGTGACTTACTCCAGAAGCTGTATGGTCCTGCTTGCCCTTTTAGATGCACAGTATCTCACAGACGGTTAGGTAGCAGTGAAAAGGGTGAGGCTAAACATGAGGAGGGATAAACCTTTTTGGTGCCTGATGCCTGTGGTTGTTGATGGTTTAAACAGTTGTGGAACTGGAGCTCGTGAGGTTTCTTTCTTCAGATGTATTGGAGAGGTTGGTTTTATGCTTTCTTTGGGCAATCAAATTGGGTTGTGTTCAAGTTGGTTCCTAAATGAATGAGCCATCTTCAGGGAAGTGGCCCGATAGTAACTGATTGATAACTTCATTTATATCCAACTTAGATATCTCTTGCTTTTTAAACGCAGTCACTCTGCTGCTTAACACACTTTAATATGAAGCACAATGAAGTTTCACTGTTGCCTGTTTCTGTGACTTGCTGGCACTGTGAACGAGTTTAGGAATATGGTGTCATAGGGAGCAAGGACAGTTTCCAAATCTCATCATTACTTTAAGAGAAAATTGGGCTGAACAAATCGGCTACTCAAAAATATGTATTTCCTGCTGTTACTGCTGGGTCTTCAGTGCCACACGTTGCTGCTACAGGAAGTTAATGAAAGAGCTAAAGCTTTTGGGAGTAATTCCTGAACAGGCTTTATAAGGCAACCAAATGGGTGTAGTGCAGGATGCTTCCATTGGAGGCCCTTGGACAATGTGCATGAATTGTTTCCCTCTGAATCTTGCACTGCAGGTGGAAAATGCACTTTGAGGACCCAGCACCGCCTGCCATGTAGAAAGTTACTGCCATACAGTATGGAAGTAATGGAAGTGCCACTTAATGTATGCAGGCCCACGTTCTTCTGTTGTATACAGCTGGCAGCTTGAAGTTCTTAAGGTGCTAACCTTATGAACAGTGGTGCTGGTATTGTCTGCTGTTGTAGCTGAGAACAAGGTCTGCCCTCAAAATGGGTTCTAGTTGCTTTCCTTTTGACACTGGTATGGGTGTTTTATGTAATGCCACAGTTACTGTAGGTGACTGTCACCAGTGCATTCTTGACTCAGGTTCTAGAACAGAAAATGAGTTGACTTGAAGGGAAGAAATGGACAGGGCCTGGGGGCAGGATTGTGCTTACTGCAACTGGCTTAAGGTTAGCATCCAAGGTCTAAAATCTGTTGATAGCAATAGCTGATGGGAGGGAGGAGGAGTTGTTTGAAGCACAACTGGTAATCACCAGTGCAATCACTTCCATTCTATCTGTACTCCTGGCTACTGGAATGGCTTAGTGCCATTAAATGCAACTAAACTCAGCATGAACAGAAGTAAGATGATGGTTTGGGGGGCTTTTATTTTCAAGAGACAATACTTTGAGTTGTAAGGATGTTACTGGTTTACTTCAGGATCTATGCTTCTGTTGTAGGAAGTGGAGCATTGTAGCAAAACCAGGAGCAAGTAAGGTAATGCTTTCATCTCCCATGTTTTTCAATGGCTTTTCGCATCCACTTCTTCAGGCGGAATACATGGGTATAAAATCCGTATTTGCCATCTCGGTCACAGCCTTCTCCCCATGAAACGATTCCTACTTGGTACCAACGGTTGTCATCTGGGTTCTAAAGCAAAGAAAAATGGGATTGACACAAGGAGCAAGGTACTTTGAGGTCTATGCATTGTATATGCCCCAGCCTGTTTAGTGATGGAAACTGGTTTGGAATTCAGACTGTCATCTACTAAACACCAGCTTGTTGGAGTAACTTTACTCTTGAACCTCTTAAGTGAGAATTGGCCATCCCTTGTGTGTTTGCAGCTGATCTTTCTGTGCTGAGACCTTGAGCAGCTCAGAACTTCAGTACAGAAGTGGGGCTGGATGGCAGGGCTTGTCTCGATTGCTCACCTTGAGCATGAGATGGGTTTGCTTCAGCCACTCCAGCAGCCTCTGTCTCTGCTGCTGCTTTTTAGACTGTTACAGATGTTTGGAATAGCACAAACCTACCTCTGTGTGTTTTATGAGCTCAAACTAGTTGAACGTACCTTCATCACAAAAGGTCCCCCACTGTCCCCTTCACAGGCATCTCCTCTCTTTGTGTCTTCAGGACTGTAACCTACAGCAGGAAGAAAGTTGGACATTTGACTGCAGGCTGGTGTTGGCCATCTCTTCCTTGAAGTATTGCTGCATCTATTTGCCGAGAGCCAAGAGATTACTCTTATGCCAACTATAGCACTGAAATTTAGGAAGCTGTTTTGTGTTTTATATTGTATGTAAATCAGATAACTGCTGCTGTCTGCAGCATTCCTGAATCCACCCTGTTCTTCCCTCTGTGCTCTCAGTCCTGTTTTCTTTCGTGAGAATTGCTGTTGGTGTCAGTTGCCACTGTTCAGTAGCTGTAGCTCGAGCTACTATGCCTTTCTCTTGTCTTACAAACTCCTATGTGTGTAGTACTCCATGTACCCTGATCTTTTGTTGTATTTACTATGGAGACACATTGCCATCCTCACTTCCACTTTCATGTCACTCTGCAGGCTCTGCTCTTTCTCTTCCCCAGCTGTCTTCCTACAGACTTGCTATGAAGAGGCAAGGGATTTCACTTTAATTCCTGATGAACTAGATGGTATCTCTTCGTTTTCCCATCACCTCTATCTCCCCTTTTCTGCTGTATGCTATCTTTTAAGAATGCTGTCTATCATGGTATTCCAGAGTGCTTTGGGTTGAAAAGCACCTTAAAGCTCATCCAGTTCCAGCCCCCTGCCACGGGCAGGGACACCTTCCACTAGAGCAGGTTGTTCCAAGCCCCATCCAACCTGGTCTAGAAAAAGAAACCATAAGAACAGTGTATTGTCGGTAGGAAATTGGCTTCCATCCTAACCCAAGCAGTCACATCTTACTAGATGCAAGCAGCACAGAGTCAACCATGGCAGATTTGTGCAGACTGTTTCAGTTCCTACAAGCAAATGAAGAATACAGCAGAAAGTATTTAACTGGTACTGGTAAATCCGTAGTCTCTTTGTGTCTTGAATTCTGGGATCATTTGTGTTCTCTCTCCAAAAGGGTATAGTGCCAGAAGAGCCTTAAGAAGGTACAGAGATCATCAGAAGTTCAGAAAGCCTTCTGTAGTAGGAAAGGTTAAATCAATGTGGCTCAGCTTGGAAGAGAAAGGACAGAGCTGTAAAGGGTCCATAAAATGTGACATGGAAAAGAAATATTCTTTCCCAAGTTATGAGTATAGATGTGTACCTATTCAAATTATTAGACAGGAACTTAACAGCACATGAGGAATTGGGTTTTTCACACATGCATAACTAATCTATCAGTATTATATATACATATGTATATAATCTACTGTCTCCAGGGCTACTTACCTGCACAGAACATGTTGTCAGTGACTTTAACTTTGGTGGATGCCTTGCAGATTTCCTGGTCTACAAGGGGCAGGTTGAGCTGCTGCAGCACTGTGGGCAGGTTGCTGGGGCTGGTGGCCCACGTTTCTTTCAGGTTTCCCCAGCCAGTTACTCGCCCTTTGTAACCTGCCAGCATCAGCCTGGGGAAGGAAGCGTGGGTACAATCAAATGCATTGAACAGCTTTCTCCTGCCTGGTTCTCTTGCTGCAAATAGCCCAAATAATGCATCTTTTTAGGTCTGCTTTGAAGGGCCAAAGGAAGCTTTTGTAGCCTGCATTTTTAGGCCTGTGGGACGGTCTCCTCACCTCTGCACAACCTCTTTGGAAGGCAGGCAGACAGGATGGATGTAGTCACTGAAGATGATGGGTCTCTTCAAGTGCATAAGGGCAATGTCTCGGTCCATGTTCTCTTTCCAGTTGTACTTGGGATGGATGATGATTTTATCCAACAGAGCAATCTTCTCTATATTCTTTTCATACCTGAAATAGCCATGAAGGAAAGAACTCGCTGTACAGTAGCAAATGAGACTCTTCTGGAGTTCACGATACTCTCAGGTGTCCTCTGAGACAATTACACCAAAGCACCCTTCAGGCTTGGCATGCTTCTGCCCTCCCTTTTGTTTCAGCCTTTGGGATCAGCAAGAGCAGCAAATGACAGCTCCGTTAGATCCCACTATTGACAGGCATGAGACATGGGCTATGTGTGTTACTGATACTGGACTGATAGGCCAACCTCACTGTAGCTCATTACTCCAAGGGAAAGGCTAGATCCCTCCCACTTCATCCAGGCTCTTACTTTGCTCTTACGTGCTTGCCAATCCGCACCAAGATGTCATTTGTGGTCAGGTTCTTGTCCCAGGGTGGATAGTAAAGACAATGAGCAGCAGTCAAAATCCAGCTGTCGCTGATGAGGCTGGCACCACACAGCAGCTCTTGAGGACTCTTCTTGTAGAGCATCACCTGCCTGAGAGACAAAGAAGAAGGAAGACTTGGCAGGATTACAGATGTGGATGGCTGAGTGTGTCCAAGTGTCATGCAGGAAGAGCAGAACTGGCAGTGAGCAAGGAAGAGCATTGTGCTGTACTGACAGAGAGAACTGCCTAAGTGCTCTAGGAGAAGTTTCCCTGGACCTGTATGTTCTGTGCAGAGGGCCATTAACCTTATTTCCTTCACCCAGAGGGGTTTCTCATCCTCTCTGCAGCAGCAAAGCTGGAAGGAGGAAGAGCTGAGGATGAAACCCACCAGCACTCTTGCTGTCCCAGATGGAGGTGCACTTGGCCCAAGAGGAGAGTTTCTGTACAGCTGGTTTAGTAGTGCCCTGTCAACCACTTGGAGAAGCTTTGATTAGACACCCTAATGCCTGCATGCTAAGGGAAAGCCCTTTTCTTTCCCCCACTTGAAGGGAAGTGAGACACCATTCCCTATGGAAGAGCATGGCAAGATAACGCTTACCAAGGAGAGCTGCCAACTTCTGCATCGTCCCCATGGACAACTCTGCCTCCAATGTAAGAGTCCAGCAGCTCCTTCTCACTTTTGTCCGTTACCTTTTTCTTCTCAAATAAAGGACGAGTGCCACAGTCTGGAAACAAAAACCCAGGTCACCTGCCTTTGTTATTACCCTGATTCACAGGGGAGAGCGTTGTCTGCGGTCAGCATGCTAAGCTGGAAGAGCCTGGGAAGGAAGCACTTATTAGCTCCATGATGTTGTACCTGGAGATTGACTTCTGAGGGTCCTTTGGTTTGACAGCACTTGGCAAACTGGTGTCACTGAGAAGCAGTGACTGCCCTGCTGGAAGGAGCTGCAGCTTTTCTACAAACAGTGATGCTGTATCTGGAGCTTTTATAGAATCACAGAATCATAGAATCATTAGGGTTGGAAAGGACCTTAAGATCATCCAGTTCCAACCCCCCTGCCATGGGCAGGGACACCTCACACTAAACCATGACACCCAAGGCTCTGCCCAACCTGGCCTTGAACACCGCCAAGGATGGAGCACTCACAACCTCCCTGGGCAACCCATTCCAGTGCCTCATCACCCTCTCAGTAAAGAATTTCTTCCTTAGATCCAATCTAAACTTCCCCTGTTTCAGTTTGAACCCGTTACCCCTTATCCTGTCACTACAGTCCCTGATGAAGAGTCCCTCCCCAGCATCCTTATAGGCCCCCTTCAGATACTGGAAGGCTGCTCTGAGGTCTCCACACAGCCTTCTCTTCTCCAGGCTGAACAGCCCCAACTTTCTCAGCCTGTCTTCATACAGGAGGTGCTCCAGTCCCTGATCATCCTCGTGGCCTCCTCTGGACTTGTTCCAACAGTTCCATGTCCTTTTTATGTTGAGGACACCAGAACTGCACACAATGCTCCAAGTGAGGTCTCACGAGAGCAGAGGAGAGGGGCAGGATCACCTCCTTTGACCTGCTGGTCACGCTCCTCTTGATGCAGCCCAGGACACGGTTGCTTTCTGGGCTGCGAGCGCACACTGAAGCCAGCTCATGTTCAGTTTCTCATGGACCATTTGCTCATTTGCTCACCTGCTTCTCCTGAACCGAACGTTTTGTCATCAAAGAAGGTTTTGAACTCCTGAGGAAGGGTGGTACGGCCGGAGATTCCCTCTGACTGTTCATACTCATCCTCCAGCGAGCTGTCTGAGAGAGACAAAGACCAACATGGTAAAAGGCCTAGCTGCAGCTTCCATAATGCACAATGCGGTTTCCAATGTAAATGTTTCCTTCTGTGCACAGTGGGTCTGATGAAGGAAGGATGTTTTAAAAACACTGCTCTTCTTAATGCTTTTTGCCCACTGTTGGAAAGAGGAAGAGCTGAAACCCACCAGCTCTTCTCCCACCAGGGGGAAGTTAACACATGAGAGGTGTAACAGGTACAGCAGGTTAGTACATGTTATATTTGGACATACAGGGCTCCCTTGTCTATGCCTCCCAGGCCACGCATTTCACCCTAGCCACACATACTGCTGCTGGTTGCCTGTGCCTACCCAAACCAATGCAGGCTTCTCACCGCAGTAGTGCAGGTCACAATATTCAAAGTTGGGTGGCTCATCTGTGACACACCAGACACCCTCATCGTCTCCATCTGGGTTCCGGCAGTAATTCTCCAGCAGCTTCACCTCTGGGTCGATGTGTTTTCCTTGGAGCACCTCTTTGGCTTTCTCAGAGTTCCATGGCAGGCACTTAGCTCCCGACACAGTGACTGAGAGGGTCCCAGTGTAATACATCCCTTTCCCTTCTTCACAGGGCTCCAGTGGAGCTGGTGGTGTGACCCGTGGAGTAAATTCAACTGTTGTCCTTTCTTCACCTGGAAAAACAGAGAGCTGGGATTTAAGCCATCACTTTGTACTCAGGAGTACTGTTAGCAAACAGCATTGGAGCCTCTTTACTGGGGCCTGGAGTTCCATGGGGTGTCCCATTATGTTTGGGAGCTCCCATCATGCTCCCATGCATGTGGTGGCCCTCTCCAATACTGCAGTGTCAGAGGAGATTCCTTCAATGGGGGTAAGTTGAGGCTGGCACTATTTATCACGTTTCTGTTTGCCACTACGCTGTGAGGGACAATGTTGTCTTCCTTTCTGGGGTATTTTTGAGAAGCAGCTCAAGGGATGGGGTGCCCAAGCATCATAATGTTGCTGTGTTAGAGCCTCCAATGCCTTTTACTCAAACTCATACCTAGCCCGTATTTGGGTGAGGCTTTTACTGTGATGAGCTAAGAAAGCAGCAAATTTAACTTTTGCCAATATTTCTATAACTAAAGATAAGAGAAAAAACGTTCCTGCCAGGCTTTCCACGCTTCTTCTTGCAAGTGCCTTAATGGCTGTAAGCTTTAAGCAGCATTTCCTGAGTGGGTACCAGATTGCCTGTTCTGCAGCATCACGCTCTGCATGTCCGCACACTGCCTTCTCCTTGTGCCCTGAGGGCATCCCCATATGAAGAGAGACCCTCTTCCTGCTCACCCTGGAGCACAACAGCCACTGAGCAAGTCGCATTCACCTTAATTGGTGAGGCTGCTTCTGCGTGAGGTTGACTCATGTCAACCTGATTGCAAAGGAGCTGTGCACAAAAGCACAGTCCTGCCGCATCCATGCACTGAAGCAAGGCTTTTCCTGCCATATCCATGTGCGTGTAAGTGTAACAGCAAGGAGTCAGTCAGGAGCTAACTAGAGAACAGGGACAGTACAGATGCCTGATCACCCCACAGCGGAGCACTGTCTGCTTCCAGTTCCCACATTGCAGACCAAGGCAATGGCAATGGCTTTCAAGCTTCGCAACACCCTATGGTCACAATGGTTGTGACCCCTCTGGCTTTCACCTGGAGTTGTTGCCTTCAGTGAGTTTTGTCTCGTTGCTTTCTTGGAAGAGAAACTTCTGCTGTGAGAAGGTTCTCTGCTTTCTACCAGTTCTGAGGCAAAGCCCCAGGGGAGACAGCTCTGTAGGGTGCAGAAATGAGAAGGTGCTAAGTGCAGGGATGGTTCTCCATCCCGTTCACTGCTGCAACTATGAGAGAACCTTCTCACCTCTGTTATTGTTTAAGATGCAGCTCCTCTGCCCTGAAGGCCCTCTCTTCATGTAAGATCCTCCCTGGCACAGTCAGTGTCCCTCAGTGCAGTGTTCCCTGCCAGAGGGAGGCTTGCTGGGATGGGATGTGGAGCTGAGACTCACCACACACTGGGATGGGACACTCCTCTCGTTCCACCGTTGGGTCGCGGGTGTAGCACCATGGCCCTTCTGAGTGGTTGTCTGGGTTCCTGCAGTAGTTCTCGATGAGGTTGGGATAAATGGTGGCATTAAATCTGTGAGAAAAGGCTGGTTAGGCCAGGAAGGAAGCACGGACACCCTGGAGCACCCTTTAGGGGCGCATGGGAGATGAACTTACTTCGGTATATGTGGATATTTGCTTGTCCACACTTGACATTCAATCCCTGACTTGGTGTAGCTGATGGTCCCCTTGTAGTTGTGGCCCACTCCAAGAGAGCAGTTACCTGTCAAAATCCCAACACAGGGTAAGCCAGGGCTGGTGGCAATGGATGTTTTTCGTCAAGGTCAGAGCTACCATCCCACAACTCCCTTTAACTGCTGCTGCATGAGCCTGCACACGCATTCTCTGCATGGGGTAGGAAGAGCATCACCCTGAGGCTCTGTGCTTTGCTTTGGCTGTGGGAGCAGGTCAGAGCCCTGTTGAGAGGTTGCCTTGGGAACTGTATCACAAGGAGAAGGGTATCTACCCCATGCTGTTTGTGTAATGGTTTGTTGGGAAATAAAGAGGAAGAAAGGAACTGCAAACTCCCCTCTTCCTACTTTTCTTTCTAATCAATGGCTTCACCAGTCTTAGATTCTGGCTTTTTCCTTGCAAGCTCTGCAGGAAGCAAGTTCCTGGCACTCGCTGTACCTGGGAGCTGACGTTAACATGAGTTTCTTACCTTCTAGGCAAGCATCCAGAGCTGCCCTGGACCGTCCCGGGCCCTGACATACTAGGAAAAATAAGAGGAAACGTACATATTGTATGAAAGGAATCCAAATGAACATCCTGGTTTGAGCCAGTTCATCATCTAGGGGCAAAACACAAGTGCTTTGTCCTGGAAAGTGAGCCCTTGCGAGAGAGGGTAGGGAGCCACCTCTCCAGGATGGACAGCGCATCCTAAGGGACAGCAGAGCACCTGCAGGACTTGACGTGACTCACCTTGGTATTTTGACCAAAACACCTCCTGCAAAGAGAAAAGAAAATCAATAAAAATCATGTATTTAAGTGTAGAGAGGCGAAACATCAGCCCTTGCTTAGTGGGTTTGCACTGCCCCATCACACCGCAGGGACCAGACTAACCTAGCTCTGTGGATACCGGTTACTACAGTCCAACAAAGCAAAACAATCCACTATAAAACCACATCATTGCCACTCATCAGACTCGGTAATCAATCCTGTTGTTTCTAAAGAGACCAAAGATGCTGCACCTTCCATCAACCTGCAGTGAAAGCAGAACCTGGGCTCCAGGGCAGGAGTCCAAGGAGCTGAACCCAGGACGCGTAAGGGCACAGATAGATCACAGGCAGGTATTGCTCAGCTCTTGAAGCTATGTCTCTGCTGTGCAGCCCGGGGGTGATTGCTGCAGAGATACCCCACGGAGGTTGTATCCCGCTGGCTCAGGCTCCTGTCTGTCTGTTTACTGTTGTGTTCTTGGGTGCAGAATTCGGCCTTGGGGCTAGGAGCAAATCCCAGAAGGATGCAGAACAAATTCAGCAGAGTCAGTGAGTCTGGAAGCCAGGACAAGGGAAGGATGCTGCAAAAGCTTCAGCTCAAAAGGCCTTGAGGCCCCCTGCACTCAGTGTTCAGTGGCTAAGCCAGCTCTCCTGTGAGCATCTGGGACTGTGGCAGCTCAAATGTGTGCAGCACCATAGAATCATAGAATAGTCAGGGTTGGAAAGGACCTTAAGATCATCCAGTTCCAACCCCCCTGCCATGGGCAGGGACACCTCACACTAAACCATGGCACCCAAGGCCTCATCCAACCTGGCCTTGAACACCGCCAGGAATGGAGCATTCACAACTTCCCTGGACAACCCATTCCAGTGCCTCATCACCCTCTCAGTAAAGAATTTCTTCCTTATATCCAATGTAAACTTCCCCTGTTTCAGTTTGAACCCGTTACCCCTGGTCCTGTAACTCCAGTTCCTGATGAAGAGTCCCTCCCCAGCATCCTTGTAGGCCCCCTTCAGATACTGGAAGGCTGCTCTGAGGTCTCCAAGCAGCCGAATCAGTGGAAGATGCAACTGAGGACAAATGCGAAGGCTCTATCACTTCAGGCTTACGTGAGAGAGGAGGGAGGGAAAGGAACCTGAGCTTTGAGCTACGTTCCCTGGAGCGGCCGCAGGAGCGAAACTCCCTTAGGAAGCCTGAGCATTCCCTGGGGCGCACGCGTTGGCCTCACCCTGGGTTCACAGCACCGAGTCCTGCAGCCCCAGCCGCCGCTCTCCCACCACCGGGCTCAGCCGGGAGCCTGCTTCCCGGGAAGCCGCACGCGTACCGTCTGCACTGTGGACTCCAGGGCTTCAAACGCCTCCTCGTAGCTGCAGCTCTCCTCCAGGCACTCCCGCTCCAGGTTGCCCTTGAGCATCTCCTCCAGGAAGCCCTTGTTGGCGCGTCGCGGGCGCTTGAGCACCGACAGCGCCTGCCCCTTTTCCAGGAAAACTACCGGGTCAGAACACTGCAGTCAAAGCGGGGCTCACACCCGGAGGGCCGCTTACCCTCCCTTCCGTGTGCTGCGGGTGTGATGGGCCCACAGCCTCCCCCAGTGCCACACACGGAGAGCTGAGAGCCCTGCCGGGTCTATGCGATCAGAGCGGGCTCTCTGCGCTCTATGTGCCAGGGCTCACATCACTTGGGCAGCACAAGTGACAGGAACCCTCTGCTATCCTCAGCGAAGCTGCTCTGCTCATTTGTAGTTCGGTTGAGGCTTGTTTGCTTGGAGCCTGCTCCTGCTCCCTGCCAGCCACTGCATTTGTCTTGCCAACCTCGGACCAGTGCAATAGGCACAGCTTGGCTCCATCCTCGTGGTCAGAGACCCTGATTTGAGACCTGTAGACAGCTCTTCCCACACACAGCAGTGGGTCAGAGAGGACCTAACCTCGTATTAAGATAGGTGGATTTGAGGGACTGGTAAGAGAAAAGCAGCAGTGAGCACAAAGGCAGCATGTTGCGTATGACCTAAAATCTAGATAAGGTAGAGCTGTGGGGGCAATGGAAAACTGCAGCCACTCGGGTTAACCGAGGAGCTGTAGCCCAGAAGAGCCCACAGTTGTGTTGCATGTGGTCCTGGACTGAGTCACATTCCCCTTCCCCATCATCTCCCAAGTGATCCACAACATCCACTGAGCTGCTGTCAGCAGATGCTGGATGCTCCCCTGCAGGAAAGCCCTGTGCTCACTCTGCTCTTAGCATCCTCACTCCCAACTTCAACCCTTTACAAGGTCCTTCTGCCCTCTCAAGAAAACCTATCACTGGCTCTTGCTCCTGGATAGAAATAACCCATCATCCTTTCTCCTGTCCCCACTGGTACCATCCTTGTCCCTGTGCCATCGTGTCTTACCTCCAGCCTGGCTCAGTGTGAGGTGCAGAAGGCTGGACAAGAGCAGGCCCCTCAGGACGCTGGTTATGTGGTGTGCCATGCTGCACAGCCCTGCCTGTGGGGGAATGCAAAGGGAGCAGGATCAGCGGAGTCACAGCCCCGCTGGGTTAATATTGAACCAGAATGAAGAAACAGGACTCCAGAGGTCGTGGTGTGTCAGGGACAGAGGGACCGGGGCTCCTCTTATCCCTCCTCTCTTGGCATCCCTCCCTCCTTTCAGGGCATCTTCATTTTCCTAATTGGTGGAAGACAATTGAAACATCTCTGGATGCCCATAGGACCACAATTAGCATCCCATTTCCTAACAGGGAAGACAGCAGGAGGAGTGAGGGGACAGGCTTGGCACAGGGAGAACTCAGGCGGGCACGGAGAGGTCTCTGCCAGAGGTCCCATCCAGAGTAGCTCGCACCTCTTCCCTTGGTGCTCTTGGCACATCACGGGCTTGGGTCCCTGCCACTGCCTCTTCTCAGGGGCTGTACTTTGGTATCCTTACACTCAGCAAGACTTGGATTGCTCCTGAGCCATTCCCAATCCTTCTGGTTTTAGCTGCAAGCCCCACCTCACTTTCCCCCCCAACTTGCCTTCTCTCCCTGCAGTTATCAGCAAGCTCAGTCCCAGGTATTACAGCACCATAACACACAGTTTAAGTCTGCCCCTTCTCCATCACCCCATGCCAAGCAGCAGACCTGGGGTGCCCGAGGCAGCCCGGGTGGAATTTTCCTCCCATTATGTCAGCAGTGCCATTGGCAGTGCAAACTTCCCACTGCGTTACAATTCCCAGCGGAGCGGAAGAGGGTGAAGCAGCATCAAGTTTGTGCTCCCACCCCAGTGGAACACACAAAAGTCCATCCAAAAGGAAACTGAAGCTCTGATGAGCACACCCAAAGCCAGCCAGGAAAACAAAGGCTTCCAGGACCAGGGAGGCAGGAATAGTGGGGATGTCATCAGCTCCTGAGTCAAGAACCGGGCTTCAGGAGCTGGGAAAGCTCCAGTAATTCCTGCATCAAGCAGAGTTGGCAGAGTGAGGAAGCCACCAGGTTGGGGGGGAACCCCAGGGGCTGCCACATGGCACCAAAGAGCTTTCTGTCAGCAGAGAGCATGTCCCGAGCTCTGCCTCTGTGCAGCAGGTCCGGCTGTAATGTTTGTCTCCATGGAAGGAGTGCAAATATTAGCATTAGGATGGCTGAGGAATGACTCTGTGGCCACTGGTACAAAGAGCAGCTGCAGGGGCTTCCTCCCTCCCTCAGTGAAGTGTCTCCTCCTGCACACACATCCCTGGGGTTTGGAGAGGCACCGTGAGGAATGGTCCGGGATGGACACGACCTGGGTGGAGGAGCATGGGATGGAGCACAGCCCTAGAAAGACTCTGTGCTGTGTTTGGGCAGAGGGCACAGGCAGGGACAGGCAGGTTTTGGAGGAGTGGTGGAATCAGAGCTGCTGCCATTGCACACAGCAGCCACCACCGCTGCTGGGGGAGGAGGCACAAAGGGCCCCAGGTTTGTGTGAGCCCATGTGGCAATGGAGGGTCCTGCTGAGCTGATGGGGAGGGCAGCGGCAAGGACAGGTTCTTTACTCTATATGATAATCTGGGTTTGGTCTCTCATTGCAGGTGGGACAAGAGACCTCAGGGCTGCTTTCAGCAGGTGTCAGCACCTCTGCCCTGGAGCCAGCCTGAGAGAGCTGGGCTTGTTCAGTCTGGAGAAGGGAAGGCTCCTTAAGGGGAGACCTGAGGGCAGCTCCAGGGGCTGCAGGAAACCTGGAGAGGGGCTTTGGACAAGAGCCTGTAGGGCCAGGCCAAGGGGAATGGCTTTAACCTGCCAGAGGAGAGACTGAGATGAACTCTTAGGCAGAAGCTCTTCCCTGTGAGGGCGCTGAGGCGCTGGCACAGGGTGCCCAGAGAAGCTGTGGCTGCCCCATCCCTGGCAGTGTGCAAGGCCAGGTTGGACACAGGGGCTTGGAGCAAGCTGCTCTAGTGGAAGGGGTCCCTGCCCGTGGCAGGGGTTGGAACTGGGTGAGCTTTAAGGTCCCTTCCAACCCAAACCATTCCATGATTCTGTAATTGAGCAGGCCCCTATGGATGTGAATGCAGGGAAGAAATACCACTGCAGGAAGACTGCTGCCAACTCCTCAGTTGTAGTGATGACAGATGTAGAGAGACAGATGCTGCTGTGCTTTGGAGGTATGTTCATTGTGGATCCCAATAGGAAAGGCACCCAAACTCTGTAAAGCATTGATTAAAATACAGTTTGCTGGGGATAATTTCTGAAGGCAAACTGAGATATGGGATAGCATGAGATAATGTTAAACCCTTCAGATGCTGGCAACACCAAGTAATACAGCATCATCCCATGCCACACTGAACTGGTAACGTTTGTGCTGAAGTTCACCAGTGTCATGGTCCTAGAGGTTTTTATAGGCTTTTCTTGGAAGGAAACAACTGTATTTGTCATTTCTGCTTTCAATCAAAAGGATGTGCAGATACAAATACACAGCCTCACTCTAAGATAGGTTCCCCAGTTAGGCTTAGCTGCTAAGTTTATCCTGTGGCCGAGTGGCATGTGCAGCACTGGCCTGCACCTTCTCATCCCATTACACAGATCACCAGAGTATTTCCCTTCATAGGAACTGGCAATATTCTCAGTCACTTCTTTTTCCATTCATTCTTTTCATCTTTCCTTCAAAGGAAAGGTGTCAGCACCTTCTATGGTATCATGCACTATGTAAGGTTAACTTTGAGCAACAGTAGAACACAGCAGTTAAGCCTGGTTATCAGGCAGGTACGAATACCCTCCAATACTTAGCTATGCTGTATTCCTTTAACGTTACTTCTGTTCTGGCTCTACAATCCTTGTGTTCCTTATGCACTTTAAGAAAAGCCTCACTGAGACCAACCATCCCGTCACTATCTCTGACTGCTTCTTTTCCAGTTGCTGTTCCTCTTTCGCTCTGTGAAATGGGACAAACCTGCCTGCCAAGGCCATTAGGTTGCTAACTGTAACTGCTGCAACCTTTTTAGCTCAAGATTACTCAAGGTTACATCCATCACTTATGTTTCACCTCTTTCTTTGCATTGGCTTTGCTTTACAATCGGAGATCTTCACTACATCCTGGGATGTTTTCCAGCCCTTTCTGGTACCTTACAACAATGTTGGTAATTAAAGATGCTGGCTCTTCACATTGCAGCCTTTTCTTGTTCTGTAATGTGCTTCTAGGGCTCCTCTCTGTTTCTCCCATTCTCGTAGTTGGCCTCTGCAGCAGGACAGTGCACATCAGCTGTCACCTCTCCAGGGGCTTTGACTTACTGGAAGCTTTGGATGTTCCTTTAACATCCAGTGCTTACATCTGGTCGCTGTTCCCATAAGCAACTCTTTATACCTATTTTCTCCCTGCCTTCACCCACCCACGAGTGATGGATGCTGTTTTCTTTCTTAGGGTAAGAGAGTGAAGATTCTTACCTTTACCCTCCCAGAGTGATGGCTTTCAACACAGCTGGGAGCCCTGATCTCTTTCCCTCTAGGAGTTTACTCTTTTTTTTAAGTGAAGAAAGTTCCTGGCAATTGCTTATTTCCTATGTAACTATTTTTTCCAGCTTCCAAGGAGCAAAGTATTGCGGGTTTGGCCTTGGCCGGTTTTCTTGGGCCTTCATCTGCTCTATGACAGTTTCCTGGTTCAGTTGGGGTATTTCTATGTTCCTGAAGTGAGTTAGACAGTTTGATCCCCAGTTGTAGCACTTTGGATACAGTCACAAAGGATGAATCCCCATCCCCTCACACAGGGATTCCCCTGTCCCTGAGGATTCAGGAGCTGCTGAGCAGGAGCCAGGAGAGCTTGGTGCTTGCTGCCTGAAGCTGTACGGGTTAAGCTTGTCTCCAGGCAGCCAAGTGATCTGCTGCCCCAAAGCATAACGATTATCAGCATTATAATGCAGCACAGCATCTAACTGTTCCCCACGCCAGTGTATGGGACCAGGCACCCATCCTTTCCTCACTATACTTATTCCAGTAACGGGTTTCTCACCAGGATCCTGCCAACTACACCAAATGTAATGCACTGGTGCAAGAGTTTGTTGTGGATCCCAGTAAGAAAGGCACTCAAAGCCCATGATGTGTTAACTAAAGTACCATTTAGTGGACATAACACAAGAAAGGGTATAGCATGAGATAATCCTACACTCCATTAGATGCTGCCAACACCAAGTTGCACAGCATCAGATTGATGTCTAGTCAGGCCATGGTATGCTGCACAGATCCCATCCATGTTGAGGTTCACCAGCATCATGGTTTTCAGGGCTTTTATAGGATTTTCTTAGGAATAAACAACCTCATTCATCATTTTGCTATCAAGCAAATGGTTGTCACATAAGAACTGCTGCTTCTAAGATAAAGACGAAAACACGGTGATGGCATCAGCACCATCTGCCCAGTGGGAGTCACCTATGGGATCCTCAGTCAAGATTAGCTGGCCAAGTTTATCCTGCAGCCAAGTGATACGTGCAGCACAGCACAGCCCTGCCCCTACCTACTCAGATCAGCTGTCAGAGAACAACATTCTGTAAAGACCTCCTCATTCATAATTGCTCCTACTCTTTCTCTCCTATTCTCTCAGCTAAAGCAGGTCACAGGTCAGCAGATGAGGCTTTAGGGGCCTGGATTCTCCCTTTCTGTTCCCCCAGTTGCTCCCCCTTCTGTGACCGAGGGCACACACTTCAAACGCACCCATGAGCCGGGCTCCAGCGAGAACACTTTGCAGCTGTGTCAATATTTGAAAACTCAGCTTCAAATACAAGCCCCCCCATGGGCCTGTGCTCCCAATGCTGAGTCCCAGGAGCCAGGGCACAGATCGAGCTCCTCTGCCCCTCACTTTAAAGAAAACAGCTGAAAATAAGGACACCCAAGGGTTTATTGACTGAATTCACCTCCCATCCTCACATCAAAGTGTCCTGGATCTGACTCCAGCTCCTTGTCTGCAGACTGGTTGTAAAAGTTTATAGCAAAAGCTGAATGTAGAAACTGCAAAGAGAAGCTTTTCAGGTTGTTTCTGTGTTCATAGCAGCCCAAAAGGGAACTGACTGATGAGTGATGCTACACCCTCCTCTTGGGCATTAGAAGCCCAGAGAATTTAAGCCCCTAAACAAACCTTTTTTGGGGAGCTGCAGATGTTAGAGAGGTGCAAGACAGAGCAAGAACAGCTGAAACTGAGGATGGAGCAAATGAAAGCAGTGTTTGTGTAACAGGGAGTGCAGAGTGGGCAAGAGTGAAAGACCTCCATCAGGTTTGGTATTGACCATCTCTTCCTACGAGGTCAAGTTCACGTAGCACTGGGAACTGTGCACTTCCTTCCTGAAACAGGACCCAGTTGCCAAATAAGCACTGAAGAGGCTGGAGCAGTGGGAATATTGGGGTGTAGTTGTGGTGGTGCTGCCTTTTAGCTTTTTTGGCACAGGAGCAGGGAAGATGTGGAAGAGAGGAAGCAAGAATGGGAGAAAAAGAACAAGGGAAATAATAGTTTCATGAACCCAATTTGAATGTGGAGAGAAAAGGCAAAATCTTCCGAACATACCGAGATGAAGTGTTGGAGAGGTGAGGAGCCTCTCAGCTGGGGACAGTGAAAACTGCACTGCACAGTGAGACACGAAGCTATTCTTTCATGTCCTCAGAGAGACCATCCAGTCACTGCAAGGCCTGAAGCAAGCAAAACGTGACAGTGGAGAAGGAACACTCAGCACTAGCTCCAAGGTAGGACTTTGCTTCTGCTACTTGTGAGAAGTGCTCTTCAAAAATGCACAACAGACATATCTTGGTAACACTTGGGAGCTGCTTCCCAGCAATGGCTGCAGTCAGCATCCCCTTCAAATGAGCACAAGTGCTGCTGAGCTCCAAGAAGAGCAACAATTAATTAAAGACTTGAACAGAAGGCGTTGTTCAAGCTGCTGCTTTGAGACTCCTCCTGCCTTCCCCATGGTGCATTGTCACCCACTGACAGCCTAATGGAGGCAGAGCACAAGCACTGCTCATTAACACTGTGGGTGTCTTCTCCAGGAAGTTATTGCCATTGACAGCCAGTGCTCTCCCTGCACCAGGCCCAGCATGTGTAGGCTCATCGCTCCAAGGAGCAGCTACCAAAATACCCGGATCTACATAGACAGTTACCTCCAGGACTGCTTAATTCTGCCTGGGGCTGAGCTACAGAGGGACAAGAGAGCTAGGGGGTTTTGCTGGGTTTATTTTTACCCCATTTTAATAAGTACAGAAGAAGATCAGGACAGGGGGGACAGCCAGATCCCAGGCTTGACCTCCACCACTTCTGCAAGGGCTCTGAAGCCCACCCCTTCCTGGATGATGCCAACAGGTCTTGTTGGTGCAGTAAGCCTTGCCACACTGGGTGCACTGGAAGGGCTGCACACCTTGGTGGGCCAGCACATGGGCTTTGGAGCTCTCCTCTGAACTATGGTGCTTGCCACACTCCGTGCACAGGAAGGGCTTGTGGCCAGTATGGACAAAGTGGTGCTTCCTGAGGTGGCAGAGCTGCAAGAAGGCTTTCCCACACTGCCCACAGCGGTGCCTGCACTTGATCATCTCCTTCTGGGATGGGGCTTTTGGTGGGGGATCTGGGATGTCAGAATGACCCTGACTCAAAGGTGACAACAGACCCAGGTCTCCTGGACATGGCTCTTTATGCCCCAGCTCTGCTGCAGATCTGGGATCCACATCCTTGTCAATTCTTCCTTGCGCCTGCCGTTGGCCTTAATGGTTGAGACGGTCTTGAGGTGCTGATTCTCAGCCCTCAGCTCATGTTTGGAAGCTGTGCTTTCCTCTTCTTGCAGCCTGTGGAAGTGCTTGGTGGGCAGCTTGCTAACCTCCGTGGGGACATCAAGGACTGTGGTTTTGTCACCTTGGAGACATGAGGATCCCCTGCACAAACACAGAAACACGGTGGGTGAGTTAACGCTGGCTGTTGTTATATGACATTATTGCTGCTGGATCAGAGGAATGTTAATGTTTGAGGTGGATGAAGATAGGCTGAGAAAGTTGGGGCTGTTCAGCCTGGAGAAGAGAAGGCTGCGTGGAGACCTCAGAGCAGCCTTCCAGTATCTGAAGGGGACCTATAAGGATGCTGGGGAGGGACTCTTCATTAGGGACTGCAGTGACAGGACAAGGGGTAACGGGTTCAAACTTAAACAGGGGAAGTTTACATTGGATATAAGGAAGAAATTCTTTACTGTGAGGGTGGTGAGGCACTGGAATGGGTTGCTCAGGGAGGTTGTGAATGCTCCATCCTTGGCGGTGTTCAAGGCCAGGTTGGATGAGGCCTTGGGCTATATGGTTTAGTGTGAGGTGTCCCTGCCCATGGCAGGGGGGTTGGAACTTGATGATCTTAAGGTCCTTTCCAACCCTGACTATTCTGTGATTCTGTGATTCTATGGATACTCTGCTCTGATCCAGTGATCATGGGGCTCTGGCATAACACCTATTACTTTTATGACCTTTTTTTCTTCGAAACTGGAGAAGGTGGGGGAACCCCTGCTCTGCCAGCACAGACAGCACCCGTGCTGCATTTCTAGTGTTTCACAGGCACTGTGCCTGGGAGGCACCATCTCGGAATCAACCAGGTTGGAAACGACCTTTAAGATCATCAAGTCCAACCATTGCCCAGCACCGCCAAGCGCACCGCTCAACCATGTCACCGAGGGATCAGGAACCAGCGATAAAACAGGGCACCCGCTCCCTTCTCGGCCGGTGGCTCTAGAAGCAGCACAAGGTCCGCTCCGCAGTCTCGGGGGATCTCTCCAGGCCGTACCTGCCGGGACCGCTGAAGGCAATGGGCCGCTCGCTGCACGGGCACTGGGATGCGCGTCCCCGCCGCGGCTCGTACCTGCGAGGGGCTCCTCCCGCCGCCTCCGCTTCCCCTCCGCGGTCTCCGCGCTGAGCCGCCCCGGCGGAACGGTGCGAGCGGGTGGCGGGCGCGCCCGGACGCTGACCGGCGGCGGGCGGGGCGGTGCAGCGCGGCGCTCCCCGCTTCCGGCGGGGCTGACAGGCGGGCGGGCCGGGCGGCGGCAGCAGGTAATGGCAGCGGTTGGTCCTCGCGGAGCGGAGCCGGGTCCATCGAGCAGCGACGGGGCCCCGGGCGGGCCGCGGCGGCCTCTCCTTGGTGCTGCCGGGGCGGGGAAGGGGCCCCGCGGCGGGGCTGAGGCTGGGCTGGGCCTGACCCCCTGCGCGGGTTATTGCTGCGGGGCCGGGTCTTCGCTTCGGGGTCGGCGGGAAGAGCCCTTCCGGTGCCGTGCCGCGGGTGCAAGGGTGGGGGGAGCGGAGGTGTAATCCTTCCTTCGGTGCTGGCGGTGGGGCCGGGCTGTAAGCGTCCAACGCGGTGTAAGAGTGCTGGGCTTGCAGGGAGCTTTGCCGTCCCTTCTGGGGCCGAACGGTTCAGTGTCCCTCCGTTATGCATGTGCTGTGGGGATCGGGGGTTTGACAGTGTGGATAGCGAGCCTTACAGTCTCTTTGTTTGGGTGCTGAAGTTGTCTCTGAGTTGCCACAGGAGCTCGGTCTGAGGGAATGGGGGGGAAGCAGAGGTGTGGTGGAGAGGAGGAGGGGTGCAGCCCCTGTAGGGCTGTGCTTGCCCCCGTTTCCTCACATGCTCCACATGTGATCCTGCACGGCGCTGATAGCAGCCGCAGTACTTTGTGCTGCTGCTCCGAGGAGGAAGCAGAGCTCAGCGCTTTTGCTGTCAGAGCCTGCAGAGAGCCGTGAGAGGAGGGTGATTGCTGGCTCGGGTGGGTTTCCAGCAGGCACGGGGCTGGTTTCAGCAACGGGGTTGGGATGACTGCGGGGGGAAGCCTGCTCATTGAAAAATCTGTTACAGTGATTATAGAACCACAGAACTGGTTTGGGTTGGAAGGGACCTTAAAGCTCATCCAGTTCCAACCCCTGCCACCGGCAGGGACACCTTCCACTAGAGCAGGGTGCTCCAAGCCCCGTCCAACCTGGCCTTGAACACTGCCAGGGATGGGCAGCCACAGCTTCTCTGGGCACCCTGTGCCAGCGCCTCAGCACCCTCACAGGGAAGAGCTTCTTCCTAATATCTGATCTCAGTCTCCCCTCTGTCAGGTTAAAGCCATTCCCCCTTGTCCTGTCACTGCATGTCTTTGTCAAAAGTATCTCTCCAGACTTCTTGTTGGCCCCTTCAGGCACTGGAGCTGCTCTAAGGTCTCCCCAGAGCCTCCTCTTCTCCAGGCTGAACAAGCCCAGCTCTCTCAGCCTGGCTCCTCACAGGAGACGTGCTCCAGCCCTCTTATCATCATTGTGGCCAACTCTGGACCTGCTCTAACAGCACCGTGTTGGAGAATGATAATGAGAAACCAAGGAGTTTCCCCCAAGCAATAGTGTGTCTGTTGTGAGTTAGTTGGTCACAGTGACCCAAACAAAGCTCTTCTGGCTCTTGACCCTTTCATTCTTTCAGGGTAGTACCAGGATAGTGATGCCCTCAGTGGTATCATCAGTCTTGATGTGAGGAAGGACTTGGGGCTGGGCTTCCTCAGTGAGTCTCGGTCCTGGAGCTCATTCACACGAGTGAGTACATTGAAGATCTGCTGAGTAACTGCTTCGTTTTGTTGCAATGTGTTTGATATTAAGACTACAGCAAAGTGCAGGGACTTGATGGATGTGTACAGGAAAAGACATTTGTCCAAATGAAACAAAACTGGGAGGAGGTGCAGATAGCAGCAGAGTCAGAAAAATAATAGAGCCCCCCAGAACTGGGATTCCCTTGGGTCTGAGTGTTGCTTGTTAATCGGGCTGGGAATGGCGCGTGTAATTCTTCCTTGTGTGTAAGTGCAGGTCCGGGGTGTGGTAATACATGCATGGGCTGATTTTGATGTAGGTTTATTATTGAATTAACAGTACATCTGGAAGGAAAACAGGAAAAGGGAACTGCCAAACCAGTGCAGCTTGGAAATTAATGATGGGAAAGAAGTGAAACTGGAATTGCAGAAAAACACAGTCTGCAGGAACAGCAGCTACCAGAACTTCACAGATACAAGGGAACTGTCTTCCCTGGGTAAATATTGGTGGGATCTTGTGTGAGGAATCTCCAGCTCAGCAGAACAATCTGTTCTCCAGCACATCTTTCTGTTATCAGAGAGTCAGTTTTATTAGACAGCAAGTGTCCAGGTCTACCAGTGTAGGTGCAGAAAACATATGCTTGGAAAAATGGAAACAGTTGTTTCTTTAAAGCCTGGCAGTCAGTAAATGCTTCTGGTGTCAAAAGTGTAATTCTTCAGTTTTTAAATGGTTAACTGGTTTTTTACTTTTTAAACCTGCGTATGTCATTTTTCTTTCCTTATGACTGGCTATACAGGGTGTATCACTTGCATCTTGCCACAAGGATGATCAGGGGACTGGGACACCTCTTGTATGAAGACAGGCTGAGAAAGCTGGGGCTGTTCAGCCTGGAGAAGAGAAGGCTGCGTGGAGACCTCCGAGCAGCCTTCCAGTATCTGAAGAGGGCTTTATAAGGATGCTGGGGAGGGACTCTTCATCAGGGACTGTAGTGACAGGACCGGGGGTAATGGGTTAAAACTGTAACAGGGGAAATTTATATTGAATATAAGGAAGAAGTTCTTTACTGAGAGGGTGGTGAGGCACTGGAATGGGTTGCTCAGGGAGGTTGTGAATGCTCCATCCCTGGCAGTGTTCAAGGCCAGGTTGGACAGAGCCTTGGGTGGCATGGTTTAGTGTGAGGTGTCCCTGCCCATGGCCGGGGGGTTGGAACTGGATGATCTTAAGGTCCTTTCCAACCCTGACTATTCTATGATTCTGTGATTCTATGATGTGTTTATCTAAAACAAGTGGGCTTCTTGAGTTGTGTTCCGTCTGGTGGAATGCTGCTTTTTGACAACTGCTTTATACTGGTACAGATGGGCTTTCTGCTCAATGACAGGTCCTGCTTAAGGGTACGTTTTGAGTACACAGGGAGAGATCTCTTGACACTGCAGTGTCAGGAAGTATCCCCTTGTACCAAGATCCCCAAGTAGTTTCTTACATCCGAACTCCAGGTCTCTCCTGCTCAGTGCCTGCTAGTTCCCAGGAATTTAGAGGATTATATTTAAACTGTTGCAGAGTTACCTGGTGTAAGACCTGTGCTTTTGTCTTTTCCACTGTTGGGAAATGGCTGGGAAAAACTCTGCTGCCTGGGAGCTACAGTCTGGTTCACAAGGACCTCATATCTAAGAAGTCTTCTGCTCTGGATCCTCCTTCCATTAACATTTCTGCCATGGAGCACTAGCCTAGAGCCAAGGAATGGAGCTGTCTGCCTGGCTGTGAAAAGCACATTCGAGATATCTAGAGAGTCTGGTTTGCCTTTTCAAGGGGTAGAGAAGGTTTTGGCAAGAGCACTGTCCACCAGGCTTTTTTTCCAGTGTGGAATTCCTCCACAAGATGCCACACTGGGATTAATTTTATGGCTAAGAGGAAATCCCCCACTGCTGTTTAATAGCCAGCTCTTCCACTTCTGACCAAGTGCTTCAAGTGGCTCTGAAGCCAAGTTACGATCAGCGTAGGGACAAGTGAGGACACTTAGTGTCTTGCTGGCCCTATGGCAGTACTATCACTGCTCTGTGGGAAGATTTGGCTTTGGTCCCCAGATGCTTGAGGACCTTGCTTTGGGGACACTGTTGCTACTGGACATCTCCAGGAATCTCACATGAACGGCATCTCTGGATGGTAGCAGTTGGATATAGGCTTTTCCCAGGGCTGGGAAGTCCCTGGGAGCTGGAATGCTTGAGGGGCTGCCCTGGGGGGCTGTGGATGCTTCCTTAGCATAGGGTGCTGTCTTGTGGGCTGCTGAGCTGAACAGGGAATGCTTCTGAGCTCACTGAGTCATAAGAGTTGGTGCCTGGTGTTGCCATAGAAATCAGATCGGCTGCTAGGGGTGGGGAGTCCTTGCCCCTTGGCTCCGCTGCTGCTTGCATGGTTCCAGCATGAGCTCACTGTGTAAGGGGACCTGATTTCTTGCTCCTTCTCTCTTCAGGATCGGGGGGGTCAGATATCTCTCACAGCCCTCACGGGAGGGCAGGGAGTAGTTTTCTTCGGGTCTCTGCTTGGCTGCAGTGGTCGGACCTTGTGTGTTTGCTGTGCTGTCTTGCTGATCCGCTGCCCATCTATGTTTTGCTCATTCGTATTTCAGGGAACTTACTTCGTTTGCTTAGCAACAGCTCCCAGCCCTTTGGGAGCCCCAGAGAGGTGAAAACTGGTTGTAAACAGATGAGTAGCAGATAAGGGAGGACAGGAACAACTGAGTGTGGAGTGATCTAGAGAGAGGGCACAAACACCGAATATCAAAATGCTTTCCCAAGATAGGTCATGAGTGTTGCCCTGAGCATGGATGTGATGCCTTCCAGGGCTCTGTTTCTCACAGGTTTTGTCCTCTGGGCTTACATCTGAGTAACTGTTTCATCATCTTCTCTGGATAAATATACACATTCAAGCTCTAGGGATGGAAGATGCAGAACATCATTGCCCCCCCATTCAGCTAAAGGAAATAGCTTCACTGTGAACATGATCTTTCCACACAAAGGCATTGTGCCTCCTCAGATCATCTTTGAACCCTTTGCTCTCCTCGTAGTGCAAAACAAGCACAAGCCTGTCTGAGAAGCAGTGTTACAGAGAGTCTTGCTTATGCAAGGTGTCATTTTGTTTTGCTACAGTTCCTCTTGGCTTGCTGCCTGTTGGCTGCTGGATTACTGTCCGTGTGGTCCGTGTGAGCAATCCAGATCTATGTGCTTGTCCTTTCCAGTGTTTCCTTGCTTACTTCCAAGACACCGAGGATAACAGCTGTTTCCTAGGGGTTGTCCCTAAGAATTGGTGCCCCTAGGAGGTGCTGCGTGCTGTGCTAGCTCAGTCCTGGATTTGACACATCGTCTGCTCCAGGTAAGAGTGAAAAATACCTGCAAGCAGCAGCAAATGCACTGCGCTGTCTGTTTCTTGGATCTCTTAATTCCTTGGTCTCCTCAGTATTATGTAATGCTTGGTGAAAAATACTCATTCTGGCTATGTGGCTTTAGATTAAAGAGATGATTCCTTGTCTTATAGGCGAAAGGATTTGCTGGGTGATGCTAAAGAAGATGACTGTTGTGTGTGTATTGTTCTCTCTGTCTTATTAGCTTAGCCTACGAAATCCTGTTTTAAGAAGCTGTTCACTTTTGTGTTCAGATCCCAGCACGCTGAAGCAGGCACTTCAGTGCTGTTGAGAGCTCCGGCCCTCCCTTATGGGGAGAAGGGAGGGTGATTCCTGGGAATGCTTCCAGCACTGGGCCAACTGTGGAAACAACTGGGCTTGGTGCCAGCCCTTCGGAAGGAGGGGGAGCTCAGAGCTGGTACAGTGAGCGTATCAGGCAGGGGCTGGTGTAGCCTGTCGCCTTCTTCAGCATCTTGTTGCTGCTCCATTTCAGGAGAGAAACTGCTCCTCACGGAGCTTTGGCCAAGCAGGGACTCCGAGAGGGTTGGTACGTGCTCCTGATGGTCTTTCGATAGCAATTGGCACCCAAGAATCTGACATATGTCGGTGCTTCTGGCTTGGAGGAATAGGAGGGGTTCCTGCCTGTGTTAAGGGGGAGGGGAAGTATGATCTCTGGATACGTAAAGGGAGTATTTGGGGGAAATCAGAGAAAAGCAGAAGAGCCTCTATGGGGAGCTAAATTGTGATCTCAGCGTCTCACCCAGCAATCTCTGCAGTCCTTGTTGTAGACACTGCAAAATAACCTGCGGTGTTTGGGGACCATGGCTACAGACCCGCTCTCGGAGCTTCAGGATGACCTGAACTTGAATGATACCAACCAGTCCCTCAGCCAGCTCAAACTGGCCTCCATAGATGATGAGAGCTGGCCAACAGATGAAGTCCCTGCTTTTCCGAAGTTGGGTAAGTATGCTGGTTGTTTGGGGTCTGAGTATTGATCAAAAAGGATTGTTTGTCCTGCAGCGCTGTGGTCATATCTACATATACAGAGAGGCCCAGCTCCATCTGAAAGCTTTATAGACACATTAATCTTGTACCACACCCAAGTGAATTAGCCCTGCCAGTGAAACAGCACTAAGAAGCTGAGAGCAAGCTGATGTAAATATACTTTCCTTCACCCTGTGGCTGACTGCACTTCGGTGCTGACAGTACAGACATGCTGTAAGTCCTTGAGTGTCCTCTGTTATGGTCTCTTGCAGGATAGGTTGGCCTTCCTGCGTGGAAAGGTCTTGAACTTCCATATGGGAGATGGGGTTAGAGATTGAGTTGTTGCTCTGGAATCCTGTCCTATGGACTGCTGCCCAGAGAGGTGGGGGAAATTAGCTCAAAGGCTTATAGGATGACCATGCATCCAGGGATGATGTTAAGATCCCCCTGCTCTGGAAAGCCACGATGTTGCCATTGGCACTTGAATTTTGGTCTCTGTGAATGTTTGTGACCTATCAGAACAGTTGTTTTTGAGTGTACAGTCTGAGGGACGTGTTTGGACCTCATAGGATTGACAGGTCTCTTCTGAAGCCATTGCTGCTCTTGTCCTCTCAGAATTTCAAAGGAGGGTTTCCAAGGTGAACAGGTACATGCATTAGTCCCTCCTATGTTGAAGAACCAATTTTTCTCATCCCTGTACCCCTGGCCAAGGTGAACCAGATCCCTCTGTCTAATTGCTTGTTCCTTGTGTTTTGTGCAGAGGACTCCAAAGGCTCCCCTGAGCCCATCACTCACCTGCAGTGGGATGATCCCTACTATGATATCGCCAGGCACCACATCGTGGAAGTGGCAGGTAGGGGTCTTTCTGTTTTCTCCTGTGATGTCTTTGCAGCTGGGCTGAGGAAAGGTCTTTCTAATGGGGTTGTGGGGGCATCTGCTCTATGCCAGGCCCATGTGGCAATGACAGCTGGCATCCTACAGAGAAGGAGCACCAAACTTCTTGAATGCTTGCTGTGTATGTAATGTTCCACTTACCTTGGTTAATCTTGCATTGCTTCTTGGCTCTTACTGTCTTGGTTATATTATTAGCAGGGCTTGGTTTCTCTTGCTGAATTGGTTTAGATGTGGCCCTTGACTATGTCCTGAGCACGGGATGTGGTTTTTGTGTGATAATGCCACAGAAATTACCTAGTTATGCAGTAGAGGTGCAAGGTCCTCAGCTGACTGAGTAATTCACAGTAAGTCTGTCAGTGCTCTTGTATCTGAGTGGCCAGAGCTTGCCATCCTGTCCAGAAACAGCATTTACAGAAATAGGGGGAATAGGCCCATGTCTGACTGCAAGGAAAGACCTGATCATTCAGGGTCAGGAGCATTTCAATTTTCTCTGTGTGGTTGTCTTATCCTTATTATTTTAATGACACTAACCCATGGCAATTTACTGCTGGGGCATCCATAAAAAAGGGTTTTTGGGATATTCTTTATGTTGCTGTGGTAAGCCTGAGGGAAGGGTAATCCCAGTTTGTCTTGTGTTCCAAATGCCTCTTCAACCTGTTGTGACTCGATTCACACTTCCTCCTCCTTGATTATCTATGGCCATTTCCTACCCCTCCTATTGCCATTCCTCTGCCTTGGTTCCTGCCCCGAATGTGAAATTGTAGTGAAGCAGAGCACAGGCTGGAGTTCTTTGGACTCAGGGTTGTTCTGCAGCAGGGTTTTACGACAGAGAGAACATTCTCAGGCACTTACCTTGGTAAGCGTTGTCCTGACTTCGTTCTTTTCTGGTCTGTTTTCTAGAATGAGCTTTCTTTCTCCTAACCTCTCATGTTACATCACTGGGGAACAAAACAATAATGGTAAACTCAAAACTTTGTTGTCCTTTGTGCCTCTGGCTGCTCAGGTTGACAGGCCTGGGTATTTAATGTTTGGGCCATAGCGTCTTGTTGTTTTGCCACTAGCGCCTTCATCTGCAAACTTGTTACAAGCCTTTTCCATGAGGCTGGAGTTTTAGGACTGGGGTTCTTAGAGGTCTGCAGCCTGGTGTCCCTACTGCTGGAAGTGGGAAGGGACTCCACCATTTTCAGTGATAGCAGCCAGACTATTTGTAATGCAGATGGCAGAGGTAACTGGAGTTTCAGGACTCTGGGAGCTGATGAGTTAACTGGCTCTGTTGTTCCCTTCAGACAAAGCTTCAGACAAAGTGCTTAGCAGAGGGTTTAGATCAGAGACATTGATAAATCTGGAATGTCAGCCAAACCCAAGGATATACTTTGTGTGCTGCCTCCTGATGTAAGCACCAGTCTCTCTGTGGGGTTTCTGTTCCAAGGTAACACCATTTAGGTTTTTTTCCCAAGCTCTCTGAATGGACTATCACTCCAGCGGAGGTGTGTATCAGTGGCCTTTGGAACGTTTGACACATTGGCTAGGATAGCAAATGAATTCTCTGACTTCCTGAAAGGATGTGGAAGTGGTTTGATGGCTGACTGGGAGCTGTGCCTGCATTCTGAAAGAGATCTCTTCCCTGACAGTGGTTTAAATTGGTATTTCTAGTGAGCTGTCTGTCTCTGCTGCGTCTCTGCATAATGCAGGAGCAGCTCAGAGAAGCTTCTGTTGTTGGTTGCTCCAGGCCAGTGTTCACCAGTAGCTGGTTTATCTAAAAGCATGTGACATAACGTGGTTGATGCCTTTCTTGGCATTGGAATAGTAGGACAGCTCCAAACAGTGGATTTACTGCCGCATAGTTTTGAGACTCCTTTGTGTCTCTTCTCCTGAAAGCAGGATTTATGAAGTGGATCTATGGGGCCTGAGTTGTAACCTGGCCTCTGAGGTGATGCTGTTCAGATTTTTTGGTCAAAAATTAATAACATGAACTGTTTGGAGAATGGGCGATGTTCCCTGGGCTGTTGTCAGAGTCAACCTGGGAAAATCTGGGAAAATGCTGTTAGAAATCGCTTGGAGAATCAAAACTGCACTGCAGGGTTAACATGAAACTGTTTGCACCTGGCTCTCCTGACAAGTTCTGCTTGTCAGCACCTTCATGTGCAATGAACGCTCCTCATGCTGAGCCTGAAACAAGTAGCTCCAACCCTGTTCTCTTGTAAATACTGGCAAATGGCAGCAGATCAAGGGTTGTTTTACCCATTCTACTGCTTTCTGAGCTTTCTCTTCTGTGTCCTTCCCTGTTGTGCACTTGAGAGCAGAAAGCATATGGCTCTGTTCTTGCCTTCCCTGAAATACATTCTGGGATGCTGATGCTATTTTGAGACAAAACCAGAAGGCTGGTTCCCATCCTCGGGCTGAACTCCATGATCCCAGGGTTATCCTGTGTGGTCAGAAGAGTAATTGCTTCTTGCAGGAAGGAGGGGTGTGGGGTGTTAATTTAAACTCACTAAAAGCCCAGTTTTGATGACAGAAAGTTAACACACTCATTTCCTAGCTGACCTTAATTCCTGATGGAGTTCAAGGCGTGCTGGATTTGAACACTCTGGATATCTGGCCTGAAGAGGGGGGAAAATAACATTGAAAATATTTTGCTAGAAATTTGCTAGAAAAAGAAGGGGTTTGCTCTTGTTTTTCATTTTAAAATAACGCAGCAGCTTCACAGAGAGTCTCCTTTTATGCCCTGGGCTCCAGTCTCTTCTGGAGACTGGGATCTTCCTGGAAGAGGCTGTCCGTGGGAAGGAGCAGGAATGTCATTGCTGTCCTGTGTGGCGGTGTGTCATAGGAAGATGGCAGCAAAAGGCATCCAGGCCTCAGTTCCAAGGGAGTACAAGAAGATGTTCCAGTTTTGGGAAGCGTTCCTTTAGTTCTGGGGTTCAATGCTGTTCTGAAGGAAGGAGATGGTACTCTGCCTTTCCCTGCAGACCTGCCTCCCGGTGTGTATTTCTGGAGTGTTTTACGCAGGCTCTGGAGAGGTTTCTGTGTGGTTGTGCTCTTCCTGACTCTTGAGTTCCTCTTTTTGTGAGCGTTGTAGTAGAGAAATTCATCTTCACACATGGCTGGGGGCTGGAGCAGAGGCGTCTCGGTTTCACTGCACAAACCACTTCTGCAAAGTGTGGTTTCTCTTCGTGCTCCAATCAAATGGCATTCAGAAGAAACACAGGCTTCTGGTTAAAGACTGTTGAGGAACTATCCCAAATTCCTGTTGTGTGTAAGAGTTTCTGTATCCTTCTGCTACTTCTATGGCAAAGGTGCTGCTTCCATCTCCTTGAGGGTTGAGGCAGACTAGTGTGACATAATCTTGTCCTTGAATGTCAGCAGAGGCTGAATTGCAATGGTGTGGTTAATAACAGGATGAAGGAGGTCTCTGAAGATGGCAGTTCCTATTGGGAACCTGGAGCTGTGTGGGAAGAGCAGGACTCTGGACAGCTTTAGCAACGTGTTTGTCCCTTGTTCTTCTGCCTAGTCCAAAATACTGGTCTCACCTTTGTGGTCAATATGCAAACCTATAGCTATAAAGTGCATCAGCATTCCCATGTTACACAATAACTGGTTTTCTTCCTTTTGGGCTAAGAAAACTGGGGCTTAGGATATGACCAGTGAATGAATTTTCCACTGCTGTGGAGGCTAGACGTTGGTGATGCAGTAGTCAGCACAGTGGCTGTTAACTATTTACTTTAGCTATGTAGTCCCTGCCCAGTGACTTCAAAGCTCTGCTGAAGCTCAGAGCATGTTTCTGCTAGCTTTTGTGGGAAAACTGCTGCTTCACACCAGTAACTGTCAGTCTACAGGGCTGCCCTTGCAGAGGAGGCATGATGCTAGTGTGTGTAAGACCTGCGATTGAAGAGGGAAGGCAGGGTGGAGAGCTGGGGATGTAACTTATTATGAGTTACGAGATTAAAGCTGCAGTTTCACCAGTGAATCTTTATTTCAATGGTGAATCTGGTACCAAACCTACCTGAAAACCATTGTGGCTGCAGGTGCCAAAGCTGTAACTAGTGCTGATGCTTTGCTGTTGCTGACTGTGATTGACATGAGGAGCTAAAATCAATCTTGGAGCACCAGTTTCACTAAGAAGGCAAAGGGAGAAGTTGCAGACAAACCTTGTGCTGAAAGTATGCTGCAGTGTGTCTTTGGTGGCAAAGGCCTCTGATAACAAGGGTTCTTCTCCCTTCCAGTATGGCACGTTATTATTGGCCCCATTAATACAGAGTGCATCCATTTCTGCTGCTTTTGGGTGTAGTTTCTGGCTTTGACGTATGTAATTTTTTTAGAGTATTTGTATGATACAGAATGATGAGTTGCATCTGCAGAATTGGGCCCATCAGAGCAAGCCCAGCTTGTGCACCATGTTTTGACATGCAAGATCAAGGGAATGGAGAGTGTCTAAGGGGTTCTGAGCTCCTAAGGGAGACCAAGGGAACAGAGAGTTTCTACAGCCCTGCTCTAGAACTCTCCATCCTGTCTTGACAGGCCTATATGGGTCTGTTGAGTGCATAGCTAGAAGAGTGATGGAGAGTGGCTGGGCATGGCAATAACCACTTTGTAACCAGTCTCTGGTCATTCTAATTGGCAGTTTATATTCAATTCAGAATCTGCCAAACATTTTCTTTCAAGCTGTGAATGTGTTGAAGATCTGAATTGTCCCTATCTGCAGCTTATTAGTGCAGCTTATTTAGTTCAGCTTATTTAGCTTCTTGCAAACCGATCCATTGGATGTGTTATTCAAACAGTATGATGCCTTTCTCTGTACACTTCTGAAGTTGCTCAAAGGACCTCGACATTCAGATTTATTTGTGTTTAACCCTTTTAAAAGAGGCAGGACAGTGGCTGCCATTTGGTGGTAAGGAAGGTGTAACAGTAGGGGTGAGAAGTCTGACTGATAATACAGAATTAGTTGCAAATTCAAGGCAGAAATTCGGGAATCATGGGTTGCTGTTACTCCTCATTGTTAGATAAGATTGCTTTGGAGAAGAGCATGGGAGAAAGATGCAATAGAAGGAGCATGATTGCTGCAAGACAGCAACTAAACACATCCCAGTGGCAATCCAACTAGCCTTTGAGACTATACTCAAGATTACTTTCTGGGAAAGGGTACAAAGCTTGGCTTGCTATAACCTTGTTTCTGTTCCTCCAGACCAGGGTGCACTTGATGGGGCCCAACCAGGTAGGTAGACTTTTTGTGGCACTAACATCTGGTACCGTAGATCATGGTATTCCTTTAGCATGACCGTGGCCTGTAGCTGGACTGTCTCAGGGGAGCCCAAACTTTGCTCAGCTTTAGGCTGCATTGGCAACTCTTCAGGAGTCCAAAGCCTGCACCAAATTGTTGTCTGAGGGCTGCACCTCTGCTTCCGGCACAGCAGAACCATTTGAGCCAAATTGGGCATGTGGGCTTCACTTCGGGCACTTTGGGGCTCTTGGGTCTCAGTGTAAATCTTGTTCCTCTTCTGTCATGGTGGTGGCCTGCTTGGACCAGTTCAGTTTGAACTGGGATTTGCCTCGTTGTTATCTGTGCTTTGGAAGATCATCCTGGGATTGCTTTCTATCCCTTCGTACGATCTGCTGCTGCGCTCACATGCCAAGCAGCTGGCGCTTAAACTGGATTCTCCAGCTGAAAGCAACTGTTATCTGTTTCTTCTCCATTTGGCTGCAGAGATGTTGTGTTTTGGTAGCTTGTTCTAGCCTGAAGCTGTGCTAGACTGCTCTGTGCTTGCTGAGCATTTGTTAATACTCTCTGGACTGCAGTCTCAGTCTGGCTGCCGGCGCTTTCACACTTCTCAGTGTAGGTGAGAACATCTTGTGGTGTGAAATTCTTGCTTCTGTTTCTGAACAGCAGGTCAAGACCTTCACACAGGCCATGGAAATGCTGATCTTCACTGCCTCATTACATGGGCATCTGCCATGCTCTCAGGCATCCTGCCATTTTGCATTCTTTAATCTGACCCTGTAGTATATTTTGTATCAGTTAGAGCTGCAGTCACTTGGTAAGGCTTTATGATTTGGATATTGGGAATATCTAGGTAGATGTTATGCATTAGAATACTTCTACTTTGAGCTCCTTACCTTCTTTAACTGAGGGGCTAAAGCCATGCTAGAGTTGCAACAGGCAACTCTCCTATATTTACACGCTGCCCAGCTGTGTCATAAGCTTGGCAAGAGCCTGAAATTACCTGAGAGAAGTTTTTACTGACAGTGGCTCTGATGAACATCCAAATCTCTGGGAAATTTGTGTAGTAGTGTTCCAGAATTATGCAGTGGTGTCCTCTCCTTGACTCTCCACTCTTTAACTTTGCTGGTTTACCAATAGCACTAGCTTCTGGAGGCAAGTCCTATCCATCTTCATTCTCTCAGTATCAAAGTACTAGGATACTCCCATTTGAATCTTTCATCAAGGTGGGCCCTCAGCTGAGGGTACCTGATGAAGGTAGGAAGGAGCTGAGTCCCTGGGCTGCAGTGAGTAGTATGACAGCTACCAGTCATGGCATAAAGGATATATTTCAGGAGAAATACCTAGAAATACAAAGCAGGATTTGCAGGTCAACCATGTCTTTTCTGTGTTGACTGTACAGATTCATTTAACAGGGACTCCTGTCTCAGGACAGTACTTGGTAGGAATTTGTGCACTGATATGTTTGTACTGCTGCAGGTTGCAATCTGAAACATTAGCCTCAGCGTTTAAACTTGAGCCCTTTTAAAAGTGTGGTCTTGAACCGATGGCTTGGAACCATATCAGTGATGTTCCATACCCCTTGTCTCAGAAGTGCTGCTCTTCAGGTGAGAGTTAAAACTGAGTTTGGGCTTTAAAAGCACCATTACGATGTTAAGGAGAGTTAGCATGTCCATCAGTGCTGCAAGTTAATACCTCTTTAGATGGGCAGCTGTCTTGACTGGAGAGGCTTTGCATATTAGCTCTTTGTTGTTAAAAAAGATACATCTGGATTACATCCTATGGAGAGGTAGGTTTATTTCCAGTGTAATGTATGAACTTACTCTCAAAGGTTTGCACATTGTTAGGGTGCTCTGTGAGTGCTGATGGCCATTGCTTCTCTGTTGGTTTGTTGTTAACTGTTGAGCATTCCTCATCTGGAAGAGGTAGGAGACAGCCTGAGAAGCTGAGTGATTACTTCATGGTCTATAGTTGTGCTTAATGGAAACTTTAGCTATTTGCAATTGCAAACAAGGGGTGAAACCCTAGATACATAAGATTAATATTGCAAACAGGAAAGCAAACAGTGCAAGGGATGGAGCATCTGGGAAAGATCAAACACGATAAGAATCTGGTTGGTTGGAGGCAGAGAGGCAGTTTTCTCTGACAGCCACGAACGCATGGAATGGGCTTTAGGTTCTTGCTTATGAATTGGAACAACTGATGGTTCAGCTTTGATGCTGAATGTTGCATTTTGCCATGTCTGGAGGATGCATACTGACCTGATCGGTGTCGGGAGGAAACAAGATTGGCAGTTGGCTGTTTTAATAGTGTCTGTGCTGACAGGCTGAGCTCAGTGTGATGCAACCAGAGTGAAACCCAGAACTCAGTGATGGGCATGCTGGTTCCTATGTAGGTCTCGTGCATCAGTTCATCCTGCTTTGGAAGGCAAAATGGGCCACTCCTTTTTCACTCATCCGGGGGGCTATAGATTATCCTTTCCAACCCTAACTGTTGTATGATTCTGTGATCTTCTGGTGTACTTGGTCCTGGAAATTATCCAAGGGAAACATGCCATCTCCCCTTTGGCAGAATCATGGATTGTTCATTTTCTCTTTACCAGCAATCCCAGATCTTTTCTCCAAGGCTATATAAGGAACAAGATTCCACATTTTGCATAGGCCCTGCCATAGGCTTTCATGTCATTCCAGAGGAAGGTCTTTAAGGTACGTGGCTCCTGATTTGTGACTTGTGGGGTGTGGAAATCACTGCCCAGGAGCCCAAGCTGAGTGTGTGGCCACCCGCAACACTGCTTGAACACACAGTTCTTCACAGCCAAGGCCTGCCTTGATCAAGTTTGCAATCTACTTCTGGCTCTCAGACCATCCACTCTGGTGTAATGCAGCCTCTCAGTTAACTGAAGATAGCACCTATTGTGACTTCAGCACACAGCTATGATCTGCAGAGATTTGTAGTCTTTCTGACCATCTTCTTTAATCACTGTAAAACTCAACAGATTCTCAGATGCTGCCATCTTCTTGCTGCTCTGTGCAGGCAGGACCCTTTATCTTCCATATAGACATACAAGTGGCTCAGGATCATTGGAAAGAGTTACAAGATGCCATATTCCTTGTCCAGGACTTTATAGGATGCATCTTTCTTTTACAGACAGCTTATGTGCATTAGACCCAGCCCTAAAGCTCATAGCAAGCTACTGAGAAACTCTGGGCTAGGCAGAGAGTGGGCTGCTGTGGGATATGCAATGTGATGTTGGTCTTGTGGCCTGGCTGTGACTGTATCTGGGTGTTCCCAGATGAGCCTTGCATCACTCTCTCCTAGTCCTGCATTCTGGGTCATGCATCCTCCCTAACTGCCCCTTACCTCCGCATGTGTATGTCAATGTGATGGCCTATGCCAGCCCTTTCCTGGTCTGTAGCTAGTGCTGCTTCAGTGTTCCAAGCTTTTGTAGAGGTTCTGGCTTGTGTGCATCAGTAACTTCTGTCTCTTGTGTTGTCTGGTGACTTGAAAATAGGACTTGCGAGGGAAAAATAGAAATGAACAATTTCCAAGAGAATCTGTTCTTGTTGCCAGCATGGGGCTAAAAGTGGGTTAGTGGCATCTTAATGTCATGGCTGGTATATGTAAGTCCTCAGCCTGCCATTTGCAGCACAAGGTGGTCGGTCGTCTGTAACTAACAGGCAGCATTCCCAGGAAGCTCAGGTTTGCTGTCCAGGGTTCAGTTTGAGATCTCAGTTGCTGCACAGTGAGTGTGACCAAGCAGTAGTTGGGGCCAGAGCCTATACAAAGGTGAGAAAATGGCTGCATGGTCTGAACAGTGTAAATCAGTGTGGGGAAAAGGATATATTGCACGGCTGTTGTGCATAAGTAGTGATCCTTGCTGCTTTTCTGTGCTGTGGTCTGTATGAGATGGTTATGCTGTAGGGGAGCAAGGTGAGTAGCAAGAAAGATGGGAAGACTTTAACCCTTCACCCTAAAGGAGCCGTTTCATCTCCACTGGTGCTAAAAAGCAAGTCATCCTTATGGAGATGGATTGGGTGTTGTGTCTGGGAGAGAACCAGACTTTCCTTCTAATTCCCTATGTCTGAAAGATTTGTGACCTGGTTCTTCCTTAGCTAAATCTCTCAGTTCCCCTGGCATTGTGTGCTCAGCTTGTCCGTGCCCATCTGCCTGGATTTTGACCATGGAGCTGAGATCTCTGCTGGTGTTAAGTCCATTGATGTATGAAGATTTACTTTGAGGAAAACTTGGCTTGTTGTTTCTGAAGCCTCAAGTGGTACTTGGGAGTGTCCTCCCCGAGATGAGGATGCTGTATGGTTTGTTTGGCTCCAGTGAGATGAGGACTGTTTTGTGTGGGGTTTATACATAATACACTTTGTTGTGCTGCACTGTGCAGCTCCTTCCAGCTCAGGTTGGAAACATATCTCTGTGGATGGAAAATGTAGGAAAGAGTGAACAGCTTGTTCTGCAACCCCCTGGAGAATCCAGCAGCTCTACTTGGTCCATGTGTGGAAGAGGCTTGTGATGATGCTTGCTTCTCATCTCTGGGATGTGGCTGGCTGGGACTGCCCTATTCCTAAGAATATCTTGGTTTCCAGGGTATGAAATGGTTTTGTTTTGTGTGCAGGATAAAGTTTCAAGTGAAGCAAGAAACAAATGCACCAGGCCATGGGCAGTTGGTCTAGGAATGTGTGCAGGATGGAAGGAGTTGTTATGCCTGTGAGGGCAGTTTTCTCTGTGCATCCCTGGGCACATACATCAGGAGCGATGCCCAGGGGCAGTGTTGCAGGATTAATGCTCTGAGCACTCCGTACTTGAGGCCTCCATCCCTACATGCCCTGAGGCATCCTGGCTTCCAGTCCTTCCTTTTCTTTCAGGGCTGGAGCATGGACTCTGTTCCCTATTCACATTGTTGACTTGCCAGGCCTTTGGTTCAGGTTTCTGCTTCCATACTAGGCCCATGGTAACTGCTGAAAATGAGGTTTATCTTTGCTGGCAGCTGTGGCAATCCAGACTTCTGCCTTGTTATGGTGGTTTCACGTTCTCTGTTTGTCCCTTGCTGCCAGGTCCACAATGTAGTCCTTAAACTCCCTGTAATCCTTGGCATTTCATCTGCAGGTGATGACAAATACGGAAGGAAAGTCATTTTGTTCAGTGCCTGCCGGATGCCCCCAAGTCATCAACTTGATCACACGAAACTGCTGGGGTGAGTAGTGTCTTAGGAGGCTGCTGTTAACTTCTTAAGCCTGAGGTAATTCCCAGGTGCTGGATTCTTGAGGCCAAATCTATCTGCAGTAGTTTCTTTAGCTGGATGTGTCCTCCCAAAGCACTTGCCTCCATTGCTGGGGATGCAAACCCTCTGTTTAGACACACAAAAGTGAGTCCGCAAGGGAGGAAGAGCCTCTCTGTGTCAAGTGAGCTCAGCAGTTGTCTCTTCTCAGGTACCTGAAATTCACACTGGACCAGTATGTGGAGAGTGATTACACACTGGTGTACCTGCACCATGGCCTAACCAGTGAGAACAAGCCATCCCTGAGCTGGCTGCGGGATGCCTACAGGGAATTTGATCGGAAGTGAGTAAGGCTGCAGCAAGCAAGGCTGTAAAGTGCTGTTCTCAAGCCTAATGTAGGTTCCTCCATGTAGCTTGGGGATCATAATTTACTATCACTTATTTCTGCTGTTTATGGAGGTGGGCTGTTGTTTAATGCAGGCTGAATCATGGGATAAACGACTCCTTCTGTAGTTACATCCTTTAGGCCAACAGGCAAGCAGCAAAACCAGGACCCACTGCAAGGGTGTCACCCCATGGTATAATTATTGCTTCCTGATGCTTTGGTGAATCTTGGAATACAGTAGCGTGTGCCCTTAGGCTGCTGAGTGGCCTGACACAGCTACAAAGCATGGGAGAGCAGAGGCTGTGGGTATGGGAGGTGATGAGGCTCAGTGCAAAAGGAATGGAGCACCAGGGTGCCTTCATCTGGAAAGGTTGGATCCTCTCCTTAAAGCACAGCTCGTCCTTACATAGCTTCTCTTGGCAGGTACAAGAAGAACATCAAAGCCTTATATATTGTGCATCCAACAATGTTCATCAAGACCCTGCTGATTCTCTTCAAGCCTCTGATCAGGTAGGAAGCACTACAGGAGGCTCACCCACATCCTCACACTGCAGGCGAATAATGGGGCATTCTAAGTGGGACACAAGATGAGCCCAGCTGCAAAGCCTACCCTGGAGACTCTCATCCTATGCTATCATCACCTCGTTTCTGAGGTCAGACATATTCAAACACAAGAAGTACTGCTTTAAGAACCTGCGGAGTCTGCAGCTCTGTGCTGCTGCTCCCTTTTTGTCCAACCAAGTAAAATATTGCAGGCTCTGCTAATAATGAAAAAGGAAGTGAAAGCATCACTCCAAATTATATTTAATCATTGTGAAATCCTAACTCTGTAAAGTAATTGAAAGCAAAACTTTCTTCAGCCTGTTGCTGGAAGGAGAAATCCAGTGTTTTAGGGATCCTGCTGCTGCTGGAGCTTCCGATGTGACTTGGAAAGTCTTGGCATCTCCTGGTAAAATACATGGAGTTGGAGAGCAATATGGGTGACATCTCTGCTGCTCTATATCTGCCCCTTTGCCCTACTGATGTCTCTTGCAGACCCCTGCTCTCCTTGTCTGTAGGAAGTCTGTTCTGATCCTGGATTTCCCCATTCCTCACATAATCCCCTTTTCTCTTGTTTTCAGCTTTAAGTTTGGACGAAAGATCTTTTATGTGAACTTCCTTAGTGAGCTGGAGGAGTATGTGAAGCTGGAACAGTTGGGGATCCCAAGCCAAGTGCTGAAGTAAGAATGCTGCCTGTCTCCCATTTGCTTAGGACTCTGTGAGAGGGGACTTCTCTGGAGGAATGGCAAAGGGAGGAAGAGATTGTTCCACTCGGGCAGTGTTTTTGCAGAGAGTGGTGACAAATTGCCTTAGGGACTATTGTTTCTATCCATGCTCCTCCCTGTGTGTCCTTGGCCACGGTGTCCAGTTCTGTCCCAGTGGAGCACCAATCCTGCTTCTCCTTTGGGGCTCTCTGCAAGCTGTTGACCTGGAGCTCATGGTTCATCTGCTGTGTCTGGGCACCTGCTTTGCTCCCTCTGCACAGTTCAGCTTGGTTTTGGGGCTTCCCAACATTGCCACAATCCCAGTCCTACCGGACTGATTCCCTGTCCCTCACGCACACATGCAACTGTCTCATCACAAGCAGTGCTGCCCTGGCCTCCTGCCCACACTGTCATCCTCAGCTACTCCAGCTCCTGATTCCAGATGGATATTCCTTTCTCCCTGCTT